>NC_079494.1:78066002-78788635 GCF_030052815.1 Hevea brasiliensis
AACATGGTTGGCCGGATTTAGTGTTACCCAGAATTTTGGGCAATTACTGGATAATGGCAGTTTTTATGGGTTAACTACAAGTGAGTTTTTGGACAAGTTATGGCCAAAATTTGGGTTTCTTTTCTTCATGAAAGTTGTAGGGCTATGTCTCAGCTTTCTATCGATATAATATTCAGGTCATTTGGACCTTCCTAGACCAAGTTATGGCCATTTATGTAATTACTGTTCATTTAGTCATTTTTGTACAAGTCAGTTTGCCCAATTTCGGATTTGGCCTAATTGTTCACTAAGTTATGGTCACTTTCTAGACATGATTCCTAAATGAAAAAAGTGTCATTTTGTGTATAGTTTCATTCCCAATTAGCCTCACACAAATTGGATTACTAAATTTTTAGTTTTGGTCCCTGAAAGGGACCTAGGTCAAGCTGCCTGCTGATTGACCTTCACCTATCCTAATTGGAACTTGGTTCTAACAATTCATACACACCACAAATGGTTACAATTGACCATTACTCAACTCAAATAAGGTTAACTACATCATTTGGTCAATTCTCAAATTTTTCTTCAATTTCTTCAAAATGCTCAAACCCTAACTACTCATAAAGTTCAATTTAATGCATTCAAAGTGCACATTCATGATCTCTACACCTAATGCACCTCAAATAACCATTCAAACACTTCAAACTCATTCATATCAAACCCTAACCCTAGCTGGACAAATTTCATGTTTGGTTCCTCAACAATTGTTTTTGTTTTATTTTATGTTAATTTCTATGCAATTCCTACTTATTCAAGTTCATTCCTATGCAATTTATTCAAAGTAAATTAGAAAAAAGCACTTACTTGTTGGACAGAATTTTATCTTCAATTTCTTTCAATTTTTTTCAATTCTTCTCCTTCTAATCTTCCTCTTGAGGTTCAATTTGAAGTTTATACTATTTTTCCCAAAAGATTTATGGTAAAATTTAAGGTTAGAAAGCTTGGTAATAAGCTTTCATGGAGGTTTCAAGAGAAAGAATTGGGAGAGTTAAAGGCAAAGAGTGTTGTCCATGTTGAAGAAGAAAGAACCAAATTTTTTTTTTTCTAATTGGTCCCTTAATATAGTATTATCCCAAATTTTCATAATTAAAAATTAAAAGATTTATGGTGTCATGGTGATGTTATAAAGGGGTTATTTTATTTTCTTTTCTTTTTCTTTTTCATTTATTTTTTTATTAGTTCTTTAATTTAATTCTTAATCCCAAAATTTTTTTTTCAATTTTATTGGACAGCTAGGTCAGGTGTCAGCTCTAGGAGTGAATTTATCAAATTGCCCCTCGCTGGTTCAATCTAGTTTGCAAATTATTCTATATTTCTTTCAGATCCCTGACCTAATTATTTGACCTACTTAAAACTCTTTTTCGTTATTTTCTCTTTTCCACTGTGTTCGCAATAGTCCTAAGGACCGCAGCATCACATTTTATGGTTCGAAATTTGAGTTTAAACTGACCTCGCAGTCATTCCCGAGAAGGTCACCTATCGCTGTAACTCCTAGATAATTTAACTTCTTGTGTTATGTTTGTCTTCTTTATACTTAACTATTTGGCAATTACTAATTATTTGCGTCCAGGGCTTATCTAGGTGTCTTAGATGTAGTTCTACTTCTCTTAATTGTTCAGACTGACACCGACCGTCGGAATAGCAAAATGTACCAGGCTATGCCAATAGGGGTGTTACAATTATTTATTAAATTTTGTTCTTTCGTATGAATTGATGTTATATATGTGTGGGTAATATTGACTTTATTAAAAATACCTTTTATTTTTAAAATTAATTTTATTTAAATTAATTTTAATATTTATATAAATTTAAAATTCTTAATCATACTTATATTTAACTTCATTTAAATGTAAATTTTATAAAAAGTAATTAATTAAAATAAAAAACTAATAAGCGAAAAATAAAAAAATACAATTAAAGTATAATCTATAATCTATCTACCTATTTATATAATTTTAATATAATTATAAATTTGCTATTTATAAAATATTAATTATTGAAATTTAAATAAATAAAAACATGTAGTTTTAGTTCTAAAATTTTAGAAATTACAATGCAACAAATATAATTAAGCTAAGATTCTTAATAAGAAATTATAACTAAACTAAGATTAAAACTAAACTAAGATTTTAATGAGATAAAAAAAATCGAAGGTTCCATTTGTATGAATTGTTTTAAAAAAACGGTAAACTTAATTAATTAGCAAATAAACAAGTGAAATTATGAAAATATAAAAATATTATTACTTTTTATATTTTTTATAATATTGAATTTTTTAATGCTAACGAAAACAATTAAGCAAACATATTTAAAAAAAAAATTAGAAAAAAGTTATTATAAATAAGATGAACAAAATGAATTTTTCAAATAATATAAAATATATAAGAAAATATAAAATGGTTAAATTTATTTATTTATAATTAATTGATATACATCTATTTTTGTTAACACACACACACATATATATTATTAATTTTGTCGTAAGGATTTTGCAGTCGCCGGACGATTCTTACCGAAGTGGAAAGTGAGGAGTCACTACTTTAATTTTGAGAAGAATTAAAGGAAACTATTTATTGTTAAAAATCATTTTACCACTTCTAAGGCAGAGATGCTGGGTTCGGGGTCCTTATACATGTGAGAAAGTTGTTAGGCACCACACATTGTATCTTAACTGAGATAAGTGGATTTAAGAATGTGCTCTTTGTAACTTAAAATAGATAATTTTGGGGTTTATATTACAATGTTAGTTTCCAATTTACTATAAGAACATTTGATGTTTCATCATTCGGGATCGTCCCAAAAACAGAAATAGATGGAATGACCCTAGGGTGATTTGTGACTCTGACTTTTATTACGATTTAAATTCCTCCCTCTGCAAAATTGGGACTTTAATTCTAGAGAGGCATCATTTGGTTCCTAGAGATTCATGATGAGTGAGGAGGACTCTCGACTTATTCATCATTTATCTCATCATTAGCATCCAAACAATTGAGGGTGCAGTGTGTGAAGTGAATTTTTTATAATGGAACCCATATGTATATAGATTTTTATTCCTTTTAATTAGGACACCAATTCAAAGGGAATGTGTTCATTAAAGCCTAGAAAGTTTTCTTCATCAATGAGGACTTTCGGTTAACGAATCAAAGTCCCATCATCAGCAATATCAACTGTAAAATCTTTATCTGTGTTGATAGATGAATTCACAACTAGAGAGATGAAGTCAAACTGTGCAAGCCTAGATTATCAAATTGGAGGAAGGACTCTCCCTCAACAAGAAAATATTCCCAGGAAGGACTCTCCCTTGGGCTTCACAATCGCATAAAAAAAATGCTTTTCATAGAAGCGAAAGGGGGTCCAAGGAAAGGACTCTCTCTCGAACTCTCAATATTTTAAGAAGAAAGCTTGTAACACCCTCATCGTAGGTAGTCCGCATATTTTACTGTTCCGAAGACTAATATCTATTCGGACAGTCAGAATTTCTGAAACTACACTTAGATTATAGTGAGAAGACATAAATTGATGGAATAAATGTTAAGAAAATATAGAAAAAAATTAGAGAAAGTAAAATAAAATTTAGAGAATTTATTAATTGGTACAAAAATATAATAATAACCTGATGAGCACCTCGAAGGGTATTTTAGTCATTTCACCCTTAGAAGTGAATTTTGACCTAAATATCAAATTAAAAATTGAGAGAATTAAAATAATTAAAATAAATTAAAATTATAAATTTATGAATTTGAATTAGAAAAAAGAAGAAGAGAAAAGTAAAAGAAAAGAAAATAAAAGAAGAGAAAAAGGCTTATGAAATTTTAAAAAATTAAAGTACAACATAAATAAATAAATAAATAAATATATATATATATATATATATATAAGGCATAAAAGACAAATCTCACCAACCATCATCTTCTCTACTTCTTCTCTCTCTCACTCTTGGTTCCTCCCTCCACCATTTTCGCTTAAGCTTTGAGCTTGATTCTTTCCTCGCTCACTCCTTCTTTACTAAAAATCATCTCCACCCCATAAGGAAGCTATCGGTAGCCATTAGAAGAAGGGAACTTAAAGTTTGCAAGTTGAGTCACAAAGGTAAGTGCAAGATACCACTCCCCCTTTTCTTTAAATCTTGTAAGAATGATGAGATGAGTGAGTATCACATGAAAATGAAAACAAATGATAAGAAAATGAAATGCCCCAATTTCGACAGCCATAGAACCCTTGGTTTCATGCCTTTAAATGATGAAAATGGGTTTCCATGAGGATTGTTTGATAAGTTGATATGATTAGGAGTTGAATGTTTTGTGTTTGTGCAAATTGGATATTTGAAATTAGGCTTTGTGTACATGGATTGGGGATTTTGTGAAATTGTTGGAAATTGACTTAGTTGAGTTGAGATTGTTGCTTATAGAAGTGCTATGCATGCCAATTGAAGTAAAGAAGATGGAGGAAATTGAAAATTGGGAGTGCTTGTTTTCTGCAGGTTTGGCACTCAATGAGTCTAGAGTAACGATCGGGCTCCAACCACTAGAGGAATTGTTCGCTTTGGCCATAAGCCTCATGGTTTTATCCCATAGGTAGAATGGAGAACTTCCCAAGAGGTCACCCATGTCACACCCTACCCCTCTGTAAAGCATAACATGATCCCATAGCATACCTAATGAATTATCAAACTTCGTCTACTGATAACCCATTAAATACACTATAAGGGATTTTAAACATTTTCTTACTTCTTTACAAAGTAGTGAGTACTAATTACAGGTGTTAAAATTTTTTCTTTTTAACTGAAATGAAACCAGATAACACATTTGAAGAATTAATAATTTCTATAAGAATTTTGGCAGAGTGCTATTTGTATTTTGAATAAAACAGTTCTTCAAAAACCTGTAAAAAGCACTTTTAATATTTTGTTCAATCCACAAACTCCAATATTCAATCAACACAATATGTTTCTCAACATTTGCCAACTCAAATCCATAATAATTCTTCCAGTGTTTTCAAAAGTTGACATAAAAGAAATATATCACAAATTTTACAAGCTAAAATAATTTATAATTTATTTTACAACTTCAATTTACAATTTTAATTTACAATTGCTCAAAACAAAGAACAATATATACATATAGTGAACATACATTACAATACAAAATGTAAAGTATGGTATACTCAATATACCCAATGAACTCTCAATGAAGCACTAGCAGCCTAATTTGTTGCCCAATCAGTCTGTTTACCTGCGACAACAATGAAAAGCTATCGCTGAGCTAATGTCTCAGTGGTGGACAACATTAACAAAATACAACTTTAAAACATAAATCATAAGTCGTATAAATAGTGGATACTTAAAACCATAGTTAAATTCAAAAGACAGTGAATATCATAAGGAATTTAAACTCCATTTCACAATATCACAATAAATATCAATAAATCACACACACAGCTTAATCATGTTCCAAAGTCCAATTCATCCCAAGAGTCGATGGTTAATGAGGAATAACATAGCTAGCTAGCAATAATATGAGTACTCATTCTATTCGTCCTCAGCAGGCACACACCTCAACACTTCAGCCAGAGAGGGAATTCAAAGTCAATTCATCCCACTAGACAAGCTAGCGAGGAATTCAATTAATATACATGATAGCTGTGGTTTCAAACCATTTACAATGTTTTTCAAGCAATAAGTATCCATCAAATATCATTAAGATAAATTTTCACAATTTAAACAATAACAGACAAATAGTCATAATTTATTTCAATTGAAAAATTCAAAAGAAATAACTGTTATGAACAAACATCTGATAAATGTCTCTTGGCCCTGACTCAGTGTTTTCTTCCCTTTCCCTGAGTCTTTGCTAATTGAAACACATAATTTGAAGTGTTTCAGTACTCATTTAAGCTGTCTGTATTTTGGCTATAACTTGAGCTACAAAACTCCAATTGGGGTGATTCAAAAAGAAAAATAAACTTAAGACAATGGGGAATATTTTCTATGAAGAAAGTTTTACCAAATTCCAACAATAAAGTGACTAATGGAACAGTGCAACTTAGGACTCCAAAACTGAAATTTACTAAATTTGCCTAAAAGACTTAGAATTTGAGTAAACAACCAAAACCAACAAGTTTGGTGGCCAAAATGTGGTATGTAGGTGAAGTTGGAATTTCCTACCTATTAAGCCTTAGAAAGTCAACAATTTGACTTAAATAGTGTAATGAATAGTAACTCCGAAATGAAAATTTCCAAGAACGTTAGTTTAAGCATATTTGGGCTAGAATTAAGTATTTATGAGTTAATTATTGGATTTATGCTAAGTTATGATATTGAAACACTGTGAAACTATGTGTTTCAGTGGAAAAGAACATCGGGAAAGAACCCGAGGAATTGAGTCAAGGCCGATGGGCGACTCGCATCAGGTTTGTGCACAAAAATTTATAAATTATAGTTTTCACAATGAAAATTGATTTGTTATACATTGTAAATATGTTTATTTTATTATGAATTTCGAGAATGTTGTGCTACCTATTTTACAATGGAGATTTGAAATGAAGCTTTTTTAATTTTCTGCATTGTGAAATTTTTGTGTTAATTATGGGTTTTAAGTACTACGGTGTTGCCACTTGTGAATGAAAAATTAACTTTAGAAATTGATTGTGTTTCGCATAAAATATTTGAATAACTTGATTTAAATTGTTTTAACTCATACTTGGTATGGCAATATTAATATGTTCCTCATCCACTTGTGGGGTGAGTTTGATATTTGATCAGTTTCCTCTCTCTCTGTCTTCCCAGTCTGAGGGGCGAGTATGGGTGAGTACTCATTAGCTAGCTAGCCATCTCCCTCATTGATTTCGATTAGTGAGGCTGTTTGCCTTGTCGTGATGTACACACGGCATGTTCGAAAATTTTGTGTCATGGCCTAAGTTGTGTTATTGATTGGCAACACTATCTTTATTGAATTATTTGATCAAAGTTGTGTTGTGTTAAGCTTTGAAAATTATGATTTGTTATAAATGTGATTTGAAAATTTGAAATATGATTGTGAAATATTTGAATTATGAATTATTCATGAATGTTTTAAATTATACATTTTATGTTTTCTTGTGCACCACTGAGTATCTTTATACTCAGCGATAGCTTTAACTTGCTGTCGTAGATAGAGAAAAGGACATAGCAGTAGAGTGAGCTACTACAGTTAGAGAGGAGCACGGTTGAAGAAATTCTGTATGGGTATTGTCTATACCCTAGTAGTTTAGTTTGATGTAAATATGATAGTATGCATATGTATCTCTGTAGTTTGAGCAGTTGTACAGATAAAATTGTAATAATATTATTTTTGAGATTTTGTGTTTGTAAATTAAATAGTGAATGTAAATTAAATATTTAAAATGCAATGTGCATGAGTTTATGAAATGTTTTGAGTAATTAATTTTTGATTTGAAATTTGGATTTTGAGTTGAAGTGTTGCCAAGGTTGTTGATTTGAAGTTTAGTGGTTGCAAATGAAGTTGTGATTGAGTAAAATATTGGAAGTGTTTTTATTTTCAGGTTTTGAAGAACTGTTTTCTCACAATAAAGACGGCACTCTGCAAAAATTTTTGTAAAAAATTACAGAGATTTTAAATATCCAAAGATTTGATTTGTGTTTGGACTTTAAATAAAGGGTTTTAATATTTGAAAAAAAAATTTTTACCCACCAATTCCATAATGAACGAAAATTATTTTAAAATCCCTTATAGTATATTTAATGGGTTACCGGTAGGTGAAGTACGGTAATTCATTATATGTACTATGGGAACATGTTACATTTTACGAGGAGTAGGATGTGACATAACAGGCTCCTATGGCCTCGTAGCATACCCCACCATGATTTCTTCCACAAGTTTCACATTGGCGGGGAGGGTAGGAACTTCTGGTACTCTACTGACCAGATGGAGGAGGTTTTTGTCCCGAATATCTTCCCCTACCGGACTTTTTACCACCTTTGTTGTGTCCCCCAAAATTTTTCCTCTTCCCAGTAGGACCACTGGAACTCTGTTCTACTGACTTTCCCTCTTTTTCTCTCTTCTCTGATTTCTTTTTCTCAGGGGCCACTTCAGATTCAATTCTTTCTAATTCCAGTGCTTGAGAAATAAGTTCAGAGAAGTTAGTATGTTTGAATCCGACCACTTGTAATCTGATACTGGGCTTCAAGCCAGTTTCAAACGTCTTACATCTCTCCCTGCTGGTAGTAAGTAGACTTACTACATAATGGCTCAGGCGAGAAAATCCCCTTTCATATTCAGCCACCGATCTATTTCCCTATTTTAGACTTAGGAACTCCTGCAGCTTCTGGTCCACATAAGCATCAGGGACATATTTTTGTCTGAACTCCTGCAGAAAATCATTCCATGTTAGCACTGAAGGTTCTACCAAAATATGGGGAATGGTTTTCCACCAGTCATATGCATCCCCCTGTAGCAGAGACACTGAATTTTCAAATCTGAGCTCCTCTGTATAATTTAGCTTCTTGAACACCCTATCCATTCTCTCTAACCACTGTTCTGCCTTTAGAGGATCTACTGTCCCCTTGAACTTAGTAGCCCCATATTTCATTAATTTTTCATACTGCCTAGTAGAAGACTGTGGTTGTACCACTGGTGTTTGTAGTGGGACTTGTAGTGGGACTTGAGTAGGCATGTTAATAGCCATCTGTTGGAACATTGCAGCCATCTGCTGTGCAAACTGAGCAGGAAACTGCAGTATCGAGGGGGCTGGTGCGGCTAATCCACTGGCATTGTGTAGGGCTGGGGCATCCCCTTGTACCTCAGCCTCCATAGATTGATCGACTAAACGATCACCCTCTTCCATAGTCAATTCGAGGATCTTAGACCTCCTGAACAAATAACACAAGGAGATTTCCTCCCGTTAGTGCATATTTATAATGTAATGTACTATATGTATCAAACAATGACATTGAGCAGTTGTACTATGAAGAAAGAATATTCAATTTATAGGTGAAAGCAAAATTTAAAAACTAGCTCTGATACCACTAAAACATGTCACACCCTACCCCTCTGTAAGGCATAATATGATCCCGTAGTATACCTAATGAATTACCAAACTTCGTCTACTGATAACCCATTAAATACACTACAAGGGATTTTAAATCTTTTCTTACTTCACTACAAAGTGGTGAGCACTATTTACAGGTGTTAAATTTTTTTTTTTAACTGAAATGAAACCAGATAACACATTTGAAGAATTAATAATTTCTATAAGAACTTTGGCAGAGTGCCATTTGTATTTTGAATAAAACATTACTTCAAAAACCTGTAAAAAGCATTTCCAATATTTTGTTCAATCCCCAAACTCCAATATTCAATCAACACAATATGCTTCTCAACATTTTCCAATTCAAATACACAATAATTTTTCCAGTGTTTTCAAAAGCTGAGATAAAAGAAATATATCACAAATTTTACAAGCTAAAATAATTTACAATTTATTTTACAACTTTAATGTACAATTTTAATTTACAACTGCTCAAAACCAAGAATAATATATACATACAGTGAACATACATTACAATACAAAATGCAAAGTGTGGTATACTCAATATACCCGATGAACTCTCAATGAAGCACTAGCAGCCTAGTCTGCTGCCCTATTAGTCTGTCTACCTGCGATAGCAATGAAAAGCTATCGCTGAGCCAATGTCTTAGTGGTGCACAACATTAACAAAATACAAATTTAAAACATAAATCATAAGTCATATAAATAGTGGATACTTAAACCATAGTTAAATTCAAAAGACAGTGAATGTCATAAGGAATTTAAACTCCAATTCACAATATCACAATAAATATCAATAAATCACACACACAGCTTAATCATGTTCCAAAGTCCAATTCATCCCAAGAGCCGATGGCTAATGAGGAATAACATAGCTAGCTAGTAATAATATGAGTGCTCATTCTATTCGTCCTCAATAGGCACATACCTCAACTCTTCAGCCAGAGAGTGAATTCAAAGTCAATTCATCCCACTATACAAGCTAGCGAGGAATTCAATCAATATACATGATAGCTGTGGTTTCAAACCATTTACAATGTTTTTCAAGCAATAAGTATCCATCAAATATCATTAAGACAATTTTTTTACAATTTAAACAATAACAGAAAAAAAGTCATAATTTATTTCAATTGAAAAATTCAAAAGAAATAACTGTTGTGCACAAACCTCTGATAAATGTCTCTTGGCCCTGACTCAGTGTTTCCTTCCCCTTCCTCGAAGTTTTGCTAATCAAACACACAATTTGAAGTGTTTCAGTACTCATATAAACTGTCTCTAACAATAAGGCTTAATAATTAATTTATTGAATTCTATTATTTTCCTTAGTCAACCTAAAATGTTGACCCTCGATGCACTCTAGGTGAATTAGGTTTAATGTTACCAATATGTCACATTTTATAGCCTTTTAGTGTTGGTGCATGTTACCAAATTCATTTTCAAGTATATTGCATTTTATTGCAATTTGCCGGATTTCGGTATACTAATTTGACCTAGCCGGATGACCTAGTTCCCTCGATTTTCGGGTTTTGGTCAAACTACAAACTTGTAGGTCTATGTCTTATTGCACGCGGAGCAAAATTTTAGGTCATTCTAAGTTGTGTAGACCAAGATATGGTCAGTTTACCAATGCCGGACAGAATGCACCAAAATGGTAAATTTAGGTCATTTTTAGGTCACTTTTGGTTCGGCCAGTTTTGGTACCCGAACTTGTGCAAGCTATTTGACTTTCCTATGGTCATTTCTGGGCTTTGGTGTCTTCATAAGAATTGTAGATATATGTCTCAACTATTCATGGTAAAACTTTCAGTTCAATTGGACCTGTTTTGAGTAAGTTATGGTCAAAACACTAACTACTGCCCAAATGGTCAATTTTCAGGCTTTCAAGTCACTAATCCGGATTTGGTCATTTTTCAAGTCATCTTCTAGGTAGAATTTTGGTAAGCTTCCTTCATGAAAGTTGGCACATTTTGTGCCTAGTTTCACCTCCAATTGGTCTCATACCAATTGGAGTCACACACCTAAGGTTCTAAGCCAAAACATACACTGCCCTGCTACACATTGTTCATCCTTTACCAATTACACATCCAACACTTACCAAATTAATTCTTCCATGCCAATTCTGGTTTGTACCATAACATTATCACACTTTACTTCACATTTTTTGTCATTTTGGCAGCTTGTAACCACTCTCAACAAACACATTATAACTCAAAATTTTTCCAAGTCCAATTACAACAATTAACCACATGACATACCTCATTTACATGTCCAAATTCAAACCATTATACACATATCCATGCTGTCATCAATAACAACTTCTTAGATAACCATAAATAACAACATCTTAGACAACCATAAACAAGTAAAGACAAACTACATATATAGAATTTCCATGGCTGCCAAAATGTACATCTCTATTAAAACATCAAACTTCAAAAATTCTTCCATAAACCAACTACCTACAACCTTGGTTACACTTTTAATGAAACAAGAATTGAAAACACTCACTTACCATTTTTGAAGTTCTTCAAAACCTCACCAAAACTTAACTTTCTTGCTCCTAATATGCTGCCCAAGGTGTGTGGACAAGGTTTAGTGAAGAAACCTTAACCATTGGAGGCTTGGATTATGGTTACATGGTGGACTTCAAGGTGCGGCCATGGAGTTTTCTCTCCCAAAGGCTTCGGTTGAATTTTCCCAAGGATGAAGATGAAGTTTTCTTCTGTCCATATATTGATTAAAAGTCCACTTAAGTGGAGTTAGTGGAGCACTAAGGTAAAGGTTTAATATTTGTTTAGTTAAAGTTTCCTAATTTAGTTTTTATCCCCCATTTCTTTCACTATTCTTATAATGTGTCACAATTTAATTTTTCATGACATTTCTAAAGTGTAATATCATTTATTTTTAATGGAAATTTAGGTCAAAAGACAATTCGGAGTGTCAAATGACCACAATGCCCTTATTCGGGTTGCATTTTTGATTTTTCAGTAACACTGAGTTTTATCATTTTCTCGATTTCTCATTTTTCTTTATACTAATTAATTAATTTTTCTTTGATATTTTAAATGATATTTATACTTCAATAGATGTTTATTTAAGTCCTAAAAATATTTTCTAGGGTTCCCCACTGTCTAGGGCTAGTCAATGGTCCACGCCGCAACTTTCCGGTGCGGTCACTCATCGCTATGGTTCTCAGCTCATTTAACTTGGTTACATTTCATTGCTATTATTTTTCCTTTGTTTTTCTTGTATTTTCTTTTCTTGTATTTCATTATTTTATGTCTCCTCACTAATATTTAAGTGTAGTTCTAGGCATTCCAGCTGTCCGGACAGACACTGGTCACTGGAACAGTATAACGCACTACCGAATATAGGGGTGTTACAACCCATCCTAGGATTTCTCTCAAGCGAGCATGCTTAACCCTGGAGTTCTTCCAACTCTCCAGGCCATTCTACCAAAATGCGCCTCTAGTGATTAGTTCCCCTATCTTATATATCATTACTTTTTGAACCCAAGACCATCTCTGTGCTTTACCGATGTGAGATTTGCCTAAGGGACCTTTCCCCCCCCTTTCGGGACTCAGCTTCCTCGCTAAGGTTTGCCCCACCATCACCCAAGAGGACACGCGAGTGGCTCTGATACCAATTAAGACCTAAATGAACAATTTTCAAGAAGAAAACCTCACCAAATTATGATCGAAACTAGGTAAAAATTGGGTTCAAAGATTGGGACACCAAGCTGTCCCAAAACCAAAATATTCTAAAATTTTCAAAGCTAACTTGGGATGCATTAGACATGCATGTAATGAGTTCTTGGCAACAATTGAGATTGGTATTGAGGTATTCTATTTGTGTATTTTCAGTAGAAAAAGAAGTTGGAACGGACAAGGAGAAGTAGGTAACAAGGAAGGAGAATTATTAAAGGTTTGTGCACAACTAACCTTTTCTTCGTTTTTAAACTTGTAAATTGCTTGGATTGTGTTAAATTGAATGAGTTTGCTTTGAATAAGTTTACTTTGACTGAAATATGGTTTTTCTCTTGCATTTAAGAAATTTGGGTGTTGCCACCTTTATATGAATATTATGATGAATTTAAATGTGTTTATTAGTTTATAAATGTGATTATTGAGTGGGAAATTTTTGGAAACTATTTTGAAACCACAGTTAGCATGACAGTCCCTCTCAGAAATCCCTAGTACTAGCTACTTGGGGTTGATAATTGATATTGATTATGTCACCCATTAATAACGGTTAGTGGGGTAAGACTACATGAGTACTCATTTGCTAGCTAGCCCTTCCCTCATTAATAACGATTAGTGAGGTTGAGATTGCTTTGTCGTGGTGTACAACACGGCATTGATCATGAAATTTTGTGTCATGGCCTAAACTGTGTATTGATGTTGGCAACACTAATGCTGTGTGAATTGTGATATATGAAGTATGATTTCTCATTTGAAATGTTATTCCAATAAATGGCTCTTATGGACTTAGAACTATTGTGAAGTTTTCATGCTTAAAAAAAATGTGATTTATTATGCTTTGACAAATTATGTTTTACCTTAAGTTTTAAAGTTATTAGTTGTGCACCACTGAGTGATATACTCAGCGATAGCTTCTTTATGCTGTCGCAGGTAAGGAGAAGGCTGCTGAGTGAGAGACTTGAAAGCAGTATTTTGGTATTGTTTGTAGGAATTTACGTTAGGTATACCCTTCTAATTCCTTTGGATATATTTTGTACCTATATGTATGGATGTATGGATATTGAGCAGTTTGTATTTAAAAGCATTGCATTGCTATCACATTTTGAGTTTGTAACTATTTTGTATTTTACTTTGAGAATTATGAAAATGTAACTTTTGCAATATTTAGTCTATTATTATTTCCAATAAATGTTTGGATAGAATTTTAACTATTCTCATGCAGTTTTTCACAATAGAATTGATAAGATAAAAAGCTATGGTTTGTTTTAAAATCCTTTGTAGCATAACTAATGGGTTATCGGTAGGTAGAGTTCGGTAATTCATTAGGTATGCTACGAAAACATGTCGTGCCTTACAAGGGATAAGGTGTGACATGTTTTAGTGGTATCAGAGCTTTGGTTTTCATACAAGTTTTGAAATTGCATATTTGAAAAATTTTGATAAGTATACCAGCTCAATTGTCATTATTGATACATATAGAGCATTACATCATAAATATGGACTAATAGAGGGAAATCTCCTTCTGTTGGTTATCCAGGGACTAGAATTCTTTGTGATTCAGTATGGAAGAAGGGGATCACACAGTAGAGCAATCAAGAGTACCGAGGTACGGGGAGGCCCAGCTCGTAATGCCGTGGGCTTGCACCCATCCCACCCATGCGCTTTTACGCTCGGCCACAAGCAGATGGTTGCATTATTTCAACAAATGGCTGGCAATATACCAGTCCAAGCTCCAGTGCAAGCACCTCCAGTGCAACCACCATCCCCAGCTAGATAATATGACAAGTTAATGAAGTATGGGGCAACAGAGTTCAAGGGTACAGTGGAGCCATTGGAAGCTGAGCAATGGTTAGAACGGATGGAGAGGGTCTTCAAGAAATTACACTGCACAGATGAGTTGAAGTTCGAATATTCAATTTCCCTGCTATATGGAGATACATATGAATGGTGGAAGACCATTCCCCATAGTTTGGCTGAGCCGTCAATGCTGACATGGGATGACTTTCTAAGGGAGTTTAGACAGAAGTATGTTCCTGATACCTATGTGGATATGAAGATACAAGAGTTTCTCAGTTTGAAGTAAGGGAACAAGACTGTAGCCGAGTATGAGAGAGACTTTTCCCGCCTCAGCCACTATGCTGGAAGCCTACTTACTACCAGTAGAGACAGATGCAAACGGTTTGAGGCCAGTTTGAGGCCTAGTTTGAGAATGTAAGTGGTTGGATTTTGACATGACAACTTCTCTGGGTTGATATCACAGGCCCTTGAATTGGAAAGGACAAAACTAGAAGGGGCATCTAAGAAGGTAACCACTGAAAAAGAGAAGAGCAGTAAGCCTACAGGTCAGAGTCCAAGTAACAATTCGGGTAAGAGGAAAAACTTTGGGGGACCAAGTAACAGAGGATCTAGTAGGGGAAGATTCTCAGGGCAAAGGCTACCTAGATCCAGACAGTAGACATCTAGGGGTTCCTTTCCTGCTCGTACCTATGAAACCTATGGCAGGAATCATGGAGGAGTATGTTATAAGGCCACAGGAGCCTGTTACAACTGTGATGGAAGTGGGCATTTTGCTAGAGATTGCACTAGTGCTCACATGTCTGGGCTGCCTACCACCACTAAGGGATCTATTCAAGGTTCTGCTTCCAGAGGAGAACAGATAGCTAGTAGAGGCCAAGGCAAGGATAGAGGTAACACTTCTAGCAGCCAAGGCACAGCGAGCCAACCAGAGCATAGTGGTGCATCAGCCAGGGTGTACACCATGCACTAGAGGGATGAAGCTGAGACATCAGATGTTGTGGCTGGTACTTTTTCCATCTTTGGTAGAGATGTATATGTGCTGTTTGACCCTGGTTCTACACATTCTTATGCTAGTGCCAGTATTTCATGTTCTGTTGCCATTCCTTGCTTAAAAATGGATTATGATGTGCTAGTGACTAGTCCCTTAGGGCAAGAGGTTAGGGTGAACAAATTGTATAAGGATTGTCCTTCGGTGATCTAAGGACATACATTCCTATCAGACTTAATTGACATGCCCTTCCGAGATTATGATATCATCTTGGGTATGGATTGGTTAGCCAAGCATCACACCATGTTCGACTATAGACTGAAGAAAGTCACTTTTGGTCTTCCGAGTATGCAGACGTAGTGATACACAGGGAGAGGCAGTTATTACCATCCAACATTATTTCAGCTGCACTTGCTAGAAAGATGATTAGAAAGGGATGTGAAGCTTATCTAGCTCATGTGATAGACACCCAGGTGGGGAGTCTAGATCTTAAGGATATTCCTACGGTATGGGATTTTCTGGATGTCTTTCCAGAAGAATTGCCAGGATTGCCTCCGGAAAGAGAGGTGCAGTTTGAAATTGAGACTATGCATGGTGTGGAGCCAATCTCCATCACTCCTTATAGGATGGCACTTGCTAAGTTGAAAGAGTTGAAGGTGAAATTGCAGCACCAGTATTATTTGTGAAGAAGAAGGATGACACTCTTTGCCTATGCATAGACTATAGACAGTTGAATAAGGTGACCATAAAGAATAGATATCCTTTGCCACGGATCGATGATTTGTTTGATCAGTTGAAGGATGCAACTGTATTCTCCAAAATTGACTTGAGATCCGGCTACTACCAGTTGAGGGTGCAGGAGCAAAGTATTCCTAAAACTGCCTTTAGGACTCGGTATGGCCACTATGAGTTCTTAGTAATGCCATTCGGGTTGACTAATGCTCCAGTTATTTTTATGGGCCTGATGAACACTATCTTCAGGCCATATTTGGACCAGTTTGTTGTGGTGTTCATTACTGATATTTTGGTGTACTCAAAGAATGCAGAGGAACACAACAAGCACTTGAGGATAGTATTACAGACTTTGAGGGAGAAGCAATTGTATGCCAAACTATCGAGATGTGAGTTTTGGCTAAAGGAAATTACATATTTGGGGCATATTGTATCTGCAGAGGGTATCCAAGTGGATCCTAGCAAAGTAAAAGCCATTCTTAAATGGAAGCCACCTAGAAATGTCACGGAAGTTCGGAGTTTCCTTGGTTTAGCCGAGTATTACCAAAGGTTTGTGAAGGGATTCTCCATGCTAGCATCTCCACTGACAAAGCTACTTAGGAAGAATGTAAAATTTCAGTGGACTGATCGGTGCCAGGAAAGTTTTAATGAGTTAAAGAGGCGTTTAACTGAAGCTCCAGTCTTAACCTTGCCCACTTTGGGTAAGGAGTATACCATATACAGTGATGCTTCTCATAACGGATTAAGCTGTGTGTTGATGCAATATAGGAATGTCATTACCTATGCTTCACGCCAGCATAAACCGCATGAGAGGAATTATCCTACGCATGACTTGGAACTGGCAGCCATTGTCTTTGCCTTGAAGATCTAGAGACATTACTTGTATGGGGAGAGATGTTATATATACACAGATCATAAAAGTTTGAAGTACTTGGGCACACAAAATGAGCTAAATTTGAGGCAGAGGAGATGGTTAGAGCTGATAAAAGATTATGATTGCTTGATAGACTATCAGCCTGGAGAAGCAAATGTTATAGCTGATGCTTTAAGTTTCAAGACTATGGCTAGTTTGAGGGTTTCTCCATTGTCCATGGTGCATGAGTTAACGGCATTGCATGCTAATTTGGAGATTAATGAAGATGGTCAGATGGTAGCTACTTGGCAAGAGAAGCCAATGCTGGCAGAACAAATTAAAGCAGTTGTACAGAAGGATGATAAGTATGTGAAGTTGATGGAAGAGGCTCGGGATGGTAAGAAACTAGAATTATCAGTAAATGATGAGGGCTTGTTGTTATATAAGGGTAGAATGTGCATTCCTGAGAATGTTGAACTGAGGCAGACCATTTTAAAGGAAGCACATGATTCACCATTTGCAATGCACCCTGGTGGAACCAAAATGTACAGAAGTGTGAAAGAGCACTATTAGTGGAGAGGAATGAAGAAAGAGATTATAGAAAATGTTGACAAATGCCTAACTTGTCAGCAAGTAAAGGCAGAACACCAAGTGCCTGCAGGGTTGCTACAGCTGTTGCCAATTCCAGAGTGAAAATGGGAAAGAATCACTATGGATTTCGCGACAGGACTTCCACGTACACAAAAGAATCATGATGCAGTTTGGGTTATTATTGATAGATTGACCAAGTCTGCACACTTTTTGCCAATGAGGATGGATTATAGCCTGGAAAGATTGGCCAAAATGTGCATTGATGATGTGGTGAGGTTACATGGAGTGCCAGTTTCTATTGTGTCAGATAGAGACCCAAGGTTCACTTATAGATTCTGGGGTTGTCTCCAAAATGCCCTAGGAACTAGATTGAACTTCAGTACAATATTCCATCCACAAACAGACGGCCAATATGAAAGGATCATTCAGATTTTGGAGGATATGCTTTGGGCCTGTGTGATTGAGTTTGAAGGGAGTTGGGACACATACTTGCCTTTAATTGAATTTGCCTACAATAACAGTTATCAGTCAAGCATCGGGATGCCTCCGTACGAAGCACTTTATGGCAAAAAGTGTGGAACTCCCTTGTGTTGGGATGAAGTGGGCGAGAGGAAGTTGATTGGCCCATAATTCGTACAGTAGATGGAAGAAAAGGTTAAGCTCATTAGAGACAAACTCAAAGTTGCAACAGATAGACAGAAGTCCTACATTGACCCAAAGAGAATAGATATTCGGTACAGTGTGGCTGACAAGGTGTTCTTGAAAGTTTCCCCATGGAAGAGGATCATGAGGTTTGGTAGAAAGGGGAAACTAAGTCCTCGCTTCATTGGGCCGTATGAGGTTCTAGAAAGAGTGGGTCCATTGGCATATAGACTTGCATGGCCTCTGAAGTTGGAAAAGATTCACAATGTCTTCCATGTCTCCATGTTAAGGAGGTACAAATCAGACCCCTCTCACATTTTACCAGTAGAGGAGATTGAGGTGAATCCAGACCTGACATATGATGAAGAGCCCATAAAGATCTTGGCACATGAGGTGAAGCAGCTGAGGAACAAGCAAATACCTCTAGTGAAAGTGTTGTGGAACCATCATTCAGGCTAGGAGGCTACATGGGAGCGTGAGGAGGACATGAGGAGATAGCACCCACAGCTATTCAGAGACTGAGACCATGTAAATTTCGAGGACGAAATTTATTTTTAAGGAGGAGAGAATTGTAACACCCCGAACCTCCCAGTTATGAATAGTACCATTTTTGGTCCGTGACTAGTACTATTCAAAGACACCTTGAGGACCAAAACTAAATAGAAAATTAATTGAGATAGACACAATAAAATTCAAGAGACCCAAAAATATAAGGATTCACCAGGTATATTGTAAAAGAGGGATTATGACCCGATAAGGGGTATTTTGGTCAATTTACTTTAAGAGTTGATTTTTTTTTTTTACCAAAAGGTCTATTTAATTAAATAAAAATAAATTATTGAATTATGAAGAAATATTGGGGAAAATTTAGTGTAAATATAAAAAGAAAAGAAAGGAAATAAAATTGTAAGTTTTGTGACATTTTTGACACAATTAAAATTTTTAATTGAAATAAACTAATTTTGGGAATAAATATATATAAAAGATGAGATAAATTAAAAAGTCATTTCTTCCCTTTCTTTCCCATTTAGTTACCACCCACTCTCTCTCCTTCTCTCTTTATTTCTTTCTTCTTCTTCCTTCTTTCTCCATTGACACCCATTCTCAAAACTCAATTCCTTGCTTTTCCTCTATGGGTTTTGCATCTAATTGGTAGAGAACATCAAATTAAACATTGATTGAGAGATTTAAAGCAATGGGAAACAAGAGATTAGAAGAAAATTGAAGATTTGGGGAGTTAGAAGGAAGTCATCAAGAGGTAAGTTCTTTAATGCTTATTTAGCTATACAAACCTTAAATTAAGTTAGATTATGATGAAATTTCATAAGAAAATGAAAGAAAACAATATGGAATCTAAACTAGGTTTTGGCCAAATTGGAGAAAAGTTAGGGTTTGATGTCTTTGAATGAAATTGATGATGAGATTAAGCTTAGTTGAAGTAGTATACATGATTGGGGCAAAGAAATTGTATAAAACGTATATAAATTTAATTATGGGAGATTAGGGTTCATGGGAAAATTGGGTTTTGGTGCTAGAGAGTGAAATTGGTGTATGTAGTGTTAAATTACGATCATTTGAGGTTTATTTAGTTTGAATTGACATTGGGTTGATGAATAGAGGTAATGAAATGATAGGATTAGAGAAAATTGCAAACTTTGGTGTTTAAAAATTATGGAGTTTGTGTTAGGAAGTGTCATTGATGTGTCAATGCTAAATTATAGTCATTTTGGGTGAATTAAATGTGAATTGACGTTGGTTAGAGGGAATAATTGAAGAAATGAAAAATTGAACTTAGGGCAGAATTTTGCACACTACATTCAGTGTGTTTGGAAGCCCATAACTTAAGCTACACAGCTCTAATTGGTGTGAAACCAATTGGAAACGAAACTTAAGACATAGGGCTAGAATTTTTGTAAAGATACCCTGCCCTGAAAATGACCTTAAGCTATCCGAAATGAGCCTTGAACTTATAGACAAAATTCTGGAATCTGTAGGATTTGACCATATGAATAGTAAATTTTGCATGGCCATAACTCTCTCTAGAAAACTCCGATTTAGGCAATTTTTGAACCGATGGAAACCTAAGACATAGTAGAACATTTCATATGAAGAACTTGAGCACAAATTATGGACTTAACCCAATCAAATTACTGGGCAAAGTTGAATTACCGAATCTGCAGAACTATAGATTTACCATATGAATAGTAAATTTTGCATGGCTATAGCTCTCTCTAGAAAACTCTTATTTAGGTGATTCTTGAACCGATGGAAACCTAAGACATAGTAGAACATTTCGTATGAAGAACATTAGACCAAATTATGGGCTCAAATTTATCAAATTGCTTAACGAAGTTGGATTGACAAATCTGCCAGAATTGAATCTGTAGGATGAATAGTGACGTGAACAGTAACTATATTTTGGTCATAACTTGAGCTACACAGCTCCAAATTAGGCGATTCAAAAAGGAAAATAAACTTAAGACCTAAATGAACAATTTTCATGAAGAAAACCTCACCAAATTATGATCGAAACTAGGTAAAATTGGGTTCAAAGATTGGGGCACCAAGCTGTCCCAAAACCAAAATATTCTAAAATTTTCAAAGCTAACTTGGGATGCATTAGACATGCATGTAATGAGTTCTTGGTAGCAATTGAGATTGGTATTGAGGTATTCTATTTGTGTATTTTCAGTAGAAAAAGAAGTTGAAACGGACAAGGAGAAGTAGATAATAAGGAAGGAGAATTATTGAAGGTTTGTGCACAACTAACCTTTTTGTCATTTTTAAACTTGTAAATTGCTTGGAATGTGTTTAATTGAATGAGTTTGCTTTGAACAAGTCTAATTTGACTAAAATATAGTTTTTCTCTCGCATTTAAGAAATTTGGGTGTTGCCACCTTTATATGGATATTATGATGAATTTAAATGTGTTTATTAGTTTATAAATGTGATTGTTGAGTAGGAAATTTTTGGAAACTGTTTTGAAACCATAGTTAGCATGACAGTCCCTCTCGGAACTCCCCAGTAGTAATAGCTACTTGGGGTTGATAATTGTTATTGATTATGTCTCCCATTAATAATGGTTAGTGAGGTAAGACTACATGAGTACTCATTAGCTAGCTAGCCCTTCCCTCATTAATAATGGTTAGTGAGGTTGATATTGCTTTGTCATGGTGTACAACACGACACTGATCGCGAAATTCTGTGTCATGGCCTAAACTATGTGTTGATGTTGGCAACACTAATGCTTTGTGAATTGTGATTTATGAAGTGTGATTTCTCATTTGAAATATTATTCTAATAAATGGCTCTTATGGACTTAGAACTATTGTGAAGTTTTCATGCTTAAGAAAAATGTGATTTATTATGCTTTGATAAATTGTGTTTTACCTTAAGTTTTAAAGTTATTAGTTATGCACCACTGAGTGATATACTCAGCGATAGCTTCTTTATGCCGTCGCAGGTAAGGGAAAGGAGAAGGCTGCTGAGTGAGAGACTTGGAAGCAGTATTTTGGTATTGTTTGTGGGTATTTAAGTTAGGTATACCCTTGTAATTCCTTTGGATGTATTTTGTACCTATATGTATGGATGTACGGACATTGAGCAGTTTGTATTTAAAAGCATTGCATTGCTATCACATTTTGAGTTTGTAACTATTTTGTATTTTACTTTGAGACTTATGAAAATGTAACTTTTGCAATATTTAGTCTATCATTATTTCCAATGAATATTTAGATAGAATTTTAACTCTTCTCATGCAGTTTTTCATAAAAGAATTGATAAAATAAAAAGCTATGATTTGTTTTAAAATCCTTTGTAGCATAACTAATGGGTTATTGGTAGGTGGAGTTCGGTAATTCATTAGGTATGCTATAGGAACATATCGTGCCTTACAAGGGATAAGGTGTGACATCTAGCATGCATTTTGAACCATAACTGAAATTATGTGACTCCAATTGGTATGAGGCTAATTGGAGGTGAAACTAAACTCAAAATAGCCCATTTTTCATAAAGAAACTATGCCTAAATTCTGTACAAAACTTGACCTAAACACTGCCCAAAGCTAGATGACCCTACACAAAACCCAGAAATTGACCAAATGAACAGTACATATTTATTTGGTCATAACTCCCTCTATACTGGTCAAAATAACCTGAATTTGATATCATTGGAAAGCTTAGATATAGGGCTACAATTTTCATGAAGACCACTAAACTCAGAAAATGCCAAAAACCAAACCAAATTGCTGACCCAAATTAGGTCACAAAACTGACCAGAATTAGGTTGTCTAGAAACTGCTGGACATAAACTTACCCAACCAGTTTTGGCAAAATGGCCATAACATGGTCTACAAGAACGTAAATGTAATGAAACCAGTGGCAAAATGTCTAAATGACATAGATCTAAAAAAGTGGTATTTTGACCAAAACCCAGAAATCAAGAGAACTAAGTCAAATTGTTAGAACAATTCAATACATCAAAACCTGGAATCTGACCAAATTTCATTTGACCCCAGAACAGTCTTTTAGTCATAACTCCCACTATAAAAATCCAATTTGGATGAGCCATACCTTTTTAGAAACATAAGAGATAGGACTAAAACTTTGTGTAGAAACCTTCCTCAAATTATGAATTTAAGAACCTCAAAAAGTGACCTGAAGTCACTGACCTAAATTGAACTCCTGGTGGTACAGGGTACATGAGTCTAGGTCTGTTAATTGGCCATAAATAATTCCAAAAAACTTAAAAATTTCTAAGTGACCACAAGACATAGGGAAACAATTTCTATGAAGATCACCATGCTTAAAAGTGATTGCAACATGTTCCATTAATTAGGTAAAGTTTCAGTCCAAAAACTGCCTAGTTAAGGAACCAGAATCTGGAAATGAGTCAGTTATGGTTATCTGACCATAACTTGAGTTCTAAAAATCAAATTGACATGATTCCAAAGGGAAAATAAAGATAAGAAATAGAGGAACAACTTCCATGAGGGAAGTGTGGCCAAACAGTAGCTACGAACTAATTATATGGATAGGCAAAAATAAGACACAAAAACTGAAACCAAAGAAGGGTCCATGAGATAAATTATCTTATGGTAGGGAATTTAACCCTAACAATCCATTAAACACTAAACCACATAAAAGGGGTATGTGGGACCTATTTTTCCACTATAAAGTGATATGAACATTTCAAATAAATAAGTAATAATGTATAATTGCCTATAGTATACCTAGACTTATTTATTTAATTTGGATCAATTGGTATACCAATTAGGGAATACAGATAGCAGTACTGCCCATAGGAATAATCATTAACAGATAAAATCTGTCTGATATGATTGTTCTACAGGCTTTATGCCTACCTATTGGCCATTGTGCCTAATATTATATCTGGCTTAAATGCCTGCTCGCAGGCTTCATGCTTGACATGATCGACGTATACTGGATAGACATATGGCTTTCTAGCTAGTATACTCTCGTGTATCTAGCTTTTATAATTTGTTATAGGTTTCTTGGGCACTGATAATAATTAATTAAGACTTAATATTCAATAAGTAAAAAGAAAAGACCGATAAATTTAATTGTTCCCAAAGTGCAATAAAAATGTAAAAGACCCAAAAATTATGATTTGCCATTTTTATTTCAATTGTTTAGTTATTATTATTATAAATTATGCACCACTAAGCGTTATGCTTAGTGCATTGGTTTTCATCACGTAGGTATTGGAGACTAGTCCGAGTAGCCATAGCAGCAGCAGCAGTAGTGCTCATACAGAGGCCAATCAGATTTGCCAGTGTCTACTAGTCACCTTAACAGTTGTAATTTTGTTGGTAGGGCCCATGTAGGTCTAGATTTTGTTCTTTTATTCATTGTACATAAACACATGATGCATTTCATTTTGGATTGTAATTAAACTTTGAGAGTGTAGTATACTTGTAAATTATTATCTATAAATTTCTATATGAATGCAATAGATGATACCTTTTAGAGATCTCATAAATAATAGTGAATGATATGATATAATAGAATATGATATGGAAATGTGTGAAATGAATATGAACATGTTAACAGGTGATTTTTGGAACCCTCCAGAAGCTAACAAAACAGAGGAGGCTCTGTCCGAGTCTCCACAGAAACAAGTTATACAAAAAAAAGAAAAAATATTCTACACATGGATTACCATTTTTCAAATGATATTAAAAAAATTTATAATGGACATGATAAGACAAGATAGGATGCTCTAACACCAAATGTGGCACTTCTTGCTCAGCTATACAGTAGACGTGTAAGGGGCGTCACATTTAGTGTTCTCAGAGCCTGGTTTAGGCGGTCTTAGACCTAGATAGTTAGAAATAGATAGAGTGCATCACATGCATGGGCCTTTAAATAGAGTCGAGGTGACACTAATGCAGATCTGTTCTTTGTCTGTTTTATAGGGTATATGGCATATGATCCTTCAGAGCACGGAACTCCAGGACCGATGGAGGAGGAGGTAGAGAGTCACGCACCTGCACCTGCTCCTAGTATGGAGAGAAGCAGAAGAACTAAGTCATCGCGTGGTACTACAGGGAGAGCACAGTAGGCCTTCTTGGAACAAGTGACTCAGCTACTCCATTAGGTCGCCGGAGCTATACCTCTGCCACAACCACATCCATCACCACCTGTACAGCCACCATCGTCCCCACAGCCATAACCTGTATACAGATCCCCACTAGAAAGGCTGCGAAAGTATGGGGCAGTTGACTTTAGGGGTAAGAAAGAGGATGATCCAGTCGCAGTAGAGTATTAGCTGGAGAGGACAGAGAGGCTATTATAGCAGTTGTACTGCACCGTAAAGCAGCAATTGGAGTGTGCTCTCTCACTGCTCCAGGAGGATGATTATAGATCGTGTGTGACAGTATCGAGAGTGGCACAGCCTACACAGATTAACTGAGAGTTCTTTCTGGCTGAATTCAGAAAGAAATACATCAGCCATGTGTACTTGGAGGCCAGAAGGAGAGAATTCTCAGCATTGAGACAGAGGCAGCTTACAGTATCCGAATATGAGTGGGAATTTATAAGACTTAGCGGATATGCATTGGAGTTGATGCCCACGAAAACTGATAAATGCAGAAGGTTTGAGGACGGATTGAATGACAACATTAGGTTGATAGTGACATCTCACCACTTCACAGACTTCTCCTAGTTGGTAGCATCAGCCCTTGATGTGGAGAGAGTCAGAAATGAAGAGCAGTCTAGAAACGACAGGCAATGTAAGAGTGGTTCTTGATCTGGTCAGTCTAGTGTAACAGACACGGGTAGTAAGAGGCCCAAGGAGTCTTAGGGTCAGACTCAGGGTCGAGGTAAGAAGTAGAGATCCCAATTTGCTTTAAGGAAAGGAGGAGGATAGTCTGGTGCATCAGTGGGCAGTTCTTCGAGTGCAGCTACACAGGGATCAGCCCCACCATCCGCTTGTACATATTGTGGCAGACCCCATAGAGGGTAGTGTAGATTGTTAACTGGTAGATGTTTCAGATGTGGGTTTACGAATCACTTCTTGAAGGATTGTCCACAGAGGAATGCTAGTGTACCCACTGCTCCACCCCAGATGGAGAGACTTGCCCCAGCAGCATAGAGGGGTAGAAGATCTGCGAGGCCTGAGATAGCTGGTACATCATAGAGGCCTACTGCAGAGACAGTTTAGAGGCAGGAGACTAGAGTAGCACCCCTTACTTATGCTATGAGAGCTCGAGATGAGCCAGAGCCAGCTGATGTCATTAGGGGTACTTTCTTACTTTATGATCTATCTGTATGTGCCTTAATTGATCCTGGCTCCACACATTCTTATGTGTGCATTGCCCCACCTGTTGGTAGAGGGGTACAAGTAGAGGAGTTAGAAGAGGACATATAAGTTATAAACCCTTTAGGCCATAGTATCATGGTGAAAAAGGTCTATAAGGGTTGTCCTCTGAGGATACAGGGTTATGAGTTTCCAGCTGACTTAATTGAGCTACCATTCCATGAGTTTGATGTGATATTGGGAATGGATTGGTTATCACATCATCAGTCGATAATAGATTATCGGCTAAAGAGGATGTCATTATAGACAGCAGATGGGGATGAGATTATAGTTGTGGGTGAAGGAATGGGTTGTCTTTCTACTATCATATTAGCCACAGCAGCTAGAAGAATGATAAGAAAGGGGTGTGAGGCTTTCTTAGCACATGTGGTTAACACTAGGAAGACTAGCCCAAGCATACAGGAGATCCCCATAGTATATGAATTTCCGGATGTGTTTCCAGAAGAGTTACCGGGCTTGCCACCTGATAGAGAGTGGAGTTTGCTATAGAGGTTTTGTCGGGTACTGCACCAATCTCCATTGCTCTATGTACGATGACACCTACTGAACTGAGAGAGTTGAAGGTTCAGTTACAGGAGCTACTAGACAAGGGCTTCATACACCCTAGTGTGTCACCTTGGGGAGCACCGGTGCTATTTGTGAATAAGAAGGACGGTACACTATAGCTTTGTATAGACTACTGGCAGCTAAATAAGGTGACTATGAAAAACAAATACCCTTTACCTCTGGTAGATGATTTGTTTGATCAGTTGAGGAGAGCTAGAGTATTCTCCAAGATAGATCTCAGATCAGGCTATCACCAGTTGAGAGTGAAGGAGACAGATGTTCCTAAGACTACTTTCAGGACCCGGTATGGACATTATGAGTTTCTAGTGATGCTATTTGGGCTGACAAATGCACCAGCAACTTTTATGGACCTAATGAACCACATCTTTCATCCCTACTTGGACCGGTTTGTTGTGGTCTTTATAGATGATATTCTAGTGTATTCTAAGAACTGGGAGGAGTATGATGAACACCTGAGAGTAGTACTATAGACACTGTAGGAAAAGCAGTTGTATGCCAAGTTGTCCAAGTGTGAATTCTAGTTGGATGAGATATCCTTCCTTGGACACATTGTATCAGCAGATGGGATCAGGGTAGATCCAAAGAAGATTGAAGCAATAATTGAATGGAAGCCTCCCAGAATGTAACAGAGGTCAGAAGCTTTTTGGAGTTAGCTAGGTACTACAGGAGATTTGTGAAGGGATTCTCCCTTATAGCAGCCCCACTGACTAAACTGCTACATAAGAATGGAAAGTTTGACTGGAATGATAAATGTCAAACCAATTTTGAGAAGCTAAAGGCTATGCTTATAGAAGCTCCAGTGTTGATGTAGCCAGAGTCAGAGAAAGACTATGTGATCTACAGTGATGCCTCTCACAATTGGCTTGGGTGTGTTCTAATGCAGGAAGAGAAAATAGTTACCTATGCTTCCAGACAGCTAAGGCCACATGAAAAGAACTACCCAACTCATGATCTAGAATTAGCAGCAATAATATTTGCATTGAATAGATGGAGGCATTACCTATATGGTGAGAAATGCTACATATATACGGATCACAAGAGTCTGAAGTATTTGCCAACCCAGAAGGAACTCAATCTGAAATAGAGGAGATGGATTGAATTCCTTAAAGATTATAACTATGTGATCGACTACCATCCAGGGAAGGCAAATATAGTGGCGGACACACTAAGCAGGAAGTCCATGATGGCTTTGAGAGAACTAAACGCTCGGTTGTCTTTAGCACAGGATGGGGTACTTTTGGCTGAGTTGCTTGTAAAGCCAAGCTTGTTACAGCAAATACAAGAAGCATAGTTAAGGGATGAAAAGTTGCTAACTGTTATGGGTAGAACTCAAAAGGGGAAGGAGACTGACTATGAGTTGAAAGGATATGGGTGCTTGTATTATAATGGCAGAATCTGTGTACTAGGAGATGAGGAACTGAAGAAGAATATCTTGAATGAGGCACACAGTAGCTTCCATGCTATGCACCCAGGAAGTACTAAGATGTACCAAGACCTGAAAACACATTATTGGTAGCCTGGAATGAAGAAAGAGATTGGTGATTTTGTGACCAGATGTTTGACATGCCAGCAAGTTAAGGCTGAGCATTAGGTTCCATTAGGGTTGTTGCAACCTATATCCATACCAGAGTGGAAATAAGACCGCATCACCATGGATTTTGTCACTGGGCTACCATTGACACAGAAGAATCATGATACTATATGGGTGATTATGGACAGATTGACCAAGTCAGCTCACTTCTTACCAGTTAGAGCCGACTACTTACTGGAGAGGTTAGCAGAGATTTACATAGATGGGATAGTCTAGCTACATGGAGTGCCAACATCGATCATATTTGACAAAGACTCGAGATTTACTTCGAGGTTTTGGAAGAGGCTATAGGAGTCTTTAGGCACTCAAATGCACTTCAGTATGGCTTTTCATTCACAGACTGATGGACAGTCAGAAAGGGTGATTCAGGTAACCCTTAGAACTTAATGAATTGCTGCAATCATTAAAGGAATGATAACAATGACTTGACACTAATGACATGAATGATATGATATGATAGGTATTGGAGGATATGTTAAGAAGCTACATCATTGATTTTGAAGGAAGTTGGGAGAAGTATCTTCCTTTGGTAGAGTTTGCTTAAAACAATAGCTACCAAGCCAGCATAAAAATGGCTCCATATGAAGCATAGTATGGGATGAGTTGCAGGACTCCCTTATGTTGGACAGAAATGGAGGAAGAGAAAGTAGTGGGCCCAGAATTAGTGAGACAGACTGAGGAAAAAGTGAAACTCATCAGAGACAATTTGAAAGCCGCCTTAAACAGACATAAGTCATATACCGACCTGAGGAGAAAGGATATAGAGTATGAAGTTGGCGATAAGGTGTTTGTCAAGGTATCACCTTGGAAAAAAGTGCTAAGATTTGGTAAGAAGGGTAAGTTATACCCTAGGTTTATTGGTCCATACAATGTCATTGAACGTGTGGGTCCAGTAACCTACAGGCTAGCTTTACCACCTGAGCTGGACAAGATTCACAATGTATTCCATGTGTCGATGCTCAGGAGATACAGATCAGATCCTTCACATGTCATTTCAGCAAAGGAGATAATTGTACAACCTGATTTGACATATGAAGAAGAACCAGTCAGAATCTTGGCACGGAAAGTGAAAGAACTCAGAAATAAGAGGATCCCATTAGTGAAAGTCTTGTGGAGACACCACAACACAGAAGAAGCAACATGCGAGAGCGATGAGACGATAAGGCAGTAGTTCCATCAGCTCTTCACATCAGATAAATTTGGAGGACTAAATTTCTATTTAGAGAGAAAGAATTGTAATGCCCTCAGCCTATGTAGTCTGTACATTTTACTGTTCCGATGACTAATGTCTGTTCGAATAGTCAGAATGTCTGGAACTATACTTAAACTATAGTGAGGAGACATAAATTGATGGAATAAATGTTAAGAAAATATAGGAATAATTTTGAGTAAATAAAATAAAATTTAGAGAATTTATTAATTGGTACAAAAATAAAATAATAACCTGATGAGCACCCCGAAGGGTATTTTGGTCATTTCACCCCTACAGGTGAATTTTGACCTAAACATCAAATTAAAATTTGAGAAAATTAAAATAAAAATAAATTTAAATTATAAATTTATGAATTTGAATTAGGAAAAAGAAGAAGAGAAAAGAAAAAAAAAGAAAAGAAAAGAAGAGAAAAAGGCTTATGAAATTTTAAAAAATTAAAGTACAACATAAATATATATATATAAGACATAAAAGACAAATCCCACCAACCATCATCTTCTCCACTTCTTCTCTCTCTCACTCTTGGCCAGCACTCTTAGTTCCTCTCTCCACCATTTTTGCTTAAGCTTTGAGCTTGATTCTTCCCTCACTCACTCACCAACCAAAACTGTAACACCCTCACTGTAGCAATTCCGTACATTCTACTGTTCCGGTGACCAGTGTTGGTCCTGACAGATAGAATGTCTAGAAAAATATTTAGATTAGAGTGAGGAGTCATAAATAACTCAAATAATAAAAAGAAAAATTAAGGAAAAATTTTGGAAATAAAATACAACCAAGTTAAATGAGCCGGTGCCCTAGCGATGGGTAACCTAGTGGGAAGTAGCGGTCCTCGCAGCTAGGAGCCCTAAACCTGAAAGAAAATTCATGAAATAATTTTTGAAACTGTAGGGAAGAGTCATTGAGGCTTCAATGGAATTAGAATGCCAAGAAAAATACTTAGAAAAATTTTTAGATCGGCATAAACGATTTTGGCTCGATAAGCCAAACGAAGGGAATTTTGGTCATTTCGTCTTCAAAGATGATTTTTGGCCGACTTGTCCAATTAATTAAATAATTATTATGATATAAAATATGAATAAATATTGTTAAAAATTTAATTAAAAATGAGTAAAAATGAAAGAAAAAAAAAGAAAGAAAAGCTTAATAATTACATCATGCTTGAGTAAGCATAATGCAATTAAAAGCCCTCCACCAATCACCATTAGACAACTACTTAATAAACTAATAAAAAGGAGATAATTGAGACAAAAATTAAAAAAAAAATCTACATCTTCCTCTCCTAAACCAGCTGACAGCCACCTCTCCCATTTCCATGCTAACTTTGGATTTTTCACCATAAAACCACTATATGCCTTCATAAAACTTGGTCCTCACACCTAGAGCAAGACTTGGACACCAAAAAGAAAGAAAAAAAGTGGAGTTTTCAAGCCTTGGGGATTAGCTAATTCAAGGTTAGTGCTACCTTCTTCCCTTTCTCTTCTTTAAACTTGAACTTAAGTAGGAAAATGGAAAGAAATTCAACAGAAATTGAGAAATTATCCATGTTTAATTCAAGAGAAATTTTGGCTAGCTTATGAGTTAAGGGAGTTGATGAATTTGGATGAAATAAATTGTGATTATTGGAGTTGTTTAGTGCGTATATATGATTAGAATGTTAATTTTGCATGGGTTATATGAAATGGACATTTGAAAATTAGGGTTTGAGGTATGAAGTTAGGGCTTTGTTCATGTGTTGTGGAATAGAAGTTATAATGATCAATTAGTGACCATTTGGCTATGTATGATGGGGAAATGAAGTGAATTATGGCTTTGGAATTTAGGTTGGGTGTGCTGCCTTGAGTGACCTGTAGGGCTGGATGTGAGTCCAGTAAGTTTGGGCAGTTATAACTTGAGTTATGTAGGTTCAATTGGTGCAAGGGTAATTGGACATGAAATTAGACACATAATGACACAACTTTGATGAAGGAAACTTGTCCAGAAAACAAACTTAGGATCCTCTAAAAATTGACCAAATCTGGGTAACACACATTCTACTAGGGCAAAATGACCAAATGAATAGTGCTCATTCATTTGGTCATAACTCACTGTAGAAATGTCCAATGGACTTGAACTTTACATCAATGGAAATCTTAGACAATTTAGGACAACTTTTATGAAGCACACAACTCCAAATTTTAACCAGAACTTAATGAAATTATCCACCAAACTCAGGACACTAAAACTGCTAGAATGGATTTTTCCCTATCTAGCCAGTTACGGTATTTAGGCCATAACTTGAGCTAAAAAGCTCTAATTGGAGTAATTCAAAAAGGAAATTAAAGAAGACACATAAGGGAATAACTTTGAAGAAGAAAATTTTGCCAAATTTCCACTGTAACAATGACCAATGGAACAGTAAACTTAAGGTATGAAATCTGAAAATTTTGAATAACATAAAATAAGCTTTGAAATGGTATTGGAGATCAATTCCAACAAAAATAAAATGTAAAATGTGGTATATCGGTGAACTTAGGCTTAAAAAATCTATTATAAATCAAAAAGTCAACCTTTGAATGGAAATGGTCAAATGAATAGTAACCACTAAATTATGTGAAGTAGAAAAATAAACTATAAGAACCATTGTAGTTGTTAATATAGGTTGTGGTAGGTAAATTGTGAATGGTGAAGTTGAGTGACTCCAATGATATAGGAAAGGGTATAATAAATTAGAAAGCTATTGTAATAGTTAAGATATAGATAATGTAAATAGTTGATTTTAATTTTTGAATTTGAGTGACACTAGGATTTAAGGAAAATTTAGCTAAATTTGAAATCCATGAACTATATTTGGACTACTTGGAATATGAATAATAACTTATATAAATAGGGCAATGAATAAATGAATGTATAAATAAGACTTTAGTTCCCATTATGGGCGAAAGGACAAGAAAAAGTATTTTGAGTATAATGGTGCATGAGAACCATTGTTTGAATTGTGATCATTATGGATAACATAATGAATATATAAATTACGATAAATGTATAAATTATGTAAATATTAGACTTAGAGATTTATGTTTCTATTATAAAAAAGATTAAAATGCTAGAAATTATAATTAGAACCTATAATAAAATAATGAAACTTATGAGCACTTAATGGTACTATATGCCCATGTATTGGCTAGATACGTGTGTCAAATTGGCATGCCAATAGGATATTATTTTAGTAGTACTGCGAAAGGTTTTATGCCTGTATTCATGGCTTTATGCTACACTCATGGCTTTACGCCCGTACTCATAGTTTTTATGCCTAATTATGTGTTATCATGACATTTTAGCGATACTGACTGCATACTTGGTTAACGTTCCACGTCCCATGGTATGACGGGCCGAGGCACCACAGTGTCTAGTGCTAACGACCCGTTATCCAGTTTAGTCAGCTTGTCATAGGTTACTTGGGCAGTGAAATTTATTGAAATAAGTTAAGAATATTAACAACTAAAAATATTAGCAATTAAATAAATGAGTAAGATATTTAATTATTATGAAAGAATTGAGCGCCTTTAAAGAGGAATAAATTAGAACCAAAGGATAGTTAATACTAGAAGCATTATATGAAATTAGATTAAATTTCAGAGTATCCAAATTTTGATCCATTTCTTTTTTTTTATTGTATATTATTTTCTTATTATATTAGTGCACCACTAAGCAGTAATGCTTAGCACGATTGATTTGTTTTCTTGCGCAGGTACTGAAAGTAAAGCCCAGTGAATATTAAACAGAGCTTTTAGAGTTCTCATCTGCAGAAGTGTCTGAAGTATCCAAGGTTGTCATCTCCTCAGCAATGCATATAGATAGGGCCCATATAGGTCATAAATTGTATGTTATATAAAATGCTTAGTTATAGTATTGTAATGTAAATTATGAAAATGTAATTAATAGGTATGTTATGTAAATTAATGAAGATTGATAACTTTCACATAGGAGTTGAGCATGAATGGGAATGTATGGAAATGGAAATGAATGAAATTGTATAGATTTGAATACAGAATTGAAATATATAGATGATGCATGAAATGATGAGATTTTTATTTTAAAATATTATTAAAATTTTCAAACAGATGAATAGTGAAAAACGTCAAACGTTAATAAAATAGGGGAAACTACGTTAGTTTCTCCGATGAAAAATAATTGATATTAAAAGATAATAACTTGAAAATGATTAAAGGAATAAAGTAAGATAAGATAGGGTGCTCTAGCACCGAGTGTGATATGCCTTGCTCAGCTACACTATAGACGGGTGAGAGGTGTTACATTTATTGGTATCAGAGCACTGTTTAGGCGTTCCTAGGCATAGATAGATGGAAAGAGATAGTGTGCATAACATGCATTGCATTCATATGAGTCGAGGTGACACTAATACAGATCCGTTTTGTCTGGTAAGGTGAAGAAATAAGGAAGTAGCAGCTCCTCGACTATTTACACTGGGCAAATTTTGAGTACGAAATTTTTGTTAGAGGGGAAGAATTGTAACACCCTCACCATAGCAATTCTATACATTCTACTGTTCCAGTGACCGGTGTTGATCCGGACAGCTAAAACATATGGAAAAATATTTAGACTAGAGTGATGAGTCATAAATAACTCAAATAATAATAAGAAAATTTAAGGAAAAATTTTAGAAATAAAATACAACCAAGTTAAATGAGTTGGTGCCCTAGCGATGGGTAACCTAGTGGAAAGTTGTGGTCCTCACAGCTAGGAGCCCTAAACCCGAAAGAAAATTCATGAAATAATTTTTGAGACTCCAAGGAAGAGGCATTGAGGTTTCGATGGCATTAGAATACCAAGAAAATATTTAGAAAAATTTTTAGATTGGTACAGACGATTTTGGCTCGATAAGCCAAACGGAGGGCATTTTGGTCATTTCGTCTTCAGAAATGATTTTTCGCTGACTTTTCCAGTTAAGTAAATAATTATTATGATATAAAATATGAATAAATATTTTTAAAAATTTAATTAAAAATGAGTAGAAATGAAAGTAAAAAAAAAGAAAGAAAAGCTTAATAATTACATCATGCTTGAGTAAGCATGATGCAATTAAAAGCCCTCCACCAATCACCATTAGACAACTACTTAATAAACTAATAAAAAGGAGATAATTGAGAAATAAATTGAAAAACAAATCTACATCTTCCTCTCCTAAACTAGCCAGCAGCCACCTCTTCCATTTCCACCATTGTTATCCTTCATTACACCTTGCTAACTTTGGATTTTTCACCATAAAACCCCTATATGCCTTCATAAAACTTGGTCCTCACACCTAGAGCAAGACTTGGACAGTAAAAAGAAAGAGAAAAAGTGGAGTTTTCAAGTCTTGGGGATTGGCTAATTCAAGGTTAGTGCTACCTTCTTCCCTTTCTCTTCTTTAAACTTGAACTTAAGTAGGAAAATGAAAAGAAATTCAAGAGAAATTGAGAAATTATCCATGTTTAATTCAAGAGAAATTTTGGCCAGCTTATGACTTAAGTGAGTTGATGAATTTGAATGAAATAAATTGTGATTATTGGAGTTGTTCAGTGCATATATATGATTAGAATGTTAGTTTTGCATGGGTTGTATGAAATGGACATTTGAAAATTAGGGTTTGAGGTATGAAGTTTGCATGGGTTTTGTTCATGTGTTGTGGAATGGAAGTTATAATGGTCAATTAGTGACCATTTAGCTGTGTATAATGGGGAAATGAAGTGAATTATGGCTTTGGAATTTACATTAGGTGTGCTGCCTTGAGTGACCTGCAGGGCTGGATATCAGTCCAGCAAGTTTGGGTAGTTATAACTTGAGTTATGTAGGTTCAATTAGTGCAAGGCCAATTGGACATGAAATTAGACACATAATGACACAACTTTGATGAAGGAAACTTGTCCAGAAAACAAACTTAGGATGCTCTAAAAATTGACCAAATCCGGGTAACACACATTCTGCCTGGGCAAAATGACTAAATGAATAGTGCTCATTTATTTGGTCATAACTCACTTTAGAAATGTCAAATTGACCTAAAATTTATAGAAATGAAAAGCTTAGACAATTTAGGACAACTTTCATAAAGGACACAACTCCAAATTTTGACCAGAACTTGATGAAATTGCCCACCAAACTTAGGACACTAAAACTGCTAGAATGGATTCTGCCCAGAAATTCTGGGTACTGCCCTATCCGGCCAGTTATGGTATTTAGGCCATAACTTGAGCTACGAAACTCCAATTGGAGTGATTCAAAATGGAAATTAAAGAAGACACATAAGGGAATAACTTTGAAGCAGAAAATTTTGCCAAATTTTCAATGTAACAATGACCAATGGAATAGTAAACTTAAGGTATGAAATCTGAAAATTTTGAATAACATAAAATAAGCTTTGAAATGGTATTGGAAATCAATGACAATAAAAATAAAATGTAAAATGTGGTATATTGGTGAACTTAGGCTTAAAAAATCTATTATGAATCAAAAAGTCAACATTTGAATGAAAATGGTCAAATGAATAGTAACCACTAAATTATGTAAAGTAGAAAAACAAACTATAAGAATCATTGTAGTTGTTAATATTGGATGTGGTAGGTAAATTGTGAATGGTGAAGTTGAGTGACCCAAATGATATAGGAAAAGGTATAATAAATTAGAAAGCTATTGTAATGGTTAATATATAGATAATGTAAATAGTTGAATTTAATTTTTGAATTTGAGTGACACTAGGACTTAAGGAAAATTTAGCTAAATTTGAAATCCATGAACTATGTATGGACTACTTGGAATATGAATAATAATTTATATAAATAGGGCAATGAATAAATGAATGTATAAATAAGACTTTAGTTCCCATTATGGGAGAAAGGATAAGAAAAAGTATTTTGAGTACAATGGTGCATGAGAACCATTGTTTGAATTGTGATCATTATGGATAACATAATGAATATATAAATTACGATGAATGCATAAATTATGTAAATATTAGACTCAGAGATTTATGTTTCTATTATGAAAAAGATTAAAATGCTAGAAATTATAATTAGAACCTATAATGAAATAATTAAACTTATGAACACTTAATGGTAGTATGTGCCCATGTATTGCCTAGACATGTATGTCAGATTGGATAGATTAGGATACCAATAAGGTATTGTTTTAGCAGTACTGCGAAAGGCTTTATGCCTTTATTCATAGCTTTATGCCTGCACTCATGGCTTTACGCCTGTACTCATGGCTTGTATGCCCGATTATGTGTTATCATGGCTTTTTAGCCATGCTGATTACATACATGGTTGACATTCTGCCTCTTATGGTTTGACGGCCCGAGGCACCATACTGTCCAGTGCTAACAACTCGTTATCCAGTTTAGTCAGCCTGTCATAGGTTACTTGGGCAGTGAAATTTATTGAAATAAGTTAAGAATATTAGCAACTAAAAATATTAGCAATTAAATAAATGAGTAGGATATTTAATTATTATGAAAGAATTGAGCGCTTTTGAAGTGGAATAAATTAGAACCAAAGGATAATTAATACAAGCAGTATTATATGAAATTAGATTAAATTTCAGAGTATCCAAATTTTGATCCATTTCTTTTTTTCCATTGTATATTATTTTCTTATTATATTATTGCACCACTGAGCAGTAATGCTTAGCGCGATGGATTTGTTTCCTCGCGCAGGTACTGAATGTAAAGCCCAGCTAATATTAAATAGAGATTTTGGAGTTCTGATCTGCAGAAGTGTCTGAAGTATCCAAGGTTGTCACCTCCTCAGCAATGCATGTAGATAGGGCCCATATGGGTCATAAATTGTATGTTGTATAAAATGCTTAGTTTTAGTATTGTAATGTAAATTATGAAAATGTAATCAAAAGGTATGTGATGTAAATTAATGAAGATTGAAAATTTTCATATATGAGTTGAGCGTGAATGGGAATGTCTGGAAATGGATATGAATGAAATTGTATAGACTTGAATACGGAATTAAAATATATAGATGATGCATGAAATGATGAGATTTTTATTTTAAAATATTATTGAAATTTTCAAACAGATGAATAGTGAAACACGTCAAACGTTAATAAATTAGAAAAAACTCCATTAGTTTCTCCGTTAAAAAATAATTGATATTAAAAGATAATAGCTTGAAAATGATTAAAGGAATAAAGTAAGATAAGATAGGGTGCTCCGACACCGAGTTTGACATGCCTTGCTCGGCTACACTGTACTAAAAATCATCTCCACCCCATAAGGAAGCTATTGGTAGCCATTAGAAGAAGGGAACTTGAAGTTTGCAAGTTGAGTCATAAAGGTAAGTGCAAGATACCACTCCCTCTCTTCTTTAAATCTTGTAAGAATGATGAGATGAGTGAGTATCACATGAAAATGAAAACAAATGATAAGAAAATGGAATGCCCTAATTTGGACAGCCATGGAACCCTTGGGGTTTGATGCTTTTAAATGATGAAAATGGGTTCCATGAGGATTGTTTGATAAGTTGATATGCTTAGGAGTTGAATGTGTTGTTTTTGTGCAAATTGGATATTTGAAATTAGGGTTTGTGTACATGTATTGAGGATTTTGTGAAATTGTTAGAAATTGACTTGGTTGAGTAGAGATTGTTGCTTATAGAAGTGCTATGCATGCCAATTGAAGTAAGGAAGATGGAGGAAATTGAAAATTGGGAGTGCTTGTTTTCTATAGGTTTGGGACTCAATGAGTCCAGCATGAGTTTTGAACCATAACTGAAATTATGTGACTCCAATTGGTAAGAGGCTAATTGAAGGTCAAACTAGACCCAAACTAGCCCATTTTTCATGAAGAAACCATATATAAATTCTGTCCAAAACTTGACCTAAACATTACCCAAATCCGGATGACCCTGCATAAAATCCAAAAAATGACCAAATAAATAGTACATATTCATTTGGTCATAACTCCCTCTATACTGGTCTAAATGACCTGAATTTGACACCATTGGAAAGATTAGATATAGGGCTACAATTTTCATGAAGACCACTAAACCCAGAAATGCCAAAAACCAAACCAAATTGCTAACCCAAATTGGGTCACAAAACTGTCCAGAATTAGGTTGTCCAGAAACTGCTGGACATAAACTTACCCGACCAGTTTTGGAAAAATGGCCATAACATGGTCTACAAGAACTCAAATTTAATGAAACTAGTGGCAAAAATGTCCACAAGAAAAAGATCTACAAAAGTGGTATTTTGACCAAAACCCAGAAATCAAGAGAACTAAGTTAAATTGTTAGAGCAAGTTAATACATCAAAACCTGGAATCTGATCAAATTTCATTTGACCCCAGAACAATCTTTAAGTCATAACTCCCACTAAAAAAATCCAATTTGGATAAGCCATACCTTTCCAGAAACCCAAGAGACAGGTCTACAACTTTGTTTTAGAAATCTTCCTCAAATTATGAATTTAAGAACCTCAAAAAGTAATGCAGTCACTCACCTGAACTGAACTTCTGTTGGTATAGGGTACATGACTCTGGGTCAGTTAATTGGCCATAAATAATTCCACAAAACTTAAAAAATTGTGATTAAAATTTCTAAGTAACCACAAGACATAGGGCAACAATTTCTGTGCAGATCACCATGCCTAAAAGTGACTACAACATGTTCCATTAATTAGGTAAACTTCAAGTCCAAAAGCTGCCTAATTAAGGAACCAGAATCTAAAAATGAGTAAGTTATGGTTATCCAACCATAACTTGAGTTCTAAAAATCAAATTGACATGATTCTAAAGGGAAAATAAAGATAAGACATAGAGGAACAACTTCTATGAGGGAGGTGTGGCCAAACAGTGGCTACAAACTGATTATATAGATAAGCAAATGTAAGACACAAAAACTGAAACCGAAGAAGGGTCCATGAGATAAATTCTCTCTTTGGTAGGGGATTTAACCCTAACAAGCCATTAAACACTAAACCACATGAAAAGGGTATGTAGGACCTATTTTTCCACTATAAAGTGATATGAACATTTCAAATAAATAAGTAATAATGTGTAATTGCTCATAGTATACCTAGACTTATTTATTTAATTTGGATCAACTAGTATACCAATTAGGGACTACAAATAGCTGTACTACCCATAGGAATAATCATTAATAGATAAAATCTATCTGATATGATTATTCTACAGGCTTTATGCCCACCCGTTGGTTATTGTGCCTAATATTATATTTGGCTTAAATGCCTGCCCGCAGGCTTCATGCCTGAAATAACCGACGTATACTGGATAGACATATGACTCTCTAACTAGTATACTCCAGTGTATCCAGCTTTTATAATTTGTTATAGGTTTCTTGGGCACTGATAATAATTAATTAAGACTTAATATTCAATAAGTAAAAAGAAAAGATCCCGATAAATTTAATTATTCCCAAAGTGTAATAAAAATGTAAAAGACCCAGAAATTATGATTTGCCATTTTTATTTCAATTGTTTAGTTATTGTTATTATAAATTATGCACCACTAAGTGTTATGCTTAGCACGTTGGTTTCCATCGCATAGGTATTAGAGACTCGTCCAAGCACAGCAGTAGTGCTCATACAGAGGCTGATCAGATTTGCCAATGTCTACTAGTCACCTCGATAGTTGTAATTTTGTTAGTAAGGCCCCTGTATGTCTAGATTTTGTTCTTTTATTCATTGTACATAAATACATGATATATTTTCATTTTGGATTGTAATTAATCTTTGAGAGTGTAATGTAAACTTATAAATTATTGTCTATGAATTTCTATATGAATGCAATAGATGATACCTTTTAGAGATCTCATAAATAATTGTGAATGATATGATATAATAGAAAATGATATGGAAATGTGTGAAATGAATATGAACATGTTAACAGGTGATTAGTGGAACCCACCAGATGCTAACAAAACAGAGGAGGCTCTGTCCGGGTCTCGATAGAAACAAGTTATACAAAAAAAAATTTCTACACATTCATTATCATTTTTTAAATGATATTAAAAAAATTTACAATGGATAGATAGGGTACTCCGGCACCGAATGTGGCACTTCTTACTCAGCTATACAATAGACAGATAAGGGGCATCACAAAGCTTTTAAGAGAGAAAATACTTTTCACAGATATAGAAGGGGGTTTCAGGAAAGGATTCTCTCCCGAACTCCCAATATTATAGACTGTGCGAAGTTTCTCTCAGACTCTTATTATTTCTTGATCTATAAAATGACATGTTATAAAATAAAGGCATACTATTTGCTAACTCTATATTATTTATGACAGCTATACGTGTTATTTCCAATCTCTTAGATTGGTTGACCATGTAGCGTCCAAACTCATTCTAATGCACCTTACTTTTATTATTGCTGATCTGTTATAGATACATCCGAACTCTTTTTCACTCTCTTTATTACATTCGAACTCTAACTACTACCTATTATTTCATCCGAACTCAAACTATTATTCCTAAACTATTTTGAAATGAGGTCCATGCTTTTAATATAAAATAAAATGATGAGAATAATATTTTATAGTACTACAGTGAGATAAGAGTAATATTTACAAAACAAGCATTAATCAATGTTAACATTATTCCCTTAATAGTTCGGCATGTCTAAATACTTATAGAACTAAGATTCTAGCTTACATAACATTGCGGATGTGACTTTATCCCCTTAAAAGAAACATGTAGACACTAAAGGTTTTACCTGCAAAAGGGCTTACACAATGATGGGGTGAATGAGTTCTGGCATATGAAGCCCAGAAAAATGGAGTCAAAAGACTACCAAGTTAATTTAAAAGTGACGGATTAAGGTACTTTTGTGATAGTAAGCTATCTGATGCTCCATGCTATAATGAGGATTCTTTAGAAAACTAGCATTTCTAAAGCCTCCTCCTTATGCTCTTTCAACTCTTTTCTGGAAAAAGATCCCTCAATAGTGGAAATTTTGGGTATTTATAGAGAATAGGGGCCCTAAAATGGAGGGCCAGGACTCATGATGAAGAAGAAGAAGGGCCTGGATTTAAAAGGGCAACATCCGAAGGTCAAGAATTAAAGTGATCAAGGATTTAAGGGCAGCGATCAATCCAGGACTTCTCTGCCCTTTCTTTCTCTGATCTAATGGTTAGGAGTCATGCCTTACAAATCAGATTAAGGATTGGGATTGGGAGGTACCAAATTTACAGTGGTCACTTTAATCCGAGGGCCTGATATTTGTCCTTACGAATTAAATCAATAGTGGAGATTGGAGCGTACCAAAATGCTTTAACTACTTTAAATCAATGGCCCAGATTCATCCTTATAAGTAGGATTAATGATGAAGATTGAATCATACCCCAATCGCTATAACTAACTCAAATCTGATGGTGGAAATTTGATCTTGTAAATCAAAGGCTAGGATTCAAAGTGATGTCTTTAAAATTCTCACACAACCTTGATCTTAATTTGACATCCTTATGAACTGGTTGTTTCCAATCTCTGTGTCAGGTCACTCTGTCTAAACTAATCTTAAGTCATTTGAAGCATCCTCATCCAATCTCTATTGATTAGTCCTATCCCCCTTCACTTTCTTCGATCTCTTAAAAACCTGCAGTCTCTCCACATAATGTTTATCCGAACTCTTTTAGTCTGATTTCTATAATCACTCAAAAGCCCTTCATTCGATCTCCTTTTATATGATCTATTCTTATCTGGTCTTTTTCAGAGTACATTGAACACCAGGAAAACATTAAATATTTCGTTAACCAAGGTATCGCTTTGAGTCTCGCAAGCATTAAATGCCTAGGGTTATATATATAGGGGGAGGAAGGCTACCATTTTCATATTCTACCTTTTTCCTCTCTCTTTTCTCTCTCAAATCTCCAGTGAGTTTCCTTTAAGATCTTGATCTTCAATGAAATTTTCATCAAGGGTACAGTGTTTGATCATTTTTCATCGCATATTCTCTTTTTTCAACTAAAAATGAGCGGCACCGATGGTCAAGGAGTGGGGAGACCGCCTTCAGTACATGTTTCATGGACTTTTAATGAGGGTGAAGAGGTCATACCAAATAGGTGACCTAAGATTGGAATAGCGGTCCATCCAATCTTTAACTAGCCTGCCGGGCCAAGCTAGGGGCAAGTTTCGATCCCAAGGAAAGAAGCTCTCCTTGTGGATGAGGTGGCATCAGTTCTTATTCACTCTAAGCTGGCACAAATTAGTTAGGAGTATAATATCCCAATCGACACTTTCGAGCTCATTAGATGTCACAGGGATCTCCGAGCCGATAACTTTTTAGAGGAGGGAGATCAGATTATGGTTTATGAAGAGTACTTCAAAGTCAGGCTATGATTTCCCTTAGATCCATTTTATAAGGATGTTTTAAGATACAATCTAGTTTGCATGGCTCAACTACATCTAAACTCATGGCGAACACTAGTGGCCTTTCTAGATTTATACCGGGTTAAATGTCTAGAGTCCATGATCAAAGTCTTTGCCAAACTACATTGGCTCACTCGATGAAAGAATGATGAATATTGGCTCTTCTAGGCAAAGCTAAACTATGGGCTCTCTGCCGATCTCCCCTCCTCACTGAAGAACTAGAAAGATCAGTTCTTTATCTTATGAAGTCAAGATCCCCATGGCTTCGAATGTGTGCTATGGAGCTGGAACTACTTGGCCTAAAGGCCAGAAAAGAAGATCGATCTGAACGAGGTCGAAAAGGTTATGGTAAAGGAGCTTAAGAGCCAGGCGAACTCTCATAGATTCCTATGCTCAGATGTCATTGGGGCTGAACTTAAATGGTGGATGATGAACGTGATTGCCTAAGAAGATTTCCTACTCTAGCTCTCTAACCTCGGGCTTGGGAAGGGTAAATCTTCTCGTCTCAAGTCCTATGACTATTAAAAACTCACTAACTTCTTTTTATGTGCAGATATGGCGAGAGGCGATGCTAATAAGGCAGCTTGGAAGAGGAAAGAAAGCTCGCTAAAAAAGTTCTGGAGAAAAAGGAGGCTGCTGCTGCTATCACTCAGGCTGAGCTTGAGGCCCAGAAATGAGCTCGAGTGGAAGAGACAAGCTTCCCAGCTTGAACTTAAGATGAACATGCTACTGAGGGGCCTACCCTCGCCTCGGAACAACCTACTACTTAACCTCTGGTTTCTGCTATTTTGAAAGGCGGGTCCTCAAAGCAAGCTATCCCATCCAGGTGACCACTCTTCTGAGGTGCGTAGATATTAATTAGCTCATTAGAGAGGAATCGTAGAATGCGAGGCAACATAGACCTAGCCCAAGTCACTGGCGCTTCAATTTGCATCCTTGAAGACTGAGCTTGAATGGCCCTAGAGAGCATTGATGAACTCCTCAACCAGTCAATGGGCCTAAGCTTGGAAGTAGTTGCTACCCTGCATATGGTCCATCAGAAGGTTAACTTTCTAAGAAGGGAGATCTCTAAGGTAGTCCAGGAAGCCATGGCTTCTAAGAACCAGCTCTCGGCTACGAATGCTTAGATTATAGAATTAGAGCAATAGGAGAAGTCTTTTGAAGAGCTAATAGCTCGGATATGGAAGGAACTCAAAGATGCCCGTGCCAGTCGAGCTTCTGACCTGGCTAAGTTTACTGAGGAGATAAAAACAAAGGAGAATGAAGCCTTGGAAAAGGAAGCCGACGCCTATGTACAGGCCCATAGTGATCTCTTAATCGAGCTCATTAAGTACTATCCTAAGGAAGACTTCACCTAACTCAAAAAGCTTACTCCAGGTGTTGAGGCTGAGAGCGAGAGCCAACCAGAGGGAGATGACATAAACAACGTAACTGATGAGTAGGATAGGGAGGACCCATCCATGGAATGATGTAATCAAATGTTTAATGAAATAACATATTTCTTTAAGATTGGTTTTTCTTATTTTCTTATTTGAGATCGAATAATCACATGATCGGCATTAAATTAAACCAGTATTATTGATGAAACTTAAAACCAGCATTATTGAGTTCGAACAATCCCAAGATCAGACTACAACATAATTGCAACCCTTATTGAGATCCGATAATATTGGGATTAGGTCCCGATTCAGAAACTATACAAATTTAATGAACCAAAAAATGAAAATCAATTAAACTAAAATTGTCATTTCTGCCAAAAATTGACTAGCTAAAATATGGTATCTACAACTGCCCCTCTTTACATGTTTTCTATTAAAGAGAATGAAGTTTTAATTTCATTCTCCTTAAATAGGAAACATGTAAAGATATAGACTCATATTTTGGACGGGTTAAATGCTTAAAATCAATAGGGATTATGAAATTAAAGTCAACTAGAATCTTGAATCCAAAGGTTGGTAACACAAAATTAAATTGTAGGAACTTAAAATCAATTTGGATCTTGAATCCAGAGGTTGATAGCAAAAAATTAAATTGCAAAAAATTAGAATGAACTTGTATCTTGAATCCAGAGGTTGATAACAGAAATATTAATTGTAAGAAATTAAAACCAACTTGGATCTTGAATCCAGAGGTTGATAATAAAAAATTAAATTGCAGGAAATTAAAATCATCTTGGATCTTAAATCCAGAGGTTGATAACAAAAAATTAAATTGCAGGAAATTAAAACGACTTAGATCTTAAATCCAAAGGTTGATAATAGAAAATTAAATTGCAAAAAATTAAAATCAACTTGGTTCTTGAATCCAGAGGTTGATAGCAGAAAATTAAATTACGAAAATTAGAATCAACTTGGATCTTAAATCCAGAGATTAATAATAGAAAAATTAATTGCAGAAAATTAAAATCAACTTGGATCTTGAATTCAGAGGTTGATAACAAGAAATTAACTAAAGCTTAGGATGTTAAGAATAAATGATCACTATTATACCTAAACAAATAAGCTGATTTTGAGCTTGGTTAACTAACATATTTGCAATAAGCTTATTTATAAAAGGTTGAATGTTCGATCTTCAAAGCAAACCTGGTGAGGCAACTTTACCCGATTCAAAGTTGACTTAACCATGAACCTGAACCTGAATGATTAATGGGAGAAGCAAAAGTGGACCCAAAGATAAGGTTTTTCATTTGTCTTCACTCCCCTTCCTCTTAGCCATTTAGAGGCTTTTTGTTATAGAGAGTGACTTCTCTAATTCTCACCTTCTTTTGTTAGGAGCGCCTTTTGCAGGTTTTCACTCCTACACTTTTTTTTTTGGTAGCTCGCTTTTTAGTATGCCCATTCGGATTTTCATCCTTCACTCATTTTGCAGAAGTGCCCTTATGGGTTTTCTCATTCTTTCTCTCATTTTGCTAGGAGTGCCCTTTCAGGTTTTCACTCCTACTTTTTTTTTTCTTCTTTTTCTTTTATTTTCTTATTGCCTGAGTCCCAATCTCTTTGATGGTGTCTTGCATTAGTATGCTGTTTGTTCTCTGATTTTTATCCCCTACAATCTCAAAGCAACATATGTAGAGTTACCAATGTTTAAATTCTTACCTTATAATAAAACATTAATAAGTTAACAGCGCAAAATTCCAAAATAAATGGGCAGGTGGATCATGCATAAAGTATAAGAAAAATTGACATTAAGATTTTTGATAATGAGAAATAAGAATACATAAAAGTATGCAATTCTTGGAAGAAAAGGTAAGGGAAGTCTCATGAATTCCTTTTAATCAACTTTTAGGACCCTTTAATGCCAGAGATACTAGTTATATGAGAAGAACCCTTGTGGCACAGACACTCGCTGTCTTCCAACTCTGAGCCTATCACTTAACCTTATTCGTCTATTCTTGTCTTATTAGGAGAGCCCTTTGGGTTTTCACTCCAACATTTTTTTTTTGTATCTCTTCTTTTGTGGGATGCCTTTTTGGGTTTTCATCATTCTCTTAATTTACAGAAAGCGCATTTACGGGTTTTCGTCTTCTTTCCCTCATTTCACTATAAACTACCTCTCAGGTTTTCACCCTTGCATTTTATTTTTCTTTTGCTAGGCATAATACCTCTTTATAGCATTTGTGTTTACTGGTTTTGACAACTTTTCTCCATCCATGTGGGTTAAGATTAAAGCATCCCTAGAAAATGTTTTTTTGACCATATATGGCCCCTCATAAGTTCGTGACCATTTGCCTCGAGGATCACTCTGATTAACAATATCTTCTTCAGAATAAGGTCTCCAGGCTAGAATTCTCGAGGTCACACATTCTTATCAAATGTCCTAGCCATTCTAGCCTGGTATAGCTGTCCATGACAAACTACTACTAATCTTTTCTCACTAATCAGATTGAGTTGATCGAGTCTTATTTTGGCCCATTCAGTTTCATCTAACTCTGCCTCCATTAAGATCCGTAGAGAGGAAATTTCCATCTTAATTGGTAAAACCACTTCCATGCCATACACCAATGAATACGGAGTTGCCTCAGTCGATGTTCTTATTATAGTTTGGTATGTATGGAGGGTAAATGGAAGCATGTCATGCCAGTCTCTATACGTGATAATTATCTTTTAAATTATCCATTTGAGATTCTTATTGGTAGCGTCCACGGCGCCATTCATTAGCAGTCGATAGGGTGAAGAGTTGAGGTGCCAGATCTTATACTGATCACACAGTGTAACGTCCTCACTATAGGTAGTCCGTACATCCTACTGTTCCAATGACTAATGTCTATTCGGAGAGTCAAAATGCTGGGAACTACAATTAAATGATACTGAGGAGACATAAAAATGATGGAAATACCTGATAAGAAAATACGAGGAAAAATAAAAGACATGGAATGAAATTAGGTTAAATGAGCTGTGCCCCAGACTTGTTAGGAACCCTAGGAAATAATTTTTGAGGTTTAATTAAGAATTTACCGAGGTATAAATGACATTAAAAATATCAAAGAAAAATTTAATTAATTAGTAAAGGTGAAAATAAAAATAAAATAGACAGTATAAAAATTAAAGGGGACCGTCGGATTAGGGATTTTATTGGTATTACTGAAAAAGTAAGACTTAACTCGAAGAGTGGCATTTTGGTCATTTGGCACCTAAAGTTGACTTTTGACTTAAAAGTTCATTAAAAATAAGTGGCATTAAATTGTTAAAAATCTCATGAAAATATGAAGTCACATGTAGTGCAATTAAAGGAAGATAAGTGGGGTTAATTAGAATTCCTAAAACCCTTGATTATTATATTAATAAACCAAGTTAGTGGGGGTATAAAAGGCTCATTAGTGGCAGAATTTGTCTAAAGAAAAGCTCCTTCTTCCTCACTCCTTCTCCCATGGCTGAAACCCCATTTCTTTTCCCTCCATGGATTTTTTTTCCTTGCATGCAAGCTTAAATCTTTCCATTTTTCCACCTAAAGTCACAAATTCCTTCATTAAAACTCATCCCTACACCTTAGGAAGCTTATAGGCAGCAAGAAAAACAAGGTTTGGTGAAGTTTACGAGGTTGAGAATTTCTGGATTTAAAGGTTTGTGCATAATTTTTCATCCTTTCTTCTTAAATTTTTGATTTGTGGTTGAATGAAGTTGATATGATGAGAAATTGAAGGTAATGGATGAGAGACTTGGAACCTTCATTTCGGTAGCCATATTTTCAAAGGGAATTTGTTTAATTCTTACATGTAGATGATAATTTGTGATGTTGATTAAAGTAATTACATGCATTAGGATTTAATTATATGTGTATGTTTGAGGTTAGTGATTTAAATTAGGGTTTTCAAATAATTCTTGGAGATTTGTGTAAATGCTTTATTTTGGCAGCCTTGAAAGCATGAGAGATTGATAATTTCATGTATGAAAAAGGTGAATTGTGATGTTAATGAATGAGTTATAGTTTGAGGGAAGAAGTTACTTGTGATAGAAAATTGATTTCATGTGTATATTATTGACCTTCACCAATTGAATTTAGGGTTTTGAATTGATTATTGGAGACTTGTGTAAACTACTAGAATTTGACCAAATTGAGACTTGATTGATGATAATTAGAAGTGCCATGTATGCAATTTGAAGTTTGGGAGTTAGAGGAATGAAATTGGAAGTGTTCTTTTGTGCAGGTTGTGAAATTGTTGAAAACAATGTGTAATTTGAGCTATAATTGACCTTGTGTGACTCCAATTGGTATGAGTCCAATTGAAGGTGAAATATGACCTAAAACACTCCATTTTCCATGCAGAAGTCATGTCCAAATTCTGCCTAAAAAGTGACCAAAGGTTTGCCCTAATCTGGATTGCCATTTAGTGAACCCAGAAAATGACCAAATGAACAGTGTTCATTCATTTGATCATATCTCACTGTAGACAGGTCCAAATGACCTAAAATTTATACCATTGGAAAGCTTAGACATAGGGCTACAACTCTTGTGAAGACACCAAAGCCCAGAAATGCTATTAACCAAGTCAAATTGCTTGCCTAAATAGGGACACCAAAACTGTCCAGAATTGAAACTGCCCAGATTGCTAAACAAAGGCAAACTGACAAGTTTTGGTAAAATGACCATAACTTGGTCCATAAAACTCAAAATACCCTGAAACCAATGCCAAACTTTCAATAAGACATAGGCCTATATTAATGTATTTTGACCAAAACCCAGAAATTAAGGAAACTAGGTCAATTAACTTGATTAATTTGGCATACCAATTCTAGAAATGGTATAAATGACCATTAATTCCAGAATAGTGCCTTAAGCATATCTCCTACTAGAAATCTTCAATTGAAATGAGACATGCCATTCTGGAAACCTAAGAAACAAACCTTCAACTTTGTTTTAGACATTTTCCTCAACTTATGAATATAAGAAGCTTAAATTTGGGTCAAAGCTACTGACTTAATTGAAATCCTGTTACTATAATACACTTGAGTCTAGGTCAATAATTTGACTCTAAATAATTCTACAAGACTTAAAAATTCACAATAAAAAATTTTGAGTGACTATAAGACATAGGGCAACATATCCTATGAAGAATAGTAGACCTAAATATGGCAGCAACCTACTCAAATAAAATTGGAAATGTATAATATCAAATCTGCCTAGTAAGGGAACCAAAATTCAGAATTGACCTAGTTATGGTTATTTGACCATATGATTCAAAAAGAAAAATAAAGAAAAGGCATAGAGGAACAACTTCCATAAAGGAAGTGTAGCCAAACAGTAGCCATAAATTGTTCAAAGTGATATGTAAAAATTAAGATACTGAAATTGAATCTAAAGAAAGGTTCTTAAAATAAATTATTGACTTATCCCTAATAAGTCACTATGTGCAAAATTACATGAATTAGCTATGTGGGACCTACTTTCCCACTATACATGGACATGAAAATTCTATTACATAATTAATAATGCTTAATTGCCTACAGTAAACCTAGGCTTATTCATATATAGTTGGATCGATTGGTATACCAATTAGGGATTACAAATAGCAGCGTTGCCTACATGGATAATCATTGACTGACAACATTTATCTGATATGATTGATCTACAGGCTATATGCCTGCCTATTGGCCATTATGTCTAATTTTATATCTAGCTTAAAAAGCCTGTCCGCTGGCCTTGTGCCTAACATGACAGATGTATACTGGATAGACATATGATTGTTTAACTAGAATACTCCCGTGTATCTAGTATTATAGTCTATTATAGGTTACTTGGGCATCGTTATGAGTTTAAAAGACTGAAAATGAAATGAATGAATAAATAATATACTAATAAGTAAATTGTCCCCAAAGTACAGAAAAATCTATAAATATCTTAGAACTTACGAGAATTTCCCTCATATGATTTAAGAAGACTAAAAATGAAATCAATGAACATATAAGATTCTGATAATTAATTTATTCCCAAAGTGCAATAAAATATGCAATTGACCCAGAATTCTAAAATTATACATAGAGTTATTATTTGAATTATTTAGTTGATTTTCTTTAAAATTATGCACCATTAAGCTATTAGCTTAGTGAGTTGGTTTTTTCATCGCGTAGGTACTGGAGATCAGCAGCTGCCACAGTAGTGTTCTGACTACAGTTAACCAGATCTGCTATAGTCCAGAGTTCACCTCATCAGTTATAGTATCTTGGTAGGGCCTATGTATAGATTTAGTGTTTTGGCTCATTGTATATAAGCATTATGTAATTATAGTTGGTGACGTAATTAAATTGTAATGATATTTTTGAGATTGTAAATAAAAATGTGAATTTTTGTATATGAATTTTCTTATGAATGACTTATTATATGAGAAAATGAATGATATGTTATATGACCAGATGAATTGTGACACCCCTTAACCCGTCTGCAGTGTAGCCGAGCAAGATATACCACACAGTGTGCCAGAGCACCATATCTTATTCCATTACAATTTGCCCTTTCTTAATTTATTTACTTATTAGTCACTAAATGCAAATTTTTACCATTTATATCATTTACTTACAATTTGGATTAATTTGAATTTTTCACAAATTTTATAGAAAATCCAGTAGAGTGTCGACTGTAAATTGGAACAACAGTTTTTCTGAACATGTTAAAAACACTCCCTCTCAACACAGTTCATCCAATCTCAACATTTCGAACTCAAAATTTAAAATTCATTCCATGCATGAATAATTACATACTCATATTTACAAAGAAATATTCAAATTCATTAACTCACAATAGTTACAATAATTACATAAATTTACCATTTACAAGACAAAATACAGATCCAAAAATGAAGCCTAGCAATACTACTAAATGCACTGCTGGTCGAGGCAACACAAGACACAAAATGCATATCAAAGTCCGACTCCCAATCTACGGTCTATTAGGCTCACTCTTCGTATCTCCAGTACCTACACGTGGTAGAAGCAACGCTCTAAGCAATACTGCTTAGTGGTGCCAATATAAAATAAAATAGCTAAAATAAAATGAATATGCAGAATGTATGCTGATATTTTATGTAGATTGAGTTTCTGGTAATTATTTGTAGTATTATTAATCTGGTACTTTTTATGTTAATTATTTGATTAAAATTTGTTAAAATTTATTTTGATTGCCCAAGTAACCTATGCTAGTAGTCCGGGCTAGATAAACGAGTAAACTAGCACTGGGTACCAAGTACCTCGTGCCATCACACCATTGGTCATAGTGTCTCTCAGTGTGCAATAGAGCAGCTAATAAGTTGTAATAATTATTAGGCACGAGGCCAAGTATAATAAACACAATCAAAATAGCCAAAGGCTATTATGTCACAGAATGGCATGGAAGGCCATAAAACATAGAATAGTGTGAAACTATATGCAGTACTGCTAACAGAATCCTATTGGCATGCCAACCTATCCAACCCAATCTTTCTAGGCATACTAGGGCATTTTATACAGTAAATTATGTAATTACTTATATTTGTAGTGTAAAGGTTACTATTCATTGGACTATTTCACACAATGTTGACTTTTTAATATTTAATAGATTTGTTAATTCTAAGTTCATCAAAATACCACATTTTGAATTTTATTTTTTTTGGCATTAATTGCCAAAATCAATTCCTAGCCTCCTAGGTTTTATTTCAAATTTTCAGAAATTGAGGTCCATATTTACTATTCCATTGGACCTTGCTACAGTGAAAATTTGACAAAACTTTCTTCTTGAAAGTTGTTCCTTTATGTGTGTAATTTAATTCCCTTTTTCAATCACTCCATTTGGAGTTTTGTAGCTCATGTTATGGCCTAAATACCACAACTAGCTGGATTGAAATTTTTCCAGAATTTCTGGGCATAAATCAATTAGGGTAGTTTTGGTGTCCTGATGTTGGTGGACAATTTCATTAAGTTCTGGTCAAAATTTAGAGTTATGTTCTTCATGAAATTTATTCTAAATTGTCTAAGATTTCCATTGATATGAAATTCAGTTAAATTGGACATTTCTACGCTAAGTTATGACCAAATGAACAAACATTGTTCATTTGGTCACTTTTCCAGGGTAGCATGTGTGTTACCCAGATTTGGTCAATTTTTAAAGCAGTTTAGGTTGGTTTTCTGGGCATGATTTCTTCACAAAAAATGTTGCATTATGTGTCCAGTTTTATCTTCAATTAGCCTTGCACCAATTGGAGCTACACAAATCCAATGAGGGCTATCCAAACACACTGGACCCCAATGGTCCAACATACATCACATAGGGCAACCTATCCAACTTACAATTCAATGCCACAAATTGCCTCATTTTATGGTCAAACCTTACTAAATAGTCATTAATTGACCTTTAACATGTTTATTAACCATTACATGAGCAAAACCCTAATTTGCTCAAAATCCCAGATTCCCAAATTTTTATTTTTTACATTTCACCAACAATTTAAGTTCTAATCATGCAATTCATGTTAAGGGCAGCTCATATACCAATTTAATTCAAAGAAATCATCAATACGCTACCCTTCACATGGCTGCTGAAATTGGGGGTTTCGCTACTCATCAATTTCATTCAAATTTCTCTTAATTTCTAACCTAATTCAAGCCCCTAACATGAATTTCAAGAGAAAGGTCAGGGATTGGACACTAACCTCTTGTGTGCAGAATTTTCTCAAGCTTTAACTTCACTTTCTCTTCAATTCTTGGTAGCCAAACACCTTCCGAAGTGGTGTAGACAAGTTTTAATGATAGTTTAGTGTTTTGTGGAGAGAAACCAAGGAAAATTGAAAGTGGAGCAAAGAAATTTCAATGGAGGAGAAAGGAGGGTTATAGGCCAAGTGAAGAAAAATGAAGAAGATGGTTGTTTTCAGCTTGTTTTTATCCCATTTAACTTTCGTTTTTATCCCATTTAACTTTCCTTTTATAATATTTGGCAATTTCCCACTGGTGGGAATTATAATTTGTTGGCAAATTTTTAATTTATCATTTATGATATCATGCTTAGGTAAATAATCTAATTTAATTTCATTTCTTTTCTCCTTTCTTTTATTCATCTTTAATTAATTTCTCACGAATATTAATTCATATTTTATTTTATATAATTCACCCACTTAAATGGACAAGTCGGTCAAAAATCGTCTCCGAAGGCAAAATGACCAAAATGCCCTTCGTTTAGCTTAATGAGCTAAAATTGTCTGTACCGATTGATAAAATTCTTTGAGCATTTTCTTGACCTTCTAAGGCCATTGAAAGCTCAATAACTCTTCACTAGAGTCCCAAAAATTAATTCACTGGGTTTTCCTACGGGTATAGGGTTGATAACTGTCTTTACAGTCGCTCCTCATTAGGTTACTCATCGTTGGAGCACCGGCTCATTTAACTTTGTTGTATTTCATTTTTAAAATTTTTCCTAAAGTTTTCTTACCATTATTTGAATTATTTATGACTCTTCACTTTGGTCTAAATAAAATTCCAGACATTCTAACTATCCAAATAGACATTGGTCACCGGAATAGTAGAATGTACGGACTAGCTAAAGTGAGGGTGTTACACGAATGGATATGAAATTGTTTTTAACAGGTAACTAGTGGAATCCGCCAGATGCTAATAAAACAGAGGAGGCTCCTCCACAGAAATGAATTGTGATAAAAAAAATTTTACCACATGTTTTCTATGAAATTTAAAATTAACAATGGATAGGACAGGATAAGATAGGGTGCTCTGGCACCGAATGTGGCACGCTTTACTCAGCTACGTTGTAGACGGGTACGGGTATGGGTGTCACACACAGCTTCTCAACATTTGAACCATTCAAATTCTTAGCGTTTTCAGTAATAATCTCACTGGGGTAGCCATATCTGCAGATGATGTTATTCCTAAGAAACTTTATGAATGCATTTTGAGTGATATGGGCATATGCGGCAGCTTCAACCTATTTAGTAAAACAATCAATGGCTACCAGAATAAACCTATGACCATTGGAAGCCTTTGGAGTGATTGGGCCAATAACATAGATGCCCCACATTGCAAATGACCATGGGGCTACCAAATTATAAAGTTGATGAGGTGAGACATTTATCCGGTTGACATAATTTGACACTTGTGACATTTTCGTAAGTATTCAATACAGTCCCTTTCCAAGGTAGTCTAATAGTATCATTGTCATAAGATCTATTTAGCCATCATATGTCCCTTGGCATGAGTGGCATAGTTCCCTTTATGGGTTTCAAAAAGAATCCTTTTAGCCTCATTTGCATCCCCACACCTTAATAATTCTCCATTGAAATTCCTTTTATATAAGGTTTCACTGCTGGGGAAATACCCTAATGCCAACCTCCTAATCATTCTCCTCTCACTTCTACTTGCCCTTAGAGGATACTCTCTAGTTTTGATGTATTACTAAATGTCGTGATACCAGGATTTACCGTCTATCTCCTCTTCGATCATAAAGTAGTATGCAGGCTCACCCCTGGCTTTTATCTATAACAATTACATTTATTGCTCCTCTTCCATTTGAGTTATGATTGCTAATGTAGCCAAGGCATCTCCAAACTAGTTCTTATCATGTCCTAAATGAGTAAAGGAGATTTCTTCAAACTTCTGGACCAATTCCAAGATATACTTCTGATATAGGACTAGTTTTGGGTCTTTGGTTTGTCATTCTCCCTTTACTTGGTAGATTATCAAGGCTGACTCTCCATATACTTTCAATTTCTTTACTTTCATTTTAATGGTGGCTTGCAAACTATTCACACAGGCTCATATTCTGTGACATTATTGGTGCATTCGAATCTCAGCTTGACTACTACCAGGAAATGTTTCCCATCTAGAGATACCAGTGTTGCCCCAATCCTATTACCAGAGAGGTTAACTACGTCGTGAAAATACATCTTCCATACATCCTCTTACCTCTCACTTATTTCAATGATGTATTGATTTGGGAATTCAAAATCTAGTGCCTCATAATCATCAATTGGATTTTTCGCTAGGAGGTCTGTTATTACACTTCCTTTCACAACCTTCCTTGTCATATAGACAATGTCATATTGTGAGAGTATGGCTTGCCACTTTGCTATTCTCCCAGGTATGAATGGGCTTTCAAAGACATACTTAATCGGATCGATCTTGGAGATGAGCCACGTTTTGTAGTTCAACATATAGTGCTTGACTCAGTTCACTATCCAAGCTAGCGCACAACAAGTTCTTTCTATGAATGAATACCTTGCCTCACATTCGTTGAACTTTTTGCTCAGATAGTAAATGGCTCTTTCCTTTCTTCCCGTATCATCATGTTGTCCCAGGACACAACCCATAAATATTTGATGGACTACCTTATATAAGATATACGGTTTACTAGCTATTGGAGGGACCAAGATAGGTGGGTTTGACAAATACTGCTTAATCTTCTTAAGGGCCTCTTGATAAGCTTCTTCCCATTTTGTAGTAGTATTCTTCTTTAACAACTTGAAGATTGGCTAGGCTTTAGCCGTGAGATTGGAAATGAACCTGAAGATGTAATTCAGTTTTCCAAGAAAACTGCACACTTCCCTTCCTATTTTTGGGGATGGCATTTCTTGAATAGCTCTGACTTTATCTAGGTCAATTTCTATCCCCTTTTCACTAACTATAAAGCCCAGTAGTTTTCTTGACTTTGCACTGAACACACTTGTTGGGTTTAGTTTTAGCTTGCATTTCTTTAGCCTTTCAAATACTTTTCTCAACACCTGTACATTACTTTCTACTCCTCTAGACTTAATGATCATATCATCCACATAGACCTCTATTTCCTTATGCATCTTATCATGGAATAATGTGACTATCACAGGTTGATAGGTAGCTCCAATATTCTTTAGCCCGAAAGGCATAACCTTGTAACAAAACACCACCTCCTCCCCCCCCCCCCCCCCAACGGAGTGATAAAGGTAATCTTCTCCTTCTCTACATTATCCATTAAAATTTGATTACACCCTTAGGCTCTATCAATGCAAGAACATCTCCCCAATCCTACTGCATTATCAACTAGCACATCTATGTGAAAGCAAAAATCGTCTTTCAATCTAGCCTTATTGAGATCCCTGTAGTCAACACATACTCTTACCCTTCCGTCCATTTTTATTACAGGGACTACATTGGCTATCCACTTAGGATATTTTACCACTTCGAGGGACCCAGCATCATACTGCTTTTTAATTTCATCTCCAACCATCAATAACATGTTAGGATCCATTCTCCTCAGCTTCTGCTTCACAAGTACTGCCCCTAGAATTAGAGGAATTTTATGAGTTACAATTTGAGGATCTAACCTTGGCATCTCATCATAGCTTCATGAGAATATATCCATGAACTCCCTTAACAACTAGATCATATTCTCCAACTCCTCATTATCTACCACCAAAAGCTCCTTCTTATCCTACTCCATTCCTAAATTTAGGGTGTTCATACCATCTCCATAGGGTGTGAGGCTTGATTCATCTGATTCTTGCCACCTTGTTATTCCCCTCAAGGAGATACACTTTTCCTCTTCATCAGAATCACTAGTATCCATGGCAATTATTGGTCTTTCAAAGTTAATTTCAAGATTATCAGAGTCGATTAGATTATTATGGTTTGGTTAATCATCAATTCTGAGGAAAATTAAAATAGGAATGGTTTTATTAAGCAAAACAAAAGCTAAATGCAATTAGACTTAAAATTTTAGAAAATGCACTGTTAATTTGTTAATGTTTAATCATAAAAAAAGGTCCATTTGCAAAGTTCAACTTGACACCATGGACTAAGTGATCAAGTATTGGTAACTAAATATATATTACTTGAAAAACAGCATTGGGACATCTTCAGCCTCCCAATTATCAAGCTCTTGATTCCCTTCCATCTGCACAATTAGCATTTCCTGGGCAAGACTCAGTTGTAAGGTGTTGATGGGTACGTCTGGAAGGGAATTTCACTCTTCTCCTTCTGCTTCTTCAATACTTGACAAGGGATGGGTGAAAATGTCTTCAATTTGGGGAATAACCTCCATCTCATTCAGGTAGCTGATCAAATCTCTGGTCAAGGAGCATATATCTTGTCCTGAACCTTCTATCAGTCAGAGCGTCCCAATCATATCCAATCCCAAAAAGCCCCTTCCTCAGGGCAACAGCTATGGGCTTAAAAAATCCCTTGCAACTTGGTCCCTAATCCTTTTCCCTTTTCATAACCCTATTTTAGCATCACCTTCGCCATCATATTGCTAATTCCCCAATTAGCCCTGGGTCCCTCCTGTAGCTCTAGAGCTTAGAAAGAACTCTCTAACACCTACTCAGTTGCTTCAACGTATGGAATAGATTGAGGCTTAATTACCAACATAGCTTCCTTTCCCTTGACAGTGACAATTTTCCCATTTATAACATACTTAATTCTTTGATGCAAGGTAGAGGGGATGGCATTAGCAGCATGATTCCATTTTCTCCCCAACAGCATGGTGTAAGCTGGCTCAATATTCATTACTTGGAAAGTGATGTCAAAAGTATAGGCTCCAATATGAAGTAGTAGCTCTATATCTCCTAATACGTCCCTTTTTATTCTGTCGAAAGCCCTAACTACCATGCTGCTGTTAGTTGTGTGTGCCCTAGAGCATGCACTAATCTTCTAACTTGTAAATAACATTATAAATATATCAATGGAAATAAACATTTCATTTAAATGTTGTGTATGTATAATATCATATTTATTTTAAATTATCCATTAGCAATATTTTATATATTCTATTCTTGTGAGATAAGAATATGAGTGACAGAATATATGAGACATTTGCTATAAATCAAAGTTGACAGCTAAAGGATATTTTGCTGGGCACATTATATCTAAAGAGTTGTCACCTCTGTTTATCTCCATTGATCAGTATGAGATATTGATGTATGTGGAATGGTGAGTCTCATACCATCTGATATGAGATATGAGGAAAAACACAGTGGGCACTTATGTAACACCTTCACTGTAGTAATTCTGTACATTCTACTATTTCGGTGGCCGGTGTCGGTCTGGACAGCTAGAATGTCTGGAAAAATATTTAAACTAAAGTGAAAAACCATAATTAACTCAAATATTAATAAGAAAAATATAGGGAAAAATTTTAGAAATAAAATATAACCAAGTTAAATGAGCCGGTGCCCTAGCGATGGGTAACCTAGTGGGAAGTTGTGGTCTTCGCAACTAGGAGCCCTAAACCCAAGAGAAAATTCATAAAATAATTTATGAGACTCCAAAGAAGAGTCATTGAGGTTTCTATGGCATTAAAATGCTAAGAAAAGGCTTAGAAAATTTTTTCGATTAGTACAAACAATTTTGGCTCAATAAGCCAAATGGAGGGCATTTTGGTTATTTCGTCTTCAGAGATGATTTTTAGCCAACTTATCCAGTTAAGTAAATAATTATTATGACATAAAATATGAATAAATATTGCTAAAAATTAAATTGAAAATGAGTAGAAAAGGAAAGAAAACAAAATGAAAGAAAATGTAAATTATGACATAATATGATGCAATAAAGTGTGCTCCACCCAATCACCATTTAACTAATTAACTAAAGAGAAAAAAAAAAGAAATAAAAAGAGATAAAAACAAATAAAACAGCAGCTTTCTTCTTGAAATGAACGGACCCATGGAGAGAGAGAGAGAGAGAGAGAGAGAGAGAGAGAGAGAGAGAGAGAGAGAGAGAGAAGGGATTCCACCATTAATGAAGCTTGTAAGCTTCATTTTCTCCCTTATCTCACCCCAAAACTCCTAGTTGTCTTCACTAAAATTTCATCTTACACCTTGAGCAAGCTTTAAGTAGCAGAAAATTGAAGAGAGATTGAAGTTTTAACAAGTTAAGGGTTAGCCAATTCAAGGTTAGTACACTAAACCTTCTTCCTTTCTTTCTTAACTAGTTGAAGTATGCTAAATTAAGTATAAATTTTATGAAATTAAAAGAAAATTTGGAGTATGTGAAGACTGAAATTTTCAGCAGCCTTGGTGACCATAAGGTCTTGATTATTTTGATTTATGACACCCCTTACCCGTCTACAGTGTAGCCGAGCAAGATATGCCACGCAGTGTATCGGAACACCCTATTTTAATTCAATCATTTTTTCTCCTAATTTATTATTATTATTATTATTATTATTATTATTATTATTATTTCATAGTTATGAAGTAAAATTTATGAAATATAATTCATTTAAGTCATTTATTGAAATTATAATTTATTTGAGGTTCCGAAAATTTTATAGAAAATCCGGCAGAGTACCGGCTAAAAATGGAGAAAACAGTTCTTCGGAACCTGTGAAAAACACTTCCAAAATTTTCAACCAATCCCAAACTCCATTTCATCATCAAAATCTCAATATTTTTCAACAACATTTCCATTTCTCAATCATCCATTTCTCATGGTATTCATATACAAGCAATAAATAAATACTCAATTTTCCATTCATAAACACAATTTCTACTATTTACATTAACATCAAAATACATTACATAAGTCTCAATTACACAAGAGAAAATAAAAGTTAGTTACAAAATACCAAAATGAAACCTAGTGTCCTACCAATGCACTGAAGATGGTGAGGTGACACGGACACTATGCAGAGCTGTAGGAGGTCTCGCCTAGTCTGTGGTCTACTGGGCTCTCGGTCAGTATCTCCAGAACCTACGCGTCGCAAAAGCAATGCACTAAGCAATAATGCTTAGTGGTGCCAATAATAAAATAAAAAGAAATAACAAAAAATAAATATGCAGTGAATGTATTGATGTCTCATTGCAAATAAATTTTCGATGAGTATTTGTAGTCGTACTTATTTCGTACTGGCTATATTTATTATTTCATTAAATTTATCCACTTTCATTTTTGGTTGCCCAAGTAACCTATACTGGACGACTGGACTGGATAAACGGGTAAACTGGCACTGGGTGTCAAGTACCTCGGGCCGTCACACCATCGGTCACATATGTGTCTCCTCAGTGCAAATGTAATGCCTAATAAGCTGTAATAACATTAGGCGCGAGGCCAAGTATCAACATAATGTCAGAATGGCTAAAAGCCATGAAATCACAGAATGACATAATGCAATGTGCAATACTGCTAACTAAACCCTATTGGCATGCCAAGCTATCCAAACCAATCTTGTTAGGTATACTAGGGCATTTTACACTTTTGAGTTTTACAATTTTTGAATTTCAAGTTTTGGTGTTATTATTCACTTTATTAGTCAACCAAAATGTTGACTTTTGCATAGACAATCGGTACATTGGTTTTAATACTCCCAACATACCACATTTTGCATTCAAAATTTGTTGGTATTGGTTGCCAATACCATTTCTAAGCTTAAAGTTAATTGAGCAGAATTTTCAGTTTTCATACCTTATATTTACTGTTCCATTAGTCATTTTTGCAGTGGGAATTTAGCAAAATGATCATTTTGTCTAGTTGAATTTTCTTTTTTGAATCACTCCATTTGGAGTTTTGTAGCTTAAGTTATGGTCCAAAAACCACAACTGGCCGGATTGGAATTTTTCTGGACTGACCATATCTACAGTGCAGTGAACAGTGACTGCAACTCACTTGTTGGATAGGTTATGGTCATAATTTGGGTTAGGTTTCTTCATGAAAGTTTTTGTTCTATATCTCAACTTGTTGCTGGTAAAAGTTCAGGTCAATTGGACCATTCTACACTGAGTTATGGCCAAATGAACAATCACTATTCATTTGGTCATTCTGCAAAAACATACTGCAGGTCACTCGGATTGGGGCAAGCTTTTGGTCCAATTGGTTTAGTTTTATGGGCATGGTTTCTTCACCAAAGTTATGCCATTATATGTCTAGTTTCATGTCAAATTGACCTTGCACCAATTGAAACTCTACAGTTCAAGTTATGGCTGCCCAAACCTGCTAGACTCATGTCTAATTTTGCAGGTCACCTAGGGCAGCCACACTAAACCTAAATCCCATCACTGAACACACTTCATTTCTTGTTTACCAATAACCAAATGGTCACTAATTGACCATTAAAATGTTCCTACACCATTATAGGAGCTAAACTCCAATTTGCTCAAAACCCTAAATTCTCAATTTCTCTACTCTTCCATTAACCTACAATTCAATGTGCTAAATGTTAAGTTCATATCAAGGGCAGCTTATATACTCATTTAATGCAAAGAAATCATCAAAACTCTAATAAATCCATGGCTGCCAAAAATATAAAGTGAGTACATCAAAGGTTTTCATTTGAATTTCTTATAAATTTCAAGTTAAATCAACTTTCTAGTCACGAATTTAAAGAGAGAGGAAGATATTAGACACTAACCTTATTAAAGCTCCCACTTGAGCTTGTCAATCTTCAAGATTTCTCCCTCTAATGGCTGTCTAAATATGATTTAGGGTGTGAGGATAAATTTTAGTGAAGTGACGATGAGGTTTTATGGTGTAAAGGGTGAGGTTTTAGCAAGAGAAAGAGAAAGCTTTAATGGAGATAGTGAGGGAAAGAGGGGCTGTCGGAAATTGAAGGAGATGAGTAGAAATTTTTTTTTAATTTTTAACTCCTTTTTTTCCTTTTTAATTGATTTAAAGGTGCTTGTTAAAAGATGATTGGTGGAGCTCTTTTTAAAGACATCATATGATGTCATAATTAAGTATTTTCTTTCATTTTCTTTTCTTCTTTTCTCAACTCATTTTCAATTCAATTTTTAGCAATATTTATTCACATTTTATATTATAATAATTATTTACTTAACTGGACAAGTCAGCCAAAAGTCATCTCTGAAGACGAAATGACCAAAATGCCCTCCGTTTGGCTTAACAGGCCAAAATTGTCTGTACCGATTGAAAATTTTTTCTAAGTATTTCCTTGGCATTCTAATACCATAGAAACCTCAATGACCCTTCTCTGGAGTCCCAAAAATTATTTTATGAATTTTTCCCCAGGTCTAGGGCTCCTAGTTGCGAGAACCGCAACTTCCTACTAGGTTACCCATCGCTTGGGCACCGGCTCATTTAACTTGGCTGTATTTTATTTCTAAAATTTTTCCTAAATTTTTCTTATTAATATTTGAGTTAATTATGGTTCCCCACTTTAGTTTAAATATTTTTCCAGACGTTCTAGCTGTCCGGATCAACACCGATCACCGGAACAGTAGATTGTATGGAATTGCTACAGGGAGGGTGTTACATGATTGACTTTACTTTGTTTAGTAATGATGATTAAGGATACTAAGTTTATTAAAAGTTGAATGAAGTGTGTTGCATAAATTGAAATTGTTGGAGTTAGGGTTTGAGTTAAATTTTGTTACCTTGGTGATATGGCTTGAGATTGATCTTGTTGAGGTTGTTTATTGATCATTTGAAGTGTTATGAGTGATAAATTGTAGTTGGGAGTAAGGAGGATGGAATATTGAAAGTGATGTTTCATGTGCAGGAAATTTAGACCTATGAGTCCAGGGTATTGTTTAACCTATAACTGAAGTTGTATGACTCCAATTGGTATGAGGCCAATTGGAGGTGAAACTAAACTCAAAATACCCCATTTTTCATGAAGAAACCATGCCCAAATTCTATCCAAATCTTGACCAATTTACTGTCCCAATTTGGAAATCAAACACTGAACCCAGAAAATTGACTAAATGAACAGTACATGTTCATTTGGCCATAACTTCCTCTAGACAAGTCCAAATGACCTAATTTTTATGTCATTGGAAAGATTAGACATAGGACTACAACTTTCGTTTAGAACACCAAGCCCAAAAATGCCTTTAACCAAATGAAATTGCTGGCTCAAGTGAGGTTACCAAACTAACTAGAACCATTCTGCCCAGAATTTCCTGGAATACAGCCCACCCGATCAGTTTTGGCAAAATGGCCTTAACTTGGCCTATAAAAATCCAAATGCAATGAAATCAATGGAAAAATTTTTATAAGACATAGACCTACAATATTGGTCTTTTTACCAAAACCTAGAACCCAAAGGAATTAGGTCAAATGCTTAAAAGAACATAGTACATCCAAACCTAAAAATTTACCCAATTTCATCTGATCCCGGACTAGTATTTATAGCATATACTAGAAAACTCCATTTAGTATGAGCCATACCTTTTCAGAAACCTAAGACACATGGCTCTAACTTTGTTTTAGAAACCTTTTTCAAATTATGAATGTATGAATCTTAAAAATCCACTTGCAATCATTGACCTGAACTGGAACCCTGAAGACATAGGGTACCTAAGTCCAGGCTAGTGATTTGGTTATAACTAATTCTACAAAATTAGGAAAATTGTGATTCAAAATTTTGAGTGACCATAAGACAGGGCAACAAATCCTATGAAGAACACTAGACCTAAAAGTGACTGCAACTTATCTAATAAAATTTGTAAAGTGTAATTACAAAATCTGCCTAGTCAAGGAACTAGAATTAGGAAGTGAGCCAGTTATGGTTATTTGACCATAACTTAGATTCTAAAAGCCCAATTGACATGATTCAAAAACGAAATTAAAGAAGATACATAAAGGAATAACTTTGATGAAGAGAAGTTTGTCAAATTATCACTGTAGCTTAGACCAATGGAACAGTAAACATAAAACACAAAAAACTAAAAATTTGAAATAAAGCCTAGGAGGCTAGGAATTGAGTTCGGCAATCAATACCAACAAAAATAAAATGCAAAATGTGGTATTTTGGTGAACTTAGGCTCCAAAAATTTATTATAAATCCAAAAGTTAACCTTTGAATGGAAATGATCAAGTGAATAGTAACTTCTAGGACATAAGTAAAAGATTAGTTGGAACTTATTGATAAATAGAGTTTTGGGATTTTAGTCTATCATAGTTGTTAAAGAGCTAGAATTTTCTCTAGAAATGTGATATTATGAGCTAGAAGCTCTATATTGAATTAGAAGTGTGTTAATTATTAAATTATTTTAATTAAAGAATGAGTTTAGAATCATAGTTGAGAGGATTAGATTTTAAAATATATTTGTGAAGGATGTTAAAAGGAAAGAAAATTTGAAAATGGAGTGATTGGTGACATTAACTAATATAAAGAATTAGACTGCCTTAAGTGTGCATTCTATACCCTTTGAGTCTAGTGTACTCTTGGGGTTATAACTCAAGTTACGTAACTCCAATTGGTGCAAGGCCAATTGGAGGTTAAACTAGGCACAAAATACAACAACTTTGATGAAGGAACTGATCCCAAAAACCAACCTAACTGGCTCTAAAAATTGACCTAATCCAGGTGACCAATATGCTATCCCTGGAAAATGACCAAATGAATAGTGTTCATTCATTTAGTCATAACTCTGTGTAGAAAGGTCCAATTGACCTGAATTTTTACCAATAGAAAGCTGAGACATAGCCCTACAACTTTCATGAAGAAAAGAAAACCAAATTTTGACCATAACATGTCTAAAAACTGACCTCAATTCAGTGTACAAAAACTGCATAATTAATTCTGCCCAGAGTTTCTGGAAAAATTACAATCCAGTTAGTTATGGTGTTTAGGCCATAACTTGAGCTACAAAACTCCAAATGGAGTGATTCAAAAAAATAAATGTAACTAGAAACAATAAGCAACAACTTTTATAAAGAACATTTGACCAAATTCTCACTGTAAAATGGCCTAATAGAACAGTGAACTCTAACACCCAAAACTGAAATTTCTGATTTATTCTCCATTTGTTAGACGTATGGATTGGCAACTAATGCTAACACTTTTGGGAACCAAAATTTGGTAAATCTATGTGATTAAAACTCATATAACTATTATACATGAGAAAGTCAATATTTTGACTTAAATGACTAAATGAATAGTAACCTTATATGTTAAGTACAAATATTCAAGAAATAACTTTGTAATATGCCCTAGTAGGCCTAATGTGATTGGTTTGGGTAGGTTGGCATACCAATAGGGTTTTGATAGCAGTACTGTGTATGGCTTCATGCCATTCTGTGATATGATAGCCTATGGCTATACTGATTATGATGTTATACTTGGCTTTATGCCTTATTGCTTTTATGGTTTATTAGCCATTCTGTTTGCACACTGGGAGACATATTGTGACCGATGGTGTGACGACCCAAGCTACCTGGTACCCAGTGCTAGTTTACGCATTTATCCAGTCCGGTCAATTTATATAGGTTACTTGTGCATGGAAAAATATAAATGTAATTGAATTGATTATTAAAGGAAGAAAGGAGATTAAATATCAAGATAAAGAACGAGAATGATTACAATAAAAAGAGGCTTAAAGTCATCAAGAAAACGATTAATAAAATGCTAAAAAGAATTGAAACGAACTGGACTGATGATAAAAAAAAAATTATCTATTATTGAATGCACTGAGAATTTTAATTATTATGAAATAATTTAAGATAACCTAGAAGGTATTAAATTAAATGATACAAAAAGATTAATAATTGAAATATAATTTAAATAAATATTACAAATGTACCTATCATAATAATATTAAGTTAAGAATAATACTATTAGAATATTAGTATATTGTATATTCTTAATGTAACCTTATGAACTAAGCACCTCCAAAGAGGACTAAATTAGGAAAATAAAAAAAGGGGATATTAAATTTTAGAAACCTTGTTGTAGCATAATTAAATCAAAATTGTAACACCTCTATGTTCGGTAGTGCGTTTTACTATTCTGGTGACCAGTGTCTGTCCGTACAGATAGGATGTCAGGAATTATATTTAAATATTAGTGTGGAGATATAAGGTATTGAAATACAATAGAGGAAAATACAAGAAAAACAAAGGAAAAATAATAGCAATGAAATGAACCTAAGTTAAACGAGCCAGCACCGCAGCGATGAGTGACCGCACGGGAAGTTACGGCGCGGGCAATAGCCGACCCCAGGACTGCAAGGAACCCTCAGAATTTAGTTTTGAGACATAATTAAAGACTTATTAAAGTATAAATTTCATTAGAAATATCAAAGAAAAATTAATTAATTAGTACAAAGAAAAACGAGAAAACGATAAAACTCGGTGTTACCGAAAAATCGGGAATGCAATCCGAATAGGGGCATTGTGGTCAATTGACACCCTGAGTTCCCTTTTGACCTAAATGTCCATTAAAAATAAGTAGTATTAAATTTTAAAAATGCCATGAAAATGAGAAACTTGACACATATTATAAATAGTGAGAAATTTGGCTGTTAATTCCAAATTAGGAAACTTAGGGTTATTTAAATGTTAAGTAAGGTAAGTGGAGCACTAAGTGGATTATTTAAATGTTAGTGGACATGGAGGGCAACACTAACCATCATCTTCAACCTTCATCTTCAACATAGCCGAATGGTTCTCTCAAGCTCTCCATCCATGGCCGTTTCATGTAACCTCCCTAAACTCCACCATTTTCAACTTAAAACCCAAAGCTTGCTTCACTAACTTTGCTCCCCACATCACAAGGAAGAGTTAGATAGTAATTTTAAGAAGTTTAGTGAAGTTTTGGTCAAGCTTTAAAAGTGATAAGTGTGTATTTTCAATTCTTGTTTCATTAAACTTTGAGTGGATGTTGTGGTGAGTTATTTTGTGGAAGAATTTTTGAAGCTTGATGATTTAATGGTGATACACCATTTCGGTAGCCATGGGAATTCAATATATTTAGCTTGTTTTCACTTGTAAATAGTTGTTTAAGATGTTGATGTAAGTGTTTATGTGTATAGAAATAATTTAGATAATGTATACTAAGTGTATGTGTGATAGTGCACTTGGTTTTGGAAGCTATTTGAAGGAGATGTGTAATTTGGCAACTTTTAAAGTGTAGTTGAAATGTGTTGTTTCATGGTTTTCTTTATGGAATTATGTTGTTTATGGTGGCAGCATGTATATGTGTATAATAGATTGGAATTGGATATGTAAATGGGGTATGTTCATGTGGTTAAATTGTGTAAATGGACTTTGGAAAATTCTGAGTTATAATGTGTATGTTGAGAATGGTTATAAGCTGTCCAAAATGACCAAAATGTGTTGTTAAGTGTGTTAATGGTATGGTACAAACCAGAATTGGCATGAAAGAGTTAGCTTGGTAAGTATAGAATGTGTAATTGGTAAGTGTTGAATAATGTGTAACAGGGCAGTGTATACTTTAGCTTAGAACCTTAAGTGTGTGACTCCAATTGGTATGAGACCAATTGGAGGTGAAACTAGGCACAAAAAGTGTCAACTTTCTTGAAGTAAGCTTACCTAAATTCTATCCACAAAGTGACATGAGAATTGACCAAATCTTGAATAGGTAAGTGTAGGCTAGAATTTTTGATCATATGAACAATAGTCATTAGCATGACCATAACTCACTCAAAACAAGTCCAATTGACCTGAAATTTTTACCATGAATATTTAGACATAGATCTACAATTCTTATGAAGACACCAAAGCCCAAAAATGGCCAAAACCAAGCCAAATGGCTTGCACAAATTTAGGTACCAAAACTGGCCGAACCAAAAGTGACCTAAAAATGACCTAAGCCTACCATTTTAGTGCATTCTGTCCAGCATTGCTAAATTGACCATATCTTGGTCTACACAACTCAGAAAGGGAAGAAAAGACTCAGTACTGAAACACTTTAAATTGTGTGTTTCAGTTAGTAAAGACTCAGGGAAAGGGAAGAAAACACTGAGTCAGAGGCAAGAGGCAGTTATCAGAGGTTTGTGCACAACTAGTTTTTAACTGATTTTGTTCTGAATATTTCATATGATTAAATGACATATTTTTCTTATGTATTATGTTTAACAAGCATTGGATTTAATTCAATGATTATTAAAATTGTTATAGTATATATGAATTTAGCTTTGTGAAATGGTATTTCCACAATTATTAAGCATTGTTGTGGATTGAATAAATTATGTTTTGAAAAATTATGATAGAACATGTTTTGAATTGTGATGGGCAATTTGCATGGAAAAAATGCAAATTTATGATTTGAATTGTGATGAGCATAAAAATTATTGTATATTGGAATTGACTTTGAATCGAATTGTATTGTAATTTATGCTCACTAAAAGGATTGTGATATTGTTTTATATCTCACTGTAGATGCTTGACTAGGTTATTACCCGTCTCTCTCATTTGTTGAGAAGACAATGGAGTTAGTTGTGTTTTGATTACCATGGTATGTGCACAGGCTTAGATTCTCCGCTTATTAGAGGTTAGATCTAAGTTTTTATGTTATGGCCCTTTTGGAAGATTCATTATTGTGGTGTGTACTGTGCACGATAATTTGACCTCCCCGACCATAGGGAGTTAGAATCACCTCGAAGATGGCCCTTTCAGAATAGTCTTGCACAGTTAGTGAGATAAAGAATGGTTTTGAGATAAAGAATGGTTTTTAAGATAAAGAATGGTTTTTGAGATAAAGAATGGCTTTTGAGATAAAGAATGGCTTTCGAGATAAAGAATGGTTATTGAATAGTAAAGAATTTTAGTTTCAAATGGGATTTATGTGTAATTGATTTTATTGGAATTAATCTTTATTTCCAATAAATTGTTGGAATTACCTTAAATGGCTAGATATGATTTGATAAATTGAATTTTGTGATCAAAGTCATTTTATACAAATGATTCATATTATTGGCAATGAATATTTTGAGTTTTGAAATTTGATGAGAATCCAGATTTCCAAATTATTTGCTGTAATTTTTGTTAAGGTATATTGTACTATGTTTTAAATTATAGTTATGCACCACTGAGTTCACCACTCAGCGATAGCTTTGTATGCTGTCGCAGGTGAAAAGAGCATAGAGCAATTGAGTAAGCTTCTTTGAAGAGACATTTAGATCAGCTCCAGGTATACCCATGTACACAAGTTTTGATGTATGCATGTAATAATATGTATGTAAATTATTTGAGCAGTTGTATAAAAACTCTTGTAAAATATTTTGGTATGTAATTAAATGCAAATTATTGTAATATAAATTTGAGATTTCATTTACCTGTATAATTTTGTAATATTAATTTTTGAGTCTTGTAATCAATGAAATGTTTTTTTTATGATGAGGTTGGTTTGAAAATGAATTGATTTGATTATTGAGATTTGAATTGTGAGATGAAATGAAGTTTATTGGGTTTGTATTTGAGAAATCATATTAGGAGTGTTTTCCTTTCCAGGTTTGAAGAACTGTTTTCTCAAAACACAGCCGGCACTTTGCCGAAATTTAAAAAAAAAAAATTTTAACACCAGATTTTAATTGATGATTTAAATTTCACGAAAATTGTTTTAAAATCCCTTGTAGTATATCTAATGTGTTATCGGTAGGCGAAGTACGGTAATTCATTAGGTGTACTACGAGATCATGTTACATCTTATGGGGGAGTAGGGTGTGACATAAATTATTTAAACCATGTTTATTTCCATTTGTATTTTGTATATTATTTTCTTGTTATATTATTGCACCACTAAGTAGCAATGCTTAGCGCGATGGATTTGTTTCCTTGCGCAGGTGCTGAAGGTAAAGCCCAGCGAATATTAAACAGAGATTTTGGAGTTCTGATCTGCAGAAGTATCTAAAGTATTCAAGATTGTCACCTCCTCAGCAATGCATGTAGATAGGGCCCATATAGATCATCTTTTATATTTTGTATAAAATGCTAGATATTGTATTGTAATGAAGATTATGAACACATGATTAATAGAAATGTGATGTAAATTAATAAATTAAACTTTTCATATGCAATTAATTTGTATATCATGTAAATTGTAAATTTATTCAATTAGTTTATAAATTATGTAATTAATGGAAATTCAAAAATTTTGATATATGAAATGAGCATGGATGAGATCTTTATTGTAAAAATATTGTTAAAGTTTCAACAGGTGAATAGTGAGTCACGTCAAACGATAATAAAATAGGAAAAACTCCGTTAGTTTCTCGGTCGAAAAATAATTGATATTAAATTAAACGAATTCAAAATTTTTAAAGAAATAAAGTAAGATAAGTTAGGGTACTTCGGCACCGAATATAGCACACCTTGCTCGACTAGACTGTAGACGGGTGAGGGTGTTACAACTTATGAGATAAGCAGGCTGAATGTGTGACATACAGATGACATGAACATGGCGTTTACTCGAGTCAATAAAATGTTATCTGTGTCATACTAGTTCATATAATCCTCAAACCTGAGATGACACAATTGTCTCTTATATGGGTGATTTGAGTTTGATACCACTTATATATCTATACTGTGTATAGATATTTCGGTGTGTGTTGGCTCAGATTTGTTATATGTTGGGAAAGGTGTTCAGTCAAGAGGGGATCCGTAGACTTGAGTAAACAGGGTTAAAAGTCCTATTCGAATTTAAGCTGTTCTTGACAATATTAAGTTCTTGGCCAGGACAGATGACTTTATCAGGAAAGGTGTTTCCTGATGTTAAAGTCTTATATTTCAAGAATAAGATTTCAAATGAGTGCAAAAGATTCCATGATAAGGGGTTTGACTCTACCATGATCTTTAATGGGATTGGGACATAATACGGAAGGATTTTAGTGCATGGTGACGTATGATTAAAGGTTCATATTTAAGGTATTCCTTATTACTGATTGGGTGGCCATGGCATGCTATGCTAGGTGTCAACTATGGTCTATAAGAGGCCTAAAATGATTTGGGAAAATCATTTACAGTTATGGAATAGTTCTAATGATATTAAGAATTAATATCATTTCTTATTGCCAATTAGTAATGAGTCTAATAAGTCACACACCTACACAAGTTTATCACCAAGCAAATGATGAATTAATTGATTAATTGAAGATTTTAATTAATTAATTAAGTATATTTAGTTTGTAATAGGATTACAAATTCCCTAGCATGACTTGAAACCAAATCTTTGATAGTGGATGTATAATATAAATTGGGTTTATGTAACACCCCTATGTTCGGTAGTGCGTTCTACTATTTCACTGACCAGTGTTGGTCCGGACAGCTAGGATGCCTAGAACTACATTTAAATGTTAGTGAGGAGACATAAAATAATTAAATACAAAAATGAAAAATACAAGAAAAACAAAGGAAAAATAATAGCAATGAGATGTAACCAAGTTAAACGAGCCAGCAACGCAGCGATGGGTGACCGCACGGGGAAGTTACGGCGTAGGCAATAACCGACCACAGGACTGCAAGAAACCCTCGGAATTTAGTTTTGAGATATAATTAAAGACTTACTAAAGTATAAATATTATTAGAAATATCAAAGAAAAATTAATTAATTAGTACAAAGAAAAACGAGAAATCGAGAAAATGACAAAACTCAGTGTTACCGAAAAATTGGGAATGTAACCCGAATAGGGGCATTATGATCAATTGACACCCCGAGTTGCCTTTTGACCTAAGTGTCCATTAAAAATACATAGTATTTAAATTTGGGGACCCATTAAAAAGGAAATTAAATGTGTAATGAAATTTAGAGAAATGTGGGGATTAAATACAATTATGAAGACTTTAAACTATAATAAGGTTAAAATAGATTAGTGGAGAACTATGGACACCTTAAAAAATTATTAAGGAATAGATTAGTGGACCACTAACCATTTCATCTTCTTCTCCCACAAATCCCTCAAAGTTGTCGAACCCATTTTCCTTTCAAAACTCCATGGGACTCCATGGCCAAAGCTTAACCAAGCTCCATGCAACCATGATTTAGCCATCTTTTTCACTAGGTTCCTTCACTAAACTTTACCTACACACCTTGGGCGGCAATAAGGGAGCAAGAAAGATAAGTTTTGGTGAGTTTTAAAGAAACTTCAAAAGAGGTAAGTGGTTATTTTTAATTCTTGTTTCATTAAAAGTGTAACTAAGGTTGTGGGTAGTTGAATTATGGAAGAAATTTGAGGTTTGATGAATTATTGGGGATGGAGCATTTCAGCTGTCACAGCCTACTCCCTTGTAAGATGTAACATGATCCCGTAGTAAACCTAATGAATTACCGTACTTCGCCTACCGATAACCCATTAGATATACTACAAAGGATTTTAAAACAATTTTCGTGAAATTTAAATCATCGATTAAAATCTGGTGTTATAAAAATTTTTCAAAATTTCGGCAAAGTAGCGACTGTATTTTGGGAAAACAGTTCTTCAATCCTGCAAAAGAAAATGCTCCCAATGTGTTTTCTCAAATACAACCCCAATAACTTCATTTCAATTCACAATTCAATTCTCAATAAACAATCAATTCATTTTCAAACTAATCTCATCATAAAGAAACATTTCATTGATTACAAGACTCAAAATTTATATTACAAAACTATTCAAGTAAATGAAATCTCAAATTTACATTTACAATAATTTATATTTAATTACACACCAAAATGTTTTACAAGAGTTTTTATACAACTGCTCAAATAATTTATACACATATTATTACATGCATACATCAAAACCTGTGTACATGAGTAAACTTGGAGCTGATATGAATGTCTCTTCAAAGAAGTTTACTCAATTGCTCTATGCTCTTTTCACCTGCGACAGCATACAAAGCTATTGCTGAGTGGTGAACTCAATGGTGCACAACTATAATTTAAAACATAGTACAATATACATTGACAAAATTTACAGCAAATAATTTGGAAATCTGGATACTCATCAAACTCCAAAACTCAAAATATTCATTGCCAATAATATAAATCATTTGTATAAAATGACTTTGATCACATAATTCAATTCATCAAATCATAACTAACCATTTAAGGTAATTCCAACAAAATCAATTATACATAAATCATAATTGAAATCACAATTCTTTATTATTCAAAAACATTCTGTATCTCAAAAGCCATTCTATATCTCAAAAGCCATTCTTTATCTCAAAAACCATTCTTTATCTCAAAAACCATTTTTTCTCTCACTAACTATGTAAGACTAATCCGAAAGGGCCATCTTCGGGGTGATTCTAACTCCCTATGGTCAGGGACGTCGAATCATCGTGCACAGTACACATCATAATAATGAATCTTTCGCAAGGGCCATAACATAAAACTTAGATCTAACCTCTAATAAGAGGAGAATCTAAGCCTGTGCACGTACCATGGTAATCAAAACATAACTAACTCCATTGTCTTCTCAACAAATGAGAGAGATGGGTAACAACCTAGTCAAGCATTTGTAGTGAGATATAAAACAATATCACAATCCTTTTAGTGAGTATAAATCACAATACAATTCGATTCAAAGTTAATTCTAATATCCAATAATTTTTATGCTCATCACAATTCAAATCATATATATGCATTTTTCCATGCAAATTGTCCATCACAATTCAAAACATGATCTATCACAATTTTTGAAAACATAATTTATTCAATTCACAACAATGCTTAATACTTGTGAAAATATCATTTCACAAAACTAAATTGATATATATTATAATAATTTCAATAATCATTGAATTAAATCCAATGCTTGTTAAATATAATACATAAGAAAAATATGTCATTTAATCATATGAAATATTCAGAACAAAATCAGTTAAAAACTAGTTGTGCACAAACCTCTGATAACTGTCTCTTGCCTCTGAGTCTTTGCTAACTGAAACACACAATTTGAAGTGTTTCAGTACTCATTTAAACCGTCTCTCACAATAAGGCTTAATACTTAATTTATTGAATTCTATTATTTCCTTAGTCAACCTAAGCTGTTGACCCTCGATGCAGTCTAGGTGAATTAGGTTTTAATGTTACCAATATGTCACATTTTTAGCCTTTTAGGGTTGGTACATGTTACCCAATTCATTTCCATGCATATTGCGTTTTATTGCAATTTGCCAGATTTTGGTATACTAATTTGACCTAACCAGATGACCTAGTTCCCTCGGTTTTTGAGTTTCGGTCAAAACTACAAACTTGTAGATCTATGTCTTATTGCACGTGGGGCAAATTTTCAGGTCATTCTGAGTTATGTAGACCATGTTATGGTCATTTTACTATTGTTGGTCAGAATGTACCAAAATTGGTCACTTTAGGTCATTTTAGGTCACTTTTGGTTCGGCCAGTTTTTAGACCCGAACTTGTGCAAGCTATTTGACTTGCTTATGGTCATTTCTGGGTGTTAGTGTCTTCATAAGACTTGTAGATATATGTCTTAAATATTCATGGTAAAAATTTCAGGTCAATTGGACATGTTTTGAGTGAGTTATGGCCAAAACATCAACTGCTGCCCAAATGGTCAATTTTCAGGCCTTAAATGCACTAATTCGGATTTGGTCATTTTTCAAGTTACCTTCCAAGCAGAATTTTGGCAAGCTTCCTTCATGAAAGTTGGCACTTTTTGTGCCCAGTTTCACCTCCAATTTGTCTCATACCAATTGGAGCCACTTACTTAAGGTTCTAAGACCAAAACATAAACTGTCCTATTGCATTTTGTTCATCACTCATCAAAGGACACATTTAACATTACCAGGTTACACATTCATGCCATTTCTGTTTTGGACCATAACCTAAACACATTTTACTTCACATTGTTGGTCATTTTGGCAGCTTATAATCACACTCAATATGCACCTTATAGTTCAGAATTTACCAAGTTGAAATTACACACAACTTAACTACATAACAAGCTCATTTACATGTCCACATTCAAACCCTTATACACATATACAAGCTGCCATAACAAGTACCATAATTCAAAAATAATATTCCACAAACCAAACCATGAAATAACAATTTTGTGGTCCACACTTCAAGTTGCTGAATTGTAATCTTCATCAATTAGCTTTCCAAGCTTCCAAAGTCAAGTGTACATTCACATATACATTTAATATACATCACCCAATTTATTCCTACACATATAAATACTTCATCAATACTTTAATCTACCATTTACATACAAGGATAAACTATTCTTATGGAGTTTCCATGGATGCCAAAAATATACATCTCCCTTCAACATCAAACCTAAAAATCTTTCCACAGTTCAACTACCTAACATCCACACAAACTTTAATGAAGCAAGCATAAAAAATACTTACTTACCACTTTGGAAACTCTTCAAAACTTCACAAAAACTTGATCTTCTTGCTGCCTATCTACTACCCAAGGTGTATGGACAGCTTTTAATGAAGGGAGCTTGAGGTTTCCATGTTTGGATCATGGGTGGATGAAGGTCCAAGGTGGGGCGGCCATGGAGTTCTTCTTCTTCACCATTTTCGGCTGAATTTTGAGAGCTTGAAGAAAGTGTGTTTCTGCTGTCCAAGATAAAGATTAATGGTCCACTTTAGGTGTTAGTGGACTACTAAGTTAGAATTTAATCTTTGTTTATTCTTAAGGTTTCATATTCCCACTTTTAACTCATAATATTTGCTATTTAAACTATGTACCACCCATTTAATTTTTCAGGAAATTTTCCAAGTGTAATATCATTTATTTTTAATGAAAATTTAGGCCAAAAGACAACTCGGGGTGTCAAATGACCACAATGCCCCTGTTCGGGTTGCATTCCCTATTTTTCGGTAACACCGGGTTTTATCGTTTTTTCGATTTCTCACTTTTCTTTATACTAATTAATTAATTTTTCTTTGATATTTCTAATGATATTTATACTTCAATTGGTGTCTATTTAAGTCTTAAAAAAAATTTTCAGGGTTCCCCGTGGTCCAGGGCTAGTCAATGGTCCATGCCGCAACTTCCCGGTGCGGTCACCCATTACTAGGGTTCTCGGCTCGTTTAACTTGGTTACATTTCATTGCTATTATTTTTCCTTTGTTTTTCTTGTATTTTCTTTTCTTCTATTTCATTATTTTTTGTCTCCTCACTCATATCTAAGTGTAGTTCTAGGCATCCTACCTGTCCGGACTGACATTGGTCACCGGAACAATAGAACGCACTACTGAACATAGGGGTGTTAGATCAGCAGCCATGGAATTTCACCATGTACAACTTATTTTTGCATGTAAATGGTAGTTTGGGATGTTGATTTAAATGTTTAATTGTATTGAAGTTCAATTCCATGCATGAAGTTTGAATGTTAAGCTTGAAAAGTGAAAATGGAAGTGGATGTGTATGTGTAAATTTTTGGTAGCCTCATGATGAAGATTGAAGTGTTTAAGTTCATGAAATATTGTTGAAATATTGTACAAAAAATGGCAGCATATATGTGTGTGGATAATAGTGATAAGGTAGGCAAATTGTTGATGGAAGTTTGTGTGATAATTATAAGTATTTATGTGTATATATTGTTGGGATTGAACTTTGTAAATTGTGACTGCATTTTGTGTATTTTGAAGTGGTTATATTCTGTCCAAGTTGACCTATAAGGTAGAGAATTGAATGGTTTTGGTTAGTGCCAAATGCAGAATGGTATGGGAAGTGAAAATGTAATTGGTAAACATGTGTTTGGTTTTGTGTTTGAAAAGCATGTAGAGGGCAGTGTGCAAATGGACCTATAACCCTAAGTGTGTGACTCCAATTGGTATGAGGCCAATTGGAGGTAAAACTAGGCACAAAATGTGCCAACTTTCATGAAGAAAGCCTACCTAAATTCTGTCTAGAAAGTAACTTAAAAAATGACCAAATCCAGATTAGTGACTTGAAAGCCTGAAAATTTACCATTTGGGCAGTAGTTAGTATTTTGGCCATAACTCACTCAAAACTGGTCCAAATGACCTGAAATTTTTACCATGAATAGAATAGACATAAAGCTACAATTCTTATGAGACACCAAAACCCAGAAATGATCATAAGCAAGTCAAATAGCTTGCAAAATTTCGGGTATAAAAACTATCAAAACCAGAAATGACCTAAAAATGACCTAAAGTTACGATTTTAGTGCAATCTATCCAGCTTTAGTAAATTGACCATATCTTGGTCTATAAAACTCAGAATGACCTAAAATTTTACCCCGCATGCAATAAGACATAGATCTACAATTTTGCTTATTTGACCAGAAGCTAAAAACCAAGAGAAATAGGACTTTATGCTAGACCAATCTAGCACACAAAAATTGAGAACTTGACATTCACGTACAATGATGCTTGAAATAATTTGCAATGAATGCCAACTTGTAAAAATAGTAAATACTGGAAGTATTGGAAGTATTTTTTTTACAGGTTTTTTAAGAACTGTTTTATTCAAAATACATATGGCACTCTATCAAAATTTTTACAGAAATTATTGATACTCAAATTTGTTACTTAGTTTCACTTCAATAAACGAAAATTTTTAATACCTGTCAAAAGTGCTCACCACTCACCACTATAAAAAGAAATAAGAAAAAGTCTTAAAATCCCTTGTAGTGTATTTTATGAACTATCAGTAGGTGAAGTTTGGTAATTCATTAGGTATACTATGGGATCATGTTATGCCTTACAGAGGGGTAGGGTGTGACATGTTTTAGTGGTATCAGAGCTAGTTTTTAAATTCTATTTTCACTTGTAATTTTAATATTCTTTCTTCATAGTACAACTGCTCAATGTCATTGTTTAATGCATACAGTACATTACATTATAAATATGCATTAACAGGAGGAAATCTCCTTGTGTTATTTGTTCAGGAGGTCTAAGATCCTCAAATTGACTATGGAAGAAGGTGATCGTTCAGTCGATCAATCTATAAAGGCTGAGGTACAAAGGGATGCCCCAGCCCTACACAATGTTTGTGGATCAGCCGCACCAGCCCTCTCAATACCGCAGTTCCCTGCTCAGTTTGCTCAGCAGATGGCTGCAATGTTCCAACAAATGGCTGGTAACATGCTTACTCAAGTCCCACTATAGACACCAGTGGTATAACCATGGTCTTCAGCTAGGCAGTATGACAAGCTGAGTAAATATGGGGCTACTGAGTTCAAGGGGACAGTGGATCCTCTAGAGGCAGAACAATGGTTAGAGAGAATGGATAGGGTGTTCAAGAAACTACATTGTACAGAGGAGCTCAGATTTGAGTATTCGGTGTCACTACTACAGGGAGACGCATATGACTGGTAGAAAACCATTCCTCATAGTTTGGTGGAACCTCCAGTACTAACCTGGGATGACTTTCTACAGGAGTTAAGACAAAAATATGTCCCAAATGCCTATGTGGATCAGAAACTATAAAAGTTCTTAAGTCTGAAACAAGGAAGTAGGTCAATGGCAAAATATGAAAGAGAATTTTCTCACCTGAGCCACTATGCAGAAAGTCTCCTTGCTACCAGTAGGGAAAGATGTAAGAGATTTGAAACTGGCTTTAAGCCTAGTCTCAGACTACAAGTGGTCAGATTCAAGCATACTAACTTCTCTGAGCTTATTTCTCAAGCACTGGAATTAGAAAGAATTGAGTTAGAAGTGGCCCCAGAGAAAAAGAAATCAGAGAAGAAAGAAAAAAAGAAAGAGGTGAAGTCAGTAGATCAGAGTTCCAGTGGTCCTACTGGGAAGAGAAAGAACTTTGGGGGACACAACAGAGGTTGTAAAAAGTCGATAGGGGAAGATATTCAGGACATAAACCTCCTCCATCTAGTCAGAAAACTACCAAAAGTTCCTACCCTCCCCACTAATGTTAAACTTATGGTAGAAGCCACGGTGGGGTATGCTACAAGGCCACAAGAGCCTGTTATAACTGTGGAGGCACAGGACATTTTGCCAAGGACTGCACCAGTGCCCGTAGAGTTGGGCCACCTCTTACTATTGCTGAGGGTCAGCTCAGAATCCTGTCACCAGAGGTTCATAACCACCTAGAAGAGGTAGAGGCAGGGGTAGAAGTAGTCCAGCAGGCAGCCAAGGCACAGTGAATCAATTAGAGCAAGGCAGTGCTCCAGTCAGAGTCTATGCAATGAGAAAGAGAGAAGAGGCTGAAACAAATGATATTGCAGCTGGTACCTTCTCAACTTTTAATTAAGATGTGTTTGTATTATTTGATATGGGTTCTACCATTCCTATGTGAGTACTAGCATCATTGATTGCATTGCTGTTCCTTACGTGAAAATGGACTTTCAGGTGCTAATAACAAGTCCACTAGGACAAGAGGTGGGGGTCAATAGAATGTATAGGGATTGTCCTTTGGTGATCCAAGGACACACTTTTCTGTCTGATCTCATTGAAATGCCCTTCAGAGATTATGATATCATCTTGGGCATGGATTGGTTAGCCAGGCATCACGGCATGATTGATCAGAGATCAAGATCGCTACTTTTGGTCTCCTCGATGCTGATGTGGTAATACATGGGAAGAGGCAGCTATTGCCATCAAACATCATTTCGGCTGCACTAGCTAGTAAAATGATCAGAAAGGGGTGTGAAGCATACTTGGCACATGTCGTAGACACCCAAGTGGGGAGTCCAGCATTGAGGGACATCCCTACAGTATATGACTTTCCAGATGTGTTTCCTAATGAATTGCCAGGATTACCTCCAGAAAGAGAGGTGCAGTTTGAAATTAATGTTATGCCTGGTGTGGATCCAATCTCCATAACACCACATAGAATGGCACCAGCAGAGTTGAAGGAGTTGAAGGTACAGTTGTAAGAACTACTTGAAAAGGGCTTCATCCGCCCTAGTGTGTCACCTTGGGGAGTGCCAATATTGTTTGTTAAGAAGAAAGATGGCACTCTCTGCTTGTGTATTGACTACTGGCAGTTGAATAAAGTGATAATAAAGAACAGATATCTATTGCCTTACATTGATGATCTATTTGATCAGTTGAAGGGTGCAGCTGTATTCTCCAAAATTGATTTGTGATCTGGTTATTATCAGTTGAAAGTGCAAGAGCAGAGTATTTCAAAAACTGCTTTCAGAACTCGATATGGCCACTATGAGTTTCTAGTAATGCCATTTGGGTTAACTAATGCTCCAACTGCTTTTATGGATATGATGAACACTATCTTCAGACCATATCTAGACCAGTTTGTAGTGGTGTTTATTGATGATATTTTGATATATTCGAGGAATGCAAAAAAGCATGAGAGACATCTACGGATTGTACTGCAGTCTTTGAGGGAGAAACAATTATGTGCCAAATTGTTGAAATGTGAATTTTGGTTGAAAGAAATCTCTTTCTTGGGACATGTTGTGTCAGTTGAAGGGATCAAGATAGATTCCAGTAAGGTAAAAGCTATCCTTAATTGGAAGCCACCCAAGAATATCATAGAAATTCACAGATTTCTGGGTTTAGCTGGATATTACTGCCGGTTTGTGGAAGGCTTTTCTATATTAGCCTCTCCACTGACCAAGCTGCTTCGGAAAGATGTAAAATTTCAGTGGATAGATAAATACCAGCAGAGTTTTGATGAGTTAAAGAGGTGTTTGACTGAAGCTCCAGTCCTTACTTTACCTACCCTGGGTAAAGAAAACACAATTTATAGTGATGTTCTCATAATGGGTTAGGCTGTGTACTGATGGAAGATCGAAATGTCTTTGCTTATGCATCACGCCAGTTGAAACCGCATGAGAGGAACTACCCAACACATGATTTGGAGCTTGCAGCTATTGTTTTTGCTCTGAAGATCTGGAGACACTATTTGTATGGGGAGAAATGCTACATTTACACAGATCACAAGAGCTTAAAATACCTGGGCACCCAGGAGAAATTGAATTTGAGGCAGAGGAGATGGTTAGAACTGATTAAAGACTATGATTGCTTAATAGAATATAAGCCAGGGAAAGCAAATGCGGTGGCTAATGCCTTAAGTCGCAAGACTATGGCAAGTCTTAGAGTTTCTCCTTTATCCATGGTACATGAGTTGAAAGCACAGCATGCCAGTTTGGAGATTGTTGATGAGGGACAGACAGTAGTTGCATGGCATGTACAGCCAATGTTGATTGATCAGATCAGAATGGCTGCTCAGAATGATGAAAAATATCAGAAGCTATAGAAAGAAGTCTAGTAGGGCAAGAAACTTGAATTCTCTGTGAGAGATGATGGTTTACTATTACATCAGGGCAGAATGTGCATTTTTAGTGATGTGGAATTAAGACAGATCATTATGAAGGAAGCACATGAGTCTCCTTTTGCTATGCACCCTGGTGGAACTAAAATGTACAGAGGACTGAAAGAGCATTACTAGTGGATGGGTATGAAAAGGGATGTAGCTGATTTTGTTTTCAAATGCCTAACTTGTTAACAAGTGAAGGCAGAACATCAAGTACTAGCAGGTTTGTTACATCCATTGCCAGTACCAGAGTGGAAATGGGAACGGATAACTATGGATTTTGTGTTGGGACTTCCAAGGACACATAATAGTCATGATGCAGTATGGATTATAGTTGACAGACTAACCAAGTCTGCTCACATTTACCAGTCCGGATGGACTATAGCCTAGAAAGATTGGTCATATTGTACATAAATAAGATTGTAAGACTGCATGGAGTGCCAGTATCGATTGTATCAGATAGAGACCCTAGGTTCACTTCTAGATTATGGGGTAGTCTTCAGAGAGCCCTAAGAACTAGATTGAACTTTGGCATAGCATTCCACCCACAGATAGATGGCCAGTTTGAGAGAGTAATTCAGATATTAGAGGATATGCTATGGGCTTGTGTGATTGAGTTTGAAGGTAGTTGGGATACATACTTGCCTTTGATTGAGTTTGCTTATAACAACAGCTACCAATCAAGCATTGGGATGCCTCCATATGAAGCTTTGTATGGTAAAAAGTGCAGAACTCCCCTATGTTGGGATGAAGTAGGTAAAAGGAAGATGATTGGGCTAGAAATTGTTCAACAGACAGAGGAAAAGATCAGATTGATTAGAGATCAACTCAAGGCTGCATCAGACCGTCAAAATTCCTATGTTGATATGAAGAGAAGAGATATTGAATATGTAGTGGGTGATAAGGTATTCCTCAAAGTTTCTCCTTGGAAGAGGATTATGAGATTTGGCAGAAAGGGGAAACTGAGTCCTCGTTTTATCGGACCATATGAGATTCTGGAAAGAGTGGGTTCTTTGGCATATCGGTTAGCATTACCTTCAGAGCTAGAAAGGATACACAGTCTCTTTCATGTGTCCATGTTAAGGAGGTACAGATCTGACCCATCTCACGTTCTATCAGTTGAAGAGATTGAGGTAAATCCAGACCTTTCAAATGAGGAAGAACCTGTAAAGATTCTAGCATATGAGGTGAAGCAGTTGAGAAACAAACAGATACCCCTGGTTAAAGTGCTGTGGAACCATCATTCAGGCCAAGAAGCTACTTGGGAACGTGAAGAGGACATGAGGAGACAGTACCCAGAACTGTTCAAAAACTGATGCCAGGTAAAATTTCGAGACGAAATTTATTTTAAGGAGGGGAGAATTGTAACACCCCTATGTTTGGTAGTGCGTTCTACTATTTCGGTGACCAGTGTCGATCCAGACAGCTAGGATGCCTAGAACTACATTTAAATGTTAGTGAGGAAACATAAAATAATGAAATACAAGAAAGAAAAATACAACAAAAACAAAGGAAAAATAATAGCAATGAAATGTAACCAAGTTAAACGAGCCAGCACCGCAGCGATGGGTGACCGCACGATGAAGTTATAGTGCAGGCAATAGCCGACCCCAGGATTGCAGAAAACCCTCAGAATTTAGTTTCGAGACATAATTAAAGACTTATTGAAGCATAAATGTCATTAGAAGTATCAAAAAAAAATTAATTAATTAATACAAAGAAAAACGAGAAATCGAGAAAATGACAAAGCTCGGTGTTATCAAAAAATTGAGAATGCAACCCAAATAGGGGAATTGTGATCAATTGACACCCCGAGTTATCTTTTAACCTAAGTGTCCATTAAAAATAAATAGTATTTAAATTTGGGGACCCCATTAAAAAGGAAATTAAATGTGTAATGAAATTTAGAGAAATGTGGGGATTAAATGCAATTATGAAGACTTTAAACTATAATAAGATTAAAATAGATTAGTGGAGCACTATGGACACCTTAAAAAATTATTAAGGAATAGATTAGTGGACCACTAACTATTTCATCTTCTTCTCCCACAAATCCCTCAAAGTTGTCAAACCCATTTTCCTCACAAAACTCCATGGGACTCCATGGCCAAAGCTTAACCAAGCTCCATGCAACCATGATTTAGCCATCTTTTTCACTAGGTTCCTTCACTAAACTTTATCTACACACCTTTGGCAGCAATAAGGGAGCAAGAAAGATAAGTTTTGGTGAGTTTTAAAGAAGCTTCAAAAGAGGTAAGTGGTTATTTTCAATTCTTATTTCATTAAAAGTGTAACTAAGATTTTGGGTAGTTGAATTATGGAAGAAGTTTGAGGTTTGATGAATTATTGGAGATTGAGTATTTCAGCAGCCATGGAATTTCACCATGTACAACTTATTTTTGCATGTAAATGGTAGTTTGGGATGTTGATTTAAATGTTTAATTGTATTAAAGTAGAATTCCATGTGTGAAGTTTGAATATTAAGCTTAAAAGTGAAAATGGAAGTGGATGTGTATGTGCAAATTTTTGGTAGCTTCATGATGAAGATTGAAATGTTTAAGTTCAAGAAATATTGTTGAAATATTGTACAAAAAAATGGCAGCATTTATGTGTGTGGATAATAGTGATAAGGTAGGCAAATTGTTGATGGAAGTTTGTGTGATAATTAGAAGTATTTATGTGTATATATTATTGGGATTGAACTTTGTGAATTGTGACTGCATTTAGCGTATTTTGAAGTGGTTATATTCTGTCCAAGTTGCCTATAAGGTAGAGAATTGAATGGTTTTAGTTAGTGACAAATGCAGAATGGTATGGGAAGTGAAAATGTAATTAGTAAACATGTGTTTGGTTTGGTATTTGAAAAGCATCTAGAGGGCAGTGTGCAAATGGACCTATAACCCTAAGTGTGTGACTCCAATTAGTATGAGGCCAATTGGAGGTGAAACTAAGCACAAAATGTGCCAACTTTCATGAAGAAAGCCTACCTAAATTCTGTCCAGAAAGTAACTTGAAAAATGACCAAATCCGGATTAGTGACTTGAAAGCCTGAAAATTTACCATTTGGGCAGCAGTTATTTTTTTGCCATAACTCACTCAAAACAGTTCCAAATGACCTGAAATTTTTACCATGAATAGATTATATATAAAGTTACAATTCTTATGAGACACCAAAACCTAGAAATCATCATAAGCAAGTCAAATAGCTTGCACAATTTCAGGTATAAAAACTATCAGAACTAGAAATGACCTAAAAATGACCCAAAGTTATCATTTTAGTGCAATCTGTCCAGCTTTAGTAAATTGACCATATCTTGGTCTATACAACTCATAATGACCTGAAAATTTGCCCTGCATGCAATAAGACATAGATCTACAATTTTTCTTCTTTGACCAGAAGCAAAAAGCTAAGAGAAATAGGACTTTAAGCTAGACCAATCTAGCACACAAAAATTGAGAACTTGGCATTCACATACAATTATGCTTAAAATAATTTAGCAATGAATGTCAACTTGTAAAAATGGTAAATTGCATTATATTGGTAGCATATTGAAATTCAAAATGTGACATATTGGTAACATTAAACCTAATTCACCTAGAGTGCATCGAGGTTCAACATTTTAAGTTGACTAAGGAAAATAATATAATTAAATAAATTAATTATTGAACCTTATTGTTAGAGACTTTTTAAATGAGTACTGAAACACTTCAAATTGTGTGTTTCAGTTAGCAAAGACTCAGGGAAAGGGAAGGAAACACTGGGTCAGGGCCAAGAGGCATTTATCAGAGATTTGTGCATAATAGTTATTTCTTTTGAATTTTTCATTTGAAATAAATTATGACTATTTGTATGTTATTGTTTTAAATTGTGGAAAATTGTTTGAATGGATATTTGATGGATACTTATTGCTTGAAAAACATTGCAAATGGTTTGAAACCACAGCTATCATGTATATTGATTGAATTCCTCGCTAGCTTGTCTAGTGGGACGAATTGACTTTGAATTCCCTCTCTGGCTGAAGTGTTGAAGTGTGTGCCTGTTGAGGACGAATAGGATGAGTACTCATATTATTGCTAGCTAGCTATGTTATTCCTCACTAGCCATCGGCTTTTGGGATGAATTGGACTATGGGATCATGATTAAGCTGTGTGTGTGATTTATTGATATTTATTGTGATATTGTGAAATGGCATTTAAATTCTCTATGACATTCTTTGTCTTTTGAATTTAACTATGATTTTAAGTATCTACAGTTCATATGATTTATGGTTTATGGCTTTAAATTGTATTTTCTTAATGTTATGCACCACTGAGACATTGGCTCAGTGATAGCTTTTTCATTGCTGTCGCAGGTAGACAGACGGATAGAGCAGCAGAGTAGGCTGCTTGTACCACATTTTGAGATTTCATCGGATATATCGAGTATACCATATTGTGTAGTTTTTGTTGTAATGTATGTGCACCGTATGTGTATTTTGTACTTGGTCTTGAGCAGTTGTAAACTAAAATTGTAAATTATTTTGGCTTTTAAAAATATTGTGACATATTTCTTTTATCTCATTTTTTGGAAACACTGGAAAATTGATTGTTGAACTGAGTTGATAAATGTTGAGAAATTATTGTGTTGAACTGTTATTGGAGTTTGAAATTTAGAAAAATATTAGAAGTATTTTTTTTATAGGTTTTTGAAGAACTGTTTTATTCAAAATACAGATGGCACTCTATCAAAATTTTTACAAAAATTATTGATACTCAAATTTGTTATTTAGGTTCACTTCAGTAAACGAAAATTTTTAATACCTGTCAAAAGTGCTCACCACTGTAAAAAGAAATAAGAAAAAGTCTTAAAATCCCTTATAGTGTATTTTATGAACTATCAGTAGGCGAAGTTTGGTAATTCATTAGGTATACTACAGGATCATGTTATGCCTTACGGAGGGGTAGGGTGTGACAATTTATATTTAAAGAGTTAACATATGAATTTAATTGTGAAATTAATTAATGGAGATTAATTAATTAATTAATTAATATGTGATATAAATTAATTTGAGGGAGAAATTATAATTTTGAGTTGAGAACTCAAAAATGCATACAAGGGCAAAATGGTAATTTTACATAGTGACACATGGCATCATGAGATGGTGACACATGGCACTCATCTTTATGTGCCATTTGTCTTCCATATGATGGCAGATGACTTTTGATCAATTAATCATGGCTTGACACTTGCCTTAATGAGATGAAGATAACTTAAAATCAAGATTCAATAGGATCATGACATGTGGCACACTATTAATGCCTTTTGTCTTTTGCATATAAATACATGATAAGAAGAAAATTAAATTCTCTCTCCTTCTTCTTGTTGGACGGCACCTCTCTCTCTCTCCCTTTTCTTCATATTCCTCCATCGATACTTGAAAGAAAGCTTGTTTCTTTCTTGAATCAAAATACAAGAAAGTGTTTCTAGTCTCTCAAATACATCCAATTAAACCCCACCAAAGCAAAACCCCTATAAGAGTGGTTGGCACATCACAAAGGAGAGGCAAGGGGTTGCTAAAGCTGTAGCTTAGTGAAGCTTGTGGTGGACAAGCTAGAAGAGCTACAATTAGAGTTGTGGAGACTTCCAAAGGGAGCAAGAAGTGTGATTCTGCGCCCCTTGAGGTTAGAGGTCTCTAAACCTTCTTTTAGTTAGGGTTTAAATTGTATAATGGTTAAATAACAATCCTTGATAGCAAATGAAAGAATCTTGCATGTTAAAAGTGTGCTTTAACATGCCTTGGGTGCTTAAGGTGGGTTAGGATCATAAAATATATTGTATGTTTACATGAAACCCTAGAAAATTTTTTGAAATCCAACTTTCAACAACTTCCGTTGCGCCTTTTAATTGGTATCAAAGCCATTATATTTGCCATTAGGATTATTTTTGGGCCTCAATTGTGTGATTGGAAGGGGTTTCGGTCAATTTGGATGTGATTAAAATTGGAGAAAACCTTAAAAAATCTATCTGCAGAAAAAAAAAACATGGCCTAGGCGTGTCCCAGGCCATGGGCCGTGTTTTGAGAGTCGGTGATCATAGGCCGAGAAGTGTATTAGTACAAGACTCGTGCTTTTGCATCTCTAGGGGCATGTTACGATACACGACCTATGTAAATGGGCACCTCAGGCCATGTAATAAGTCTCGGGGGTGTGTTTTCTTCTAGCAGTTGCGTGTCTAGTTACACGGCCCGTGTGAATTCACGCTAGGGGGGTGTTTTCTTTTGCCAGGGGTGTGTTTTGGCTGATTTTAAGGGTTTTTATGCAATTGTTGTGTAATTTGTGACCCTAAATCTAATTGAATGGTTCAATTAGAATTTCTAATCATACAAATAAATTTTGAAAATTGTTTTCATGAAAATTAAATTTGGGAAATGTTCCTAAATTCAAAAATTAATTTGAATGAGAATCAAATTGAGTTATAAATTGAGTATGTGATATTCAATTTAATTTAAAATGTATATTTATGTTTAAGTGTTAAATGTTAATATGCATAATGGATGATCATGGACAATAAAAGACCACTATGATTGGATTTATTTCATTTATTTTTCTTTGGGATGTAATAATTAATTTTATTAATAGTGGCATGTAATATTAATGTTATATTACATAGGATGTAATTTCATTTATTTAAGGACTCTAATGTCCAATTTCTTATAAATTCACCTTGGTTTGCTAAGGATTAGTTTGTAATTAGATTGCAAGAAGGATAAGGAGATCTAAAGCATTGGTGAGACTAGTGGGAGGAAGTCAAGATCAAGGGTTGATTTATGTACTCCCTTAGCAACTCTTGTAATAGAATAGATGAAATGCACCTAGGAAATGCACTAATTTAATTCTTGGTGGCTTAGAATTGAATCCCTTAGAAAGTCCATGATCACGCCATTTTATTTAATTATCCATGTATGCATGAGATGTGTATAAATGGATGCTTGTATGTGATATATGCTTGCCAAATGGATAATGTGTAAAGTGAGACCTTAATAGTAATTAAGCTGACTACAAAATCTTCCAATTAAATGATTAAATTGGTAATGGTATAATTATGGTAACTATATCATGGCTCTCCACTGGGGCAATTAAATTTGGAAATTTTAGATACTTAAACTGTCGACTATGGTTACATAAGGATGGTTTTTGTGGTCTAAGAGATTTTCTAAATTTAATTATTAAAGCATATGATGTTGTGAGTATGTGGGTATTTTGGTGATCAAGAATGGACGTACCTGAGGTCATCAAGGTTCAAACTTCCATACTCACTGGCCTAGTGGGCTCAACTTAACTAATGCACGATAGGCCAAGAATAGATGTACCTGAGGTTTTGAGCATTAGGGGCCAAATCTATTGATTGAGTTTCACATGAGATCTGATGAACAAGTGTTGTTCATTTACGTATTGTTAAAAGTATCCAAAAAAATGTGATTTAAGGATATTTAACAATGTATAAGAATTCAATCACCCACTAGAAATCCATCCAACTAGGATTTTCATTTCCTACTATGGAATTGTAGGATTCGCCAAGTTAGTGGGAGGGCCAATTTGATTAAAAGACCATAATCATATTGGTGGTTAATTTACTTGATGCAAGATAACTAATTTGAATTTTTCTTTTTCTGTATTCATAACATCTGATAATTATGGCACAAAGGTCCAACCCATTATTTCGCATATTAGATGAGAATAGGCTCACCGGACCTAACTTTTTTGATTGGCTAAGGAATTTGAGAGAATCTTGAGCGTATAGGATACGTTCTTGATTCTAAGATTCCTGGTCCACTACCACCTAAGGCCACAGAAGAAGAACGTGACACTTTGAGAAAGTGGCATGAAGATGACATGCAAGCCAAGTGCTACATGGTTGCTTCAATGACTAACCAATTACAGAAGCAGCATGAGAAAATGCAAACTTCTTTTGAAATACTGAGTCACCTTCAAGAGATGTTTGGTGAAAATAGTAGGTTGGCTAGATATGAGATATCTAAACTACTATTCAGGATGAAGATGCATGAAGGCCAGGATGTGGCAGAACATGTCCATATTATGATCCTGCTTATAGAGCAGTTGGAGGCATAGGATTTTTCCATGGACTTTTCTCTCCAGACAGATTTAATCCTACAATCCTTACCTGAGTCTTTTGGAAGCTTTATTACAAACTTCCATATGACTAAACAAGAATGCACTTTGGCTGGTCTTCTGAACATTCTTGTGATTGCCCAAGGCAATATACCTGGCAGGAAGGGAAAGGAGGTGGCACTTATTGCTTCTTCTTCTTCTGGTAAGACCAAGAAGAAGAAGAAAAGCAATAAGAAGAAGCCATCTTTTGCCCCTAACCCTTCTGGTAGAGTGGGAAAAAAGAGCTAAACAGTTAAGAAGAATGCAAAAGCAGTTCCTGCTAACAAGGGAAAGTGTTTCCACTATCAAAAGTATGGACATTGGAAGAGGAACTACCCAGAATACCTAGAGTTGGTAAAGAATAAGAAGGCAAGACCTTCTAAAGGTATAGCTATTTCTTATTTCTTAGATTCTGGTATTGCTTGTCATACTAATTCTACTTTAGTCATTGATACTGGTTCTAATTCACATATAATCTCTGATGTGCAGGAACTAATAAGTCCTAAGAGCTTGGATCATAGAGAAGTGAGGCTGAAGATTGGTGATGGATCAAGTGTTGATGCCAAAGCCATCAGATTTACTTCTCTTATTGTACATAGTGATTTTGATAACAATGTTTTGTATTTAAAGGATGTTTCATATGTACCCAATATGTATAAAAACATCATTTTTGTATCTAGTTTGACTAGAGATGGTTATGAATTTAGATTCATAAATGATGTATGTACAGTTTATTATGGTAATAAAATTGTATGTTTGAGTTACTTGCAAAATGGTTTTTATTATGTTGATAATGAATGCAAAACACCTCTAAGCATCGAATATGAAATTAATGCAACATAAAATATCAACCTTAATCTAAAACAACTTTGGCATTTAAGATTGGGTAATGTACCAGAAGATAGGATCACTAAGTTGGAAAGGATGAGGATTTTAGCCACTTTAAGAAATGAACCATCACCAACTTGTGAGTCCTGCCTTCAAGGCAAAATGACCTGATCTCCCTTTGTGGCACAAGGGCAAAGAGCTGAAGATATTTTAGAACTCATACATAGTGATGTATGTGAGCCATTTAAAGAAATGGCTAGAGGTGGATATTACTACTTCATTACCTTTACTGATGATAAATCTCGATTTGGGTATTTGTATTTAATGAAATACAAGTCTGAATCTTTTAAAAAGTTCAAAGAGTTCGAGGCTGAAGTAGAAAATCAAACAGGAAAGAGTATTAAAACCTTTCGATCTGATCGAGGTGGTGAGTACTTAAGTACTAAGTTTGATGAGTTCCTTCGGAAACAGGGTATAATTTTATAATTGACCCCCCCTGGTACACCACAGTGGAATGGTTTGTCGGAAAGGAGAAACTGTGCTTTGTTAGACATGGTACAGAGCATGATGAGCTTCACCGATTTGCCCATTTCTTTTTAGGGATATGCATTAGAAACTACACTATACATTCTTAACAGAGTTCTAACTAAATCAATTTCTTCCACACCATATGAGATATGGCATGAAAGACAACCATCACTTAAAAATGTTAAGGTATGGGGCTGTCCAAATTTTATTAAAAAACTGAAAACTGATAAATTGGAGACAAAGTCGGAAAAAGGTAGGTTTGTTGGTTATCCAAAAGATAATTTGGATATTATTTCTATCTTCCATAATCACAAAGAGTTGTGATAAGTAGGGATGCAATTTTCTTAGAGAAAGAGTTTCTTTAAGAAGGTGGCAAAGGAAGGAAGATAAAATTAGAATTAGAATATTCTACAGATGATTAACAACCTATATCCATGGATATTGATCCAGTGGGAGAGCCTATGCCTATAGATAATGCATCCACAACATCAGTTCTTCACAAATCTGGTAGAATATCTCATCCACCAGAGAGATATGGATTTCTTCAAGAGAATGTACAAGAGTTGTTCATTCATGAAGAAGTTGATCATGGAGATAATCCTACTAGTTATGAAGAAGCTATATTAGATATAGATTCTTCAAAATGGCTAGAAGCTATGAAATTTGAAATTGATTTCATGCATAAGAACTGGGAACTTGTAGACCCACTTGAGGGTATTTTACCCATAGCATGTAAATGGGTTTTCAAGAGAAAGATTGATCCTGATGGAAAGGTAGAGACCTTCAAAGCTAGGCTTGTAGCAAAAGGTTTTCGCCAAAGGGAAGGAATTGATTATAAAGAAACATTCTCTCCCATAGCCATGCTTAAATCCATAAGGATTATTCTAGCTATTGCAGCACATTATGATTATGAGGTTTGGAAAATGGATGTCAAAACTGCTTTTCTCAATGGTTTAATTGAGGAAAACATATATATGGAACAACCCAAGGGTTTTGAATCCAAGGAAGGTTCTAAAGTATGAAAGCTTAAGAGATCCATTTATGGTCTTAAACAAGCTTCTAGAAGCTAGAATAAACATTTTAATGAAGCCATTAAACCTTTTGATTTTATTCAAAACATTGATGAGCCATGTGTGTATAAGAATACTAGTGGGAGTATGACTACCTTTCTAGTGTTATACAAGGATGATATATTATGAATAGGCAATGATATTAGTATGCTAACATCTGTAACTACCTAGTTGTCAAGTACTTTCTTTATGAAAGACCTTGGGGAAGCTACCTATATTATGGGAATTCGGATCTACAGAGAAATACCGAAAAGAATAATATCTTTATCCCAAAGGCTTTACTTGGAAAAGGTGTTGAAGAGCTTCAACATGCTTGATTCCAAGAGGGGATTGTTATAAATTAGGCATGGGATTCACCTTTCTAAGGAACAGTCTCCCAAGAGTCTTGAAGAAAAGGAAAAATGGCTAAGGTTCCTTATGCTTCAACTATAGGAAACCTAATGTATGCAATGCTATGTACTAGGCTTGATATTGCCTACGCTGTTAGTGTGACTAGCAGGTTTCAATCCAATCCAGGTTTGGAGCACTAGATAGCTGTCAAGAATATCCTTAAATACTTGAGAACGACTAAGGATTTATTCTTGATATATGGAGGAGGTGAACTTCAACTAGAAGGATTTACAAACTTTGATTTCTAATCAGATATTGATGACAGAAAGTCTGTCTTAGGGTTTGTATTTTTGTGTAATGGAGAAAGTCTATCTCAGGGTTTGTATTTTGGTGTAATGGAGGCACTGTCTGTTGGAAGATTTCCAAACATACAACTATAGTAGACTCCACCACTGAAGCCGAGTATGTTGTTGCATGTGATGCTGCAAAAGAGGCTATTTGGATCAAGAAGTTCATTTTAGAACTAGAAGTGGTTCCTTCCATTGAGTCAGCAGTTCCTTTCTACTGTGACAATAATGGAACCATTACACAGGCAAAGGAACCAAGGTCTCACTGGTGATCCAAATACATAGAGCAATGATTTCATATTATCAGAGAGATAGTTGGAAGAGGCGATATCACCATGCAGAAAGTACCTTCAGCTAACTAAGGCCTTGACATAGCAATAGTTAGATAGACATCTTAAGAAGATGGGTCTTAGATACTCTAGTGAATGGCTCGGATTGTTAGTTATGTGTGCCCTAGAGCATGCACTAATCTTGTAACTTGTAAATAACATTGTAAATATATCAATGGCAATAAACATTTCATTTCAATATTGTGTATGTATAATATCATATTTATTTGAAATTATCCATTAGCAATATGTTATATATTCTATGCTTATGAGATAAGAATATGAGTGACAGAATATATAGGACATTTGCTATAAATCAGAGTTTGCAGGTAAAGGATATTTTGGTGGGCACATTATATCCAAAGAGCTGTCACCTCTATTTATCTCTATTGATCAATATGAGGTACTGATGTATATCAAATGGTGAGTCTCATACCATTTGATATCAGATATCGGTATAAACACAGTGGGCACTTATGAGAAAAAGTAGGCTAAACTTGTGACACACAGATGACATGAACATGGCGTTTACTTGAGTCAATAAAATGTTATATGTGTCATACTAGTGCATATAATCATCAGACCTGAGATGACACTATTGTCTATTATATGGGTAGTTTGAGTTTGATACCACTTACATATATGTACTGTGTATGGATTTTTCGATGTGTGTTGGCTCATATTGGTTATATGTTGGGACAGGTGTTCAATCAAAAAGGGATCCGTAGCCTTGAGTAAATAGGGTTAAAAGTCCTATGCAGAATTAAGCTATTCTTGACAAGATTAAGTTCTTGGCCAGGACAAATGACTTTATTAGGAAAGGTATTTCCTGATGGTAAAGTCTTAAATGTCAAGAATAAGATTTCAAACAAATGCAAAAGATTCCATGAAAAGGGGTTTGACTCTACCATGATCCTTAATGGGATTGGGACATAATACGAAAGGATTTCAGTGCATGGTGACGTATGATTAAAGGTTCATATTTAAGGTATTCCTTATTACTGATTGGGTGGCCATAGCATGCTATGCTAGGTGTTAACTATGGTTTATGAGATGCCTAAAATGATTTGAGAAAATCATTTACGGTTATGGAAGAGTTTCAATGATATTAAGAGTTAATATCATTTCTCATTGCCAATTAGCAATGAGCCTAGTAAGTCACACACCTACACAAGTTTATCACCAAGCAAATGATGATTTAATTGATTAATTGAAGAGTTTAATTGATTAATTAAGTAGATTTAGTTTGCAATAGGATTGCAAAGTCCCTAGCATGACTTGAGACCAAATTTTTTATATTGGATGTATAATATAAATTGAATTTATATTTAAAGAGTTTGAATATGAATTTAATTGTGAAATTAATTAATAGAGATTAATTAATTAATTAGTTAATATGTGATATAAATTAATTTGAGGGAAAAATTACAATTTTGAGTTGAGAACTCAAAAATGCATACAAGGGCAAAATGGTAATTTTATATGGTGACACGTGGCACTCATCTTTATGTGCCATTTGTCTTCCATATGATGGAAGATGACTTTTGATCAATTAATCATGGCTTGACACTTGCCTTAATGAGATTAAGACAACTTAAGAGCAAGATTGAATAGGATCATGACATGTGGCACACTATTAATGCCTTTTGTCTCTTGCATATAAATACAAGATAAGAAAAAAAATTAAATTCTCTCTCCTTCTTATTGCAAGGCACCTCTCTCTCTCTCCCTCTTCTTCATATTCCTCCATTGATACTTGAAAGAAAGCTTGTTTCTTTCTTGAATTAAAATACTAGAAAGCATTTCTAGTCTCTCAAATACATACAATTGAACCCCACCAAAGCAAAACCCCTACAAGAGTGGTTGGCACATCACAAAGGAGAGGCAAGGGGTTGCTAAAGGTGGAGCTTGGCGAAGCTTATGGTGGACAAGCTAAAGGAGCTACAATTGGAGCTCTGGTGACTTCCAAAGGGAGTAAGAAGTGTGATTTTGCACCCTTTGAGGTTAGAGGTCTCTAAACCCTCTTTTAGTTAGGGTTTAAATTGTCTAATGGTTAAACAATAATCCTTGATGGCAAATGAAAGAATCATGCACGTTAAAAGTGTGCTTTAATATGCCTTAGGTGCTTAAGGTTGGTTAAGATCATAAAACATATTGTTTTTTGCATGAAACCCTAGAAAATTTTTTGAAATCCAACCTTCAAATAGCTTCTATTATGCCTTCCAGCTGCTTTGATGCATCAATGACGGTTTCACTAGGAGCCTAACCAGGGTGGCACTCGGCAGCACATTGAGTGTAGATCTATTATCAATCAAGACTTTTGCTACCATACAGCCCTTAGACTTCACTGTCACGTGCAAAGCCTTGGTATGCTTCAAGCCAGCAGGGTTGATTTCATCATCTAAAAAGGTGACAAAATTTGATGCCTAAATTTGTCCAATAATCTTCTCAAATTCTCTCGGCATGATGTCGAGAGTCACAAAGGCCTGGTTTAAAACCATCTATAATGCTTGGCGATGCACGCCCGAGCCTAAGATTAGTGATAGTAATGAAATCTTAATATGTGTTCTCTTCAATTGCTCAATTACATCATACTCGCTTTGCTTCATTATTTGCAAGAGCAGCTCATCTTCATCCTTCTTTTCACTAGATTCTCCTTTATCTACTTCCTTAGCACCCTCATTATCATTCCTCATCATTTCTTCCACCTTCCCATTCCCTTTTTTCTTTTCTAACTCATTCAGGCCATAACACCTTCCACTCTTGGTAATATATTCTATCTCTCCATCTAGTACAGGTGGGCTAATGGTAGACTTCATAAGCTAGGAGATAGGTCTAGGCTCAAGTTTGCTCATTGGCTGATTTATAATTGTGTTATCTATAGGAAAGGATGGTCCTATAAAAGTGAGTCTAAAATGGGAAGAGGATGTAGAGGTTAGTTTGGGTGAGGTGATTGTTTCGGTATAGGTGTGGTTAAGGGCAAGAATGGAGGAACTGCTTAGAGCATCCTATGTGAAGACTTGAAAATTATAATTCCACGGCACAGTGTGAGTTTTAATAACCGGGAGTTATGAACGTGCCTTGATGACAACTCTTGAGGGAGTTGATGTTAGTAGTATACCCTAGAGCATATCATTTAGTATGTATTTTGTAAACATTTTAATTAATAAATGGCAATTTCACTTTTCCGTTTACATAATATATTTATGTATAATAAAAAAGATTCTCTGATATTTTGTTATAAATTCTATTATTAAGTTATTAAGAATATGAGTGACAGTATTTCTAGCACAAAGTATCATAAATTGGTTCTCAATTGAGGATACTTCACAATAAGGACATGACTTATCTAGAAAGATTGTAATCATGTTTGTTCCCAAGGTATTTATATGAGATATAAATAAGATGGAATGGTGAGTCTCATGCCATATAACAAACATGATAGACACTTATACATGATAAGTAGGCCGAACTAGTGACGCATATGACAAGCACATAGAGTTTACTCTTGTCAATGCATTTTCATATATCATATTAGTGCATATAATCTTTAGACCTGAGATAACATAGTAATTTTGTATATAGGTAGTTTGAGTTTAATACTGCTTTCATACTTGTATTGTGTATGGGTATATGAGCATGTGTTGGCTCCAACTAGTTATATATGGAGGTAGGTGTTGATCAAGATGGAATCTGTAACCCTAAGTAAATAGGGACAAAGTCCTATGTTCATTTAATTGTTCTTGATGTTTTAAGTTCCTGGCCAAGACAGACAGATTTGGTCAGAAAAGATTTTCTAACAAGAAAGTCTAGTTAATCAAGAACTAGAATTAAAAGAGAACATAATATTCATAGCAAATGCGGTTTGACATAAACCATGACTCCAGCTCGAATTGGGATTTTATAACAAAGAGATTCTAGTGCATGGAAACATATGATTATAGGTTCATTTAAAGGTATTCCTTGTTTCTGATTGGGTGGCTATTGTGACACCCCTTTCCCGTGTACAGTATACCCGAGTAAGCAATGTCACACGGTGTACCGGCACACTCTAATATACCTTAATTAATTTTTTTATCGTGCTTTTGAATATAACTTGTGAAATATAATGTATTTGTGCCATTTATCGAAATTTTAATTTATTTGAGGTTCCGAAAATTTTAAAGAAAATCCGGCAGAGTACCGGCTAAAAATGGAGAAAACAGTTCTTCGGAATCTGTGAAAAACACTTCCGATAACCATATTCAATCATCTCAAACTCCAATATCATCACAAACTCAATATTTTTCAACATCATGTTCTCAATCATCATTTCTCAGGGTACTCATATATAAACAACAAATAAATACTCAAATTACTTCCATACATAACCATAAATCTTCATTATTTACATGAACCTCAAAATACATTACATAAGTTCATTTACATGTGAGAAAATAGAAATTTAGTTACAAAATACCAAAATGACACCTAGTGTCCTACCAATGCACTGTAGAAGTTGAGGTGACACGGACATTGTGCAGAACTGTAGGATGGACTCACCCAGTCTGCGGTTTACTGGGCTCACGATCTGTATCTCCAGAACCTACGCGTGGCAAAAGCAACGCGCTAAGCAATAATGCTTAGTGGTGCAATAATAAAATAAAAGAAATAGCAAGAAAACAAATATGTAGTGAATGTATATGTTTTATTCATTTTGAATTTGTACATCATTACTTTGTCCACTTTCATTCATTTGGTTGCCCAAGTAACCTACACTAGATGACTAGACTGGATAAATGAGTAAACTGGCACTGGGTATCAAGTACCTCGGGCCGTCACACCATCGGTCACATAAGCATCTCCTGTAAATGCAGCAGCCTAACAAGTCAGAATAATATCAGGCACAAGGCCAAATCTCAATGCAAGGTCAGAATGGCTAAAAGCCATAAAATCACAGAATGACATAATGCCATGTGCAGTACTGCTAACCGAACCCTATTGGTATGCCAAACTATCCAAACCAATCTTGTTAGGTATACTCGGGCATTTGATACCTTTGAATTCTCCAATTTTTGAATTTCAAGTTTTGGTGTCACTATTCACCTCATTGGTCAATAAAAATGTTGACTTTTGGATAGAAAATAGGTACATTGGTTTTAACACTCCCAATGTACCACATTTTACATTTAAAACTTGTTGGGATTGAGCACCCATACCATTTCTAAACTTAAAACCAAGAGGGCAGAATTTTCAGTTTTTGAAGCCTAAATTTACTGTTCCATTAAGCACTGTTGCAGTGGGAATTTGAGGAAATGGTAAACATGAAAGTTGTTCCTTATTTTGTCTAGTTGAATTTATTTTTTTAAATCACTCCATTTGGAGTTTTGTAGCTCCAGATATATCCCAAAAACCACAGCTGGCCGGATTGGAAAAACTGCAGAATTACCAAATCTACAGTACCATGAACAGTGATTGTGACTGCCATTTGGGTTAGGTTATGGTCATAATTTGGAGATGGTTTCTTCATAAAAGTTGTTTGTCTATGTCTTAACTTGTTGCTGTAAAAATTTCAGGTCAATTGACCATTTCTACAGTGAGTTTAGCCAAATGAACAGTTACTGTTCATTTGGTCATTCTGCAGAATTGGCTTGCAGGGTACCCAGATTGGTGCCAACTTTTGGTCCTCTTGCTTTGGTCTTTTGGGTATGGTTTCTTTAGCAAAAATGTGCCATTATAAGTCTAATTTCATGTCCAATTGGCAAAACACCAATTAAACCTACACAGCCAAAGTTATGGCTGTCCAAGTGGGCTGGAATCACAGCCTCATTGCTGCTGTCACTAGGCAGCCTATACATTTCACTTTGCCATGCATTAGTTCAGTTCAAATTATGATTAACTTGCCTCAAATGGTCACTAATTGACCATTAGAATGTCCATTAATCATTTCATAAGCCAAGTCCAATTTTTCATTCCCAAAACCCTAATTTTCCCTTTTAATTCACCCATACACCTAGTTAAGCACTTTCATTAATTATATATGTGTATATACACCTTAAATACAATCTCTAATTCATTCTAAGTCCATTAAAACCATCAAAAACACTCCATCATTGTTCCTTCCTTAGGGCTGCCGAAATTAATGGTAGGCATACACACAAATTTGGTTCATTTAATTCACAAATTCATGTTGATTTCAAGTCTCTAACATGGAAAATAAGGGTTTTAAGTAGATAGGTGCACTAACCTTAATTTAGCCAAGTCTCTTTCTTGCCAACTTCAAGATTCTTGCTTCCTTTTACTTCCAAGCACTCTAGCTAGGATAGATATTCAGTTTTTATGAAGATGATTATGGGAAATATGGTGAGATTTTAAGGAAATTTAAGCTTAAAGGGAGTAACAATGGTGGAAAGCTTTGGAAAAGGAAGAGCTATGGCTGAAATGAGGAAGAAGCTGCTGGAATTGGTTTTATTTTTGTCCCATTTTATGTCATTTTTTTCCCTTTAATTTGTTTGTCAAATGATGATTGGGTGGAGCTTTTTAAATGACATCACATTATGTCATAAATGAGCCCTTTTTTTATTTTTCTTTTTTTTTCATCACTACTCAATTTCAATTTAATTTTTAGTAATGTTTATTCATATTTTATGTTATAATAATTATTTACTCAACTGGACAAGTCGGCCAAAAATCACCTCTGAAGGCAAAATGACCAAAATGCCCTCCGTTTGGCTTAACGGGTCAAAATTGTCTGTACCGATTGAAAAATTTTTCTAAATATTTTCTTGGCATTCTAATGCCATAGGAACCTCAATGACCATTCTCTGGAGTCCCAAAAATTATTTTATAAATTTTCTCCTGGGTCTAGGGCTCCTAGTTGCGAGAACCGTAACTTCTCACTAGGTTACCCATCGCTTGGGCACCGGCTCATTTGACTTAGTTGTATTTTATTTCTAACATTTTTGCTAAATTTTTCTTATTAATATTTGAGTTAATTATGGTTCCTCACTTTAGTTTAAATATTTTTCCGGACGTTCTAGCTGTCCGGACCGACACTGGTCATCGGAACAGTAGAATGTACGGAGTCGCTACCGGGAGGGTGTTACAACTCTTCCCCTCTAATTTAAATTTCGTCCTCGAAATTTACCTGATGCAAACAGTTGAGGGAACTGTTGCCTCATCTTCTCTTCACTTTCCCAAGTTGCCTCCTCGGTGTTGTGGTGCCTCTAAAGCACTTTCACCAATGGAATCTGCTTATTCCTCAACTCTTTCACTTCCCGAGCTAGGATCCGTAGAGGTTCTTCTTCATATGTCAAATCTGGTTGTATTTCAATTTCTTCCCTGGAGATGACATGTGAAGGATCTGAGCGGTATCTTCTGAGCATGGATACGTGGAACACATTGTGGATCTTGTCCAGCTCTGGTGGTAAAGCTAGCCTATAGGCCACTGGTCCCACACGTTCAATGACTTCATATGGGCCAATGAACCTAGGGCTCAACTTACCTTTTCTTCCAAACCTCAATACTTTCTTCCACGGTGACACCTTGAGGAACACATTATCGCCAACCGCATATTCTATTTCTTTTCTCTTCAGGTCGACATAAGATTTACATGCATGCGAGGCAACCTTCAGATTAGCTTTGATTAGTTTCACTTTCTCTTCAGTCTGTTTCACCAAGTCTGGGCCTACTAGTTTGTCTTCGCCTAATTCAGTCCAGCACACTGGAGTTCTACATTTCCTCCCATACAGTGCTTCATATGGGGCCATTTGGATACTAGCTTGGTAGCTATTGTTGTATGCAAATTACGCGATGGGAGGTATCTATCCCAACTTCCCTCAAACTCAATGACACAACTCCTCAGCATATCCTCAAGGACCTGACATATATTTCATGTTATTATTATCATTTTAATTCAATATTTGTATCAATTCCATTGGTTTCAATTGTTTACCTGGATTACTCTTTCGGATTGTCCATCCGTCTGAGGATGGAAAGCTGTGCTGAAGTGGAGTTGTGTACCCAAGGATTCATGCAACTTCTTCCAAAATCTCGATGTAAACCTTGGGTCTCGATCAGATATGATGGAAAGTGGAATTCCATGCAGTCTAACTATCTCACTGATATACAATTCTGCTAACTTCTCCAGTGAGTAGTCAGTCCTAAATGGCAGAAAGTGTGTTGACTTTATCAATCTATCAACTATCACCCATACTGCATCATGTTTCTTCTGGGTGAGAGGTAAACCACTTACAAAATCCATGGTGACCCGATCCCATTTCCATTCAGGTAAGCGTATAGGCTGTAGCAATCCTGATGGAACTTGATGTTCTGCCTTGACTTGTTAACATGTCAAGCATTTAGTCACATAGTCAGCTATGTCTTTCTTCATACTAGGCCATCAATATTGAAGCTTCAGATCATGATACATCTTTGTACTTCCTGGGTGCATAGCATATGCACTGTTGTGTGCCTCTTTTAGAATACTGGCCTTCAATTCCCCATCATCTGGTACACACAATCTTCCTTTGTAATACAGACACCCATTTGCTTCCACCCCATAGTCAGTTGCTTTTCCCTCTGAGATTTTGCTCATAATAGCCATTAACTTTTCATCTGCCTTTTGCCTATCTAAAATCTGCTGTAGCAGGTTTGGCCTCACTTGCAACTCAGCCAAAATAGCTCCATCTCGAATCAAAGTTAGACGGGCATTCAATGATCTCAAAGCTGTGATGGACTTTCTGCTCAAAGCATCAGCAACTACATTTACCTTCCTAGGATGGTAGTCAATTACACAATCATAGTCCTTCAGGAACTCAATCCATCGCCTCTGTCTAAGGTTGAGCTCCATCTGAGTTGGCAAGTATTTTAGACTCTTGTGGTCTATGTAAATGTAGCACTTTTCACCATACAAGTAATGCCTCCATATCTTCAGTGCGAAGATAATTGCTGCAAGCTCTAGATCATGGGTAGGGTAGTTCTGTTCATGTGGCCTTAGCTGCCTGGAAGCATAAGCAACCACCTTCCCTTCTTGCATCAATACACACCCTAACCCATTATGAGAGGCATCACTATAGACCACAAAATCTTTTCCTGATACTGGCTGTGTTAACACTGGTGCCTCTGTCAAAATAGCCTTTAACTTCTCAAAACTGGTCTGACACTTTTTATTCCAATCAAATCTGACATTCTTGTGTAACAACTTGGTCATTGGAGCAGCTATTAAGGAAAATCCCTTCACAAATCTTCTGTAATACCCAGCTAGCCCCAAGAAGCTTCTGACCTCAGTTGTGTTTCTTGGAGGCTTCCATTGCATCACTGCTTCTATTTTCTTGGGATCCACCCTAATCCCATCAGCTGACACTATGTGTCCAAGGAATGCAATCTCATTCAACCAAAAGTCACGCTTGGACAACTTAGCATACAGCTTATTTCTCTCAGGGTTTGCAGAACAATCCTCAAATGCTCATCATGTTCTTCCCTGGTCTTGGAATACACCAAAATATCATCAATAAAGACCACTACGAACCGATCTAAGTGTGGATGGAAGATACGGTTCATAAGGTCCATGAATGCCGCTGGTGCATTTGTTAGGCCAAAGGGCATCACTAGAAACTCATAATGCCCATATCGGGTCCTGAATGCAGTCTTTGGCACATCTGCATCCTTCACCCTCAACTAATGATACCCTGATCTGAGATCAATCTTAGAAAATACTCCTGCTCCCTTCAACTGATCAAACAGATCATCAATTCTAGGCAACGGATATTTGTTCTTCACAGTCACTTTATTCAACTGCCGGTAATCGATGCATAACCTCAAAGTCCCATCCTTCTTTTTCACAAACAGCACTGGAGCTCCCCTTGGTGACACACTGGGGCATATGAACCCCTTATCAAGCAACTCTTGCAACTGAGTTTTCAACTCCCTCAATTCAGTGGGTGCCATCCTATAAGGAGCAATGGAAATGGGTCTTTGTGCAGTGTCTCAATAGCAAATTCAACTTCCCTTTCTGGTGGCAAACCAGGCAACTCTTCAGGAAATACTTCTGGGAAGTCTCTTACTGTGGGTGTGTCACTCAGGTTTGGCTTAGCCTGCCTAGTATCCACCACATGTGCTAGGTAGGCTTCACAGTCTTTTCTCATCAATCTTCTTGCAACTGTGGCTGAGATGACATTGGACAAGAAATCTGTCCTTTCCCCCACAACTGTGATCTCATTACCCTCAGAAGTTTTCAAAGAAATCCTCTTCAGTTTACAATCAACTATTGCTTGATGACGTGACAACCAGTCCATTCCCAAAATCACGTCAAACTCGTGGAAGGGCAACTCAATCAGGTCTGCCAAGAATTCATACCCCTGAATCCTTAACGGGCAACCCTTGTACACTTTGTTCACTACCACACTGTGGCCCAATGGATTAGTGACCAGAATGTCTTGGTCACTCTCCCCTACTAGTATCCCCCTTTCTACGGGTAAGTTGATGCAGATGTATGAATGAGTGGATCCTGATACCACTAAATGTGACACCCCTTTCCCGTGTACAGTATACCCGAGTAAGCAATGTCACACGGTGTACCGGCACACTCTAATATACCTTAATTAATTTTTTTATCATGCTTTTGAATATAACTTGTGAAATATAATGTATTTGTGCCATTTATCGAAATTTTAATTTATTTGAGGTTTCGAAAATTTTAAAGAAAATCCGGCGGAGTACCGGCTAAAAATGTAGAAAACAGTTCTTCGGAACCTGTGAATAACACTTCCAATAACCATATTCAATCATCTCAAACTCCAATATCATCACAAACTCAATATTTTTCAACATCATGTTCTCAATCATCATTTCTCAGGGTACTCATATATAAACAACAAATAAATACTCAAATTACTTCCATACATAACCATAAATCTTCATTATTTACATGAACCTCAAAATACATTACATAAGTTCATTTACATGTGAGAAAATAGAAATTTAGTTACAAAATACCAAAATGACACCTAGTGTCCTACCAATGCACTGCAGAAGTTGAGGTGACATGGACACTGTGCAGAACTGCAGGATGGACTCACCCAGTCTGCGGTCTACTGGGCTCACGATCTGTATCTCCAGAACCTACGCGTGGCAAAAGCAACGCGCTAAGCAATAATGCTTAGTGGTGCAATAATAAAATAAAAGAAATAGCAAGAAAACAAATATGTAGTGAATGTATATGTTTTATTCGTTTTGAATTTGTACATCATTACTTTGTCCACTTTCATTCATTTGGTTGCCCAAGTAACCTACACTAGATGACTGGACTGGATAAACGGGTAAACTGGCACTGGGTATCAAGTACCTCAGGCCGTCACACCATCGGTCACATATGCATCTCCCTGTGTGCAACAGAACAGCTAACAAGCTGTAAATAATATCAGGCACAAGGCCAAATCTCAATGCAAGGTCAGAATGGCTAAAAGCCATAAAATCACAGAATGGCATAATGCCATGTGCAGTACTGCTAACCGAACCCTATTGGTATGCCAAATTATCCAAACCAATCTTGTTAGGTATACTAGGGCATTTGATACTTTTGAATTCTTCAATTTTTGAATTTCAAGTTTTGGTATCACTATTCACCTCATTGGTCAACAAAAATGTTGACTTTTGGATAGAAAATAGGTACATTGGTTTTAACACTCCCAATGTACCACATTTTACATTTAAAACTTGTTGGGATTGAGCACCCATACCATTTCTAAACTTAAAACCAAGAGGGCAGAATTTTCAGTTTTTGAAGCCTAACTTTACTGTTCCATTAAGCACTGTTGCAGTGGAAATTTTAGAAAATGGTAAACATGAAAGTTGTTCCTTATTTTGTCTAGTTGAATTTCTTTTTTTAAATCACTCCATTTGGAGTTTTGTAGCTCCAGATATGGTCCAGAAACCACAGCTAGCCGGATTGGAAAAACTGCAGAATTATCAAATCTACAGTACCATGAATAGTGACTATGACTGCCATTTGGGTTAGGTTCTGGTCATAATTTGGGATAGGTTTCTTCATGAAAGTTGTTTGTCTATGTCTTAACTTGTTTCTGTAAAACTTTCAGGTCAATTGACCATTTCTACGGTGAGTTATGGCCAAATGAACAGTTACTGTTCATTTGGTCATTCTGCAGAATTGGCTTGCAGGGTACCCGGATTGGTGCTAACTTTTAGTCCTCTTGCTTTAGTCTTTTGGGCATGGTTTCTTTAGCAAAAATTTGACATTATAAGTCTAGTTTCATGTCCAATTGGCCAAACACCAATTGAACCTACACAGCCAAAGTTATGGCTGTCCAAGTGGGCTGGAATCACAGCCTCATTGCTGCTGTCACTAGGCAGCCTATACATTTCACTTTGCCATGCATTAGTTCAGTTCAAATTATGATTAACTTGCCTCAAATGGTCACTAATTGACCATTAGAATGTCCATTAATCATTTCATAAGCCAAGTCCAATTTTTCATTCCCAAAACCCTAATTTTCCCTTTTAATTCACCCATACACCTAGTTAAGCACTTTCATTAATTATATATGTGTATATACACCTTAAATACAATCTCTAATTCATTCTAAGTCCATTAAAACCATCAAAAACACTCCATCATTGTTCCTTCCTTTGGGCTGCTGAAATTAATGGTAGGCATACACACAAATTTGGTTCATTTTAATTCACAAATTCATGTTGATTTCAAGTCCCTAACATGGAAAATAAGGGTTTTAAGTAGATAGGTGCACTAACCTTAATTTAGCCAAGTCTCTTTCTTGCCAACTTCAAGATTCTTGCTTCCTTTTACTTCCAAGCACTCTAGTTAGGGTAGATATTCAGTTTTTATGAAGATGATTATGGGAAATATGGTGAGATTTTAAGGAAATTTAAGCTTAAAGGGAGTAACAATGGTGGAAAGCTTTGGAAAAGGAAGAGCTACGGCTGAAATGAGGAAGAAGCTTCTGGAATTGGTTTTATTTTTGTCCCATTTTATGTCATTTTTGTCCCTTTAATTTATTTGTCAAATGATGATTGGGTGGAGCTTTTTAAATGACATCACATTATGTCATAAATGAGCCCTTTTTTTTATTTTTCTTTTCTTTTCATCACTACTCAATTTTAATTTAATTTTTAATAATGTTTATTCATATTTTATGTTATAATAATTATTTACTCAACTGGACAAGTCGGCCAAAAATCACCTCTGAAGGCGAAATGACCAAAATGCTCTCCGTTTGGCTTAACGGGTCAAAATTGTCTGTACCGATTGAAAAATTTTCCTAAATATTTTCTTGGAATTCTAATGCCATAGGAACCTCAATGACCCTTCTCTGGAGTCCCAAAACTTATTTTATAAATTTTCCCCTGGGTCTAGGGCTCCTAGTTGCGAGAACCGCAACTTCTCACTAGGTTACCCATCGCTTGGGCACCGGCTCATTTGACTTAGTTGTATTTTATTTCTAAAATTTTTGCTAAATTTTTCTTATTAATATTTGATTTAATTATGGTTCCTCACTTTAGTTTAAATATTTTTCCAGACGTTCTAGGTATGGGACCGACACAGTCACCAGCGATGAGAATGTACGGAGTCGCTACCGGGAGGGTGTTACAGCTATGGCATGCTATGCTAGGTGTCAGCCATGGTCTATGAGATGCCTAAAATGATTTGAAAAAATCATTTATGGTAAGAAAGAGTTCTGATGATATTAAGAGTTAATACCATATCTTATTGCCAATTAGTGATAAGCCTAATAAGTCACACACATACATAAGATAATCACCAAAGTTAAATGTGATTTAATTGATTAATTAAAGAGTTTAATTGATTAATTAAATAGGTTTGGTCTGCAATAAGATTGCAAAGACCCTAGCATGGCTTGAAACCAAATCTAGGTTATTGGATGTATAGTATAAGTTAAATTTATATTTAAAGTGTTTAAATATGAATTTAATTATGAGAAATGAATTAATAGAGATTAATTAATTAAGTTATATTTGATATAAATTGATTAGAAGAGGAGAAATAATTATTTTGGGTTGAGAACTCAAAATTAAAACACAAGGGTAATTTGGTCATTTCACAGGGTGACATGTGGTACCATTAGATGATGACACGTGGCACCATATAAGTTTTCCATTTGTCTTCCTATCATGCAAGGTGATCAAAGTCAAGATTAAATCTAGCTTTGACACTTGGCTTAATGTGATTAGGTCAATTAAGATTAAGATGCAATCAGGTAATGACATGTGGCAAGGTGTTTAAGTGATGACCTAATTATATAAAGTGATGTTATGAGAAAGCAAAAAAAAAAAAAGCCAACACTCTTATTCTCTCTATGTGTGGTAGCACCTCTTCCTCCATCTCTTCTCTTCATCTTTTCTCATCAATTCAAAGAGAAATCAATTGTTTTCTTTGAATTAAAATTGCTAGAAATTGTTTCTAGCGTCCTATACACATTTACAACCTCTCTAAAAGCAAATCCCTAATTTTTAATTGGTTCGCTAGGCTTGAGAAGCTGGTTTAGGGGCTGCCATTGGTGATCTTGGTGTGGACAAGCTAGAGGGACAACTCTTAGGGTCCTAGGTGCTTCACAAAGGTACCAATTACATCTACAGTGTATCAAAAGGTTAGTGCACATATTATTGTATCAATCTAGGGTTCAAATGAATTGATTTATTAATTCAAAAATCTTAAATGGCAAATATAGATCCTAATACATATTAAAAGTGTTTTAATATGCAATTGAACATTGAAATCAATTAGGCACATAATGGATATGGTATGATGCATGAAACCCTAGAAGAAAAATTTTGAATTCAATATTCTAATCTAACAATTTTCATGCTTCCGCTCCTTCAATTGGTATCAGAGCCACTATATTTGCTATTTAGATTGTTTAATATCTGATTAAATTGTGTGATTTGATCAAAAGTTGATTGATTCATTGCTGGTTGGACCAACAATGTGGCGACAAGGTGTAGAGCACCATTGGACCTCATGGTTTGGTTCATTCAACCATGCGCATGGTTTTTGAGCTTGAGCGTGGGCTTGGTTTCAAGGCCCATAATTAAGCCCATGACTAATTAAAATGTTTAATTAGGAGTTTTAATCACACAATTAAATTTTGATTCAATTGTTTGAATGAGATTCAATTCTGAATTTTTAAATTTATTTTGAATAAGATTCAAATCTAAATTTTTAAATTTGGTTGAATGAGATTCAAATATGAATTTTTTAGTTGAATATGAGATATTCAATTTAATTTTAGTATGTATGTTTTATTTAATTGTTAAATGGTAATATGCATGATAGATGATCATGGATAATAAAAGACCAATGTGATTAGATTTATTTCTTTTATTTTTCTTTGGGTTGCAAAATAATTAATTTTATTTTGGTAGCATTGTATTATAATTGTTGTAATATTTTTGGATTGTAATTTCATTTATTTGAGGACTTTAAAGTCCATGTTCATGTAAATCCTCCTGGTTATGCCAAGGATTACTATGTAATTTGATTGCAAGAAGATCAAGGAGGTCAAGAGCATTGGTGGGACCAGTGGGAGGAATTCAATATCAAGTGCTAATTATGTACTCCTTCAGTAACTCTTGTAATATGAATGAATGAAATGCACCTAGAAATGCCCTGATTCAATTCTTGGTAGCTCATAATTGAATCCCTTAGAAAGTCCATGAACATACCATATTATATGTTTATCCATGTATGCATGAGATGTATGGGAATGTATGCAAGTATATGATATATGTATGCTAATTGAATAATGAGCAAAGTGAGGCCATAATAGTAATTAAGCTGACCACTAAATCTTCTAAATAAATGATTAAGTTAGAAATGGTATAATTAAGGTAATTATATCATGGGCCCTCCATTGAGGCAATTATTTTAAGAAATTTTAAATACTTGTATATGATGCAACTAATTTAAGAGATTTTCTTAAGAATAATTGTTAAGCATGAGATGTTGTAAATATGTAAATGGTTTTATGGCCAATAATGGATGTGCCTGAGGACATTAAAAATATTTACATGTTTACTGGCTCAATGGGATTGTCACACCCTACCCCTCTGTAAGGCATAACATGATCCCGTAGTATACCTAATGAATTACCAACTTCGTCTACTGATAAACCATTAAACACACTACAAGGGATTTTAAAACTTTTCTTACTTCTTTTCCACAGTGATAAGCACTATTTACAGGTGTTAAAAAAAAAAACTTTCTTTTGAACTGAAGTGAAACAGCTAACACATTTGAATTATTAGTAATTTCTGTAAAAATTTTGGCGGAGTGCCATCTATATTTTGAATAAAACAGTTCTTCAAAAACCTATAAAAAGCACTTCAAATATATTTCTCAATCTCAACTCCAACATTTAATCAACACAAGTCCACAATAATTTTTTAGTATTTTCAAAGGCTGAGATAAAAGAAATATAATACAATATTTACAAACTAAAATAATTTACAATTTATTTTACACCTTCAATGTACAGTTTTAATTTACAACTGCTCAAAATCAAGAACACTATATACATACAGTGAATATACATTACAATGCAAAATGCAAAATATGATATACTCAATATACCCGATGATCTCTCAGTGTAGTACTGGCAGCCTAGTCTGCTTTGCCACATCGATCGATCTACTGCGGCAATGAAAAGCTATCGCTGAGTAAAATTTACTCAGTGGTGCACAATAACAATTTGAAATGCGATATATAAATCTTTTATTGACAATTCACAAATCAAATAATTCACAATTCCATTTCACAATTTACAAAGTTCATATAACATCATTTGATCAAATAACTGAATAATACAGTTTTGCCAATCAATAACACAATTTGATCAAATAACTTAATAGTACAGTTTTACCAATTAATAACACCATTCGATCAAATAACTGAAGAATATAATGTTGCCGATCGATAACACAATTTAATCAAATAACTGAATAATAGAGTTTTGTAAATCAATAACACAATTTGGGCCATGACACAATTTTTCCACACATGCCGTGTTGTACACCATGACAAGACACACTCACTCCAATAATCAAAATCAATAAGGGAGAAAGCTAGCTAAATAATGAGTACTCATCCATACTCACCTCAGACTGACAAGTCAAAGAGGGAGGAATATAGTCATACTCACCCCATAAATGGAGGAGGAATATAGTGTACTTATCAGAGCACTTGCAGGCGTTACGTATCGCCATCCCTGCAAGCTCCTAGGTTCACGCGTGAGAGTTCCTAGGAATCGTAGGCGTTACGTATCGCCGTCCCTACTTTGCTCCGATACCACTAAACACAATTTATCTCAAAATTTCCATTTACAAAGTAACACAGTAATTTCCAAATAATATTCCCAAAACCAAAACAATAAAAAATTATTCATTACTCATTTCTCCAAATAAATTTGCTAGTAAAAGCAGTGAATATAAAAGCATTGTGCACGGACACAATTTAAAACTATAATGTTCAATTAAATTTTTAAGTATAAAATGAGAAGTCAAAATTATTGTGCACAAACACAATTTAAAACAATAACATACAAATAATCATAATTTATTTCAATTGAAAAGTTCAAAAGAAATAACTATTACGTACAAACACAATTTAAAACAATAACATACAAATAATCATAATTTATTTCAATTGAAAAGTTCAAAAGAAATAGCTATTGTGCACAAACACAATTTAAAACAATAACATACAAATAATCATAATTTATTTCAATTGAAAAGTTCAAAAGAAATAACTATTGTGCACAAACCTCTGATAACTGTCTCTTGGCTCTGACTCAGTGTTTCCTTCCCTTTTCCTGAGTCTTTGCTAATTGAAACACACAATTTGAAGTGTTTCAGTACTCATTTAAACTGTCTTTAAGAATAACGTTCAATAATTAATTTATCAAATTCTATTATTTCCTTAGTCAATGTCGCATGGTATTTTGCGGTCGCCTGGATGAACACTCACCGAAGTGAGAAAGAGTGAGGAGTTGCCACTTTAATTTTGAGGGAAATTAAGGGAAACCATTTGTACACAAAAAAAAGATAAATTAAAAGAAACCACTTTAAAAACATAGATTCTAGGTTCGGGGTCCATATGCGGGCAGGGAAGGTGTTAGGCACCCCGCCTCGTCCCTTTATGAGGGTAAACAGATTTAACATTATGCTCTTTACAAATTAAAATTGGAAGTTAGGGGGGTTAGAATGATGGTGTTAATCCCTTTGATAAAAGGGAATATTTGATTTTTCACTGTTTCAGGTTACCCAGATACATAAGTACATGAGACGACCCTTAGTGAGTTGATGTTGCGTAGCGGTTTTGGTTTAGAGGGTTACTTTGCATGTTATGTTATTTTAGTTTGGATTTGAGAGAATCCGGGTAAAAGCCTCTCCCGATCTCTAGGGATAATCTATTTAAAGTTTGAGTGAGGAATCTCGGATAAGAACTCTCCTCCGATCTCCACATATTTATTAAAATTTTGATTGAGAATCGGATAAGAACTCTCCTCCAATCTCTTTAAGCATTTATTAAAATTTTGGTTGAGAATCGGATAAGAACTCTCCTTCGATCTCTTTAAGTTTGTAATTTTAGAGTTTTAATGAAGGATCTCGGATAAGAACTCTCCTCCAATCTCCACATATTTATTAAAATTTTGATTGAGAATCGGATAAGAACTCTCCTCTGATCTCTTTAAGTTTGTAATTTTAGAGTTTTAATGAAGGATCTCAGATAAGAACTCTCCTCCGATCTCCTTTTTTGTTTGAATGAGGATCGGGTAAGAACTCTTCCCCGACCTCTTAGAATTTAATTACGATCGTATATCGTAAGAACCTTAGACTAAGGGTTCTGGCATCCGAAAATGCTGGGAACCCAAATAAGGCTTCTCTTAACCCATTGACACCTTATAACTAGGTAGGGGATACCTGACTAAATTTTTACCAATCTCCTTTGTGATCGCCTTACCAGTACCTTTTGATAGACAATGTTCGATCTCTTTCGCTTACTAGTCTGGGATCCGATCTTACCTCGATCCCCCACTATACCAGGCTATCTCCTGAGCTTGTTTAGTGGTTCGACTTCATAACATTTCCTCTGATTTATTATCCAAACTTTTATTATTTTAAAGAAACTCTCGTGTTAAGATACAGCTAACAACATTTTATCAAACTACCTACACATTACCCGTAACCAGAACAACTACATTTAAAGGTAATAAAGGCTAAGAACAAATAAATAACATGAACTGATGAACAAAAAGGTAGACTCAAGAGGATAACCACCTTCATGTGGGTCTTTAACATAACATAAACTTGGCAAAAATTACGAGGATGAAAACAAAGAAAATAAAAATGAGCACTTGATAAAGCAACGGTCTAGACGCTCACCTGTAGGGGGTTGAATCTATTGAACTAAATATTGTGGAGCTGCATGCTAATAGTCTGGGGACTAATGTTTGCCTTGAAATGAAGAATACTAAGTTAGAATACAGTCGAGCCGAAGTAATAGTAACCGGGTTGGAATGAGATTGAGCTTGGAAAATAAAAAGTGAATATAAAGATGATGAAGACAAAATTGAAACTGAGAGATGGTATCGTAGAGTAATGAACAAACTGAAAATGAAGAGTTTCAGTGTCCAACACTCCTTTAATGGAAATACTTTAGAAAGCTGGTTTCTGAAGTTTTTCTATTTTGAAAGCTTAAAAATAGCAGAGTAGTAAGACTGAATCAAATTTTAGAGCCTTTCCACTATAATCACCACCCCTTTTTTTGTCCCCCTTACAGTATTTTTCATGCTGGTATTTATAGGGAACGGGTGCTCACAATGAAGGGTCAGGATTTCCCTAGAGGGAGATGGAAGGTTTGGATTTTAAAGGACATGATCTGATGCTTGAGAATTGAAGAGAATCAAAATGGACGGCTGAGATCCTATTCAGAATATTTGTCCTTTCTCTTTTCTAATCCAACGGCTCAAAATCTTATTGTCAAGGGAGATCCGAGGGTCGGGAATAAAAGGCGCCGGTCTTGTCGTCTTCTCTTTGATCCAAGGGCTTCGAGCTTGTCCTTACAAGTGAGATCAACGGTGGGGATCGAGATGTACAGGACTGTCATGACATGTCCTGGCACCTGTCAGCAATGTGGGCGATTCTACAAATGAGGCGTGCGGTGGAGATTTGATCTCGTCTGCAACGCTTTAACTATCTCGGCTCTGATTATGATGACAGTTATTAGAAGTTGTCTCATTCTCTCCTGGCTTTCCAATCTCCCATTCCTTTCGATCTTTCTATTATGACCCTTTTCCGATCTCTAGTACTGGGCCCTTCTCCCAATCTCCCCCATTCCAGAACCTTCCTCTCTATCCGAGCTACTTCAGTCAAAGCATTTAATCTTTCGATTATCGATGCATCCGCTTCGATTTCCGCTAGTAATAAATGCTCAGACCCCCCCCCCCCTATATATATGCCTCAACGGGGAATTTCTCCCATATTTCATTCCTTCCTCTTTCCATTTCTCTCTTCTTCTGTTCTAGTTTTTCCGGTAACATTATGGCCATGGTGATTGCTTTTGATCTTTTTCTGACTATTCTCTTTGCTCCCCGACTGAAAATTTACGACTCCGGTGATTGGAAAATCATGATAACCACATCTGATGACAGTGAGAGAACTAGATTAATTTACCGCTCAAGATTAAAAACATCGATCGCACTGATCTCGAGTCGATCTACCGATAAATCGGTGAACCGATTTCAGGCGAGAAGACTGCTAATTTCTCTCTTAACATCGGTGACTGCCTCTTGAAGTTCATTTGGCTCCTCACTACATCGGGCATCCCGACTGCAGTTCGGTTCTGGCCAATGACATCGACGATGACTCCTCATCATCATGAGAGTCATAGTCACTCCATCTGAGCTGTACATCTATCCGATGCCCATGGCTGGCTTTCTGATCAGACACATCTTTTGATTCAGCCACGAGACTAGGCTTTGACATAGGTCCTTACTAGGTAAAATGTACTGCCGATCTCTAGAGATCACCCAAATGATGTAATCCAACCTTTAAAGGTTCTTAATGATGTAATCCGATCTCTTGAGATCGCCCAAATGATGTAATCTGACCTTTAAAGGATGTAATCCGATCTCTTAAGATCGCCCAAATTATGTAATCTGCTCTTTTGGAAATGAAATTTTATTTTGACAATTATCATTTTACTATTATTGCATTGGTTATTTTCCGATCTCTAATGTGCATATCCGATTTGATTCCTAACTGAATAGCCCTAAGCCGATCTGTAATTCTGAACATCTTCCTTAATCCGTCGATCTTTAACTAGCCGATCTCCCTTTATTTATTTATGGAGTTTCTAGAATTTTCTTGCGACGTGTCAGAAAAGTGGGCGAATTCCACTAACTGATGCGCCGCTTGGGACACCGTGAGCATTGAATGCTCAGAGGAGTATAAATAGGGGAAGGGTCAGTCAGTTGCTCCTTTATGTTATTTTCAGCACTTCGCGAGCGGTTCCAAAATTCTCTCATTTCTTCAAGTTCTTCCGACACCGATCACACTCCGATAAGGACTTTAATCCTTTTCTTGCTTAAACCTTTTTATTTCTTTGAAAATGAGCGGCGCTGAGGATCAGAGAGCGGCGAGCCCCCCTTCCGTCCATGTCTCGTGGTCGTCAGATGAAGTTGAAGTGGTCGGACCAGGTGTACAATCTGAACCTCCTGCGATCTCTGTTTCAACCTGTGGTCAAGCGGCACCATCAAGACAAACGCATTCCTCAGGGAGAAAAAACCTTTCCATGGATGAGTTGCCATCAATCCTCCAAGAAACCGATCTGCAGTTGATTAGCCAAGAATACAACGTTCGGACCGACTCATACGAGCTTATCAGACGCCATGGCGATCTTCGAGCCGATCACTTCTTTCAAGAAAATGATGCGATCATGATATATAAAGAGCAATTAAAAGCCGGGATGCAGTTTCCTCTTGATAACTTCTTCAAGGATGTTCTGAAATTCTACCAAGTATGTATAGCCCAAGTACATCCGAACTCATGGAGAATTCTAGTGGCTTTCAGAGGCTTATGCTGAACCAAGAAGCTCAAGCCCACAGCAAAGGTTTTTGCTGAGCTGCATAGACTTACTCGTCAAAAGGATGACAAGTATGGGTTTTTCCAAGCTAAACTGCACTGTGGGCTTTTCACCGATCTCCCCTCTTCACTGAAAAATTGGAAAAATCGCTTCTTTATTCTGAGAAGCAAGATTTCGAACGGTTTTGAGGGTTTCCCATGTAGCTAGCTACATCTTGCCCATCAATTCCGAAGCATGTGGCCCTGAGTAGGGAAGAGGGCGTAATGGTAATGGAGCTAAAGGATCAGGCGGCCACTCAAAAGTTCTCCTGTTTAGATGCGGTGATGGCCGAACTACACCATTGGATGATGTGGCTGGTTACCGGTGAAGAATGCGGGCTTTCGCTCTCTGACCTCGACCCTGGTACTTTCTACATCTCTGATATCTGGGCCTTAGCGAACTCACTGACTTTTCTTTGTGCAGGTATGGCGGGTAGCGAGGCTTCCAAAGAGAGCCGAAAGCGTAAGAGGGAGGTCTCCAAGAAAGTGCGGGAGATGAAGAGCGCCGAGGCCTCACAGACGCCAATGCATGATTCAAGAGAGGTGCTAGGAGGCTCGTCCCGACCCTCGGGACTACCGATCCTTGAAATAGAAGTAGTCCGGTCTCCTCCTCGACAAGAAGAACCACCGCCTCCACCTACTCCTTCGAGTGCAGAAGGTGGTCCTTCCCAACCTACTACGAGGACCCTTTCTCGTGGCGCCCAGGTCCTCATTCATTCGTTGGAGAAGAACTGATCTGTACGGGAGAATCCGGGTTTGGCAAAGGTTCTGGGAGCTTCCATATGCCTCATGGAGGATCGGCACAGGCTGACCCAGGGCAACATCGATGATCTCCTGGCCCAGACGATGAACTTGAGTGTGGAGAGCTTGGTGAACCAGCATATCATCAGGGAAAAGGCTCATCATTTGAGGCAGGAGATCCAGAAGGCAGGCCAGGATGCAGCTTCCGCCCGAGCCCAACTTTCATCTGCCTGGGACTATATAGCTGAAATTGAGGGACGGATGAAATTCTATGAGGATAAATTGGCCGAGTAGGCTCATGATCTTGAAGAAGCTGGGGCACTCCTAACTGCTGATGTCGCTCGCCTTATTGAAGAACTTAGAGCGAAAGAAGAAGAGGCAGTGACGAGGGAGACCGGTGCTTACGTGAATGCCCACGGGGACCTTTTGGCCGAGCTCAAGAGGCATTATCCTGAGGAGGACTATTCTTGGATAGTGGACCTGGCTCCCCAAGACGAAGGGGAGAGCAAGGAGGAAGCTGAGGGAGATAGAGAGGGTGAGCGAAATGTAGAACAAGCTGGGGGTGATCCTCCAGCCGAATGACTTTTATTTTTTTACTTTGAAATGAAATTTTCTCTTTTGTTAAATGACTTGATGAGATCGGAAAGTATCTAAGTTGTGCAAGTGCTTGATTGTTTGAACATGTTAGAACATCAACTTGAAAGCGATTATTAATCTATGTATGAGAGGTCGGAAAAACATTGTAAGCATGAGATCGGCCTAAGCCGAGAACAAACACCGAACGAAACTTAAGATTATTAAAATTGGAAACCCGATTTGAACACTTCAGATTGGAAGCACCATTAAGCCGGATTGAAACCTTAACTTTATTAAACGATTATCCATAATATTTATAGAAGAGAGATCGGAAGTAAGACTGGATGGCACGAAGACCTAATGTTGGTTTGATTTCGTTTGACAAGAGATCGGAAATGTGATTGAATGGTAAGGAGACTTGATAATTGGTTTGAGAGAACGGTAATGAATTGAACGACATGGAGACTTGGTGTTGGGGATCGATTTCAAAGTCTATTGATTTCAGGGATAGCCAAAATATGGTGTCGACAGCTGCCCCTCTTTACATAATTTCTATTGAAGGGAATAAAATTTTCACGCGTAGGAATTATGTAAAGATTTAGACCCATATTTTGGGCGATTAGGTATTAAAATGTTGAAAATCAAAATTAAACTTAGGAAACTAAAACCAACTTAGGTTAATGACCCAGAGGTTGATAACAGGAATTAAATGCTGAAAATTAAAATCAACTTAGATCAAGGAACCAGAGTTTGATAGTAGGAATTTAAATGCGAAAAAATAAAATAAACTTAGATCAAGGAACCAGAGGTTGATAGCAGGAATTTAAATGCGAAAAAATTAAAATCAACTTAGATCAAGGAACCAGAGGTTGATAGCAGAAATTTAAATGCGAAAAATTAAAATCAACTTAGATCAAGGAACCAGAGTTTGATAGCAAGAATTTAAATACGAAAAATTAAAATCAACTTAGATCAAGGAACCAGAGGTTGATAACAGAAATTTAAATGCTGGATATTAAAATCAACTTGGATCAAGGAACCAGAGGTTGATGACAGGAAATTTAAAAGCTAGAAATTAAAATCAACTTGAATCAAGGAACCAGAGGTTGATGGCATGAATTTAAATGCTAGAAATTAAAATCAAGTTAGATCAAGGAACCAGAGGTTGATAATAGAAATTTAAATGCTGGAAATTAAAATCAACTTAGATCAAGGAGCCAGATGTTGATGACAGGAATTTAAATGCTGGAAATTAAAATCAACTTAGATCAAGGAACCAGAGGTTGATAATAGAATTTAAATGCTAGAAATTAAAATCAACTTAGATCAAGGAACCAGAGGTTGATAACAGAAATTTAAATGCTGGAAATTAAAATCAACTTAGATCAAGGAACCAGAGGTTGATAACAGGAATTTAAATGCAAAAAATTAAAATTCTTATAGAGCAGGCCTAACCTGACAGGAGAAGTTCTTCCATGACGAAGTGTACTTAACAGGATCCCGAAGATAAACGATTAATGGAGGACGAGTCACAAGACTTGACTTATCACTTTCTATTTCTTACTCACTTCTCAGGATGCCTTTTCGGTCCTTGACTTCTTACTTTTGTGAAAAGCGCCCTTGCGGGTTTTCACTTTCCCCTTTTGCCCATTTGACTAGAAGCGCCCTTCCAGGTTTATACCCCTTTCTTTTTTTTTTTTTCGACCATTCCCTGCAAATCTCATAGCAAAGTACATGAGGTTATCAATATCCAAATCCTAATCTTATGACAAAAATTTCAATGGATTAATAGCGCATAAAATAAAGATGTAGAAAAAAACAACATTAGATTGTGAGTATACGAGAAAGATAAAGCAAAAAGATAAATTAAAATGCAAAGGTGTGAAGAAGATAGATTAAGGTGAAATGATGACTTTATTATGGCTTGAGAGATAAAGGTACAGTTTCAAAGAAAAAGGGTACAAGGATAGATCTCACAGATTCCTTATAGTTGACTTTGAAGTCTTTTAATTGCCATTATTTCAAGTACTCTATTGACAAAGGTTCATGCCGTGATGGTTTATTTCCGTTCTTAGTCCCGTGTCCCCTTCCTTATTTCTCCATTTTCTGGTTCTAAGGGCTCCTTTTTGGGTTTTCACCCTCAGATTTTATTTTCTTTTTTTTTTCTTTTTCTTTTTCAGAGTGCCTTTTTGGGTTTTCACCCTTCACTCATTTTACAGAAAGCGCCCTTCCGGGTTTTCGCCTTCTTTCGCACATTTTGTTAGGAGCGTCCTTTCAGATTTTCACCCCCCCCCCACCTTTTTTTTTTTAGGCATAATACCTTTTGACAGAGTCGGCATTCACAGGTCTTGGAAATTCTTTGCCATCCATATGGGTCAAGATCAGGGCCCCATCAGAAAATGCCCTTTTGACCACGTAGGGTCCCTCATAGGTTGGTGACCATTTACCCCAGACATCATTTTGATTCAGAAGCACCTTTTTCAAGACCAGGTCTCCTGGTTGAAATTCACATGGATGAACGCTTTTGTTGAATGCCCTAGCCATTCTTCTTTGGTATAACTGCCCATGACACGTCGCCGCTAGCCTTTTCTCAACTAGCAAATTCAATTGGTCCAACCTCGACTGGATCCATTATGACTCATCAATTCCTAATTCCTTCAAAATTCTTAGGGAGGGAATTTCTACTTCAATAGGCAGAAAAGCTTCCATCTCGTAAACCAATGAGTATGGAGTTGCCCCAGTTGACGTTCTTATAGAGGTCCGGTATGCATAAAGAGCGTAGGGAAGCATATCATGCCAATCCCTATAGGTGACTGTCATTTTTCGGATGATTCTCTTCAGATTTTTGTTTGCGGCTTCCACAACTCCATTCATCTGGGGATGATATGGTGAGGAATTAAGATGTTGAATCTTGTATTGGTCACATAAACTTTGAACCTTTGGACCATTCAGATTCTTGGCATTGTCAGTGACAATTTCACTGGGGAGGCCGTGTCGGCAGATGATATTATTTCTGAGGAATTTGAGGAATGTGTTCTGCGTGATGTGGGCGTATGATGTCGCTTCAACCCATTTTGAAAAATAGTCAATAGCTACCAGGATAAATCTATGCCCATTATATGCCTTGGGGTTAATGGGGCCAATCACGTCGATTCCCCACATTGCAAAAGGCCATGGCGAGATGAGGTTGAACAATTGGTAAAGCGGGACATTTATCGGATCCGCGTAGATCTGACATTTATGACACTTTCGAAAGTACTCGATGCAAGCCTTCTCCGTAGTAGTCCAGAAGTATCCCCGTCTCATCATTTACTTAGCCATCATATGCCCATTAGAATGGGTTGCATAATTCCCCTCATGAGTCTCAAAAAGGATCCTCCTTGCTTCTTTTGCATCTATGCATCTTAACAATTCGCCGTTGGAGCTCCTTTTTGTATAGAATTTCACCACTGGGGAAGTATCCCAAAGCTAATCTCCGGATCATTCTTTTTTTTTTTCTACTTGCCCCTAGAGGGAATTCTCTGGTTTTGATGTGGACCTGGATGTCATGATACCAAGGTTTACCATTCGCTTTGATTTCCGCTAATAATAAATGCTCAAACCCCCCCTATATATATGCCTCAATGGGGAATTTCTCCCATATTTCATTCCTTCCTCTTTCCATTTCTCTCTTCTTCTGTTCTAGTTTTTCTAGTAACATTATGGCCATGGTGACTACTTTTGATCTTTTTTCGACTATTCTCTTTGCTCCCCGACTGAAAATTTATGACCCCGGTGATCGAAAAATCATGATAACCACATCTGATGACAATGAGAGAATCGGACTAATTTACCGCTCAAGATCTAAAATATCGATCGCACCGATCTCTAGTCGATCTACCGATATAATCGGTGAACCGATTTCAGGTGAGAAGACTACTAATTTCCCTCTTAACATTGATGACTGCCTCTTGAAGTTCATTTGGCTCCTCACTACATCGGGCCTCCCGACTGCAACTCAGTTTTGGTCGATGACATCGACAATGACTCCTCATCATCATGAGAGTCATAGTCACTCCATCTGAGCTGTACATCTATCAGATGCCTATGGCAGGCTTTCTGATCAGACACATTTTTTGATTCAGCCACAAGACTAGGCTTTGACATAGGTCATTACTAGGTAGAATGTAGTGTCGATCTCTAAAGATCACCCACATCATGTAATCCGACCTTTGATGCATACATTTTGCATAGTCATTCAGGTTTAATTTCAAAGCCATTTTATTTTATTATTAGTCACTTTCAGCTAATTTTATTTGTTATTTAGTTAGTTTTTCATAATTGCCAATTTTGGATTAATTTGTAATTTTTACTTTATTTTGTAGGAAAAATGGTGTTTTTAAAGGACTAAAAAGAAAATTTTCCATTGAGGAGTGATTTCTACAGATAAAGATGTCAAAAACAAGTTTCAAAGTTGAAATATGCATTGGCCAAATTGCGCATAACTTGCCGCATAAGTTATGCAGTTCTGCATAAGGAGAAGAAACTGTCCCCACTACCTGCCGAAATCTGCATAAGTTGCCGCATAACTTATGCAGATTCATGCCTCCCTTATACAACCTCACAGAATTGTGCATAACCTATGCAGTCTTGCACCTTGCTCATGCAGTTTCGCATAAGAGAGCCAAAAACCAGCAGAAAACATAAGGGACTGCATAACTTATGCAGTCCACTTATGCAGTCCCACAAAGACTTCATAATGAGCTGGTAGAAGATTCTCTCAGAAAATCACACCTCAAACACACCATTTTAGGGCTCCTTGTCAAAAAAAAAATTATAAATAGACCCTTATCCCATTTTAGAGGGAGGAGAAGAGGAGAGAAAGAAAAGGAAAAGGAAGAGGGCAGCAGCTGAAGAGTCAAAAACATCTCCCACACCATTTCCAACCAGATTTGGAATTTTCCTTCTTTTCTTGCATATTTCCTACCTTTCTAGTATTGGGTTTCTTGTTTCTTAGCTTAGATTAAAGCTTTATTTCCATATTAACTCATAATATCTTGTAAATATTATGGATAGTGAGTAGTTTTCTTTGATTCTGGAGCAAGGGATGTAATATTTTAGTTATTTTTGTGGATTTGAACTGGGTTAGTCCCAATTTAATGAATTTATGAGGTTTAATCCATTTCTTGTGTGCTTATTCACATGCTTAATGAAGGGCCCCATTAAGTTATGTTCTTAATCCTTGGTTGAAGCACAGAAAGGAGAAAACCAAGTGATAGTTAATCAAGAAATCGGACTTAATTAACTTAGATCTAGAAATAGACTAAGGGTTAAGAGGGTTTTAATAGATTGATTAAAGAATCTAATGGGTCTTGGTTAATTTTAACTCCACGAAAGTAAGATTAAGTTAATTAAGGCACACTTTGTTTCACTCGAAAGAGTTTTCAAAGGATTTTAGAATTAATCTCCTTTAAACCCATAAATTTCATGGATTGGGCTAGCTAGGGAAAATCTGAAAATGACTTAAATATGAACCCTTAACTCCAGAATCGTCTTTTATCAATTATTGCTTAGAATTTTACTTTTGAGTGTTTAGATTAATCTCATTTTATTAATTTTCATAATTAATATTATCAATTTCTTTATTTTGCGAATTATTAAATTAGTCATTGTTTGAATTTAGTTTTGCATTTTTATACCTTATGCTTCAAATTCCTAAATTTCTTTTATAAAATCTGATTAAAATACAATTTTAACATACTTTATTTTACATCAAAAATTCAATCATTAACACAACTCCTCGTGGGAACGATATCTTTTTCTATACTACTTGAACGATCTGTGCACTTGCGGTTGGGACACATCAAGTTTTTGGCACCGTTGCTGGAGATTTGGTTGTTTAAGATTGAATTCTTGATTATTTTAGTTGTTTATAGTTTTATCTTTGTTATCTTTTTCATTTTGTGTTTGTTTGTTCTTTTTTAGGTACTCTTAATCTTTTTATGAGAAGAGCTAGAAGCATAAGTGACACATCCTTATTATTTAATCCTGAAATTGAGAAGTTTTGTAGGGCCAACAAAAAAAAGAAACCAGAAGAAGAAAAGAAGCATTGAGAGCAGCTGAAATTGAACAAGAAATGGCTGAAGAAAGAGTTGGAATCGGTGGTGATAATGTTGAAAATGATTGAAACAATGAAAATGCAGCTCATGGTGAAGAAGTTGTAAATGCTAATGTGCCTAAGGGAAGTATGATGGATCACGCATTTCCTCATTTTAATGATTTAAGAGAGAGTATAGCAAGACCAAGAATTGATGCAAATAGTTATAAGATGGATTTTGGAATACTACAAATGATTCAGAATTCTCAATTCGGAGGTCATCCTTCAGAAAATCCTCATACTCATCTTAAGAAGTTTGTTATGATCTGTGACATGCAAAAGCAACCAGGAGTGTCTGATGATGCAGCAAGGCTAAAATTGTTTCCATTCTCTTTGAAGGATAGAGCATTGGATTGGCTTGATTCTTTACCTCACAACTCAATTACAAATTGGGAGCAGCTCACTGATGCATTTCTTGCCCAATAGTTTCCACCTGGAAAAACTCAAGAGTTGAGGAATCAAATGATTACTTTTAGACCAAGAGAATATGAGACTCTTTATGAGTCATGGATGAGATGGAAGGAGTTAGAGAGACAATGTCCACATCATGCCATTCCTAAATGGATGATAAACCAGAATTTTTACACAAATGTCACTCCTACTATCAGAGGAATCATTGATGCTCAAACTAGAGGGGAATTCATCATTAAGCATGAAGATGAAGCTTATGAGTTGTTAGAGAAAATAGCAAAGAACAGTCATCTATGGAGTAGTCCAAGAGGGTCAACTCCAACTCAAAAAAGGCAAGTTGCTGGAATGTATGAGCTTGATCCATTTAACATGATCAATGCCAAATTTGATGCACTCACTAATGTCCTTGCTAAGAAAATGGAGGATTTAAGTATGCTAGTCAGTTCATCATCATGCTCTGGAAGTTCTCAATAAGTTACTTATGCAGAATGAACAATGAGCTGTGGAGTAGATTATCCTTCATATGCTTGGAGGAATCATCCCAATTTTTCATGGGGGAATCAGCAAAATCAAGCTTAAACTCAAAACTTTCCACCACAACAACAAGGGCATCAATACCAACAACCTAGGCAACCACCACCTAGTTTTCAGCAAAAGAATGCAAATCCTGCACCTCTACCAAAACAGCAAGAACAAAGTTCTACCACAGAAGCTTTATTACAACAAATTCTTGCTAACCAAACTAAGCATGATGAAGAGATGAGAGAGATGAAAGCAAGGCTGGAACAAATGCAAACACACAATAGGATGCTGGAAAATCAAATTGCACAACAAGCATGCTCATCAAGTACCAAATCTATGGGGAAACTTCCTAGTCAAACAGAAAATCCAAGGGAGCAATGTCATGCCATCACACTGAGGAGTGGTAAAATAGTGCATACTGAGAAGAGTGAAAAAGTTGAGAAGAGAGAAAATGAGAAAGATGTTGAGAGAGATGAAAAACAAAAGAGTGAAAAAGGGAGTGCAAGAAAAGGTAAAGAGGAGGTTGGAGAGAAAGAAGAGAAATACATACCTCCAGAGCCTTACAAGCCACAGCTTCCCTTTCCACAGAGATTTCAAAAAGCCAAGCTTGATAAGCAATTTGGGAAGTTCTTAGAGGTTTTGAAGAAGCTATATATAAATGTGCCTTTTATTGATGCTCTTTCCCAAATGCCTTCTTATGCTAAGTTTCTAAAAGAAATTCTCTCAAATAAGAGGAGACTTGAAGATTATGAGACTATAGCCTTAACTGAGGAATGCAGTGCTATCCTCCAAAGGAAACTTCCTCCAAAGCTCAAGGATCCAGGGAGTTTTTCAATTCCATGCCACATTGGGGAATCATATTCTATAAAAGCTTTATGTGATTTAGGGGCTAGTGTAAGCCTTATGCCCCTTTCCATCTATGAGAAGCTCAACATGGGAGATCTTAAGCCAACCCACATTTCTCTTCAGTTAGCTGACAGATCAATTAAGTATCCTGAAGAGATTTTGGAGAATGTGCCTCTGAAGGTTGGGAAATTTTACATACCTGTTGACTTTGTCATCTTGGACATGGAAGAGGATTCTAATATCCCAATCTTTTTAGGGAGGCCTTTCCTAGCTACAGCTGGTGCTTTGATTGACGTGAAAGGTGAAAAGCTTACTCTTAAAGTTGGAGAGGATCAGTTAGTCTTCAATATTGGCAATGACAAAAAAAAGCAATATGAAGATGTAGACTCTTGTTTGAGAATTTATATAATTGATGAGTTAGCAAAAGAGCACTTTAGAAAGAGCTATCCAAAGGCTTCTCTTCAAAGTTGTCTTATCCATGAAGGGACTATCAATGATGAAAATCCAAAAGAGGCTACATTTGCACAATATTTGAAGAGTAATCCACCTTGTCATATGGCACCAATCTTTCAACTTGAGCAATAGGAGAAAAGTGAGGTCAAGCAACCATCTCTCAAAGAAAAAGATGCACCAAAGGTTATCAAGAAAGAAATGGTTGGATTTTTAGACAAAGCAACAAGGATCTTCTCATGTGATGGAAAAAAAAAATGAAGTATAGATTCATTGAAGCACCTATTGGAAATAGAGGCAATAAATTCCAATTTCAGCCACCATGAAGCATGAAAAGGGTTAAGCTAAGGACCATAAATTAGCGCTCTTGGGAGGAAACCCAAGTTCTTTTATTTTGCTTTTATTGATTTACTTTTATTTGCATTACTTTTATTTTTATCTTAAATCTCCCCAAATTCAATTTTTGACATTGTTGAATCTTGTCCTTTGTAGATGTATTTCAATGGATGAAGGTTGTTGCACTACTGGGGAGTAACTCTTAATATGATATTTCACCCATTAACTCTCCCAAGATTGGTTTATTTTCATTGCATAACCTGTGTAGGTCTTTTTTTTGGTTTATGCAGAGAAATGAAATTTTCAGCAAAGAGGGGTCTGCAGCACATGGCATTTATTTCTTTTTTGAGGTTGGGTGTGTAACTTTTAAGTATTTGTGCTTATCATGTTAATATGATGGTAAGTGGGTCATTTTTGTAGTTTTGAGCTTATTTGGGTTGTGTGATTCAATGTGCACATGCTGCATTTTCTTGGCATAACTTGGAGAATCCATTTCTTTATGCAGATTTTTATTGAGTTTTAATGTGTTAAATGTTAATTTGCAGAGTTTGAGTTGAAATGGCATTATTCACAAATGCCTCTTATGCAGAACTTACTTCTACAAGCTTATATGATGCAATTGTGATGGATTTTGTATATATTGATGTGTTTTTGGTGATAATTTCTCATGATTTATGCTTCATAGAATTATATTTCTTCATTCTACTGTATTTTTTAAACTTGCAAATCATTTTCAATTGTAATCTCAATCTTGTTGAATTGTGCATAAGTAACTGCATAGCTTATGCAGCTTTCAGACCACAAATTTTGCCATTTTTCATCTCTTCTAAAACCTGCATAAGCCATTGCATAACTTATGCAATCCTGCATAACCACAATTTTTGCCATCTTTCATCTCTGCTGCAATCTGCATAAGTGTGTGTATAACTTATGCACTCTTGCATGACTTCAAATTCTGCATTCCCAAAATCTACCGAGACTTGCATAAGGGAGTGCATAAGTTATGCACTTCCGCATAACCACATCTTCTGGAATTCCAAAATCTGCCGAGATTTGCATAAGGTAGTGCACAACTTATGCACTTCCGCATGACCAACTTTTCTGGAATTCCATTTTCTGCCGAAATCTGCATAAGGGAATGCATAAGTTATGCACTTTTGCATAACCAATTTTTCAGACCACTTATTATCTGCCGAAACTTGCATAAGGCAGCGCATAAGTCATGCACTTTTGCATAACTGACTTTTCACACTACAAATTTCAGCCGAAACCTGCATAACCAAGCGCATAAGTTATGCACTTTTGCATAACCAATTTTTCACACTCCCATTTTTTGCTGAAACCTGCACAATTTAGTGCATAACTTATGCAGTTTTGCACCACTCAACTTCCTATTATTTCATTTTTGCCGAAACTTGCATGAGGACTTGCATAACTTGTGCACCATCACCTCCATCCCAGCCACCACCTCAACAGCAGCACCCCCATCCAGTTCAGCAGCAAACCATTTAGACAAGGGCAAAGCCGTAAAAATATATTGATTCTTGATCTATTCTTATTTAGCTTCTAGTAGTTTCCCTTTATATACAGTGTTTACATTTTTAAGGTTGCTGGAACAAATTTAACTTGCTTTGATTTAGTTTGCTAAACAAATTGAATGGATGGTAACTTTGGCTTTTCACTGTTGCTTTACGATTGTGGGCTCCAATTTTGCATACTAGTGTACATTCCTTCTTGACCCACAATTCTTTTGATTTTTTTCTATCATATAATTCTGCTGTAGTTTTTAGTCCACTGCACAACTTGTACAGTTATTTATGCAACTCATTTCAAGGTTTTGTATACTACATAACTTGTGCAGCCTGCTTATGCACTGTATATATTTACATACCTCTGCTGGTGTTTGCACATTTTTCCTTGATATATCATTATGCTGCAGCTTTTCAATATACTGCACAGGCTGTGAAACTCCTTCTGCAAATGTTCTGCATAGCCTGTGCAGTCCCTTATGCAACTCATGCCATACTGCACAGCTTATGCACTCTCCTTATGCACCTGTTTTGTACAGCATTTATTCTACATAACTTGTGCAGCCTTCTTATGCATCACCATCATCTCTTGAATTTCACTATGCACTACCTCAGATATTGAGGACAATGTCCAATTTTGAGTTTGGGGGTATGCATTAATGTTTTAATTTTGATTTTTGCAAAAAGTTTTCACATTTTAATATAGGAAATAGTATATAAAAAAAAAACATTTCATTCCATTTCATTAGCATACACATACATTGTAATTAGATTGCATATATTATATTGTACATATATACATACATTACACATTATCTAGGAATCATACCATATAGATATTACAAATAGATTTGTTTTATTTAGTTAATGCATTGCTCATTTTTAGGAATCATGCATCATGAAATAAAATCTTTTGCCAAATCCCTTAAGTATTGAAAAGTTGCCAAATCTCTTGATAGTACTTGCTACATTAGTGGAGATAGGAGTAGGGAATTTGCCTATGGGATTGGAAAATTATTCATTCATTCATTTAATTCCATCATTCTATATAGAGACACTTTGACTATTGATTGTCCTAGAATTCCTTTTGATCTTGACTCTCTCTTTTGATTGGTTGGTTTGGGAATTTTGAATGATAATTGACTTAATGGCTAAGCGGTGAAAGCTTGGATAAGCATTAAATTCTTTGCATTTTTGAAGGATGGGTATATGGATTGTTGGTATGGATAAAGGTGTGTTAAGTTACTTTAATGGGTGATTTTCATTGCTCTTTGGATAAGGCACCCCTAAAAATTGCATCACATTTTAAAGTTTGCTTGAGGACAAGCAAAAGCTTGAGTTTGGGGGTATTTGCTGCATACATTTTGCATAGTCATTTAGGTTTAATTTCATAGCCATTTTATTTGATTGTTAGTCACTTTTAGATAATTTCATTAGTTATTTAGTTAGTTTTTCATAATTACCAATTTTGGATTAATTTATAATTTTTACTTTATTTTGTAGGAAAAATGGTGTTTTTTAAGGACTAAAAAGAAATTTTGCCATTGAGGAGTGATTTCTACAGCCAAAGATGTAAAAACAAGTTTCAAAGTTGAAATATGCATTGGCCAAATTGCGCATAACTTATCGCATAAGTTATGCAGTTCTGTATAAGGAGAAGAAACTGTCCCCACTACCTGCCAAAATCTGCATAAGTTGCCGCATAACTTATGCAGATTCATGCCTCCCTTATTCAACCTCACAGAATTGTGCATAACCTATGCAGTCTTACACCTTGCTCATGCAGTTTCGCATAAGAGAGCCAGAAACCAGCCGAAAACTGCATAAGAGTTTATGCAGTCCCACAAAGACTTCATAATGAGCTGGCAGAAGATTCCCTCAGAAAATCACACCTCAAACACACCATTTTAGGGCTCCTTGTCAGAAAAAAATTATAAATAGACCCTTATCCCATTTTAAAGGGAGGATAAGAGGAGAGGAAGAAAAGGAAAAGGAAGAGGGCAGCAGCTGAAGAGTCAAAAACATCTCCCACACTATTTCCAACCAGATTTGGAATTTTCCTTCTTTTCTTGCATATTTCCTACCTTTCAAGTATTGGGTTTCTTGTTTCTTAGCTTAGATTAAAGCTTTATTTCCATATTAACTCAGAATATCTTGTAAATATTATGGATAGTGAGTAGTTTTCTTTGATTCTGCAGTAAGGGAAGTAATATTTTAGTTATTTTTGTGGATTTGAATTGGGTTAGTCCCAATTTAATGAATTTATGAGGTTTAATCCATTTCTTGTGTGCTTATTCACATGCTTAATGAAGGGCCCCATTAAGTTATGTTCTTAATCCTTGGTTGAAGCACAGAAAGGAGAAAACCAAGTGATAGTTAATCAAGAAATCGGACTTAATTAACTTAGATCTAGAAATAGACTAAGGGTTAAGAGGGTTTTAATAGATTGATTAAAGAACCTAATGGGTCTTGGTTAATTTTAACTCCACGAAAGTAAGATTAAGTTAATTAAGGCACTCTTTGTTTCACTCGAAAGAGTTTTCAAAGGATTTTAGAATTAATCTCCTTTAAAGCCATAAATTTCATGGATTGGGCTAGCTAGGGAAAATCTGAAAATGACTTAAATATGAACCCTTAACTCCAGAATCGTCTTTTATCAATTATTGCTTAGAATTTTACTTTTGAGTGTTTAGATTATTCTCATTTTATTAATTTTCATAATTAATATTATCAATTTCTTTATTTTGCGAATTATTAAATTAGTCATTGTTTGAATTTAGTTTTGCATTTTCATACCTTATGCTTCAAATTCCTAAATTTCTTTTATAAAATCTGATTAAAATACAATTTTAACATACTTTATTTTACATCAAAAATTCAATCATTAACACAACTCCTCGTGGGAACGATATCTTTTTCTATACTACTTGAACGATCCGTGCACTTGCGGTTGGGACACATCAACCTTTAAAGGTTCTTAATGATGTAATCCGATCTCTTGAGATTGCCCAAATGATGTAATCTGACATTTAAAGGATGTAATCCGATCTCTTGAGATCGCCCAAATGATGTAAATTGCCCTTTTGGAAATGAAATTTTATTTTGACAATTATCATTTTACTATTATTGCGTTGGTTATTTTCCGATCTCTAATGTGCATATCCGATCTGATTCCTAACTGAATAGCCCTAAGCTGATCTGTAATTCTGAACATCTTCCTTAATCTGCCAATCTTTAACCAGCCAATCTCCCCTTATTTATTTATGGAGTTTCTGGAATGTTCTTGCGACGTGTCAGAAAAGCGGGTGAATTTCGCTCACCGATGCGCCGCTTGGGATAGTGTGAGCATTGAATGCTCAGATGAGTATAAATTGGTCGAGCAGGCTCATGATCTTGAAGAAGCTCGGGCGCTCTTAGCTGCTGATGTCGCTCGCCTCACTGAAGAACTTAGAGCGAAAGAATAAGAGGCAGTGATGAGGGAGGCCAGTGCTTATGTGAACGCCCATGGGGACCTTTTGGCCGAGCTCAAGAGGCATTATCCTGAGGACAACTTTTCTTGGATGGTGGACCTGGCTCCCCAAGACGAAGAGGAGAGCGAGGAGGAAGCTGAGGGAGATAGAGAGGATGAGCGAAATGTAAAACAAGCTTGGGGTGCCAAATGACTTGTATTTTTTTACTTTGAAATGAAATGAAATTTTCTCTTTTGTTCAATGACTTGATGAGATCAAAAAATATCTAAGTTGTACAAGTGCTTAATTGTTTGAACATGTTAGAACATCAAACTTGAAAGCGATTATTAATCTATGTATGAGAGGTCGGAAAAACATTGTCAGCATGAGATCGGCCTAAGCCGAGAACAAACACCAATCGGAACTTAAGATTATTAAAATTGGAAACCCGATTTGAACACTTAAGATCAGAAGCACCATTAAGCCGGATTGAAACCTTAACTTTATTAAATGATTATCCACAATATTTATAAAAGGTAGATCGGAAATAAGACTGGATGGCACGAAGACCTAATGTTGGTTTGATTTCATTTGACGAGAGATCGAAAATGTGATTGACTGGCAAGGAGACTTGATAACTGGTTTGAGAGAATGGTAATGAATTGAACGACATGGAGACTTGGTGTTGGGGATTGATTTCAAAGTCTACTGATTTCGGGGATCGGCCAAAATATGGTATCGACAGTCAACCTAAGATGTCGACCCTCGATGCAGTCTAGGTGAATTAGGTTTTAATGTTATCAATATGTCACATTTTATAGCCTTTTAGTGTTGGTACATGTTACCCAATTCATTCCCATGTATAGTGCACTTTAGTGCAATTTGTTGGATTCCGGTATACTAATTTGACATAATCGGATGACCTAGTTCCCTCAGTTTTCAGGTTTCAGTCAAAACTACAAACTTGTAGATCTATGTCTTATTGCACGCGGGGCAAAATTTCAGGTCATTTTGAGTTATGTAGACCAAGTTATGGTCATTTTACTATTTTTGGTCAGAATGTACCAAAATTGGTCACTTTAGGTCATTTTAGGTCACTTTTGGTTTGGCCAGTTTTTGGACCCGAACTTGAAAAAGCTATTTCACTTGCTTATGGTCATTTCTGGGCTTTGGTGTCTTCATAAGACTTGTAGATACATGTCTCAACTATTCATGGTAAAAATTTCAGGTCAATTGGACCTATTTTGAGTGAGTTATGGACAAAAAACTAAATGCTGCCCAAATGGTCAATTTTTAGGCCTTAAATGCACTAATCCGGATTTGGTCATTTTTCAAGTTACCTTCCAAGCAGAATTTTGGTAAGCTTCCTTCATGAATGTTGGCACGTTTTGTGCCTAGTTTCACCTCCAATTGGTCTCATACCAACTGGAGCCACACACTTAAGGTTCTAGGCTAAATTACACACTGCCCTATTGCACATTGTCCATCACTCAATCAAAGGACACATTTAACACTTACCAATTTACACATTTATGCCATTTTTGTTTTATACCATAACCTAAACACATTTCACAACACATTTTTGGTCACTTTGGCAGCTTATAACCACACTCAATATGCACCTTATAGTACAGAATTTACCAAGTCCAATTTACACACAATTTAACTACATAACCAAGCTCATTCACATGTCCAAACTCAAACCTTTATACACATGTGCAAGCTGCCACAACATGTACCATAATTCAACAATAATATTCCATAAATAAAACCATAAAGCAACATATTTTTGGTCCACAATTCAGGCTGCAGATTCATACCTCTCCTTGGATTAATTTCCAAGCTTCCAAAATCAAGTGTACATTCACATACATCTAATATACGTCACCAAATTTATTCCTATACATACAAACACTTCTTCAACACTTTAATCTACCATTTACATACAAGAATAAACTGCCCTTAAGGAGTTTCCATGGCTACCAAAAATAAACATCTCCCTTAGAACATCAAACTCCAAAATTCTTTCCGTAATTCAAGTACCCATAACATCCTCACAAACTTTAATGAAGCAATAATCAAAAACACATACTTACCTCTTTGGAAACTCTTCAAAACCTCTCCAAAACTTGATCTTCTTGTTACCTATCTACAGCTTAAGGTGTATGGACAACTTTTAGTGAAGGGAAGTGCAAGGAAGGAAGCTTGGATCACACTTGCATGGAGCTCCAAAACCATGCGGCAATGGAGTTTCTCTCAAGAAAGTTTTCGGCTGAAATTTTGGGAAGTGAGGAAGATGACAATCTGCTGGTCCAAGATGAAGATTAAGTGGTCCACTTTGGTGGGTGAGTGGAGCACTAAGTGTTGTTTAATGTTAGTTTATTCATAAGTTTCGTTTTCCCACTTTTAACTGCCCATTTTTGCTATTTACATTAGGTACCACTTATTTAATTTTTCATGATATTTTCCAAGTGTAATATCATGTATTTTTAATGGACATTTAGGTCAGAAGACAACTCGGGATGTCAAATGACTACAATGCCCCTGTTCAGGTTGCATTCTCGATTTTTCAGTAAAACCGAGTTCTGTCCATTTTTTGATTTCTCACTTTTCTTTGTACTAATTATTAATTTTCTTTGATATTTCTAATGGTATTTATACTTCAATAGACATTTATTTAAGTCCTAAAAATATTTTCCAGGGTTCCTCGCAGTCCAGGACTAGTCAACGATCCATGCTGCAACTTTCCGGTGCAGTCACCTATCGCTAGGGTTCTCGGCTCGTTTAACTTGGTTACATTTCATTGTTATTATTTTTCCTTTGTTTTTCTTGTATTTTCTTTTCTTGTATTTCATTATTTTATGTCTCCTCATCAATATCTAAGTGTAGTTCTAGGCATCCTAGCTATTCGGACAACACTAGTCACAGGAACAGTAGAACGCACTACCGAACATAGGGGTGTTACAATTCTCCCCCGCTTAAAATAAATTTTGTCCATGAAATTTTACCCAATAGCCATCTTACAATAGTCATACGTTTATTTTCTCCTTTCTAAATGATCGTACAATCTTCCTTGCCTCGAATTTGTATAAGACTTTTAACAATCTAATACAACATTTAATTTGTTTGTATAACACTAATCTTCTCTTACTATTGTGCTGTCTAATATTTCGATTCATGTTCCTTCTTGAATGACCCTTGAGGTAATGTTAGAATGATTTATCTAGTCATTGGTCCTCTGACCATTCTAGTCAATAGTCTTCCTCACATTCGTAACATTTCTTTGTTATATCTGAATCAACTGTTCAAATTTTTACTTCCATAATTCTTTTTATCTTTTAATATTCTATAACTTACTTCCTTCTGTACTAAACTATAACCTTTCGATTTTCTAACTTTTGAGTTTTAAATCCCTAAGTAGGATTTTCAAACTTATTTCTAATAATTAAATTCTGTCCTGGCATAACTATACCAAAACAGATGCCGTTAGCAACTATTCTCATCTTGGTGTACTATTAAGTAGTACATAGCTCTACACAATAATCTCAAGTCAGTATTGTAATCTACAGCTTACAGTATAAACATCAAGAACATTGCATAGTTACTACGATACATCCCAATAGATCAAATTTTTCGATATTTTATCCTTTTCGAATTTAGTGATATTCGAATCTTATTCTGATTACAATATCCATTAATAATTACTAACAGTAACATCCTTGCCCTCATCTAGAGCAATTCTATTACTATAACTTACTTTTACATCCTCTTGCCTTACATTAAGTAGGCTTGCCGTTTAGCTTTATAATTTATGGTGTGTTAGAACATACTTTTCGCCGATAAACTCTTTCAAAACTAATTTCACTTATTATCACAATCCTTATCTTAAAGGACTAATCACTAATGCATCAAAATTTATTCCCCTATAAAGGAATAACAATAGAACATATAGTTCTAACACTAACATAAAAGTATGCAGATTCCAGGTCAAACAATACATAAATGAAGAGTGCCAACCTTCTTCTTAACAAACAATACTGGTGCTCCCCATGGTGACACACTAGGGTAGATGAAGCCCTTTTCAAGTAGTTCTTGCAATTGTACCTTCAACTCCTTCAACTCTGCTGGTGCCATTCTGTATGGTGTTATGGAGATTGGATCCACACCAGGCAGAACATTAATTTCAAACAGCACTTCTCTTTCTGTAGGTAATCCTGGCAATTCATCAGGAAACATAAAATATCTGGAAAGTCATATATTATAAGGATGTCCCTCAATGCTGGACTCCCCACTTGGGTGTCTACCACATGTGCCAAGTATGCTTCACACCCATTTCTGATCATTTTTCTGGCTAGTGCGGCTGAAATGACGTTTGATGACAATAGCTCCCTCTCCCCATGTATTACCACATCACTATACCGAGGGAGACCAAAAGTGACTGTCTTCAGCCTACAGTCAATCATGGCGTGATGCCTGGCTAACCAATCCATGCCCAAGATGATGTCATAATCTCTGAAGGGCATTTCAATGAGATCAGATAAAAAAATGTGTCCTTGGATCACTAAAGGACAATCCCTATACATTTTATTAACCCTGACCTCTTGTCCTAACGGACTGGTTATTAGCACCTCAAAGTTTATTTTTTTGTATATGGAATAGCAATGCAATCAATGATGCTAGCACTCACAGAAGAATGGGTAGAACCCGAATCAAATAACACAAACACATCTTAATTAAAAGTTGAGAAGGTACCAGCCACAACATCAGATGTCTCAACTTCTTCTCTGTGTCTCATTACCTAGACTTTGACTGGAGCACTGTCATGCTCTGATTGTTTCACTGTGCCTTGGTTGCCTACTGGGTTACCTCTACCCCTACCTCTACCTCTACTGGGTGGTTGTGAACGTCTAGTGACAGGGCTCTGAACTAACCCTTCAGCAATAGTAGGAGGTAGTCCAACTCTACGGGCACTGGTGCAGTCCTTGGCAAAGTGTCCTATGCCTCCATAGTTATAACAGGCTCCTATGGCCTTGTAGCATACCCCACCATGATTTTTACCACAAGTTTCACATTGGTAGGGAGGGTAGGAACTCCTAGTTGTTCGACGACTGGACCTTGGAGGTCTCTGCCTTGATGATCCACCTCTGTTATATCCCTAAGCTCGGGGCTCCTCAAATTCTTTTCTCTTTCTCAAATTACTGCTTGAGTTATGACCCATAGGTTTCTCCCTCCTCTCTATTTCATGTTGCCCTTGTGGGGGTTAGGTTTGTACTTGGGCATGGGCCGATAGATTATCAGCCATTTGTTGAAAGAAAGTGGCCATTTGATGGGCCATTTGTGTAGTAATTTGTATCGGTAAAACTGGTACAGTCGGGCCTTCGACACTTTGTGGAGCTGGGGCCTCAACTTGTACCTCAGCCTCTATCAGTTGATCGACTGAATGATCACCCTCTTCCATAGTCAATTCGAGGATCTTAGACCTCTTGAACAATTAACACAAGGAGATTTTCTCCCGTTAGTGCATATTTATAATGTAATGTACTGTATGTATCAAACAATGACATTGAGTAGTTGTACAATGAAGAAAGAATATTCAAATTATAGGTGAAAACAGAATTTAAAAACTAGCTCTGATACCACTAAAACATGTCACACCCTACCCCTATGTAAGGCATAACATGATCCCATAGTATACCTAATGAATTACCAACTTCATCTACTGATAACCCATTAAACACATACAAGGGATTTTAAACTTTTCTTACTTCTTTTCCACAGTGGTGAGCACTATTTACAGGTGTTAAAAAAAAACTTTCTTTTGAACTGAAGTGAAACAGCTAACAGATTTGGATTATTAGTAATTTCTGTAAAAATTTTGGCAGAGTGCCATCTGTATTTTGAATAAAACAGTTCTTTAAAAACCTATAAAAGTCCAATATATTTCTCAATCTCAACTCCAACATTTAATCAACACAAGTCCACAATAATTTTTCAGTATTTTCAAAGGCTGAGATAAAAGAAATATAACATAATATTTACAAACTAAAATAATTTACAATTTATTTTACACCTTCAATGTACAGTTTTAATTTACAATTGCTCAAAATCAAGAACACTATATACATACAGTGAAAATATATTACAATACAAAATGCAAAATATGGTATACTCAATATACCCGATGATCTCTCAGTGTAGTACTAGCAACCTTAGCCCGCCGCCTATCGATCTGTCTACTGCGATAAAGAATGAAAAGCTATCGCTGAGTAAAATTTACTCAGTGGTGCACAATAACAATTTGAAATGCGATATATAAATCTTTTATTGACAATTCACAAATCAAATAATTCACAATTCTATTTCACAATTTACAAAATTCATATAACACCATTTTATCAAATAACTGAATAATACAGTTTTGCCAATCAATAACACAATTTGATCAAATAACTGAATAATACAGTTTTACTAATCAATAACACCATTCGATTAAACAACTGAAGAATACAATGTTGCCAATCGATAACACAATTTAATCAAATAACCGAATAATACAGTTTTGCAAATCAATAACACAATTTGGGCCATGACACAAATTTTCCACACATGCCATGTTGTACAGCACAATAAGACACACTCACCCCAATAATCGAAATCAATGAGGGAGGAAGCTAGCTAAATAATGAGTACTCATCCTCACTCACCTCAGACTGACAAGTCAAAGAGGGAGGAATATAGTCATACTCACCCCATAAATGTTAGAGGAATATAGTGTACTTATCAGAGCACTTGCAGGCGTTACGTATCGCCATCCCTGCAAGCTCCTGGGTTCACACGTGAGAGTTCCCAGGAATCGTAGGCGTTACGTATCGCCATCCCTACTTTGCTCCGATACCACTAAACACAATTTATCTCAAAATTTCCATTTACAAAGTAGGCAACACAATAATTTCCAAATAATATTCCCAAAACCAAAACAATCAAAAATTATTCATAACTCATTTCTCTAAATAAATTTGCTAGTAAAAGCAGTGAATATAAAAGTATTGTGCACGGACACAATTTAAAACTATAATGTTCAATTAAATTTTAGAGTAGAAAATGAGAAGTCAAAATTATTGTGCACAAACACAATTTAAAACAATAACATACAAATAATCATAATTTATTTCAATTGAAAAATTCAAAAGAAATAACTATTGTGCACAAACACAATTTAAAATAATAACATACAAATAATCATAATTTAATTCAATTGAAAAGTTCAAAAGAAATAATTATTGTGCACAAACCTCTGATAACTATCTCTTGGCTCTGACTCAGTGTTTCTTCCCTTTTCCTGAGTCTTTGCTAACTGAAACACACAATTTAAAGTGTTTCAGTACTCATTTAAACTGTCTCTAAGAATAAGGTTCAATAATTAATTTATCGAATTCTATTATTTCCTTAGTCAACCTAAGATGTCGACCCTCGATGCAGTCTAGGTGAATTAGGTTTCAATGTCACCAATATGTCACATTTTATAGCCTTTTAGTGTTGGTACATGTTACCCAATTCATTTCCATGTATAGTGCACTTTAGTGCAATTTGTCAGATTCCGATATACTAATTTGACCTAACCGGATGACCTAGTTCCCTCGATTTTCGGGTTTTGGTCAAAACTACAAACTTTTATATCTATGTCTTATTGCACGCGGTGCAAAATTTCAGGTCATTCTGAGTTATGTAGACCAAGTTATGGTCATTTTACTATTGCTTATTAGAATGTACCAAAATTGGTCACTTTAGGTCATTTTAGGTCACTTTTGGTTCAGCAAGTTTTTGGACCCGAAATTATGTAAGCTATTTCACTTGCTTATGGTCATTTCTGGGCTTTGGTGTCTTCATAAGACTTGTAGATATATGTCTCACTATTCATGGTAAAAATTTCAGGTTAATTGGACCTGTTTTGAGTGAGTTATGGACAAAACACTAACTGCTGCCCAAATGGTCAATTTTCAGGCCTTAAATGCACCAATACGGATTTGGTCATTTTTCAAGTTACCTTCCAAGCAGAATTTTGGTAAGCTTCCTTCATGAAAGTTGGCACTTTTTGTGCCTAGTTTCACCTCCAATTGGTCTCATACCAATTGGAGCCACACACTTAAGGTTCAAGGCCAAATTACACACTGCCCTATTGCACATTGTCCATCACTCAATCAAAGGACATATTTAACACTTACTAATTTACACATTGATGCCATTTCTGTTTTGTACCATAACCTAAACACATTTCACAACACATTTTCGATCACTTTGGTAGCTTATAACCACACTCAATATGCACCTTATAGTACAGAATTTACCAAGTCCAATTTACACACAATTTAACTATATAGCCATGCTTATTCACATGTACAAACTCAAACCTTTATACACATGTACAAGCTGCCACAACAAGTACCATAATTCAACCATAATATTCCATAAATAAAACCATAAAGTAACATATTTTTGGTCCACAATTCAGGCTGCCGATTCGTACCTCTCCTTGGATTAATTTCCAAGCTTCCAAAATTAAGTGTACATTCACATACATCTAATATATATCACCAAATTTATTCCTACACATACAAAAACTTCATCAACACTTTAATCTACCATTTACATACAAGAATAAACTGCCCTTAAGGAGTTTCCATGGCTGCCAAAAATAAACATCTCCCTTAGAGCATCAAACTCCAAAATTCTTTCCACAATTCAAGTACACATAACATCCTCACAAACTTTAATGAAGCAATAATAAAAAACACATACTTACCTCTTTGGAAACTCTTCAAAACCTCTCCAAAACTTGATCTTCTTATTACCTATCTACTGTCCAAGGTGTATGGACAACTTTTAGTGAAGGGAAGTGCAATGAAGGAAGCTTGGATCACACTTGCATGGAGCTCCAAAACCATGCGGCAATGGAGTTTCTCTCAAGAAAGTTTTTGGCTGAAATTTTGGTAAGTGAGGAAGATGACAATCTACTGGTCCAAGATGAAGATTAAGTGGTCCACTTTGGTGGGTGAGTGGAGCACTAAGTGTTGTTTAATGTTAGTTTATTCATAAGTTTCATTTTCTCACTTTTAACTCTCTATTTTTGCTATTTACATTAGGTACCACAAATTTAATTTTTCATGATATTTTCTAAGTGTAATATCATGTATTTTTAATGGACATTTAGGTCAAAAGACAACTTGGGGTGTCAAATGACCACAATACCCCTGTTCGGGTTGCATTCTCGATTTTTCGGTAACACCGAGTTTTGTCCGTTTTTCGATTTCTCACTTTTCTTTGTACTAATTAATTAATTTTTCTTTGATATTTCTAATGGTATTTATACTTCAATAGACTTTTATTTAAGTCCTAAAAATATTTTCCAGGGTTCCCCGCAGTCCAGGGCTAGTCAACGGTCCACGCCATGACTTCCCGGTGCGATCACCCATCGCTAGGGTTCTCGGCTCGTTTAACTTGGTTACATTTCATTGCTATTATTTTTCCTTTATTTTTCTTGTATTTTCTTTTCTTGAATTTCATTATTTTATGTCTCCTCATCAATATCTAAGTGTAGTTCTAGGCATCCTAGCTATCCGAACAATAGTGGTCACAGGAACAGTAGAACGCACTACCGAACATAGGGGTGTTACAGGGATCAACTTAACTAATGCAAGATAAGTCAATAATGGATGTGCCTAATATTTTGAGCATTAGAGGCTAGGTAAAAGGATTGAACCTCACGTGAGATGTGATGTGCAAGAAGTTGCTCACTTATAGTTTATTGTAATTCCAATAATGGATGTGCCTGACGATGATCAATAAGACTATAAGAATTCAATCACCTACTAGAAATCCATCCAACTAGGATTTCCGTTTTCTACTTTGGATGTGTAGGATTCGCTAAGTTAGTGGGAGCACCAATTTGATTAAAAGACCATAATCATTTTGGTTAATTACATGATACATTTACTAATTAATCTGGCTATTTTTTGCAGTTATTCTTCTGATAATAATGACACACAATAACCACCACCATCCAATATTCTTGCGAGCATACTTGATCACAATAGGTTGACAGGACCTAATCTTTCTGATTGGTTCAGAAATTTAAAACTTGTCCTGTACCTTGAACATATAGGATATGTTCTAGACTCAAAGGTTCCTGGTCCATTACCTCTAGAGGCCACTCAAGAGGAACATGAAACTTTGGACAAGTGGAAAGAGCATGATATGAGAGCCAAGTGTTACATGCTTGCTTCTATGAGTAATGAGTTACAGAAGCAACATAAAAATATGCAATATGCAAGTGAGATCCTCCTTCACCTGCAAGAGTTATATGGTGAGCATAGCATGAATGCTAGGTATGAGATATCTAGATAGCTATTCTGCATGAGGATGTCCGAGGGACAGAATGTTAGGGATCATGTCCACAAGATGATTCAGCTTATTGAGCAGCTGGAACATCTTGACTTTCACATGGATTTCCAACCGCAGACGGATTTGATCCTTCAGTCCCTACCTAAGTCATTTGGGAATTTTGTGAAAATTTTCCATATGACTAAGCAAGAATACACCTTGGTTGGTTTACTTAACATGCTGATTATTTCCCAAAAGAATATGTTGGGCAATAAAGGAAAAGATATAGCTTTGATTGCATCTTCTTCTGCTGGAAAGTCCAACAAGAAGAAGGGTAATAAGAAAAAGAAACCTCAAATTCCTGGTCTGTGACACCCCTTACCCGTCTACAGTGTAGCTGAGTAAGATATGCCACCCAGTGTGCCAGAGCACCATATCTTATTTCATAACAGTTTACCCTCCTTAATTTATTTATTTGTTATTCACCAAGTACAAAAATTTACCAATTATATCATTTATTTATAAATTTGATTAATCTGAATTTTTCATAAATTTTTATAGAAAATCCGGCAGAGTGTCAGCTGTAAATTGGAAAATAGTTCCTCTAAACCTGTTAAAAGAAACACTTCCAATATGGTTCTCAGATCTAGAACTGCAACACCCCTATATTCGGTAGTGCGTTCTACTGTTCCAGTGACAAGTGTCTGGCCGAACAACTAGGATGCTTAGAATTTTACTTAAATGTTAGTGATGAGACATAAAATAATGAAATACAATAGAGGAAAATACAAGAAAAACAAAGGAAAAATAAGAGAAATGAAATGTGATTAAGTTAAATGAGCCAAAAACCGTAGCAATGGGTGACTGCACTGGGAAGTTGTGGCGAGGACCGTTAACTAGGCCTGGACCACGGGGAACCCTGAAAAATATTTTTGGGACCTAATTAAACATCTATTGAGGTATAAATGATATTAGAAATATCAAAGAAAAATTAATAAATTAATATAAAGAAAAACGAAAAATCAAGAAACAAAAAAAAATCGGTGTTATTGAAAAAATGGGAATACAAACCGAATAGGGGCATTATGATCAATTGACACCTAGAGTTGCCTTTTGACCTCAATGTCCATTAAAAATGAGTAATAACACACTTTGAAAATGTCATAAAAATTAAAAATGTGGTACATAAAATAAATGATGGAAGTTTGGGGCATAATTGCAATTAAGGGAAAATTTGGATTATTAAACATTTAATCCACCTTAGTGGAGCACTATGAATTTGTATATTGATTAAGTGGACAGCATATCCCACCTCAGCCACTTCTTCTTCTTCTTCATTTCATCTTCAAGCAGAATCCAATGTTAGTAGTATGCCCTAGAGCATATCATTTAGTATGTATCTTGTACATATTTTATTAATAAATGGCATTTCCACTTTTCTATTTATATAATATATTTATGTGTAATAGAAAAGGTCCATTGATATTTTGTTAGAAATATTATTCTTAAGTTGTTAAGAATATGAGTGACAATATTTCTAGCACAAAGTATCATAAATAGGTTCACAATCGAGGATACTTCATAATAAGGACATGACTTATCCAGAAATATTGTATTCATGTTTGTTCCCAAGTTATTTATATGAGATATAAATAAGATGGAATGGTGAGTCTCATGCCATATAACAAACATGATAGGCACTTATAAACGATAAGTAGGCCGAACCAGTGACACTTATGACAAGCACATGGAGTTTACTCTTGTCAATGTTTTGTCATAAATCATATCAGTGCATATAATCTTTAGACCTGAGATAGCACAGTTATCTTGTATATAGGTAGTTTGAGTTTGATACTGCTTTCATACTTGTACTATGTATGGGTATATGGCCATGTGTTGGCTCCTGCTAGTTATATATGGAGGTAGGTGTTGATCAAGATGGAATCTGTTCCTCTAAGTAAATAGAGATAAAATCCTATGTTCATTTAATTGTTCTTGATGTTTCAAGTTCCTGGCCAGGACAGATAGATTTATTCAGAAAAGAGTTTCTGATGAGAAAATCCTTTTAATCAAGAACTGGAATTAAAAGAGAACATAATATTCATAGCAAATGGAGTTTGACATAAACCATGACTCCAACTTGAGTTGGGATTTTGTAACAGAAGATTCTAGTGCATGGTAACATATGATTATAGGTTCATTTAAGGTAAATCTTATTACTAATTGGGTGGCCATGGCATGCTATGCTAGGTGTTAACCATGGTCTATGAGGTTCATAAAATGATTTAGAGAAATCATTTATGGTAAGAAAGAGTTCTGATGATATTAAGAGTTGATATCATGTCTCATTGCCAATTAGTGGTGAGCCTAGTAAGTCACACACATACACAAGTTATCACCTATTTAAATATGATTTAATTAATTAATTAAAGAGTTTAATTGATTAACTAAATAGATTTGGTTTGCAATTAAATTGCAAAGTCCCTAGCATTACTTGAAACCAAATCTAGATTATTGGATGTGTAGTATAAATTAAATTTATATTTAAAGTGTTTAAATATGAATTTAATTGATGAGAAATTAATTAATAGAGATTAATTAATTAATTTATATTTGATATAAATTAATTAGAAGAAGAAAATAATTATTTTGGGTTAAGAACTCAAAATTAAGACACAGGGGCATTTTGGTCATTTCACAGTGTGACACGTGGCACCATGAGATGGTGACACATGGCATAACACATAAGCTTGCCAAATGTTTTTTTAATCATGTAAGATGATTAAAATCAAGATTAAATATAGGTTTGACACTTGGCACAATGTGATTGGGTCACTTAAACCTAGAGCTAATCAAAAGGTGACATGTGGCTAGGGTTTAATGTGTTAACCTAGCTATTTAAGTGTGGTTATGAAAAGAAAACATAACCAGCAGCCTCTCCTCTCAATTGTCACGCCACTTTGAGCCTCTCCAGCTATTTCTCTTCATCTCTCATCAATTCAAAGAGATTAGCCATCAATCTCTTGAATTAAGAACGCTAGAAATTGTTTCTAGTGTCCTATTTACATCTCTAATCTCTTAAAAGGCAGAACTTGATTTTCTAATTAATAGAAAAAGCTTTAGAAGCCATTCAAGGGCTGCCATAGGTGTTCTTGGTGTGGACAAGCTAGAGGGACAACATCTGGTGTCCTGAAGATGAATCTCAAAGGCGCAGACACGCTGCAGTGCATCAAGAGGTTAGTGTAATCGTTCTTGATTTAATCTAGGGTTCTAAAATTAATCTGATTAATTTTAAAATCTTAAATGGCAAATACAGATCCAAAAACATATTAAAAGAGTTTTAATATGTTGTTTATCATTGAAATCAAATAGATAAAAATAAATCTTGCATGGTGCATGTGACCCTAGGTGAAAATTTTTGAATTCAATGGTATAAACTTGTGTTTTTCACGCTTCCGTTCCTTCATCCAATCCTCCCAAAAACTCCATGGATGGCCAAAGCTTCAAGCTCTCATCCACCAAGATCAAGCCATGAAATCTTCAAGGTTCTTTCATTAAACTTTATCCTCATACCTTGGGCAGCATATTGTGAGCAAAAAGAAGGACTTTTGTTAAGGTTTGACCAAGCTCCAAAAAGAGGTAAGAGTCCAATTCACTTCCTTTCTTAAGTAAAGTTTATGTTTAGCTTGAGATGAGTTGTTTGGTGATGAAAATTGATGGAATTGTTGAGTTATTGGACTGCCCAATTTTAGGCAGCCATGGAAGCCTATATTGTTTGAGCATTTTGCCCAATTTACTTTGCTGGAATTGTGTTGAATAAATATAGAAGTGCCAAGAATGAATATTGAAATATTGGGAGGAGGAGGATTACCAAATTGGGGGTGTAAATTCTCTTATGCAGGTTGTGATTGTTGTCAGTGTATAAATTAGATTATAAGTGTAAAGTTGTGACTCCAATTAGTATAAGGCCAATTGAAGGTGAAACTAGATATAAAATAAGCCAACTTTCATGTAGAAGTGTTGTCCAAATTCTGCCTAGAAGTGACCTAAAAGAATGACCAAATCCGAAATTGCATGACATGAAAATCCAAAATTTTGACCATATGAATAGTAGCCAGTATTTTGGCCATAACTCACTCAAAACAGGTCCAAATGACCAGAAATTTATACCATGGAAAGCTTAGACATAGAGCTACAACTCTTGTCAAGATACCAAAGCCCAGAAATGACCAGTACTAAGTCAAAATGCTTGCATAATTTGGGTTACAAAAACTAGCCGAATTGACTTTAACCTAAAAATGACCTAAACTTTGCAATATAAGTGCAACTTGACCAGCAATAGTAAAATGACCATAACTTGGTCCATATAACTCCAAATGCCCTAAAACTAGTACCAAATTTTCACTAAGACATAGGTCTACAATAATGGCATTTTGACCAAAACCCAGAAACTTAGGGAACTAGGTCAATTAACTTGATTAAATTGGTATACCAAATCTAGAAATGGTTTAAATGACCATTAACTCCAGCAAAGTGTTTTAAGTATAACTCCCACTAGAAGTATTCAAACAAAATGAGCCACACCATTCTGGAAAGCTAAGAAATATACCTTCAACTTTGTTTAGACCTCTCCCTCATCTTATGAATGTAAAAAGCTTAAATGTTGGGTCAAAGCTACTGCCCTAGTTGAACATCCTGTCACTACATGACCATTGAGTCCAGTCCAATTACTTAACCGTAAGTAACTCTACAAGACTTGAAAAATTACAATAAAAAAATTCTTAGTGACCATAAGACATAGGGTAACATATCCTATGGAGAGTAATAGACCTAAATATGGCAGTAACCTACTCAAATAAAATTGGCAATGTGTAATACTAAAACTGCCTAGTAAGGGTACCGAAATTCAGAATTGACCTAGTTATGGTCAATTAACCATAACTTGAGTTATACAAATCCAAATGACATGATTCAAAAAGAAAATTAAAGAAGACACAATGAGAAACAATTTAATAAAGAGAAATCTATTAAATTTATACTGTAGCTTGGTCCAATAGATAGTAAACATTGGCCATGAAATCTGAATAATTATAATAAAATGTAATAAGCTTTAAAATGAAATTGGTAATATATACTAACACTTACAGACTATAAAATGTGACAAATTGGGAACATTAAAATTGACTCACTTAGAGTGCATCAAAGGTCAACATTATAGGTTGACTAATGAAATGAATTGAAGGGAATTGTACTAAGAAAATTTAGATATTGGATTTTATTATCAGAAATGATTTAACTGAGTACTGAAACATTTTAAATTGTGTGTTTCAGTTGAAAAAGTTATTGAAAAGCATAAGGAACATTGAGTCAAGGCCAAGAGACGACTCATCAGAGGTTTGTGCACAACTAGTTTTTAGTTGATTTTATTCTGAATATTTCATATGATTAAATGAAATTATTTTCCTTATGTATTATGTTTATCAAGTATTGGATTTAATTCAATGATTATTGAAATTGTTATAGTATGTATGAATTTAGCTTTGTGAAATGGTATTTTAACAAGTATTAAGTATTGTTGTGGATTGAATAAATTATGTTTTGGAAAATTTTGATAGAATATGTTTTGAATTGTGATGGGCAATTTGCATGGAAAAATACAAATTTATGTTTTGAATTGTGATAAGCATAAAAAAATTATTGGATATTAGAATTGACTTTGAATCGAACTGTGTTGTGATTTATGCTTACAAAAAGGACAAAGAGAATTATAATATTGTTTTATATCTCACTATAGATGCTTGACTAGGTTATTGCCTGTCTCTCTCATTTGTTGAGGAGACAATGGAGTTAGATTTGTTTTGATTACCATGGTATGTGCACAGGCTTAGATTCTCCTGTTATTAGAGGTTAGATCTAAGTTCTTATTTGTTATGGCCCTTTCGGAAGTTTTATTATTGTGATGTGTACTGTGCACGATAATTTGACCTCCCCGACCATAGGGAGTTAGAATCCAATTCGACCTCCCCGACCATAGGAAGTTAGAATCCAATTCGACCTCCCCGACCATAGGGAGTTAGAATCACCCCGAAGATGGCCCTTGCGGATTAGTCTTGCATAGTTAGTGAGATAAAGAATGGTTTTTGAATAGTAAATAATTTCGATTTCAAATGGGATTTATGCATAATTGATTTTGTTGGAATTAATCTTTATTTCCATGATTGCTAGAATTACTTTAAATGTCCAGTTGTGATTTGATAATTTGAATTTCTTGCTCGAAGTCATTTTAACTAATGATTTATATTATTGGCAATTAAGATTTTGACTTTTGGAATTTTGTTAAATTTCGAGACTTTCAAATTAATTGTTATAATTTTGTCAATGTATATTATACTATATTTTAAATTATAGTTGTGTACCACTGAGTTCACCACTCAGCGATAGCTTTGTATGCTGTCGCAGGTGAAAAGAGCATAGAGCAGTTGAGTAAGCTTTTTTGAAGACACATGCAGATCAGCTCCAGGTATATCATAGATATACCCATGTACATAGGTTTTGATGTATACATGTAATAATATGTATGTAAATTATTTGAGCAGTTGTATAAAAATTTTTGTAAAATATTTTGGTATGTAATTAAATATAAATTATTGTAAATGTAAATTTGAGATTTCATTTACCTGAATAGTTTTGTAATATTAATTTTTGAGTCTTGTAATCAATGAATTGTTTCTTTTATGATGAGGTTAGTTTGAAAATGAAATGATTTGATTATTGAATTTGAATTGTGAGATGAAATGATGTTTATTAGAGTTGTATTTGAGAAAACATATTGGGAGTGTTTTCTTTTTCAGGTTTGAAGAACTATTTTCTCAAAATACAGCTGGCACTCTGTCGAAATTTTGAAAATTTTTTATAACACCAGATTTTAATTGATGATTTAAATTTCACAAAAATTGATTTAAAATCCCTTGTAGTATATTTAATGAGTTACCGATAGGCGAAGTACGGTAATTCATTAGGTGTACTACGGGATCATGTTACATCTTACGGAGGAGTAGGGTGTGACAAGAACTCCAATATACATCCATATCAACTCAATCTTCAAATCTCAACACAATTTTCAAAATTTTTGTTCACATCACAATTCGAATCAATTTCATGAATATTCCCCAACATTTTATTTTTTTCAACAAAATATACTGATGATTACAATAAAATGAAATTTCATATACTTACATTATCATATGATTTCATGAGTTTATAATTACAATCAAGAACTAGTACAAAATGCAAAGTACAAAATACAACCCAAAATCCCTAATATCCTACTAAGTGCACTGCAGATATGAGGTGACTCTGGACTCTATGCAGATCTGACTAATCACCCGGTCTGAGGTCTATTGGACTCCCCAGCTGTGTCTCTAGTACCTGCGTGTGGCAAAAATGACGTGCTAAGCAATCATGCTTAGTGGTGCCAATATAAAATAAAATAGCTAAAACAAAATGGATATAAAAAATGTATGCTAACATTTTATGTAGACTAAATTCCTGGCAAATATTATAGTATTATTTGATTAAAATTTTGTAAGATTTATTTAGATTGCCCAAGTAACCTATACTAGTCAACTGGACTGGATAAATGGGTAAACTGGCATTGGGTACCAAGTACCTCGGACCATCACACCATCAGTCACATTGTGTCTCCCGGTGTGCAACGGAACAATTAATAAGCTGTAATAAACATTGGGCACAAGGCCAAGTATCACACTGATATCAGAATGGCTAAAAGCCATAAAATCACAGAATGGCATAATGCCATGTGCAGTACTGCTAACTGAACCCTATTGGCATGCCAATCTATCCAAACTAATCATTCTAGGCATACTAGAGCATTTCAGAAGTTAATAATTCAATTATTTATTTTTTTATAATATAGAGGTCACTATTCATTTAACTAATTTCACTTAAAGGTTGAATTTTTAATTTATAATAGATTTTTTGAACCGAAGTTCACCAAGATACCACATTCTGGTTTACAAAAGTATTGGCATTAGTTGCCAAACAATAATTAAAACCAATGGAGAATAATTCAGAAATTTCGTTTTGAGTGCTAGAGTTCACTGTTTCATTAGGTTATTCTACAGTGAGCCAAATGTTATTCATCAAAATTGTTCTTTATTGTGTCTAGTTACATTTATTTTTATGAATCACTCCATTTGGAGTTTTTTAGCTCAAGTTATGGCCTAAACACCAAAACTGGCCAGATTGCAATTTTTCCAGAATTTATGGGCAGAATCAATTCTACAATTTTTGTACACTAGATGCAGGTCAGTTTTTGGATATGTTATGGTCAAAATTTGGGATTATTTTCTTCATGAAAGTTGTAGGGCTATGTCTCAAATTTCTACTAGTAAAAATTCAGGTCAATTGAACTTTTCTACACTGAGTTATGACCATTTGAACAAACATTGTTCATTTGGTCATTTTCCAAGGACAGCATGTTGATCACCTAGATTAGGGTAGCTTTCAAGTTAAATTGGTTTGGTTTTCTGGGTAGGGTTTCTTCACCAAAGTTGTGCCATTATGTGTCTAGTTTCATGTCCAATTAGTCTTGCACCAATTTAACCTACACAACTTCAGTTATAGCTGCCCAAACCTGCTGGACTCACACCCAGTCCTGCAAGTCACCAAGGGCAGCATACCTAACTTTAATTCCGATGGAACAAATCACTTCATTTCTTAACAATACATAACCAAATGGTCACTAACTGACCGTTAAAACTTTCTTTCACCAATACATGAACAAGGTCTCAAGTTTGTGCCCAAACCCTAACTCTACCATACCAAATTATGCATTAACTTACACTTCATTATCCTACTCAAGAGATTAATGTTAAAGGTAGCTATAATACCATTTTAGTTCAAAGAAATCTTCAAAAGCCTACCAAGTACAAGGCTACAAAAATTTTGGGGTCGGTATACACATGATTTTTATTCAATTTTCTTGTAAATATCCACTTAATTCAACTCCCTCAACATGAATTGAAAGAGAAAGAATAAGTTTGGACACTAACCTCTAATGGAGTAAATTCCAAGCTTGTAAAAGCTCCTCTTTTCTACTTCTTTTTGCTGTCTTTAGCTTGCCTAAGGTGTAGTCATAATTTTTTGTGAAGACAAATATGGGTTTTATGGTGAATAGCTTGAGGAAATCAAGTTAAAAATGAAAAAAAAAATGATGGAGAGCTTGGGTTAGGGATTTCGGCCAACATGGATGAAGAAGAAGATGAAGTAATTTGGGTCTTCTTTATCCCTTATAATGAGTTTATTTAATTTTCATTGGTAGGAAAGTTTTTAATGAGATCATACTTATGTCATTATTTGACTTTTATTTCATTATTTTTTTTATTTTGTTTTTCTTCCTTACTCCTTTTACTTATTTTTAATAAATTTTTCATCAATATTAATTCACATTTTATGTCATAAATCTCACTTACTTAAATTGACAAGTTGGTCAAAAATCATCTCCGAAGATGAAATGACCAAAATGCCCTCCGTTTGGCTTTATGAGCTAAAATTGTGTGTACCGATTGATTTAATTTTCCTTGTGTTTTCTTAGCAATTTATTGTCATCAAAACCACAATAATCCTTCTCTGAGATCTCAAAAATTATTTCATGGAGTTTTCCCCAGGTCTAGGATTACTAACGGCCTTCGCCGCCACTTCTCGTTAGGGTCACTCATCACTGTGGCTACGGCTCATTTAACCTTAGTGCATTTCATTTCTAAAAATTTTCCTTAATTTTTCTTATCATTTTTTGGTTTATTTATAACTCCTCACTCTAGTCTAATTATGATTCCAAATATTCTAGCTGCCTAGACTGACATTGGTCACCAAAACGATAGAACGTACTGATTAGCTAAAGTGAGGATGTTACAGCTCTTCCCCTCGAATAAAAGTGTCGTCCTTGAAATTTGCCTGATGCAAACAGTTGAGGGAACTGTTGCCTCATCGTCTCTTCACTTTCCCATGTTGCTTCCTCAGTATTATGGTGCCTCCAAAGTACTTTCACCAGTGGAATATGTTTATTTCTCAGTTCCTTCACTTCCCGAGCCAGTATCCGTATGGGTTCTTCTGCATATGTCAAGTCTGGTTGAATTTTAATCTCTTCCATTGAAATGACATGTGAAGGGTCTGAGCGGTATCTTCTTAGCATAGAAACATGGAATTCATTATGGATCTTATCCAGTTCTGGTGGTAAAGCTAGTCGATAGGCCATTGGTCCCACACGTTTAATAAAACACCACTCACCCGTCTATAGTGTAGCCGAGTAAGGCGTGCTACAAGGCGTGCCAGAGCACCTAGTCTGTGATTATCTCTTTTTCTGAACTCAATTTGATTTAAGAAGTCTTTATGTGATATTCATAACATACTGGTTCTATTTTCATACTTTAATGAAATTAGTGTTTCAAAAATGGTAATAAAAATCTAGCAAGGTGCCGTCTATATTTCGAACAAACTGTCCTTCTAAAACTGTTAAAAACAGTTCAATATGATAATCTCAACTATTTCACAGCCTCGATATCTCAGTAAAGTCAATAGACTTTTACAGTCATTAAACAGTTCCATAATACAGTCCATAATAATTTAAATATATCCAAAAAATCTCTATGTTATTTAATATGTACAAAATATTACAAACTTTAGAGCTTTCATAATATTACAAAATACAGGGCCGAATTTCAAAAATACAACAGAAGTACAAAATGCAAAAATATCCTAAGTCCTACCATGTATGTAATGCAGTGCAGATGACTCTGGACTCCTATGCAGATCCGATGTCTCACCCGGTCGTAGGTCTGCTGGGCTCCCCAGCTGAGTCTCCAATATCTACGCGTTACAAAAGCAACGCGCTAAGCAAATTTGCATAGTGGTGCTAAATATAAAGAAATATACACTAAAATAAAGTAAATAAATTGTTTATGAATTTATGACATCTATATTCTTTACAGTTGTTGATTCTACTTTTATTTGCTAACCTTTCATTTTTGCTAATTTTGGTGGTGCTACATGTCAGAAGACTGGATTTAGCTATTTGAATTTTATAGTGCTCAAATTAACTGCCCGTGTAGTCTATATACTGACCAGACTAGATAAACGGATATACTGGCACTGGGTACCTAGTACCTCGAGCCGTCACACCATCGGTCACAAAGTGTCTCCCGATGTGAAAACAATGTGGCTAAAAAGCCATATCATCAATATGGCGATAAGCCAAGTATAATAACACAATACGTATAGCCGTAGGTTATTAAAATCACAGTGCGGCATAATAAGTCGTAAAAACACAGTATGGCATAAAGCCATTTACAGAACAGCTGTCAGAATCCTGTTGCATGTCAACCTATCCAAACTAGTCAACTAGGCAAACTAGGGCACATTATAAATTAATTGTTTAATTCTTCAATTTCTAGAGTTTATTAGTTGTCATGCAATTGACAAGTCAATGTAAATGTTAACCTTCTTAGGTAATATGGATAAGTTAATTCTAGCATCAACATATCACAATTTACAATTCAATATGCTGTCAATATAATGCAATTTACCCTTTTTACAAGTTGGCATTCATTGCCAAATTACCTCAAGTATCATTGTATGTAAATGTCAAATTCTCAATTTTTGTGTGCTAGATTGGTCTAGCTTAAAGTCCTATTTCTCTTGGTTTTTAGCTTCTAGTCAAAGAAGCAAAATTATATCTCTATGTCTTATTGCACTCTAGGCAAACTTTCAGGTCATTCTGAGTTGTATAGACCAAGATATGGTCAATTTACTAAAGCTGGACAGATTGCACTTTTACTGCAAAATTTGGTCAATTTTAGGTCACTTTTAGTTCTAGCAGTTTTGGTACCGAAATTTGTGCAAGCTATTTGACTTGGTTCTAGACATTTTTGGGCTTTGGCGTCTTCATAAGAATTGTAGCTCTATGTCTAATCTATCCATGGAAAGAATTTCAGGTCAATTGGACTGTTTTGAGTGAGTTATAGTCATCCTAATGACTACTGTTCATATGATCAAAAATCTGGGTTGCAAGGTTGCCATTCCGGATTTAGTCATTTTTAAGGTAAGTTTCTAGGTAGAATTTTGGCAATATTTCTGCATGAAATTTGGCCCATTTGGTGTCTAGTTTCACCCCTATTGGCCACATACCAATTGGGTTCATTTTTTTTTGAACTTATGACATAATTTAGGTGCTGCCAACATACATAACCTGCATTTGAACATCACACTTCCAATTTTGTTAATCCTCCTCCTCCCAATACTTCAACATTTAATCATGGCATTTCTATATATATTGTACACAATTCTAGCAAGCATTTTGGGCAGAACACTCAAGTGCTCAATGCACACAATACACCATTAAAATTCAACATTTACATCCACCCAAATTCAATGTACATCAACACTTATATTACACATACACTTCCATGGCAATTATACAAACTGCCCACAATTTAACACCATCATATTTCATTAATAAACTTCATATTCACACACAAAAATTCATGATATTTAAGGCCGCCCAACATGGCAGTTTACTAAAGCATCAAAGTCCCACTATTAAACCCTTCATTCAAGCACTAACATACACATACTTGGATATTAACTTAATACAACTTCCATTTGAGTTTATCAACCTTAATTCCCATCTATTTGAGGTGAGAAAAACTCAAACACAATAAACCTTCATGGCTGACAAAAATGGACAAGTTCATATCTCAATATTTCCTTCCTTTCTCTTCACCAAATTACTCACATTAACCTAAACACAAGGTTTACTAAAGCAAGGGAGAGGATTTGGACACTTACCACTTGAGAGCTTCCTTCAAATTCACCAAATCTTGTTTTTCTTGTTGCCAATATCTTCCCCAAGATGAGTAGGCAAGTTTTAATGAAGGAACCAAGTGGAAAGGATGGCTTGATCATGCACCAATGAAGCTTTGCATGTGGGGCAGCAATGGTGCTTCCATGGATGTTCATTTCGGCTGGAGTAGATGATGCAGAAACTGAATTGCTTTGTGGATGTACACATGTCCTTTAGGTGTTTAAAATACCCCTTAGAGCTCCACTCACTTTTAATTAAGTTATTTTATATGTTAAGATTTTAATTATATAATTTATACCCCTTTTCTTGCACTATTTATACAATGTACCCCATTTTAATTTTTCATGACATTCCCAAAGTATAATATCATTTATTTTTAATATAAATTGAGGTCAAAAGGAAACTCTAGGTGTCAAATGACCAAAATGCCCCACTTCGGGTTGTATTCTCGATTTTTCGGTAACACTAATTTTTGTCTATTTCTCTATTTTTCGTTTTTCTTTGTACTAATTTCTTAATTTTTTTTTCTTTGATATTTCTAGTGTCAATTATATTTCAATAAACCTTTATTTATGTCTCAAAATTTAATTTCGAGGGTTCCTCGTGGTCCTGGCAATTCCTTGACCTTCCGTCTGATACCATCATTGCTGCTTGGCTCGTTTAACTTAGTTTCATTTTCTTTCTTTCATTTTTCTTCGATTTTTCTATATTTTCTTTTTATTTATTTCATCATTATATGTCTGTTCACTATCACCGAAGTGTAGTTCTAGACATCCTGACTTGCCTGGACTGATATTAGGTCACCAAAGTAACAGAACGTACAGAACACGTACAGTGGGGATGTTACAACTCTTCCCCTCTAAATAAAAATTTCGTCCTCAAAATTTACCTGATGTGAAGAGCTGAGGGAACTGTTGCCTCATTGTCTCCTCGCTCTCCCATGTTGCCTCTTCCATGTTGTGGTGCCTCCATAGGATTTTTACTTGTTTCTGAGCTCTTTTACCTCTCTTGCCAAGATTTTAATTGGTTCTTCTTCATATATCGGGTCAGATTGTACTACAATTTCTTCTGCTAAGATGACATGTGAAGATCTGATCTATATCTTTTGAGCATCGAGACATGGAACACATTATGTATCTTGTCCAGCTCAGGTGGTAAGGCTAATCTGTAGGCTACTAGTCCCACACGTTTAATAACTTTATATGGGCTAATAAACCTAGGGCTTAATTTTCCCTTTTTCCCGAATCTCAGCCTTTCTTCCACAGTGATACCTTGAGAAATACCTTCTTGCCAATTTCATACTCAATGTCCTTTCTTCTCAAGTCAGCATAAGATTTCTGTCGGTCTGAGGCAACTTTCAAATTGGCCTTTATTAGTTTCACTTTTTCCTCTGTCTATTTTACCAGATATGGTCCCACTAGCTTATCTTCACCCAATTCAGTCCAACATATAGGTGTTTCGCATTTTCTCCCATACAGTGCTTCATAGGGTGTTATTTGTATGCTAACTTGATAGTTATTGTTATATGCAAATTCTGCCAGTGGAAGGTATCTGTCCCAACTTCCCTCAAACTCAATAACAGAACTCCTCAGCATATCCTCGAGGACCTATCACATATGTTCAGTTATTATTATCATTATCAGCTCAATTTTTTGTTTGCAATAACTCAATGAGTTTTAGAATTTACCTGGATTATTCTTTCTGACTGTCCATCCGTCTGAGGATGAAAAGCCATACTAAAATGGAGTTGTGTGACCAAGGATTCTTGTAATTTCTTCTAAAATTTAGATATAAATCTCAGGTCTCTATCAGATATAATGGAAAGTGGAATTCCATGTAGTCTAACTATCTCACTGATGTACAATTCTGTTAGCTTTTCCAGTGAGCAGTCAGTTCTGACTGGCAGAAAATGTGCTAATTTGGTCAATCTATCCACAATCACCCATATTGCATCATGCTTCTTCTGAGTGAAAGGTAGACCACTGACAAAGTCCATAGTGATTCGGTCCCATTTCCATTTAGGTATGTTTATGGGCTATAACAAACCTGATGGAACTTGGTGTTGCTTGGACTTGCTGACATGTCAAGCATCTAGTTACATAGTCAGCTATGTCCTTCTTCATACCTGGCCACCAGTATCGAAGTTTCAGGTCATGGTACATTTTTATGCATCCTGGGTGCATAGCATACACACTGTTATGTGCTTCTCTCAGAATACTAGTTTTCAACTCTTTATCATCTGGTACACATACTCTTTCTTTATAGTACAGGCACCCATTTTCTTTCTCTTCATATTTAGTTTCCTTTCCCTCAGTGATTTTGCCTATAACAGCCATTAATTTCTCATCTGTCTTCTGCCCATCTTGTATCTGTTGTAACAGATTCGGCTTTACTTGCAACTCAGCCAAAATAACTCCGTCATGAGTTAAAGACAGTTGGGCATTCAGAGATCTCAATGCTACAATAGATTTTTTGCTTAAGGCATCAGCGACTACGTTTGCCTTCCTAGGGTGGTAGTCAATCACACAATCATAATCTTTTAGGAATTCAATCCATCGCCTCTATCTCAAATTAAGTTCCTTCTGGGTTGGCAGATACTTCAGACTCTTATGGTCTGTGTATATGTAGCATTTTTTCTCCATACAAGTAATGCCTCCATTTCTTCAATGTGAAGATAATTGCTACTAACTCCAAATCATAAGTAGGGTAATTCTTTTCATGTGGCCTTAACTGCCTGGAAGCATATGCGACCACTTTTCCTTCTTGCATGAGCACACACCCTAACCCATTATGTGAGGCATCACTATAGACTACAAAGTCTTTTCCCGACATTGGCTGTGTTAACACTGGTGCCTCTGTCAACATAACCTTTAGCCTCTCAAAACTGGCTTGACACTTATCATTCCAGTCAAATTTCATATTTTTGTGTAGTAATTTGGTCATTGGAGCAGCTATCAGGGAAAATCCCTTTACAAATCTTCTATAATATCCAGCTAACCCTAAGAAACTTCTGATCTCAGTTGTATTTCTGGGAGGCTTCCATTCCATCACTGCTTCAATCTTCTTGGGATCCACTCCAATCCCTTCAGCTGATACTACATGTCCAAGGAATGCAATCTCATTCAACCAGAACTCACACTTGGACAATTTGGCGTACAATTTCTTCTCCTTTAGAGTCTGCAGAACAATTTTCAAATGCTCATCTTTATCCTTCGAATACACCAGGATGTCATCAATGAAGACCACTATGAACTGATCTAAGTATGGATGGAAGATACGGTTCATAAGGTCCATGAATGCTGCTGGAGCATTTGTTAACCCAAATGGCATCACTAGGAATTCATAATGCCCATACCGGGTTCTAAATGTAGTCTTAGGCATATCTGCATCCTTAACCCTTAGCTGATGATACCCTGATCTGAGATTAATCTTAGAAAACACACTGGTTCCCTTCAACTGATTAAACAGATCGTCAATTCTAGGCAACGGATACTTGTTCTTCACTGTTACTTTATTTAACTGCCGGTAGTCAACACATAACCTCAGTGTCCCATCTTTCTTCTTAACAAACAGTACCGGAGCTCCCCACGGTGACATACTAGGGCGTATGAACCCCTTGTCTAGTAATTCTTGCAGCTGGATTTTTAACTCTTTCAATTCAACAGGTGCCATCCTATATGGAGCAATTGAAATTGGAGCTGTACCCGGCATAATCTCAATAGCAAATTCAACTTCCCTTTCTAGTGGCAAACTAGACAATTCCCCAGGAAATACCTCAGAGAAATCCCTTACTGTGGGTATGTCAGACAAGTCAAATTTACCCTACCTAGTGTCAACCACGTGTGCCAAATAGGCTTCACACCCTTTTTTCAACCATCTTGCAACTGTAGCTGAGATGACATTGGACAAGAAATCTGTCCTTTCACCCACAACTATTATTTCTTCGTTCTCAGCAGTTTTCAGAGAGATTCTCTTCAATTTATAATCTATTATTACCTGATGATGGGATAACCAGTCCATTCCCAAAATCACATCAAAGACATGGAAAGGCAGTTCGATTAAGTCTGCTGAGAACTCTTTCCCTTGAATCTTCAATGGATAGCCCTTATATACCTTGTTTACTACCACATTGTGGCCTAGCGGATTTGTGACCAGGATGTCTTGGTCACTTTCCTCTATTTGTATTCCCCTTTCTACGAGCAGCTTGATACAAATATATGAATGAGTAAATCTAAGATCCACTAATGCATGCACAAAAGTATTATTGAGGAGGAACATACCCTTGATGACATCTGGAGCATCCTGTTCCTCCTGTGCCCTTATAGCATAGGCTATGGCTGGTTTTCTACCTTTTTGTCTCTCTACAGACTCTGATACAAGTTTCTGTGAAGTACCGGCTGCCTCAGCCTTACCCGGCTTTCTACCCCTTAGAGCTGGAGGGGTAGGCCTATCAGTTGATACCGGAGTAGATGTAGCATTTTTGCGAGGACAATCTCGGACTAGGTGGTCTATAGACCCACACCATAAACAAGCACCTATCATCCTCCAACATTCACCCTTATGCCATTTTTGGCAATGTGGGCAAGCAACAGATACTATTGGGGCTGGTCCCCTGAACCTTGTCCCTGGAGAGCTAGCCACTGAAGGTGTGGACTGGCCTCTCCTCGGTGCAAACTGAGATTTGGGCCTCTATGACTGACCCTGACTTGGTGCTCTATTGAAACTCTGAGTAGGCAAACCTCTAAATTTCTAACTAGGGGCATAAGATATACCAGTCTGACCCTGACCTCTTTTCTATTGCCTGTCCCTTCTGTTCTGCTCATTCATTCTAACTTTTTCAACCTTCAGTGTGGCTTCCACTAACTTGGTAAACTCTATAATCCCCAAGGCTATAATCATTACTTTAATGTTATCATTGAGTCCTTCCTCAAATCTCTTGCATCTCTTGGCCTCATTAGGGACTATTTCTCATCCATAGCGGCTCAGTCTAACAAATTTTCTTTCATATTCAGCCACTGTCAGTTGTCTCTGGCGTAGGGTAATAAATTTCCTTCTCTTCTCTTCCAGGTATACAATTCCCACATACTTCTTTCTGAACTCATTGAGAAAGAAATCCCAAGTTATTTGTTCTGGTGGCACCTCACTAGTTACTGTATCCCATCATTGGTATGCATCATCTTGTAGTAGTGATACAGCAGTTTCCAAATTCTGCTCTGGAGTACAATGAAGTTGTTTAAAGACTCTTCCAGTTCTGTCCAACTAGTTTGCAGCTATGGCAGAATCATCTTCCCTTTTACCTTGAAAATCCACTGCTCCGAACTTTCTGAGTCTCTCCATATGAGATTTTTAATGTGGAGGTGGTGGTGGTGGCATAACTCTTGCCATCTGTCTAAAGAACTTAGCCATTTGCTGAAATGTGGCTGGTGCATTTGGTACTGGTGGAGTAGGTTCCCTCCTGTCTCCTGGTTCAGTCATAGATGGAGCATGACTCTCCACCTCCTCATCGACCGCTCTTTGCGATGTGGAGTCCATATTCTGATCAAAATAACAAATCAAAAGATCTGCATTAGAGTCATCTTAACACTTACAATGCAATGCATGATATGCAAACTATCTAGGTCCAGAAACGCCTAAACCGTGCTCTAATACAACTAAATGTAACACCCCTCACTCGCTTACAGTGTAGCCGAGTAAGGCGTGCTACACGGCGTGTCGGAGCACCTAGTCTGTGATTATCTCTTTTTCTGAACTCAATTTGATTTAAGAAGTCTTTATGTGATATTCATAACATACTGGTTCTATTTTCATACTTTAATGAAATCAGTGTTTCAAAAATGGTAATAAAAATCCAGCAAGGTGCCATCTATATTTCAAACAAACTATCCTTATAAACCTGTTAAAAATAGTTCAAGATGATAATCTCAACTCCTTCACAGTCTCGATTTCTCAGTAAAGTCAATAGACTTTCACAGTCATTAAACAGTTCCATAATACAGTCTATAATAATTTAAATATACCCAGAAATCTCCATGTTATTTAATATGTACAAAATATTAAAAACTTTAGAGCTTTCATAATATTGCAAAATACAAGGCTGAATTTCAAAAATACAACAGAAGTACAAAATACAAGGTATCCTAAGTCCTACCATGTTTGCAATGCAGTGCAGATGACTCTGGACTCCTGTGCAGATCTGATGTCTCACCCAGTCGTAGGTCTGCTAGGCTCCCCAGCTGAGTCTCCAATACCTACGCATTACAAAAGCAACGCGCTAAGCAATTTTGCTTAGTGGTGCCAAATATAAAAAAATATACACTAAAATAAAGTAAATACATTTTTTATGAATTTATGACATTGATATTCTTTACAGTTGTTGATTCTACTTTTATTTGCTAACCTTTCATTTTTACTAATTTTGGTGGTGTTGTATGTCAGAAGGCTGGATTTAGCTATTTGAATTTGATAGTGCTTAAATTAACTGCCCGTGTAGCCTATATATTGACCAGACTGGATAAACGGATATACTGGCACTGGGTACCTAATACCTCAAGCTGTCACACCATCAGTCACAAAGTGTCTCCCACTGTGCAAACAATGTGGCTAAAAAGCCATATAATCAATCTGGCGATAAGCCAAGTATAATAACACAATACGTATAGCCGTAAGCTATTAAAGTCACAGTGTGGCATAATAAGCCGTAAAAACACAGTATGGCATAAAGCCATTTACAGAACAAGTGTCAAAATCCTATTGGCATGCCAACCTATCCAAACTAGTCAACTAGGCAAACTAGGGCACATTAAAAATTAATTGTTTAATTCTTCAATTTCTAGACTTTACTAGTTATCATGCAATTCACAAGTCAATGTAAATATTGACCTTTTTAGGTAATATGGATAAGTTGATTCTAGCATCAACATATCACAATTTACAATTCAATATGATGTCAATATAATGCAATTTACCCTTTTTACAAGTTGGCATTCATTGCCAAATTACCTCAAGTATCATTATATGTAAATGTCAAATTCTCAATTTTTGTGTGCTAGATTGGTCTAGCTTAAAGTCCTATTTCTCTTGGTTTTTAGCTTCTGGTCAAAGAAGCAAAATTGTAGCTCTATGTCTTGTTACACTCTGGGCAAAATTTTAGGTCATTCTAAGGTATATAGACCAAGATATGGTCAATTTACTAAAACTGGACAGATTGCACCTTTACTGCAAAATTTGGTCAATTTTAGGTCACTTTTATTTCTGGCAGTTTTGGTATCCGAATTTGTGCAAGCTATTTGACTTGGTTCTAGCCATTTCTGGGCTTTGATGTCTTCATAAGAATTGTAGCTCTATTTCTAATCTATCCATGGTAAAAATTTTATGTCAATTGAACCTGTTTTGAGTGAGTTATGGTCATCCTAATGACTACTATTCATATGGTCAAAAATCTAGGTTGCAAGGTTGCCATTCCGGATTTGGTCATTTTTAAGGTCAGCTTCTAGGCATAATTTTGGCAATATTTCTACATGAAAGTTGGCCTATTTGGTGTCTAGTTTCACCCCCCATTGGCCTGATACCAATTGTGTTCACAGTTTTGTACTTATGACCTAATTTAGGTGTTGCCAACATACACAACCTACATTTGAACATCACACTTCCAATTTTGACAATCCTCCTCCTCCCAATACTTCAACATTTAATCATGGCACTTCTATATATATTGTATACAATTCCAGCAAGCATTTTGGGCAGAACACTCAAGTGCGTAATGCACACAATACACCATTAAAATTTAACATTTACATCCACCCAAATTCAATATACATCAACACTTATATTACACATACACTTCCATGGCAATTATACAAATTGCCCACAATTCAACACCATCATATTTCATTAATAAACTTCATACTCACACACACAAATTCATGATATTTAAGGCTGCCCAACATGGCAGTTTAAGCATTAAAGTCCTACTATTAAACCCTTAATTCAAGCACTAGCATACACATACTTGGATATTAACTTACTACAACTTCCATTTGAGTTAATCAACCTTAATTCCCATGCATTTGAGGTAAGAAAAACTCAAACACAATAAACCATCATGGCTGCTGAAAATGGACAAGTTCATATCTCAATATTTCCTTCCTTTCTCTTCACCAAATTACTCACCTCAACCTAAACACAAGGTTTACTAAAGCAAGGGAGAGGATTTGGACACTTACCACTTGAGAGCTTCCTTCAAACTTCACCAAATCTTGTTTTTCTTGTTGCCAATATCTTCCCTAAGATGAGTAGGCAAGTTTTAATGAAGGAATCAAGTGGAAAGGATGGCTTGATCATGCACCAATGAAGTTTTGCATGTGGGGCGGCAATGGTGCTTCCATGGAGGTTCATTTCGGCTGGAGAAGATGATGCAGAAACTAAATTGTTTTGTGGACATACACATATCCTTTAGCTGTTTAAAATACCCCTTAGTGCTCCACTCACTTTTAATTAAGTTATTTTATATGTTAAGATTTTAATTATTCAATTTATACCCCTTTTCTTGCACTATTCATATAATGTACCCCATTTTAATTTTTCATGACATTTTCAAAGTGTAATATCATTTATTTTTAATGAAAATTGAGGTCAAAAGGCAACTCTAGGTGTCAAATGACCAAAATGCCCCACTTTGGATTGTATTCTCGATTATAACACCGATTTTTTTTTCTGTTTCTTGATTTTTCATTTTTTTTGTACTAATTTATTAATTTTTTTCTTTGATATTTCTAGTGTCAATTATATTTTAATAAACCTTTATTTATGTCTCAAAAATTAATTCCGAGGGTTTCCATGATCCTGAGGTTGGCAGCCTTCAGTCTGATCACCCATTCTTTGCGGTCTTTGGTTTCTCTCTTTTATTTTTCTTTGATTTTTCTTGTATTTTCTTTTTATTTATTTCATTATTATATGTCTGTTCACTATTACAGAAGTATAGTTCCAGACATCCTGACTTGCCTGGACTGATATTAGGTCACCGGAGCAACAGAACGTACAGAACACGTACAATGGGGATGTTACATTCAAAAACTTCATATGGGCCAATGAACCTGGGGCTTAACTTTCCTTTTCTTCCAAACCTCAATACTTTCTTCCACAGTGAGACTTTGAGAAACACTTTGTCGCCAACTGCATACTCTATCTCTTTTCTCTTCAAGTCGGCATAAGATTTTTATCTATCTGAGGCAACCTTCAAATTAGCTTTGATTATCTTTACTTTCTCCTCAGTCTATTTCACCAGGTCTGGTCTTACTAGTTTATCTTCGCCCAATTCAATCCAACATACTGAGGCTCTACACTTCCTCACATACAGTGCTTCATATGGGGCCATTTGAATGCTAGCTTGGTAGCTATTGTTATATGCGAATTCTGCCAGTGGGAGATATTTATCCCAACTTCCCTCAAACTTAATAACACAACTCCTCAGCATATCCTCAAGGACCTATCACATAATTCATGTTGTTACTATCCTTTGAATTTATTAGTTGTAGGAATTCAATTAGTTTTTAGGTTTACCTAGATTACTAGTTTTGACTATCCATCCATCCATCTGAGGATGAAAAGCTGTGCTAAAGTGGAGTTGTGTGCCCAAGGCTTCTTGCAACTTCTTCTAAAATCTCGATGTAAACCTCGGGTCTCGATCAGATATGATGGAAAGTGGGATTCTATGCAGTCTAACTATCTCATTGATATACAATTTTGCTAGCTTCTCCAATGAGTAGTCAGTCCTAACTGGCCGAAAATGTGCTGACTTCGTTAATCTATCCACTATCACCCACACTGCATCATGCTTCTTTTGGGTGAAAGGTAGGCCACTGACAAAATCCATAGTGATCCAGTCCCATTTCCATTCAGATATGCTTATAGGCTGTAGCAATCTTGATGGAACTTGATATTCTGCTTTAACTTGCTAACATGTCAAGCACCTAGTAACATAGTTAGCTATATCCTTCTTCATATCAAGCCACCAATAATGAGGCTTCAGATCATTATACATTTTTGTGCTTCCCGAATGCATAGCATAAACACTGGTGTGTGCTTCTTTCAGAATACTAGTCTTCAATTCCCCATAATCTGGTACATACACTCTTCCTTTGTAGTATAGACACCCGTCTGCTTTCACCTTATAATCAGTTTCCTTCCCCTCTGAGATTTTACCCACAATAGCCATTAATTTTTCTTCTGCTTTCTGCCCATCTTGTATCTGCTGTAGCAGGTTTGGCCTCACTTGTAACTCAGCCAAAATAGCTCCATCTTGAGCTAGGGACAGATTAGCATTTAGTGATCTTAAAGCTGTGATGGACTTTCTGCTTAAAGTATCAACAACCACATTTGCCTTCCCAGGATGGTAGTCTATCACACAATCATAGTCCTTTAGGAACTCAATCCATCGCCTCTGTCTAAGATTGAGCTCCTTCTGGGTTGACAAGTATTTTAGACTTTTATGGTCTGTATAGATGTAACACTTTTCACCATACAACTAATGCCTCCATATCTTCAGTGCGAAGATAATTGCTGCTAGCTCCAGATCATGAGTAGGGTAGTTCTGTTCATGTGGTCTTAACTGCCTGGAAGCATAGGTGACCATTTTCCCTTCTTGCGTCAACACAATAACCCATTATGCGAGGCATCACTGTAGACCACAAAGTCCTTTCCCATCACTGGTTGTGTTAACACTGGTGCCTCTATCAACATAGCCTTCAGCCTCTCAAAACTGGCTTGGCACTTGTCGTTCCAGCCAAATTTCACATTCTTGTGTAACAACTTGGTCATTGGAGCAGCTATAAGAGAGAACCCCTTCACAAATCTTTTGTAATACCCAGCTAACCCCAAGAAACTTTTAACCTCAGTTGTATTTCTGGGAGGCTTCCATTCCATCACTGCTTCTATCTTCTTGGGATCCACTCTAATCCCCTCAGCTGATACTATGTGTCCAAGGAAAAAGATCTCACTCATCCAGAAGTCACACTTGGACAGCTTAGCATATAACTTCTTTTCTCGTAGGGTTTGCAGAACAATCCTTAAATGTTCATCATGTTCTTCCCTGGTCTTGGAATACACTAGAATATCATCAATAAAGACCACTACAAACCGATCTAAATATGGATGGAAGATACGATTCATAAGGTCCATGAATGCTGCTGGTGCATTTGTTAATCCAAATGGCATCACTAAGAATTCATAATGTCCATACCGGTTTCTGACTGTAGTTTTTGACACATCTGCATCCTTGACCCTCAGCTGATGATACCCTGATCTAAGATCAATTTTCAAAAATACACTGGCTCCCTTCAGCTGATCAAACAGATCATCAATTCTGGGCAACGGATATTTATTCTTCACAGTTACTTTGTTCAACTGCCGATAATCAATGCACAATCTTAAGGTTCCATTCTTCTTCTTCACAAATAACACTGGAGCTCCCCATGGTGACACATTGGGGCATATGAACCCCTTATCTAATAACTCCTGCAACTAAATTTTCAACTCTCTCAATTCAGTGGGCACCATCCTATAAGGAACAATAGAAATTGGTGCTGTACCCAGCATTACCTCAATAGCAAAATCGACTTCCCTTTCTAGTGGTAAACCAGGCAATTCTTCAGGAAACATGTCTGGGAAGTCTCTTACTGTGGGTATATCACACAGGTTTGGCTTAGCCTGCCTATTATTAACCATGTGTGCTAGGTAGGCTTTACAGCCTTTTCTCATCAATCTTCTTGCAACTGTGGCTGAGATGACATTGGACAGGAAATCTGTCTTTTCACCCACAACTGAAAGCTCATTACCCTCAGGAGTTTTCAGAGATATCCTCTTCAGTTTACAATCAACTATTTCCTGATGACGTGATAACCAATCCATTCCCAAAATCACATCAAACTCGTGGAAGGGCAATTCAATTAGGTCTGCCAAGAATTCATACCCCTGAATCCTCAACGGGCAACCTTTATACACCTTATTCACTACCACACTGTGGCCTAGTGGATTTATGACCAGAATGTCTTGATCACTCTCCTCTACTGAAACTCCCCTCTCTACGGGTAGCTTGATGCAGATATATGAATGGGTAGATCCTATATCCACCAATGCATGCACAGGTAAAGTGTAGAGGAAGAACGTACCCCTGATAACATCTGGGGCATCTTGCTCCTCCTAGGCTCTCATAGCATAAGCTCTGGCAGGTACTATGGCCTCTGGCCTCTCGGCTGACTCAGATGCAGGCCTCAGTGATGGACTTGCTGCCTCAGATTTACTGGACTTCCTACACCTTTGAGGTGCAGGGGCAGGCCTATCTGCTTGTGTTGGGGCAACTATAGTAGTCCTCTTTGGGCAATTTTTAATCTGATGCTCTGTAGACCCACAATGTAAGCAAGCACCAGTCACTGGCTAACAGTCCCCCTTATGCCACTTCTGGCAATATGGACAGGCAAAAGATGTTGGGGCTGATCCCCTGAACACCGTCCCTAGAGAGCTACCCACTGATGGTGTGGACTGGCCTCTCCTAGGTATGAACTATGGTCTGGGCCCCTGGGACTGACCCTGACCTTGAGGCTGACCCAAACATTGAGCAGGAGGACCCTTAAACTTCTTATTGGGATCAAAGAATGAACTGGACTGACCTGGACCCCTCTTCTGCTGTCTTTCCCTTCTATTTTGCTCATTTATTCTGACTCTTTCCACTTTCAATGCAGCATTAACTAATTTGGCAAAATTCGTAATCGCCAATGCTGTTATCATGACCTTGATATTGTTATTTAGCCCTTCTTCAAACCTTCTGCACCTCTCAGCCTCTGTAGGGACTATCTCCCTCCCATACCGGCTCAGTCTGACAAATTCACACTCATATTCTACCACTGATAGCTGCCTCTGTCTCATACTAATAAATTCTCTTCTTCCCTCTTCTAGATACACTTTACTGACATACTTCTTCCGGAACTCCTTGAGGAAGAAATCCCAGTTAATCTGATTTGGTTACACCTCAATGGATACTGTGTCCCACCACTGGTATGCATCATCTTGAAGTAGGGACACAGCACCCTCCAGGTTTTGCTCGGGGGTGCAATAAAGCTATTTCAACACTCTTCTAGTTCTATCCAGCCAATTTTTAGCTGTCATGGGGTCATCCTCCTTCTTCCCAAAGAAATCTACAGCCCCATGTTTTCATAGTTTTTCTAGATGGGACTTCTGTGGTGCTGGCGGAGGTTGTGATTGTGGTTATGGTGGTGGAATTGCCCCCATCATTTGCCAATAAAATTCAGTCGTTTGCTGAAATAACACAAACTGAGGTTGGGCAGGTGCCTCAGCTACTAGTAAAGTAGGTTCTCCCCTGCCTCTAGATTCAGCCCTTGGCGGAGCATGACTCTCCACCTCTTCATCAACTGCTCTTTAAAAAGTAGGATCCATACCCTACTCAAAATAAGAAAACAAACAGATCTGCATCAGTGTCACCTCAATACTTACAAATGCAATGCAATGGTATGCACTCTATCTAGGCCTAGAAACTCCTAAATCGATGCTTTGATACCACTAAATGTGACACCCCTTACCCGTCTACAGTGTAGCCGAGCAAGTTATGCCACCTAGTGTACCGGAGCACCATATCTTATTTCATAATAGTTTACCCTCCTTAATTTATTTATTTCTTATTCACCAAGTACAAAAATTTACCAATTATATCATTTATTTACAAATTTGATTAATCTGAATTTTCCATAAATTTTTATAGAAAATCTGACAGAGTGCCGGTTGTAAATTGGAAAACAGTTCTTCTAAACCTGTTAAAAGAAACACTTCCAATATGGTTCTCAAATCCAGAACTCCAATATACATCCATATCAGCTCAATCTTCAAATCTCAACATAATTTTCAAAATTTTTGTTCACATCACAATTCGAATCAATTTCATGAATATTTCCCCAGCATTTTATTTTTTTCAACAAAATATACTGATAATTACAGTAACATGAAATTTCATATATTTACATTATCATATGATTTCATGAGTTTGTAATTACAATCAAGAACTAGTACAAAATGCAAAGTACAAAATACAACCCAAGATCCTAATATCCTACCAAGTACACTGCAGATATGAGGTGACTCTAGACTCTGTGCAGATCTGACTAATCACCCGATCTGAGGTCTGCTGGACTCCCTAGCTATGTCTCTAGTACCTTCACGTGGCAAAAGTGACATGCCAAGCAATTCTGCTTAGTGGTGCCAATATAAAATAAAATGGCTAAAATAAAATTAATATGCAGAATGTATGCTAACATTTTATGTAGACTAAATTCCTAAAAAATATTGTAGTATTATTTGATTAAAATTTGGTAAGATTTATTTAGATTGCCCAAGTAACCTATAAGAGTCGTTGTCCAAGTAACCTATAAGAGTCGACTGAACTAGATAAACGGGTAAATTGGCACTAGGTACCAAGTACCTTGGGCCATCACACCATTGGTCACATTGTGTCTCCCAGTGTGCAATAGAACAGCTAATAAGCTGTAATAAACATTGGGCACAAGGCCAAGTATCACACTGATAGCATAATGGCTAAAAGCCATAATATAACACCCCGAACCTCCGAGTTATGAATAGTACCATTTTTGGTCCGTGACTAATACTATTCAAAGACACCTTGAGGACCAAAAATAAATAGAAAATTAATTGAGATAGACACAATAAAAATTCAAGTGAACCAAAGCCCTAAGGATTTAATGGGTATAAAAAAAAATAATAAATAAAGGATTATGACCCGATGAGGGGCATTTTGGCCAATTCACTTCAAGAGTTGACTTTTGACCAAAATGTCAATTAAATTAAATTAAATTAATGAATTGAATAATGGGGTAAAAATTGAAGAAAAATTCAAGTAAAAATATGTAAGGGAAAATTTATGAAATGAAAACTTAAACTTTCATTTCCATTATGACAAAATTAAAATGAAAGACTTTTGGGCTTTTGATAGTTAAATTTAATTATTTAATTAAAAGGAAAAATTACGTGTAAATGTAAAAAAAAAATGAGGAATAAAAATTTAAGTTTAATTATCCTTATGACAATTAAAATTTATAATTTTAATAAGATAATTTTGGGGATAAATATATGTATATATATATATATATATATATATATATATATATATATATATATAAAAGAAGACAAATGTCTTCTTCATTTCTTTCTTTTCATAAGATGCCACCACCCTCTCCTCTCTCTTCCTCTCTCTCTCTCTCTCTTTCTCTTCTTCTTCCACTTCTTCCCCTCATTGATTTCCCCTCCCAAGTTTCAATTCCCTTAAATTCCCTTCATAAATTCCATAGCCCACTAAAAGAAAACATTAAAGAGATCTTTGATTGAGAGATTAAAAGCAAGGAGAACAAGAGTTGGAAGAAAAGTGAAGTTGAAAAGAAATCAACAAGAGGTAATTTTCTTTTCATGTTAGATTAGTTGTATAAACTTGGAATAAAGTTAATTTATGATGAAATTTCATAAGAAAACGAAAGAAAACATGTATGGAACCTAAATTAAGGTTTTGGCCAAATGAGAGAAAAATTAGGGTTTGATGTATTTTTAGTTAAATTGATGATAAATCTAAGTTAAAATGAAGTAGTATGCATGATTGGAAGTAGTAAGATTTCATGGGATTGCATAAATTGAATTATGGAAGATTAGGGTTCATGGGGAAATTGGGTTTTGGTGCTAGAGAGTGAAGTTGGTGTGTATAGTATTAAATTATGATCATTTGAGGTTTAGTTAATTTGAATTGACATTGGATTGATGAATGGAAGTAATGAAATGGTAGGAATAGGGAAAATTACAAACTTTGGTATTTGAAAGTTTTGGGCTTTATGCTAGGAAGTGCCATTGATGTGTCAATGCTAAATTAAAGTCATTCTGGGTGAATTAAATGTGAATTGAGGTTGGTTAATGGAAGTAATTGAAGAAATGAAAATTTTAACTTAGGGCAGAATTTTGCACACTAAATTTAGTGTGTTTGGAAGCCCATAACTTGAGCTACACAACTCCAATTGGTGTGAAACCAATTGGAAACAAAACTTAAGACATAGGGCTAGAATTTTCATGAACATACCTTGCACCGAAAATGACCTTAAGCTACCCGAAATGAGCCTTGAAATGGGAGATAAAATTCTAGAACCTGCAAAATTATACACGTGAACAATAAAGTTTAAATAGCCATAACTCTCACTAGAAAACACTAATTTAGGTGATTCTTAAACCGATGTAAACCTAAGATATAGTAGCACATTTCATATGAAGAATGTTAGGCCAAATTATAAACTTAATCAAATTGTGGAATGAATTCGGGTCACCAAATCTACCAGAATCTGGGCACCTAAAATTGACCAAATGAATAGTAAACTTTGCAAGGCTATAACTCTCTCTAGAAAACTCTGTTTAGGTGATTCATGAACCGATTTAAACCTAAGATATAGTTCATATGAAGAATGTTAGGCCAAATTATGAACTTAACTCAATCAAATTGCGGAACGAATTTGGCTCACCGAATCTGCTAGAATCTGAGCACCTAAAATTGACCAAATGAATAGTAAATTTACAAGGCTATAAGTCTCTCTAGAAAACTCTGATTTAGGCAATTCTTGAACCGATGGAAACCTAAGACATAGTAGAACATTTCCTATGAAGAACATTAGACCAAATTATGGACTTAACTTGATCAAATTGCTGAACGAAGTTGGATTGATAAATTTGCTAGAACTAAATCTGCAGCATGAATAGTGACGTGTACAATAATCATGTTTTGGGCATAACTTGAGCTACACAGCTCTAAATTAAGCGATTCAAAAAATAAATAAATTTAAGACCTAAATGAACAATTTTCATGAAGAACACCTCATAAAATTATGATTAAAACTAGGTACAAATTGGGTTCAAAAATTGGGGCACCAAGCTATCCCAAAACAAAAATATTCTAAAATTTTCAAAGCTAACTTGGGATGCATTAAACATGCATGTAATGAGTTCTTGGCAGCAATTGAGATTGGTATTGAGGTATTCTATTTGTGTATTTTCAGTAGAAAAAGAAGTTGGAACAGACAAGGAGAAGTAGGTAACAAGGAAGGAGAATTATTGAAGGTTTGTGCACAACTAACCTTTTTCTTTGTTTTAGCTTCGTAAATTGATTTGAATGAGTTTATTTGAATGAGTTTGATTTGAAATGAGTTTATTTTGAATGAGGTATGTTTTTCTCTTGTATTTGAGGAATTTGTGTGTTGCCACCCCTTTTATCGGTTTTATGATGATTTGAATATGTTATTGTTTTACAAACGTGATTATTGATTTAGAAAATCTTGAAAGTTGTTTTGAAACCACAGTTAGCATGACAGTCACTTTGGAACTCCCCAGTAGTAACGGCTACTTGGGGTTTTATAATTGATATTGATTATATCTCCTATTAATAATGGTTAGTGGGGTAAGACTACATGAGTACTCATTAGCTAGCTAGCCCTTCCCTTATTAATAACGGTTAGTGAGGTTGAGATTGCTTTGTCGTAGTGTATAACATGGCACTGATTGTGAAATTTTATGTCATGGCCTGAATTGTGTATTGATGTTGGCAACACGAATGCTTTGTGAATTGTGATTTATGAATATGATTTCTCATTTAAAATGTTATTCCAATAAATGGCTCTTATGAACTTAGAACTATTATATAGTTTTCATGCTTAAGAAAAATGTGATTTATTATGCTTTGACAAATTGTAGTTTACTTTAAGTTTTAAAGTTATTAGTTGTGCACCACTGAGTGATATACTCAGCGATAGCTTCTTTATGCTGTTGCAGGTAAGGAAAAGGAGAAGGCTACCGAGTGAGAGACTTGGAAACAGCATTTGGTATTGATTGTGGGTATATATCGTAGGTATACCCCTTTAATTTCCTTTTGATGTATTTTGCACCTATATGCATGGATGTACGGACATTGAGCAGTTTGTATTTAAAAGCATTACATTGCTATCACATTTTGAGTTTGTAACTATTTTGTATTTTACTTTGAGACTTATGAAAATGTAACTTTTGCAATATTTAGTCTATCATTATTTCCAATGAATGTTTACATGGAATTTTGACTATTCTCATATAGTTTTCCGCAAAAGAATTGATAAGATAAAAAGCTATGGTTTGTTTTAAAATCCTTTGTAGGATAACTAATGGGTTATCGATAGGTGGAGTTCGGTGATTCATTAGGTATGCTACAGAAACATGTCATGCCTTACAAGGGATAAGGTGTGACATGTTAAGTGGTATCAGAGCTTTGGTTTTTATACAAGTTTTGAAATTGCATATTTGAAATTTTTTGATAAATACAACTGCTCAATTGTCATTATTGATACATATAGTGCATTACATCATAAATATGGACTAATGGAGGGAAATCTCCTTATGTTGATTGTTCAGGGAGTAGAATTCCTTATGATTCAATATGGAAGAGGGGGATCACACAGTAGAGCAATCAGTAGCAGCTGAGGTGCAGGGGGAAGCCCCAGCTCCTCAGAATGCCAGTGGATCGACTGCACCCATCCCACCCATGCAGTTTCCTGCTCAGTTCGCTCAGTAGATGGTTGCAATATTTCAGCAAATGGCTAGCAATATACCAGTCCAAGCTCCTATGCAAGCACCTCCAGTGCAACCACCATCTCCAGCCAAACAATATAATAAGTTAATGAAGTATGGGGCAACAGAGTTCAAGGGTACAGTGGACCCATTGGAAGCTAAGTAATGGTTAGAACGGACGGAGAGGGTCTTCAAGAAATTGCACTGCACAGATGAGTTGAAGTTTGAATATTCTATTTCTTTGCTACATGGAGATGCATATGAGTGGTGGAAGACCATTCCCCACAGTTTGGCTGAGCCGCCAGTGCTGACATGGGATGACTTTCTAAGGGAGTTTAGACAGAAGTATGATTCTGATACCTATGTGGATATGAAGCTACAGGAGTTTCTCAGTTTGAAGCAAGGGAACAAGATTATAGCCGAGTATGAGAGAGACTTTTCTCGCCTCAGCCACTATGCTGAAAGCCTACTCACTACTAGTAGAGACAGATGCAAATGGTTTGAGGCTGGTTTGAGGCCTAGTTTGAGATTGCAAGTGGTTGGGTTTTGACATGATAACTTCTCTAGGTTGATATCATAGGCCCTTGAATTGGAAAGGATAGAACTGAAAGGGGCATCTGAGAAGGTAATCACTGAAAAAGAGAAGAGCAGTAAGCCTACAGGTCAGAGTCCAAGTAACAATTCGGGTAAGAGAAAGAGCTTTGGGAGACCAAGTAACAGAGGATCTAGTAGGGGAAGATTCTCAGGGCAGAGGCCACCTAGATCCGGACAGCAGACATCTTAGGGTTCCTTTCTTACCCGTGCTTGTGAGACTTGTGGCAGGACTCATGGAGGAGTATGTTATAAGGCCATAGGAGCCTGTTACAACTGTGGTGGAAGTGGGCATTTTGCTAGAGATTGCACTAGTGCTCGCAGGTCTGGGTCGCCTACCACCACTGAGGGATCTGTTCAAGGTTCTGCTTCCAGAGGACAACAGACAACTAGTAGAGGCAGAGGCAGGGGTAGAGGTAACACTTCTTACAGCCAGGGCATAGTGAGCCAACCAGAGCAGAGTGGTGCACCAGTCAGGGTGTACACTATGCGCCAGAGGGATGAAGCTGAGACATCAGATGTTGTGGCTGGTACTTTCTCCATTTTTGATAGAGATGTATATGTGCTGTTTGACCCTGGTTCTACACATTCTTATGCTAGTGCTAGTATTACATGCTCTGTTGCTATTCCTTGTGTGAAATTGGATTATGATGTGCTAGTGACTAGTCCTTTAAGACAAGAGGTTAGGGTGAACAAATTGTATAAGGATTGTCCTTTGGTGATCCAAAAACATACATTCCTATCAGACTTAATTGACATGCCCTTCCGAGATTATGATATCATCTTGGGCATGGATTGGTTAGCCAGGCATCACGCCATGATCGACTGTAGACTGAAGATAGTCACTTTTGGTCTTCTTGAGTATGCAGACGTAGTGATACATGGGAAGAGGCAGTTATTGCCATCCAACATCATTTCAGCTACACTTGCTAGAAAGATGATTAGAAAGGGATGTGATACTTATCTAGCTCATGTGATAGACACCCAGGTGGGGAGTCCAGATCTCAAAGATATTCCTACAGTATGGGATTTTTCGGATGTCTTTCAAGAAGAATTACCGGGATTGCCTCCGAAAAGAGAGGTGCAATTAGAAATTGAGACTATGCCTAGTGTGGAGCCAATCTCTATCACTCCCTATAGGATGGCACCGGCTAAGTTGAAAGAGTTGAAAGTGCAATTGCAGGAATTATTAGATAAGGGTTTCATCTAACCTAGCGTGTCACTTTGGGGAGCAACAGTATTATTTGTGAAGAAAAAGGATGGTATTCTCCGCCTATGCATAGACTACAGACAGTTGAATAAGGTGACCATAAAGAATAGATATCCTCTGCCACAGATCGATGATTTGTTTGATCAGTTGAAGGATGCAACTGTATTCTCCTAAATTGACTTGAGATCAGGCTACTACCAGTTAAGGGTGCAGGAGCAAAGTATTCCTAAAACTGCCTTTAGGACTCGGTATGGCCACTATGAGTTTTTGGTAATGCCATTCGGGTTGACTAATGCTCCAGCTGCTTTTATGGGCCTAATGAACACTATCTTCAGGCCATATTTGGACCAGTTTGTTGTGGTGTTCATTGATGATATTTTAGTGTACTCAAAGAATGCAGAGGAACACGACAAGCACTTGAGGAAAGTATTGCAGACTTTGAGGGAGAAGCAGTTGTATGCCAAACTGTCGAAATGTGAGTTTTGGCTAAAGGAGATTTCATTTTTGGGGCATATTGTATCTGCAGAAGGTATCCAAGTGGATCCTAACAAAGTAGAAGCCATTCTTAATTGGAAGCCACCTAGAAATGTCACGGAAGTTCGGAGTTTCCTTGGTTTAGCCGGGTATTACCGAAGGTTTGTGAAGGGATTCTCCATGCTAGCATCTCCACTGACCAAGCTACTTAAGAAGGATGTAAAATTTAAGTGGACTGATCGATGCCAGAAAAGTTTTGATGAGTTAAAGAGGCATTTAACTAAAGCTCCAGTCTTAACCTTACCCACTTTGGGTAAAGAGTATACCATATACAGTGATGCTTCTTATAATGGATTGGGTTGTGTGTTGATGCAAGATAGGAATGTCATTGCCTGTGCTTCACGCCAGCTTAAACCGCATGAGAGGAATTATCCTACACATGACTTGGAGCTAGCAGCCATTGTCTTTGCCTTGAAGATATGGATACATTACTTGTATGGAAAGAGATGTTATATATACACAGATCATAAAAGTTTGAAATACTTTGGCACACAGAAGGAGTTAAATTTGAGGCAAAAGAGATGGTTTGAGCTGATAAAAGATTATGATTGCTTAATAGACTATTAGCCTGGAAAGGCAAATGTTGTAGCTAATGCTTTAAGTCGCAAGACTATGGCTGGTTTGAGGGTTTCTCCTTTGTCCATGGTGCATGAATTAAGGGCATTGCATGCTAATTTAGAGATTAATGATGATGGGCAGATGGTAGCTACTTGGCAAGTGAAGCCAATGCTGGCAGAACAAATTAAAGCAATTGCACAGAAGGATGATAAGTATGTGAAGTTGATGGAAGAGGCTCGGGATAGCAAGAAAACAGAATTATCAGTAAATGATGAGGGCTTGTTGTTATATAAGGGCAGAATGTGCATTCCTGAGAATGTTGAACTGAGGCAGACCATTTTAAAGGAAGCACATGATTCACCTTTTGCAATGCACCCCGGTGGAACCAAAATGTACAGAAGTGTGAAAGAGCACTATTGGTGGAGAGGAATGAAGAAAGACATTGCAGAATATGTTGTCAAATGCCTAACTTGTCAGCAAGTAAAGGCAAAATACCAAGTGCCTGCAGGGTTGCTACAGCCATTGCCAATTCCCGAGTGGAAATGGGAAAGAATCATTATAGATTTCGTGATAGGACTTCCACGTACAAAAAAGAATCATGATGCAGTTTGGGTTATTGTTGATAGATTGACCAAGTCCGCACACTTTTTGCCAGTGAGAATGGATTACAACCTGGAAAGATTGGCCAAACTATACATTGACGAAGTGGTGAGGTTGCATGGAGTGCCAATGTCTATTATGTCTGATAGAGATCCTAGGTTCACTTCTAGATTCTGGGGTAGTCTCCAAAAAGTCCTAGGAAGTAGATTAAACTTCAGTACAGCGTTCCATCCACAGACAGACGGCCAATCTGAAAGGATCATTCAGATTTTGGAGGATATGCTTCGGGCTTGTGTGATTGAGTTTAAAGGGAGTTGGGACACACACTTGCCTTTAATTGAATTTGCCTACAATAATAGTTATCAGTCAAGCATCGGGATGCCTCCATACGAAGCACTTTATGGCAGAAAGTGTAGAACTCCCTTGTGTTGGGATGAAGTGGGCGAGAGGAAGTTGATTGGTCTAAAATTAGTGCAACAGACAGAAGAAAAGGTTAAGCTCATTAGAGACAGACTCAAAGTTACAACGGATAGACAGAAGTCCTACATTGACCTAAAGAGAAGAGATATTCGGTATAGTGTGGGTGACAAGGTGTTCCTGAAAGTTTCCCCATGGAAGAGGATCATGAGGTTTGGTAGAAAGGGGAAACTAAGTCCTCGCTTCATTGGGTCGTATGAGGTTCTGGAAAGAGTGGGTCCATTGGCATATAGACTTGCATTGCCTCCGAAGTTGGAAAAGATTCATAATGTCTTCCATGTGTCCATGTTAAGGAGGTACAAATTAGACCCGTCTCACATTTTTCCAGTAGAGGAGATTGAGGTGAATCCAGACCTGACATACGATGAAGAGCCCATAAAGATCTTGGCATATGAGATAAAACAGCTGAGGAAGAAACAGATACCTCTAGTCAAAGTGTTGTGGAGCCATCATTTAGGCCAGGAGGCTACATGGGAGTGTGAGGAGGACATGAGGAGACAACACCCACAACTATTCAGAGACTAAGACCAAGTAAATTTCAAGGACGAAATTTATTTTTAAGGAGGGGAGAATTGTAACACCCCGAACCTCCGAGTTATGAATAGTACCAATTTTGGTCCGTGACTAATACTATTCAAAGACACCTCGAGGACTAAAAAAAAAAAGAAAATTAATTGAGATAGACACAATAAAAATTCAAGTGAACCAAAGACCTAAGGATTTAATGGGTATCAAAAAAAAAAAAAGATTATGACCCGATGAGGGGCATTTTGGTCAATTCACTTCAAGAGTTGACTTTTGAGCAAAATGTCAATTAAATTAAATGAAATTAATGAATTGAATTATGGGGTAAAAATTGAAGAAAAATTCAAGCAAAAATATGTAAGAGAAAATTTATGAAATGAAAACTTAAACTTTCATTTCTATTATGACAAAATTAAAATGAGAGACTTATGGGCTTTTGATAGTTAAATTTAATTATTTAATTAAAAGGAAAAATTAAGTGTAAATGTAAAAAAAAAAGGAATAAAAATTTAAGTTTAATTATCCTTATGACACAATTAAAATTTATAATTTTAATAAGCTAATTTTGGAGATAAATATATATATATATATATATATAAGAAGACAAATGTCTTCTTTATTTCTTTTTTTTTTTCATAAGATGCCACCACCCTCTCCTCTCTCTTCCTCTCTCTCTCTTTTTCTCTTCTTCTTCCACTTCTTCCCCTCATTGATTTCCCCTCCCAAGTTTTAATTCCCTTAAATTCCCTTCATAAATTCCATAGCCCACTAAAAGAAAACATCAAAGAGATCTTTGATTGAGAGATTAAAAGCAAGAAGAACAAGGATTGAAAAAAAAGTGAAGTTGGAAAGAAATCAACAAGATGTAAGTTTTTTTCATGTTAGATTAGTTGTATAAACTTGGAATGAAGTTAATTTATGATGAAATTTCATAAGAAAATGAAAGAAAAAATGTATGGAACCTAAACTAGGGTTTTGGCCAAATGAGAGAAAAATTAGGGTTTTATGTATTTTTAGTTAAATTAATGATAAATCTAAGTTAAAGTGAAGTAGTATGCATGATTGGAAGTAGTAAGATTTCATGGGATTTCACAAATTGAATTATGGAAGATTAGGGTTCATGGGGAAATTGGGTTGTGGTGCTAGAGAGTGAAGTTGGTGTGTGTAGTGTTAAATTATGATCATTTGAGGTTTATTTAGTTTGAATTGACATTAGGTTGATGAATGGAAGTAATGAAATGGTAGTATTAGGGAAAATTATAAACTTTGATATTTGAAAATTGTGGAGTTTGTGCTAGGAAGTGCCATTGATGTGTCAATGCTAAATTAAAGTCATTTTGGGTGAATTAAATGTGAATTGAGGTTGGTTAATGGAAGTAATTGAAGAAATGAAAATTTTAACTTAGGGCAGAATTTTGCACACTAAATTCAGTGTGTTTGGAAGCCCATAACTTGAGCTACACAACTCCAATTGGTGTGAAACCAGTTGGAAACAAAACTTAAGACATAGGGATAGAATTTTCATGAAGATACCTTGCCCTGAAAATGACCTTAAGCTACCCGAAATGAGCCTTGAAATGGGAGATAAAATTCTGGAACCTGCAGAATTATGCACGTGAACAGTAAATTTAAATAGCCATAACTCCCTCTAGAAAACACTAATTTAGGTGATTCTTGAACCGATGTAAACATAAGATATATTAGAACATTTCACATGAAGAATGTTAGGCCAAATTATGAATTTAACTCAATCAAATTGCGGAACGAATTCGGGTTACCGAATCTGCCAGAATCTGGGCACCTAAAATTGACCAAATGAACAGTAAACTTTGCAAGGCTATAACTCTCTCTAGAAAACTCTGATTTAGGCGATTCTTGAACTGATGTAAACCTAAGATATAGTTCATATGAAGAATGTTAGGCCAAATTATGAACTTAACTCAATCAAATTGTGGAACGAATTCGGCTCACCAAATCTGCCAGAATCTGGGCACCTAAAATTGACCAAATGAATAGTAAACTTTGCAAGGCTATAACTCTCACTAGAAATCTCTGATTTAGGCGATTCTTGAATCGATGGAAACCTAAGACATAGTAGAACATTTCCTATGAAGAACATTAGACCAAATTATGGACTTAACTTGATCAAATTACTAAACAAAATTGGATTGATAAATCTGCCAGAACTAAATCTGCAGCATGAACAGTGACGTGAACAGTAATCATGTTTTAGGCTTAACTTGAGCTACACAGCTCCGAATTAGGCGATTCAAAAATGAAAATAAAGTTAAGACCTAAATGAACAATTTTAGTGAAGAACACCTCATCAAATTATGATCGAAATTAGGTACAAATTGGGTTCAAAGATTGGGGCACCAAGCTGTCCCAAAACCAAAATATTCTAAAATTTTCAAAGCTAACTTGGGATGCATTAGACATGCATATATTGAGTTCTTGGCAGCAATTGAGATTGGTATTGAGGTATTCTATTTGTGGATTTTCAGTAGAAAAAGAAGTTGGAATGGACAAGGAGAAGTAGGTAACAAGGAAGGAGAATTATTGAAGGTTTGTGCACAACTAACCTTTTTCTTTGTTTTAACTTCGTAATTTGATTTGAATGAGTTTATTTGAATGAGTTTGATTTGAAATAAGTTTATTTTGAATGAGGTATGTTTTTCTCTTGTATTTGAGGAATTTGTGTGTTGCCACCCCTTTTATGGGTTTTATGATGATTTGAATATGTTATTGTTTTGCAAACGTGATTATTGATTTAGAAACTCTTGAAAGTTGTTTTCAAACCACAGTTAGCATGACAGTCCCTTCGGAACTCTGCAGTAGTAACGACTACTTGGGATTTTATAATTGATATTGATTATGTCTCCCATTAATAATGGTTAGTGGGGTAAGACTACATGAGTACTCATTAGTTAGCTAGCCCTTCCCTTATTAATAACGGTTAGTGAGGTTGAGAATGCTTTGTCGTGGTGTACAACATGGCACTGATCATGAAATTTTTTGTCATGGCCTGAACTGTGTGTTGATGTTGGCAACACTAATGCTTTGTGAATTGTGATTTATGAAGTATGATTTCTCATTTGAAATGTTATTCCAATAAATGGCTCTTATGAACTTAGAACTATTATGAAGTTTTCATGCTTAAGAAAAATGTGATTTAATATGCTTCGAAAAATTGTGTTTTACTTTAAGTTTTAAAGTTATTAGTTGTGCACCACTGAGTGATATACTCAGTGATAGCTTCTTTATACTGTCGCAGGTAAGGAAAAGGAGAAGGCTATCGAGTGGAAGCAGTATTTGGTATTGATTGTGGGTATATTTTGTAGGTATACCCCTGTAATTTCCTTTTGGTGTATTTTGCACCTATATGCATAGATGTATGGACATTAAGCAGTTTGTATTTAAAAGCATTGCATTGCTATCACATTTTGAGTTTGTAATTATTTTGTATTTTACTTTGAGACTTATGAAAATGTAACTTTTGCAATATTTAGTCTATCATTATTTCCAATGAATGTTTACATTGAATTTTGACTATTCTCATACAGTTTTCCGCAAAAGAATTGATAAGATAAAAAGCTATGGTTTGTTTTAAAATCCTTTGTAGCATAACTAATGGGTTATCGGTAGGTGGAGTTCGGTGATTCATTAGGTATGCTACGGGAACATGTCATGCCTTACAAGGGATAAGGTGTGACACATAAAATCACAGAATGGCATAATGCCATGTGCAGTACTGCTAACTGAACCCTATTGGCATACCAACCTATCCAAGCCAACCATTCTAGGCATACTAAGGCATTTCACACAGTTAATGATTCAATTATTTATTTTTTTATAATGTAGAGGTCATTATTCACTTGACTAATTTCACTCAAAGGTTGACTTTTTAATTTATAATAGATTTATTGAACCTAAGTTCACCAAGATACCACATTTTGGTTTACAAAAGTGTTGGCATTAGTTGCCAAATAATACTTAAAACCAATGGAGAATAATTCAGAAATTTCAGTTTTGAGTGCTAGAGTTCACTGTTCCATTATGCCATTCTACAATGAGAATTTGGCCAAATTTTCTTCATCAAAATTGTTTCTTATTATGTCTAGTTACATTTCATTTTTTTGAATCACTCCATTTGGAGTTTTGTAACTCAAGTTATGGCCTAAAATTTTTAACTAGCCGGATTGCAATTTTTCCAAAATTTCTGTGTATAATCAATTTTGCAGTTTTTTTGTACACTGGCTGTAGGTTAGTTTTTGGATATGTTATGGTCAAAATTTGAGTTTATTTTCTTCATGAAAGTTGTAGGGTTATGTCTCAGCTTTCTACTGGTAAAAATTCAGGTCAATTGAACTTTCTACATTGAGTTATAACCATTTCAATAAACACTGTTCATTTGGTCATTTTCCAAGAACAGCATGTTGGTCACCCGGATTAGGGTAGTTTTTAGGTTAACTTGGTTTGGTTTTCTAGGTAGGGTTTCTTCACCAAAGTTGTGCCATTATGTGTCTAGTTTCATGTCCAATTAGCTTTGCACCAATTGAACTTACACAACTCCAGCTATAGCTGCCCAAACCTGCTGGACTCTCACTTAGTCCTGCAGGTCACCAAGGGCAGCATACCTAACTTCAATTCCCAAGGAACAAATCACTTCATTTCTTAATCACACGTAGGCAAGTGGTCACTAATTGACCATTAAAACTTTCTTTCACCAATACATGAACAAGGTCTTAAGTTTGTGCCCAAACCCTAACTCTACCATACCAAATTATGCATTAACTTACACTTCATTATCCTACTCCAAAGATTAATGTTAAAGGCAGCTATAATACCATTTTAGTTCAAAGCAATCTTCAAAGCCCTACCAAGTACAAGGTTGCCAAAATTTTGGGGGAGGTATACACATGATTTTTATTCAATTTTCTTGTAAATATCCACTTAATTCCACTCCTTCAACATGAATTGAAAGAGAAAGAAAAAGTTTGGACACTAACCTTTAATGGAGTAAATTCCAAGCTTGTAAAAGCTCCTCTTTTCTACTTCTTTTTGCTGTCTTTAGCTTACCCAAGGTGTAGTGATAATTTTTTGTGAAGATAAATATGGGTTTTATGGTGAATAGATTGAGGAAATCAAGTTGAAAATGAAAAAAAATGGTGGAGAGCTTTGGTTAGGGATTTTGGCCAACATGGATGAAGAAGAAGATGAAGTAATTTTGGTCTTCTTTATCCCTTATAATGAGTTTATTTAATTTTCATTGGTGGGAAAGTTTTTAATGAGTTCATGCTTATGTCATTATTTGACTTTTATTTTATTATTTATTTTGTTTTGTTTTTCTTTCTTACTCCTTTTACTTAATTTTAATAAATTTTTCATCAATATTAATTCACATTTTATGTCATAAATCTCACTTACTTAAATAGGCAAGTTGGTCAAAAATCATCTTCGAAAATGAAATGACCAAAATGCCCTCCGTTTGGCTTAACGAGCTAAAATTGTGTGTACCGATTGATTTAATATTTCTTGTGTTTTCTTAGCAATTTATTGTCATCGAAACCCCAATAATCCTTCTCTAAGATCTCAAAAATTATTTCATGGAGTTTTCCCCGGGTCTAGGATTACTAACGGCCTTTGCCGTCACTTTCCGTTAGGGTCACTCATCACTGGGGCTACGGCTCATTTAACCTTAGTGCATTTCATTTCTAAAAATTATCCTTAATTTTTCTTATCATTATTTGGTTTATTTATAACTCCTCACTCTAGTCTAATTATGATTCCAAATATTCTAGCTGCCCGGACTGACATTGGTCACTGAAATAGTAAAATGTCCTAATTAGCTAAAGTGAGGATGTTACATGGTTCTTCCAAGAAGATAGCTAAACAGAAAGGGAAGACCAAGGCTAATGGAGGCAAAGGAAAGTGTTTCCACTGCCAGAAGGATTGGCATTGGAAAAGAAACTGCCTAGAGTATCTTGCTTCTCTGAAGAATAAGAAGGGTACACCTTTAGAAGGTATGTTTATATCTTGTTATTTAGATACTGATGATGCTCATATTTCATCTACAGCTTCGGTTTTAAATACTGGTACCAGTTCTCACATTTCTTATGTAACACCCCTATATTCGGTAGTGCATCCTACTGTTTCGGTGACTGGTGTCTGTCTGGACAACTCGGATGCCTGGAATTATACTCAAATGTTAGTGAAGAGAAATAAGATAATGAAATACAATAGAGGAAAATATAAGAAAAACAAAGGAAAAATAAGAGCAATGAAATGTGATTAACTTAAACGAGCCAAAAATCGTAGCGATGGGTGACCGCACCGGGAAGTTTCGGCGAGGACCGTTGACTAGCCCTGGACCTCGAGGAACCCTGGTAAATATTTTTGAGACTTAAATAAACATCTATTGTGGTATAATTGACTTAAATGTCCATTAAAAATAACTGATATTAAACTTTGAAAATCTAATAAAAATTAGAAATGTGGTACATAATGTAAATAGTGGAAGAATTATGGCCTAATTGCAAATTAAGAAACTTTTGGATCAATTAATTCATTAAGTAAGTTTAGTGCTCCACTAACTTTAAATTAAGGGACCTATATAAGCCATTTGGGACAGAAAATGTCATCATCTTTAACCTCTCAACATTCAGCTGAAATCAATACTCCAAACAAACTCCATTGCTATCCAAGCTTCAAGCTCCATGCATCCATAATCCAACCATAAAAGCCTCAAGTCTTCTTCATTAAAGTTGGAGTATACACCTTGGCCAGCATTTTGGGAGCAAAAAGGGAGAGATTTGAAGAGGTTTGACAAGTTCTACTTGAGGTACATGTCCAATTTTCTTTCATTTCTTTGTTAAAGTTTGTGTTAGTGTTGAGAGGAGTTGATTTATGGAAGAAATTGGAAGAATTGATGAGTTAGAGAGGGGTTCCATTTTTGGCAGCCCTTATGTCCATGGAAGAATGAATTATTTCTTCATGTAAATGGTGATTTGAGGTGTTGATTTAAGTGCTTAAATGTATAGCAGTTGATTACCATGTATATAGTTTGAATTGTGAGTGTGTGAATTAACATTAGAAGCTTGATGTATATGTGTAATGTGGGATGCCTTATGGTGAAGTTGGATATGTTTAATTTCATGGAATGGTTTGTTAAATTACGGTATTGAAGGTGGCAGAATATATATATATAATTTAGTAGTGAATATATATGAAATTTGGTGGTGGAAGTTATATATAATATCTGGGAGTGTTATGTGTATATATTGTTATAATTGGACTTTGAAATTCTGAGTTGTAATAGGTACATTATGAATTGTTATATCTAGCCCAAGTTGACCAAAATGTGATGTGTTGAGTGGTTATGGTATGAAACCAAACCAAAATTAGGTATGAGAAGCTTAAATTTAGCAAGTTGAATGTATATGCGATTGGTGTTGAGGAAAGTGTAAAGGGCAGTATGCATTTCAGCCTATAACTCTAAATGTGTGACCCCAATTGGTATGAGGCCAATTGAAGGCAAAACTAGACATAAAATAGGCCAACTTTTATGTGGAAGTGTTGCCAAAATTCTGCCTAGAAGTTACCTAAAAGAATGACCAAATCCGAATTAGCATAACATAGGAACCTAGAATTTGACCATATGAATAGTAGCCATTCAATTGGCCATAACTCACTCAAAACAGGTCCAAATGACCTGAAATTTATACCGTTGGAAAGATTAGACATAGGGCTACAACTTTGGTGAAGACCACCAAGCCCAAAAATACCAATTACCAAGTTAAAATCATCGCCAAATTTGGGTTACAAAAGCTGGCCGAATTGACTTTGACCTAAAAAAGACCTAAACTTTGCAATATAAGTGCAACTTGACCAGCAATAGTAAAATGACCATAACTTGGTCCATAGAACTCCAAATGACATGAAATTAGTCTCAAAATTTTAATAAGACATAGATCTACAATATTGTTAATTTGACCAAAACCCAAAAATCAAGGGAACTAGGTCAATTAACTTGATTAAGTTGGCACACTAAATCTGGAATTAGCATATTTGACCATAAAATCCAGAAAATTCAAATAAGCATATCTCCTACCATAAGTGTCCAATTTAAATGAGCCATAACAATCTGGAAAGCAAAGAAAGAGACCTAAAACATTGTTTTAGACAACTTCCTCAAATTATAAATGTATAAGGTCAGAATTTAAGGTCAAAGCCATTGACCTAATTGAGGACCATGCCAATATAAGACCTTTGAGTCCAAGTTAACAATTTATCGATAAAAAATTCTATAAGACTTGAAAAATGGTAAGCAAAATTTATGGTTGTCCCTAAGACATAGGGTAACAATATGTATGAAGAATTCTAGGCCTCTATATGATTACAAATAGTCCAAATAAATTAGTAAAATCAGAACCGAAAATGCCTAAAAAGGAAACTAAAATTTAGATTTGACTTAGTTATGGTTAATTGATCATAACTTGAGCTATACAACTCCAAATGGAGTGATTCAAAAAGGAAATTAAAGAAGACACAATGAGAAACAATTTAATGAAGAGAAATTTGTTAAATTTACATTGTAGCTTGGTCCAATAGACAATAAACATTGGCCATGAAATCTAGAAAAATGGCAATAAAATGTAATAAGCTTTAAAATGAAATTAGTAACATATACCAATACTTAGAGACTATAAAATGTGACAAATTGGGAACATTAAAATTAATTCACTTAGTGTGTATTAATGGTCAACATTATAGGTTGACTAATGAAATGAATTGAAGGGAATAGTACTAAGAAAATTTAGATATTGGATTTTATTGTTAGAAACAACTTAACTGAGTATTGAAACACTTTAAATTGTGTGTTTTAGTTGAAAAGGATATTGAAAAGCATAAGGAACATTGAGTCAAGGCCTAGAAGCTACTCAAATCAAGTCTGTGCGAAATACTTTTTATATTCACTGCTTTTACTAGAAAATTTATTTGGAGAAATGAGTTATGAATAATTTTTTATTGTTTTGACTTTGGGAATTTTATGTGGAAATTATTGTGTTGCCTACTTTGTAAATGAAAATTTTGAGATACAATGTAATTTGTGGTTTGTATGAAATATTTAAATATTGTGATTTGAAATTGTTTTTTATTCACACTTGGCATGGCAATATCACTATGTTCCTTCTCCATTTATGGGGTGAGTATGACTATATTCCTCCCTCTCTGATTTGCCAGTCTGAGATGAGTATGGATGAGTACTCATTATCTAGCTAGCCCCCTCCCTCATTGATTTCGATGAGTGGGGTGAGTATGCCTTGTCGTGGTGTACAACACGGCATGTTCTGAAAATTTATGTCATGACCTAAGTTGTGTTATTGATTGGCAACACTGTGTTATTCAATTGTTTGATCAAATTTGTGTTATATGAGTTTTGAAAATTGTGACATGAAATTGTGAATTATTTGAATTATAAATTATCAATAAAAATTTTATATATCGCATTTTAAATTGTTATTGTGCAACACTGAGTAAATTTTACTCAGCGATAGCTTTTTCATTGCTATCGCAGGTAGATAGACAGATAAAGTAGCAGAGTAGGTTGCTTGTGACTTCGCATTGGGATTTTGCCAGGTATATTAAATACACCACTTCCTTATAAATATTATTGTAATGTATGTGAACTGTATGTATATATTATACTTGGTCTTGAGCAGTTGTAAAATAAAATTGTAAATTATTTTGGCCTATAAAAATGTTGTACTATAACTTTCTTATCCCAGCTTTGAAATACTAAGTCATTTTGCATTCTATTTTTGAAACTACTGAAAATGATGTTGAATTGAGTTTGACTTATGTTGAGAAAATTGATTTGTGTTGAGCCATATTAGAGTTTGGGACTGAAAAAAAAAATATATTGGAAGTATTTTCTATAGGTTCTTGAAGAACTGTTTTGCTCAAAATACAGATGGCACTCTGCCAAAATTTTTACAGAAATAATTGATACTTCAGATTTGTTATTTGATTTCACTTCAGTTAAAAAAAAAAATTTAACACCTATCAAAAGTGCTCACCACTTTAAAAAGAAGTAAGAAATTGTTTAAAATCCCTTATAGTGTATTTAATGGGCTACCGATAGGCGAAGTACGGTAATTCATTAGGTGTACTACGGAATCATGTTACATCTTATGGAGGTGTTGGGTGTGACATGTTTTAGTGTTATCAGAACTAGTTCTTAAATTCTATTTTGACTTATAATTTGAGTATTTTTCCTTCATAGTACAACTGCTCAATGTCATGGTTTGATACACACAGTACATTACATTATAAATATGCACTAGCGGGAGGAAATCTCCTTATGTTATTTGTTCAGGAGGTATAATATTCTCTAATTGACTATGGAAGAAGGGGACCGTTCAGTCGATCAATCAGTAGAGGCTGAGGTGCAAGGGGAAGCCCCAGCCCTTCAAAATGTGAGTGGATCGACTGCACCAACCCCCTCAATACCGCAGTTCCCTGCTTAATTGCTTAGCAGATGGGTACAATGTTCCAACAGATGGCTGGTAACATGCCCACTCAAGCCCCACTGCAGATACCAGTAGTACAACCATAGCCTTCAACTAGGCAGTACGACAAGCTGATTAAGTATGGGGCTATTGAGTTCAAGGGGACAGTGGATCTGCTAGAGGCAGAATAATGGTTGGAAAGGATGGAAAGAGTTTTTAGGAAGCTGCACTGCACCAATGAGCTGAAGTTTGAGTACTCACTTCTACAGGGGGATGCATATGACTGGTAGAAAATCATTCCCCATAGTTTGGTGGAACCCCCAGTGCTGACATGGGATGACTTTCTCAGAGAGTTCAGACAAAAATATTTCCCAGATGCCTATGTGGACCAGAAGCTATAGGAGTTCATAAGCCTGAAGCAAATGAACATAATAGTGGTAGAATATGAGAGAAACTTCTTTCGATTGAGTCACTATGTAGGAAGCCTGCTTACCACTCTTAGAGACATATGTAAACGCTTTGAGGCCGGGTTAAGGCCTAGTCTAAGAATGCAAGTTGTGGGGTTCCGACACCAGAATTTCTCAGAGCTAATATCACAAGCCCTAGAACTGGAAAGAATTGAGAATAAAGAAACAGTTAAAAAGGGTACAGAAGAAAAAGAGAAAATTAGAAAGATTACTGATCAAGTTCCTGATAGTGGGTCAGGAAAAAGAAAGCACTTTGGAGGATCTAACTCATGCGAATCGGATAGGGATAGATCTTTTGGACAGAAACCACCCTGATCGGATCAACAAACTCAGCAGAAACCCAGAAATGCGCTGTCAAATCGACTTTGTGAAACTTGTGATAAACCACATAGTAGGGTATGTTATAGAGCCATAGGAGCATGATTTAATTATGGGGAGACTGGTCATTTTGCTAAGGATTGTATAAATCCATGCCCTTATGGATCATTTAGAACACCAAAGGGATTAGCCCAAGTTTCTACCCCAAAGATTTCACCATCAGTTAGTTGAGGCAGAGGTAGAGGTAGGGGTAGTACACCTGGAAGTTAGAGTACTGTGAATCAGCCAGAACAAGGTGATGCTTTAGCTAGAGTATACACTATACGATAGAGGGAAAAGGCTGAGACTTCTGATATTGTTGCTGGTACTTTTTCAAATTTTAACTAAGATATATATATATGTATTGTTTGACCCATGGTCTGCATACTTTTATATTAGTGCCAGCATTATTTGCCTTCCTGCTGTCCCTCGTATAAAAATAAATTTTGATATATTAGTGACCAGTCTTTTTGGAATTAGTTTTGGAAGAGTTTGTTAGCAAAATACATTTCCTAGAATACGATAAATTATTGAAAATCGATAGATAAAGGAGTTCTGGAAGTAAAAATTTAAACAGTTGGTTCAGATATAACAAAGAAATGTTACAAATATGAGTAAGATTGTTGACTAGAATGGTCAGAGGACTAATGATTAGATAAATAATTCTAACATGACCTTAATGGTCATTAAATAAGGAAACATGAACCAAAATATTAGACAGAACAATGGTAAGAGAAGATTAGTGTTATACAAATAAATTAAATGTTGTATTAGATTGTTAAAAGTCTTACACAAATTCAAAGGAAAGAAGATTATACGATCATATAGAAAGGAGAAAATAAACGTATGACTATTGTAAGACGGCTATTGGGTAAAATTTCATGGACAAAATTTATTTTAAGGGGGGGAGAATTGTAACACCCCTATATTTGGCAGTGCATTCTACTGTTCCGGTGACTGGTGTCTGTTCGGACAGCTAGGATGCTTGGAATTATACTTATATGTTAGTGAAGAGAAATAAGATAATGAAATACAATAGAGCAAAATATAAGAAAAACAAAGGAAAAATAAGAGTAATGAAATATAATTAAGTTAAACGAGCCAAAAACCGTAGCAACAGGTGATCGCATCGAGAAGCTACGGCGAGGACCGTTGACTAGCCCTGGACCCCGGGGAACCCTGGAAAATATTTTTGAGACTTAAATAAGCATCTATTATGGTATAATTAACTTAGAAAGTATCAAAGAAAAATTAATTAATTATTACAAAGAAAAACGAAAAATCGAGAAACCGAAAAAAAATCGGTATTATCAAAAAATCGGGAATACAAACCAAATAGGGGTATTTTGGTCAATTGACACCCTGAGTTGCCTTTTAACCTAAATATCCATTAAAAATAAGTGATATTAAATTTTGAAAATGTCATGAAAATTAGAAATGTGGTACATAATGCAAATAGTGAAAGAATTATGGCATAATTGCAAATTAAGAAACTTTTGGATTAATTAATTCATTAAGTAAGTTTAGTGCTCCACTAACTTCAAATTAAGGGACCTATATAAGCCATTTGGGACAAAAATGTCATCATCTTCAACCTCTCAACATTCAGCCGAAATCAATTCTCCAAAGAAACTCCATTGTCGTCCAAGCTTCAAGCTTTATGCATCCATGATCCAACCATAAAAACCTCAAGTCTTCTTCATTAAAGTTGGAGTATACACCTTGGGCAGCATTTTGGGAGCAAAAAGGGAGAGATTTAAAGAGGTTTGACAAGTTTCATCTGAGGTGCATGTCCAATTTTCTTTCATTTCTTTGTTAAAGTTTGTGTTAGTGTTGAGAGGAGTTGATTTATGGAAGAAATTGGAAGAATTGATGAGTTAGGGAGGTGTTCCATTTTCGGCAACCCTTATTTCCATGGGAGAATGAATTATTTCTTCATGTAAATGGTGATTTGAGGTGTTGATTTAGGTGCTTAAATGTATAAGAGTTGATTACCATGTATATAGTTTGAATTGTGAGTGTGTGAATTAACATTGGAAGCTTGATGTATATGTGTAATATGGGCAGCCTTATGGTGCAGTTAGAAGTGTTTAATTTCATGGAATGGTTTTTTACATTATGGTATTGAAGGTGGCAGAATATGTATATAATTTAGTAGTGAATATATATGAAATTTGGTGGTGGAAGTTATATGTAATATTTGGGAGTTTTATGTGTATATATTGTTATAATTGGACTTTGAAATTCTTACTTGTAATAGGTACATTGTGAATTGTTATATTATACCCAAGTTGACCAAAATGTGATGTGTTGAGTGGTTATGGTATGATACTAAACCAGAATTAGGTATAAGAAGTTTAAATTTAGCAAGTTGAATGTATATGTGATTGGTGTTAAGGAAAGTGTAAAGGGCAATATGCATTTCAGCCTATAACTCTAACTGTGTAACTCCAATTAGTATGAGGCCAATTAGAGGCAAAACTAGACATAAAATAGGCCAACTTTCATGGAGAAGTGTTGCCCAAATTCTGCCTGGAAGTGGCCTAAAAGAATGACCAAATCCGGATTACCATAACATAGGAACCCAGAATTTCACCATATGAATAGTAGCCATTCAATTGGCCAAAACTCACTCAAAACAGGTCCAAATGACCTGAAATTCATACCGTTGGAAAGCTTAGACATAGGGCTACAACTTTAGTGAAGACCACCGAGCCCAGAAATGCCATTTACCAAGTCAAAATCATCGCCAAAGTTGGGTTACAAAAAGTAGTCGAATTAACTTTGACCTAAAAATGACCTAAACTTTGCAATATAAGTGCAACTTGACCAGCAATAGTAAAATTGTAACACCCTCACTGTAGCAATTCCATACATTCTACTGTTTCGATGACCATTGTCGGTCCGGACAATTAGAACGTCTGGAAAAATAATTAGACTAGAGTGAGGAGTCATAAATAACTCAAATATTAATAAGAAAAATTTAGGAAAAATTTTAGAAATAAAATACAACCAAGTTAAATGAGCTGGTGCCCTAGCGATGGGTAACCATATAGGGAAGTATCGGTAAAGACAGTTATCGACCCCAGATCCATGAAAAAAAAAATTAATTAATGAAATAATTTTTGAGACTCCAGAGAAGAGTCATTGAGGTTTCTATGACATTAGAATGCCAAGAAAAGGTTTAGAAAAATTTTTCAATCGGTATAGACAATTTTAGTCTGTTAAGCCAAACGGAGGGTATTTTGGTCATTTCGTCTTCGGAGATGATTTTTGACCAACTTGTCCAATTAAGTAAATAATTATTATGACATAAAATAGGAATAAATATTGATGAAAATTAAATTAAAAATGAGTGAAAGAAAGAAGAAAGAAAGATCAACCGACAACTCGGTAAGAGCAAAATTTGGTCAATTAAATTTGAGGGTCCAATATTGACCAAAAATGACGATTATTAATTTAATTTAGCTAAATTAATTTAATTAATTGAAATTATGAAAATTAAAAATAATTACTGAAAAGTCAAATTATAATGATTATAAATTTCAAAATAATTTCAAATTTGCCATTCTACTTATTTACCATATTGCCATTAAATATTTAATTATTATATAGGTTAATTATTGAACCAAAATTCTGCATCTTTTTTCCCTTCTTCTTCCCGTCACTTGCCTTCTTCTCTTCTTCTCTAAAATTTTCCATTAAAACCTAAAATCCAAAGCTTAAAACCCTAAGTCTCAACCAAATTTTTTCTTGGAAAAATTATAGCTCACCCCAAACTAAAGCCTAATTAGTAGAAAGCACTCAAGAAAACCAAAAAAAAAAAAAAGAGTTTGGGGCAAGAGGAATTTCAGCCAAGGTGGACCAAGAAGGAGCTTCAAGTTTTTGATTGATTAGAAGGTTGAATTGAAGTTGAGTGAAGCTAAGGAATAAGGTTAGTGCTAGAAATTCTCTTGGAATTTAAAATTTATGCAAGTTGATTTAGGGTTCGCTCAAATATAGAATTTTGTGTTGTGACTTGAATTTGATGATGTTGAGGTTGATTATTGACTATTAGTAGTGTTATAAATGTGAATTGAAGTTTGGAAGTTGGGTGAAATTGAAAATTGGGAGTGCTTCTCTTATGCAGGAAATTTGGACCTATGAGTCCAGGGTATTGTTTGACCTATAACTGAGGTTGTGTGACTCCAATTGGTATGAGGATAATTGGAGGTGAAACTAGACACATAATGGCACAACTTTGGTGAAGAAACCATGCCCAGAAAACCAAACCAACTTGACCAAAAGTTTGCCCTAATTCGGGTGACCTGCAATCTGCCTGGGCAAAATGACCAAATAAACAGTATTTGGTCATTTGGCCATAACTCAATGTAGCAAGGTCCAATTGACCTAAACTTTTACCAGCAACAAGTTGAGATATAGATCAACAACTTTCATGAAGAAACCTGACCCAAATTATGACCATAACCTAGTCAAATTGCCAACCAAACTCGAGTTACCAAATCTGGCAGAAACAATTTTACCCAGAATTTTGGGTTCTGCCCAATCCGGCCAGTTATGGTTTTTAGGCCATAAATTAAGCTACAAAACTCCAAATAGAGTGATTCAAAAAATGAAATTCAACTAGACAAAATAAGGAACAACTTTTATGTTGAACATTTTTCCAAATTCCCACTGCAAAAGTGACAAATGAAACAGTAAAGACAAAGCATGAAAACTGAAAATTCTGCCCAATTAACATTAAGTTTGGAAATGTTATTGGCAACCAATACCAACAAATTTTGAATGCAAAATGTGGTATCTTGGAGAACTTAGGTTCAATAAATTTATTATGTATTAAAAAGTCAACAATTTGAGTGAATAGTAATGTGAATAGTAATACAAAGACACAAAGTATAATAACTAAATTGGTAGAGGAAATTAAGGTATGAAATTTGGAATCCATGAAACATTCATGGATTACTTGGAATAGGAATAGTAATTCACCTAAATGACTTAATGAACATTTAAGTTATGTGAGTATATAGTTAACATTTATTCCCATTATTAGTAGGTCTAATAAAACGTAAGTAATACCACTTGAATATGAAATGACATTAACCTAGATGGATTGTTGAGTATAAATGGGATGAGGTTTACATTAGGATTTATGTTTTCATTACAAATAAGATAATAACACCTTGTATGAGTTATGAATCCATATAAATATTGTAATGAATAAATGAATCACATGAAAATATGAATGGAACATTAGTTTTCTTTATAAGAGAAAGGAAAAATATTTTGAGTACAATGGTATATGAACACCATTGTTGTGAATTGTGATCAATATGAATGATGTAAGGAATGTATGAATATTATGATGAATGTATAAATTATGAAATTTATCATGAAATAATAAAGTCATAAAACATAATATATTAATATTTAATAATATTATATGCCCTTGTATTGCCTAGACATGTGTGTCAAATTGGATAGTTTGGCATGCCAATAGGGTATTGTTTTAGCAGTACTGCGAAAGGCTTTATGCCTATATTCATGGCTTTATGCCCGTATTCATGGCTTTGATGCCCGCACTCATGGCTTAATGCCCGATTATGTGTTATCATGGCTTTTTAGCCATACTGACTACATACGTGGTTGACGTTTTGCGTCCCATGGTATGACGGCCCGAGGCATCGCGGTGTCCAGTGCCAACGACCCGTTATCCAGTTTAGTCAGCCTGTCATAGGTTACTTGGGCAGTGTAATTTATTGAAATAAATTAAGACTATTAATAATTAAAAATATTAGAAATCAAATAAATGAGTTAATAAGACTTCAAAAGAATTAGTTAGAATTATGAAATGATCCAAACCACATAAAAATTGTTAAGTAAAATGATAAAAGAGTTGCAAAAATAGGTATAACTTAACTAAATATTTTAAATGTATCTTCTATTGCCATATGAATATAAACTGAGTATTTTTATTAATTATTTATATTGTACATTATCACTGTGAATTTAGGAATTAAATGCTTCCAAAGCGAAACAAATTAGAACAAAAGATAATTAATATTAGACACATTGTATTAAATTAAATTGATTTTTAAATATTCAAGTTATGCTTCGTTCTTTCTTTATTTGTATATTTTATTTTCTTGTTATATTATTGCACCACTAAGCAGCAATGCTTAGCGCGATGGATTTGTTTCCTCGCGCAGGTACTTTGACTAAGATTTTTGGAGTCCAGATCTGCTGAAGTGTCTGAAATATTCAAGGTTGTCACCTCCGCAGCAATGCATGTAGGTAGGGCCCATATAGATCATATTTTGTATTTTGTATAAAATGCTAGATATTGTATTATAATGTAGATTATGAATAGGTAATTAATAGAAATGTGATGTAAATTAATTAATTAGCTTTTTCATATGTAATTAATTTATATATCATGTAAATTATGAAAATTTGTAATTATTTTGTAAATTATGTAAATTAAGGAAATTTGAAAAATTTGCTTATGTAATTTGAGAATGTTTACATATGAATTGAGTGTGAATGGAAATGTATGGAAATGATTATGAAATTGAAATGTATGGATGAGATTTGAAATATGAGAAAATTATGAGAATGATTGATGAGATAATTATGATTAGCATAGATAAGATTTTATTTTAGAAATATTATTGAATTTCAAACAGGTGAATATTGAAATACGCCAAACGATAATAAAATAGGGGAAATTCCACTGGTTTCTCCGTCGAAAAATAATTGATATTAAATTAAATGAATTCAAAATTATTTAAAAAAAATAAAGTAAGATAAGTTAGGGTGCTCCGGCACCGATTGTAGCATGCCTTGCTAGGCTACACTGTAGTCGGGTGAGGGGTGTTACATTTGTTGGTATCAGAGCACGGTTTAGGTGTTCCTAGGCATAGATAGATAGAATGAGATAGTGTGCTTAACATGCATTGCATTCATATGAGTTGAGGTGACACTAATGCAGATATGTTTTGTTGGTTATTTTAGGTTAAGGTATGGACTCAGAATCGCAGAGGACAGTAGAAGAAGAAGTAGTAAGCCGTATCCCGACTAGGAGTGATATTCAAAATCGGGGAGATCCTATTCCACCAGTGCAAGAGGTGCCTGTAAAACCCCAACAGGCCTTGTTTGAGCAAATGACTGGATTCTTTCGACAGATGACTGGGGTTATTCCACCACTGTCTCAGCAGAAATCACCTCTAGGAAAAATTAGGAAGTATGGAGCTGTAGATTTCAATTGTAAAAAGAAAGACGATTCTTCAGCGGTTGAGTATTGGTTAGAAAGGACTGAAAGAGTCCTGCAGCAGCTCCATTGCACACCAAAACAGAGTTTGGAGTGTGCAGTTTCATTATTACAAGAAGCTGCATATCGGTGGTGGGGTGTCGTAACCAAGGTAGTGCACTAGCTTACGTAACTTGGGAATTCTTTCTGATAGAGTTTAGAAAGAAATATATTAGCTGTGTTCATGAAGAGGAACAAAAGAGGAGTGGTGATCAGCAAAAGAGGAAATTTGGACAGTTTAGTAATAAGAGGCCGAGAGAACAGTTAAGTCAGACATCTGATCAAAGTAGGAGATCTAGACCCAGGCCTATACCTAGAAGAGATCAACCAGAACCACTAGTAGTGAGTGCGCCAAGACTAGCAAGAAAATGTGGCCATTGTAACAAGTGGCATAAAGGTGAATGTAGGGGATTGACTGGAGCCTGTTATAGATGTGGAGCCATAGAACATCGTCTGAAAGACTGTCCTAAGAGGAATTTACCACGGACCTAGACAGAGGTCGTGGAAGGACCAAGCACAACAGTAACACCACTTCCAAATGTTACCCAAGTCGGAGAGGAACAAGAAGCCCCAGATGTGAATTTGAGGTAAAGTATTTCCTTTATGATATGCCTAAGTGTATAATAATAGATTAAAAAAAAAAACTAAATAGTACCATATATATAAAAGAAGTAGACAGAGGGAGTAATAGAAAGGTAAAAGAATTATCTCAGAACCTAAAACACCCAGTAAATTTCGAGGACGAAATTTAAATTAGAGGAGAAAAATTGTAACACTCTCACTGTAGCAATTCCATACATTCTACTGTTTTGATTACCAGTGTCGGTCCGGACAGCTAGAACATCTGGAAAAATAATTAGACTAGAGTGAGGAGTCATAAATAACTCAAATATTAATAAGAAAAATTTAAGAAAAATTTTAGAAATAAAATACAACCAAGTTAAATGAGCCGGTGCCCTAGCGATGGGTGACCATATAGGGAAGTATCGGTAAAGATAGTTATCGACCCCAGATCCATGAAAAAAAATTAATTAATGAAATAATTTTTGAGACTCCAGAGAAGAGTCATTGAGGTTTCTATGACATTAGAATGCCAAGAAAAGGTTTAGAAAAATTTTTCAATCGGTACAGACAATTTTAGTCTGTTAAGCCAAACGGAGGGCATTTTGGTCATTTCGTCTTCGGAGATGATTTTTGACCAACTTGTCCAATTAAGTAAATAATTATTATGACATAAAATAAGAATAAATATTGATGAAAATTAAATTAAAAATGAGTAAAAGAAAGAAGAAAGAAAGATAAACCGACAACTCGGTAAGAGCAAAATTTGGTCAATTAAATTTGAGGGTCCAATATTGACCAAAAATGATGATTATTAATTTAATTTAGCTAAATTAATTTAATTAATTGAAATTATGAAAATTAAAAATAATTACTGAAAAGTCAAATTATAATGATTATAAATTTCAAAATAATTTCAAATTTGCCATTCTACTTATTTACCATATTGCCATTAAATATTTAATTATTATATAGGTTAATTATTGAACCAAAATTCTGCATCTTTTTTCCCTTCTTCTTCCCGTCACTTGCCTTCTTCTCTTCTTCTCTAAAATTTTCCATTAAAACCTAAAATCCAAAGCTTAAAACCCTAAGTCTCAACCAAATTTTTTCTTGGAAAAATTATAGCCCACCCCAAACTAAAGCCTAATTAGTAGAAAGCACTCAAGAAAACCAAAAAAAAAAAAAAAGAGTTTGGGGCAAGAGGAATTTCAGCCAAGGTGGACCAAGAAGGAGCTTCAAGTTTTTGATTGATTAGAAGGTTGAATTGAAGTTGAGTGAAGCTAAGGAATAAAGTTAGTGCTAGAAATTCTCTTGGAATTTAAAATTTATGCAAGTTGATTTAGGGTTTCCTCAAATATAGAATTTTGTGTTGTGACTTGAATTTTATGATGTTGAGGTTGATTATTGACTATTAGTAGTGTTATAAATTTGAATTGAAGTTTGGAAGTTGGGTGAAATTGAAAATTGGGAGTGCTTCTCTTATGCAGGAAATTTGGACCTATGAGTCCAGGGTATTGTTTGACCTATAACTGAGGTTGTGTGACTCCAATTGGTATGAGGCTAATTGGAGGTGAAACTATACACATAATGGCACAACTTTGGTGAAGAAACCATGCTCAGAAAACCAAACCAACTTGACTAAAAGTTTGCCCTAATTCGGGTGACCTGCAATCTGCCTGGGCAAAATGACTAAATGAACAGTATTTGGTCATTTGGCCATAACTCAATGTAGCAAGGTCCAATTGACCTAAAATTTTACCAGCAACAAGTTGAAATATAGACCAACAACTTTCATGAAGAAACCTGACCCAAATTATGACCATAACCTAGTCAAATTGCCAACCAAACTCGAGTTACCAAATCTGGCAGAAACAATTTTACCCAGAATTTTGGGTTCTGCCCAATCCGGCCAGTCATGGTTTTTAGGCCATAAATTGAGCTACAAAACTCCAAATGGAGTGATTCAAAAAAAGAAATTCAACTAGAAAAAATAAGGAACAACTTTTATATTGAACATTTTTCCAAATTCCCACTGCAAAAGTGACAAATGGAACAATAAAGACAAAGCATGAAAACTGAAAATTCTGCCCAATTAACATTAAGCTTGGAAATGTTATTGGCAACCAATACCAACAAATTTTGAATGCAAAATGTGGTATCTTGGAGAACTTAAGTTCAATAAATTTATTATGTATTAAAAAGTCAACAATTTGAGTGAATAGTAATGTGAATAGTAATACAAAGACACAAAGTATAATAACTAAATTGGTAGAGGAAATTAAGGTATGAAATTTGGAATCCATGAAACATTCATGGATTGCTTGGAATAGGAATAGTAATTCACCTAAATGACTTAATGAACATTTAAGTTATGTGAGTATATAGTTAACATTTATTCCCATTATTAGTAAGTCTAATAAAACGTAAGTAATACCACTTGAATATGAAATGACATTAACCTAGATGGATTGTTGAGTATAAATGGGATGAGGTTTACATTAGGATTTATGTTTTCATTACAAATAAGATAATAACACCTTGTATGAGTTATGAATCCATATAAATATTGTAATGAATAAATGAATCACATGAAAATATGAATGGAACATTAGTTTTCTTTATAAGAGAAAGGAAAAATGTTTTGAGTACAATGGTATATGAACACCATTGTTGTGAATTGTGATCAATATGAATGATGTAAGGAATGTATGAATATTATGATGAATGTATAAATTATGAAATTTATCATGAAATAATAAAGTCATAAAACATAATATATTAATATTTAATAATATTATGTGCCCTTGTATTGCCTAGACATGTGTGTCAAATTGGATAGTTTGGCATGCCAATAGGGTATTGTTTTAGCAGTACTGCGATATGCCTATATTCATGGCTTTATGCCCGTATTCATGGCTTTGATGCCCGCACTCATGGCTTAATGCCCGATTATGTGTTATCATGGCTTTTTAGCCATACTGACTGCATACGTGGTTGACGTTTTGCGTCCCATGGTATGACGGCCCGAGGCATCGCGGTGTCGATGCCAACGACACATTATCGATTTAGTCACTGTCATATGTTACTTGGGCAGTGTAATTTATTGAAATAAATTAAGACTATTAATAATTAAAAATATTAGAAATCAAATAAATGAGTTAATAAGACTTCAAAAGAATTAGTTAGAATTATGAAATGATCCAAACCACATAAAAATTGTTAAGTAAAATGATAAAAGAGTTGCAAAAATAGGTATAACTTAACTAAATATTTTAAATGTATCTTCTATTGCCATATGAATATAAACTGAGTATTTTTATTAATTATTTATATTGTATATTATCACTGTGAATTTAGGAATTAAATGCTTCCAAAGCGAAACAAATTAGAACAAAAGATAATTAATATTAGACACATTGTATTAAATTAAATTGATTTTTAAATATTCAAGTTATGCTTCGTTCTTTCTTTATTTGTATATTTTATTTTCTTGTTATATTATTGCACCACTAAGCAGCAATGCTTAGCGCGATGGATTTGTTTCCTCGCGCAGGTACTTTGACTAAGATTTTTGGAGTCCAGATCTGCTGAAGTGTCTGAAATATTCAAGGTTGTCACCTCCGCAGCAATGCATGTAGATAGGGCCCATATAGATCATATTTTTTATTTTGTATAAAATGCTAGATATTGTATTATAATGTAGATTATGAACAGGTAATTAATAGAAATGTGATGTAAATTAATTAATTAGCTTTTTCATATGTAATTAATTTATATATCATGTAAGTTATGAAATTTTGTAATTATTTTGTAAATTATGTAAATTAAGGAAATTTGAAAATTTTGCTTATGTAATTTGAGAATGTTTACATATGAATTGAGTGTGAATGGAAATGTATGGAAATGATTATGAAATTGAAATGTGTGGATGAGATTTGAAATATGAGAAAATTATGAGAATGATTGATGAGATAATTATGATTAGCATGGATAAGATTTTATTTTAGAAATATTGTTGAATTTCAAACAGGTGAATATTAAAAATATGCCAAACGATAATAAAATAGGGGAAATTCCACTGGTTTCTCCGTCGAAAAATAATTGATATTAAATTAAATGAATTCAAAATTATTTATAAAAAAATAAAGTAAGTTAAGTTAGGGTGCTCCGGCACCGATTGTAGCATGCCTTGCTAGGCTACACTGTAGTCGGGTGAGGGGTGTTACAAAAATGACCATGACTTGGTCCATAGAACTCCAAATGACATGAAATCAGTCCCAAAATTTCAATAAGGCATAGATCTATAATATTAGTAATTTGACCAAAACCCAAAAATCAAGGAAACTAGGTCAATTAACTTGATTAGTTTGGCACACTAAATATGGAATTAGCACATTTGACCATAAAATCCAAAAAATTCAAATAAGCATATCTCCCACCAAAAGTGTCCAATTTAAATGAGCCATACAAATTTGGAAAGCTAAGAAAGATACCTAAAACATTGTTTTTGACAACTTCCTCAAATTATTAATGTATAAGGTCATAATTTAAGGTCAAAGCCATTACCCTAATTGAGGACTATGCCAATATAAGACCTTTGAGTCCAAGTTAACAATTTGTCTATAAAGAATTCTATAGGACTTGAAAAATGGTAAGCAAAATTTTTTATTGTCCCTAAGACATAGGGCAACAATACTTATGAAAAATGCTAGACCACAATGTGACTACAAATAGTCCAAATAAATTAGTAAAATCAGAACCGAAAATGCCTAAAAAGGAAACTAAAATTTAGATTTGACCTAGTTATGGTTAATCGATCATAACTTGAGCTATACAACTCCAAATGGAGTGATTCAAAAAGGAAATTAAAGAAGACACAATGAGAAACAATTTAATGAAGAGAAATCTGTTAAATTTACACTGTAGCTTGGTCCAATAGACAGTAAACATTGGCCATGAAATCTAGAAAAATTGCAATAAAATGCAATAAGCTTTAAAATGAAATTGGTAACATATACCAACACTTAGAGACTATAAAATGTGACAAATTGGGAACATTAAAATTAATTCACCTAGTGTGTATTAATGGTCAACATTATAGATTGACTAATGAAATGAATTGAAGGGAATAGTACCAAGAAAATTTAGATATTGGATGTTATTGTTAGAAACAATTTAACTGAGTACTGGAACACTTTAAATTGTGTGTTTCAGTTGAAAAGGATATTGAAAAGTATAAGAACATTGAGTTAAGGCCTAGAGGTGACTCAAATCAAGTCTATGCACAATACTTTTTATATTCACTACTTTTACTAAAAAAATTATTTGGAAAAATGAGTTATGAATAATTTTTTATTGTTTTGACTTTGGGAATTTTATGTGGAAATTATTGTGTTGCTTACTTTGTAAATGGAAATTTTGAGATATAATGTGATTTGTGGTTTGTATGAAATATTTAAATATTGTGATTTGAAATTGTTTTTGATTTACACTTGGCATGGCAATATCACTATGTTCCTCCTTCATTTATGGGGTGAGTATAACTATATTCCTCCCTCTCTGACTTGCTAGTCTGAGGTGAGTATGGATGAGTACTCATTATCTAGCTAGCCACCTCCCTCATTGATTTTGATTAGTGGGGTGAATATACCTTGTCGTGGTGTACAACACAGCATGTTCAGAAAATTTGTGTTATGACCTAAGTTGTGTTATTGATTGACAACACTGTGTTATTCAATTGTTTGATCAAATTTGTGTTATATGAGCTTTGAAAATTGTAACATGAAATTGTGAATTATTTGAATTGTAAATTGTCAATAAAAGTTTTATATACTACATTTTAAGTTGTTATTGTGCACCACTGAGTAAATTTTACTCAGCAATAGCTTTTTCATTGCTGTCGTAAGTAGACAGACAGATAAAGCAACAGAGTAGGCTGCTTGTGACTTCGCATTGGGATTTTGCCAGGTATATTGAGTATACCACTTCCTTGTAAATATTATTATAATGTATGTGAACTGTATGTATATATTGTACTTGATCTTGAGTAGTTGTAAAATAAAGTTGTAAATTATTTTGGCCTATAAAAATGTTGTACTATAATTTTCTTATCCCAGCTTTGAAATACTTAGTCATTTTGTTCTATTTTTGAAAATATTGAAAATGATATTGAATTGAGTTTGACTTATGTTGAGAAAATTGATTTGTGTTGAGCCATATTGCAGTTTGGGATTGAAAAAAAAAATATTAGAAGTGTTTCCTATAGGTTCTTGAAGAACTGTTTTGCTCAAAATAAAGATGGCACTCTGCCGAAATTTTTATAGAAATTATTGACACTTCAGATTTGTTATTTGATTTCACTTCAGTTAAAAAAAAATTTTAACACCTGTCAAAAGTGCTCACCACTTTAAAAAGAAGTAAGAAATTGTTTAAAATCTTTTGTAGTGTTTTTAATGGGTTACTGATAGGCAAAATACGGTAATTCATTTGTGTACTATTTTTATAGAAATTATTGATACTTCAGATTTGTTATTTGATTTCACATCAGTTAAAAAAAAATTTTACTACCTGTCAAGAGTGTTCAACACTTTAAAAAGAAGTAAGAAATTGTTTAAAATCCCTTGTATTGTATTTAATGGGTTACCGGTAAACGAAGTATGGTAATTCATTAGGTGTACTATGGGATCATGTTACATCTTATGGAGGCATAGGGTGTGACATCCTATAATATGTAGAAACTAGCAAACAGTAGCAGTTTGCGTTCTCAAGATATTGACTCCGGATTGGCGATGGCTCAACTGTTGAAGCTTTAGCTATAGGATCTAAATCCTTTTACATGTTTAAACATGTTTGATGTTTGAATAATATTTTATATGTACCTAATGCTTTTAAGAACATTCATTTCTATATCTAGTTTGATTAGAAATGGCTATGAATTTTAGTTCACAGATGATGTTTGCAATATTTATTTTAGAAATAAATATGTTGGCTCAGGTTATATGCATGATGGTCTTTATTATTTGGATAATAATGATAAATACAAAATGAATGCAAGCAATCTAAAAGAATACAAAGCCATGGTGAAAATCAACTCAAGTTCAAAATATTTTTGACACTTAAGATTAGGTCATGTTGCAGAAGATAGGATTGCAAAATTGGAGAAAATGGGGATTTTATCCTCATTGGGTTTTGAGCCTACTCCAACTTGTGAATCCTGCCTTCAGGGCAAAATGACTAGATTACCCTTTGTTGGACAAGGACTACGAGCTGAAAATATTTTAGAGCTAATACATAGTGATGTATGTGGTCCATTTAAAGAAATGGCAAGAGGTGGTTTTCATTACTTTATTACCTTTACTGAAGATAAATCAAGGTTTAAGTATTTGTATTCTATGAAATACAAACATGAATCCTTTGAAAAGTTCAAAGAATTTAAATCTGAAGTAGAAAATTAAACAGGAAAAAGTATTAAAACTCTTCGATCAGATCGTAGAGGTGAATACTTAAGTATTGAATTCGATGAATACTTGAAAGAACATGGCATTGTTTCCCAGCTGACTCCTCCAGGAACATCATAGCTGAATGGTGTATCTAAAAGGAGAAATCGTACCCTATTAGATATGGTACATAGTATGATGAGCTATACTGATATGCCAATCTCCTTTTGGGGATTTGCATTAGAATCAACTTTGCATATTCTGAATAGGATTCTATCAAAATCAGTTTCTTCCACACCTTATGAGATATGGCATGAAAGAAAAATCAAGTCTTAAGCATGTTAAGATTTGGGGTTGTCTAGCTTTTGTCAAAAAGCTAAACACTGATAAATTGGAAACCAGATCAGAAAAGGGTCAATTTTTTAGATATCCAAAAGAGAGTTTTGGATATTATTTTTACTTGCCTACATCACAAAAGGTTATGGTAAGCAGAGATGTCACTTTTCTTGAATAACAGTTTATTCAAGAAGGAGGCAAAGGAAGGCAAATAGAATTAGAATTGGAGAATTCTGACCAACCAACATATCAAATGGATATAGATCCATCTAGTCAACCTACACCTATTGATGAAACATCTATAGTTATTCCTTGCAGATCAACCAAGATATCTCACCTACCAGTTAGATATGATTTTCTTCATGAAGATGAACAAGAGTTGTTTACTCATGAAGAAGTAGATTATGGAGATGATCCACTTACCTATGAAGAAGTTATATCAGATCAAGACTCTTCAAAATGGATTAATGCCATGAAATATGAAATTAATTCCATGTATAAGAATCAAGTTTGAGATCTTGTTGACTCACTTGAAGGTATTGCACTTATAGGGAATCAATGGATTTTCAAGAAGAAAATTGGTTCTGATGGAAAGGTAGAGACCTATAAAGCAAGGCTAGTAGCGAAAGGGTTTCGCTAAAGGCAAGGAATCGACTATGTGGAGACTTTCTCGCCTGTTGCCATGCTTAAATCAATTATGATTCTATTAGCTATAGCTGCATACTATGATTATAAGATTTGGTAGATGGATGTCAAAACAGCTTTTCTTAATGGATACATTGAAGAAAACATTTTCATGGAACAACTTAAGGGTTTTAAATCCCAAGATGGTTCCAAAGTATGCAAGCTGAAGCGATCCATTTATGGGTTGAAACAAGCTTCGAGGAGTTAGAACATCCATTTTGATGAAGCCATTAAGTCATTTGGTTTTAAAAAAAATGAGGATGAGCCTTTTGTATATAAGAAGGTTAGTGATAGTGCTATCACTTTCCTTGTCTTATACGTGGATGACATTTTGTTGATGGGTAATGACATAGGTATGTTGACAACTGTAAAGGTATGGTTATCAAATATATTTTCCATGAAAGACTTAGGGGAGGCAACCTATATTCTTGGGATTCGCATCTATAAAAATAGAGCAAAAAGAATAATTGGTTTATCTCAAAGTTTATACTTGGAAAAGGTATTAAAGAGGTTTAACATACTTGATTCCAAGAGAGGATTGTTACCAGTGAGACATGGTATCTACCTTTCTAAAGAGATGTCTCCAAAGACACCTGAAGAAAGAGATAAAATGGCCACAATTCCATATGCTTTGGCTATTGGAAGTTTGATGTATGCAATGTTGTGTACTGGGCCGGATATCGCATATGTTGTTAGTTTGACTGGCAGGTTTCAACCCAATCCAGGTTTGGAATACTGGATAGCTGTCAAGAATATCCTTAAGAACTTGAGAAGAACTAAGGATTTATTCTTAATTTATGGAGGTGGTGACTAGCAATTAGACGATTATACTGATTCTGATTTCCAATTAGATATCGATGATAGAAAGTCTACCTCTGGGTTTGTGTTCATTTGTAATAGAGGTGCAGTTAGTTGGAAGAGTTCCAAACAGAGTATGACTGCTGATTCCACTACAGAGGTTGAGTATATTACTGCATCAAATGCTGCTGCAAAAGAAGCTATTTGGATAAAGAAGTTCGTGATAGAACTTACAATAGTTTCTTCTATTGAGTCAACAATTCCACTCTACTGTGATAATAATGGAGCAGTCATACAGGCTAAGGAACCCCGATCTCACCAGAAATCCAAACACATAAAAAGGTGCTACCACATTATCAGAGAAATAGTTGGGCGAGGCAATGTAGCCATGTAGAAAATAGCATCAGCTGAAAATCCAGTTGATCCATTCACGAAGCCTATGTCACAAGCTCAGTTAGACCGATATCTTAAGAAGATGGGTCTAAGATATTGTAATGAATGGCTCTAGTGCTAGTGGGAGATTATTAGTAGTATACCCTAGAGCATATCATTCAGTATGTATTTTGTAAACATTTTAATTAGTAAATGGCAATTTCACTTTTCCATTTACAAAATATATTTATGTGTAATAGAAAAGGTCCATTGATATTTTATTAAAAATTCATTCTTAAGTTGTTAAGAATATGAGTGACAGTATTTTTTGTACAAAGTATCATAAATTGGTTCACAATCAAGGATACTTCACAATAAGGACATGACTGTCTAGGCTTTTTTATTTAGCAAATACCAATCTACACAGCAATTTTGATTGTCTAGGCTTTCAAATGTTTAGGGAGTGAAGTTGTTAACTTTAAACACTAGAATGGTAAACTTAAAATGAAGTAATCTATTTTTGGAACAATTCTGAAGTTAAGATTTCATACTTGAATCTTATTAGGGATGTTATCTCGTTTATTTACTGAATTGAGGATCGTTTTCCTTGATGGAAATTAGCCCTAAGTTATCCTAAATCCTGTCTCAAGGCATCTAAGGTGTATTTTAATTAATTCAAACCCTACTTTCATGGTGATTAAATTAATTAAAGTCCTTTACGACCTTTGACCAATTTTTAGGTTTCACAAAGGTATCAGCCTATGTCTAGGTCAAAATTCCTAGGTTCAAGATCTTGATTTTCTAATGTTAATCTTTTCCTTTCAGTCATTCAATCAACATCTACAATCATGTCTAAATGGGTACCATCACATAGCATGCATTAGGATCACAAGAAATGAAATTAAGAAACGAATTTGAAATCCAGTAAATAAAACCTAATGTTCATCCATAATAATAATTACAAGCATTACTCTCCTAAATCTAGAATAAAGAAACTACTCACTAATGGTGAGTTCAGCAAACATCATAATAAAAAGTAAAGACAGTAAAAAGAAAACCATGTAAAGAAATAAAGCAATAGAAATCTGTCTAGGGAGATGAAATGAAGGAACCGAAGATAGTTTGCAGCTTTGATCTTGTGGAGCTTCAGTTGGAAAACTTCTTTTGGTACTGATGTAGAGCACGACAGCAACAGCCTTCAGCAACACTCCCGACGACCGTCCCTCTTTTCACCCCCCACCTTTTAATGTTTTCTTTTCTATTTATATTAGTTGCTCTAGGGTTAGGTCGCTTTTAGTCCAAAGGGCCTTAGGAGTATCATTTTTATCCGAAAATAGAAGGGAAATTCGAGTTATAAAATTGGCTGTAGCATAGTACATGGCCCATGTGTCACTACACGGGTTCGGCAAAGTAGGGCCGTGTAACTTGCTGGAGGAGAATCGCGTGGTCTTATTTTGGCACAGAAAGTTACACGAGTCTGTGCCAACTACACTGGCCTAATTACACAGGTCATGTACTGTTGTTCCCATAAGTTTCTTCAAACTTGCTCTCGTTAGAGACTTACACGGGTCCCTGCAGATTACACGGGTCTGATTACACGACCCGTGTACTTGTGTTTCTCATCAATTCTCTTGGCTTTCTTCTGGCAGAGATTTACACGAGTCTGGGGCTTGGTTTATACAACCTGTGTACTTTGTATCAGTAATAATTCTCTGTCTCTTGACTCCTCTAAGCTTTTCTTGCACTCTTATACTTTTGTAGCTTCACCCAAACACCTGAAATGATGCAGAAAATATGGAATTAAGGGCTTTATAATAGAAATTAATAAAACTATTGAAATCAACTATTATGCATGAAAATGCTTGCCTAAATGCTATGAAATAGTATGCAAATGTGCTTAAAAAACATCTATACAATTCAAGTGTATCAAATACCCCCAAACTCAAACTTTTGCTTGTCCTCAGGCAAAGCAAAACTCTGTTTTAAAACACATTTCTAGGGATACTTAGGAATACAACCATCAATTTAATAAGCATAGAATTGAACTCCTCAAACCTTCATACCAATTTTCCTCTTTCAAGGCATAAGGGTTTTAATAGCTGCCTGTTTGGAACTTCACCTCGTTTCATGGTGTTTCGACTGCAAGACCATTAATAAGCCATAAACAACCTAATTTATTAGAATAGAATTAAGAAACACTAACTCCCCCAAATCTGCCTCTTTCATGAGTAATTTAGATGAAGTATTTCAATTCTAACTCCATAGGCATATCTCAATTTTCTATCTCCACTAATGTAGCATGTGCTTTTTCAAAAGATCAAAAGATCTTTAAAAGGGTTGTAATGGGGCTAGAGGGATAAACTTGGTTGCTAATGAAAAGGTTTTTAGGGAATGCAAATATGAGGATAGCATGTGTGCATAAAATTCAAGTATACTGAGTTTGTTTCTACATATTTTGCATGGAAAGGAAAGGCTTTTGGCCTTTTATATTGCCAAGCATGCTTCCATGGTACTTATCTTGGGACTTCTTTTCTTTTTCCTTTTTGTCCTCTCCCCCAAACTCATTGCTTTTGCTGGGTTGGAAAGGCAAATTTTTCTTTGGCTTCAATTGCACACTCGCATTCTTTCTTGAGTTCCACATCCTCTCTTTATTTTCTTTATGCATTTTGCTTCCTCAAAAGGGTATGGTAGGTGTTTAGATTAGGGGCTAGGTAAATAACATGGGTAAGCAATAAATTTTAAGGGATGAACATAGGCTTCAAGTTGGCTACAAAGGATATACATTTTAATTAGGGGTGGCTAAGGCTTAGTGAGGCTATATCAAAGAATGCTTTAATCATTTCTTCATCAAGCGTATACTAGGATTTTACCTTGATAGGTCTAAGAGATATGTTTTAGAGCTAGTGAGGTAATCTTTAAGTTTGCTTGTGTTTCAAAAATTGTTCTCCTAATTTTACAAGTTCAATGTGATAAATTAATAGTTATGAAGAGGTTTAACTAGTCTAGTTTCATAAAAGAGATTAGTTTCTTCACAAACAACATGTTAGAATCCCTTTTTGCCTATCTAGATACATTCATTCCTCTATCCCGTGGAGTCCAACTAAAAATTTGGTTATTGTGCTAAGTTTCACAATTTAAAATCCAAAAATTTTCAAAAATTCTCGAAAATTTTGATACACAAGATTAATGTAGCTGAATTTAAACAATGCAATGATGTGCATGTAATGATATGCAAGTGCAAATGTATCCCCCCCAAACTCAAATCATACATTGTCCTCAATGTTAACATAATGTGCAAAATCAGAGAAAATTTTAAGGAAGCATATTATTTATTAAGCATGGAAAATTTTTAAACATAAAGCAAATAAAAGAGACCTATGGTTGCAAGTTAGGACTAGGGCATGTAAAATATTACAATAAAGATCCTATCCTATAGTCCTAGCTCTAAAAGGCCTCTGATGATGATGATGGTGATGTTGGTGATCCTTGCTCCTCTTCCTTCTCATCCTCTTCATCTAGTTTGTCCATTAACATGTCCAGCTTGTTGTGTGCTTCTTGGAGGCTGTACTCGATAGCTCGCATCCTGCCATATATTGTGGTTTCCATGTGTTACAGGTATGTGAGGACCAGATCTATCGGTGGTGGTGTGTATGGGGGCACTCGAACGGGGGACTCTTCGAACATCTGCCCTTGCCCTTCTTCTTGAGGCTGTGAAGTCTCACCAGGTCCTTCTCTTGCCTTGTCTCTCCAAGGGATGGTGTTTCCTTCGGCATCCACTAAGTAGCAATTATTGCCCACCTTCTTACATATCCCCATGGATATGCAGATAGTTTGATCAATTCTGGATGTTCTATTAATAAAGCGCAGTCTGTGATGTCCTAGAACGAAGTCGAAGTGGAGGGCAATGGTTATGCAAGGCCTCCAAGCACAATGTGCTCGATAGACTGATGGCAAAGGCATCGGAGATGGTTGCACAAGAAGAACCCGGTGCTGCACCATTGTCCCGTGACCATACACCACAAAAAGAAAAGCTTATTGGCATTGACAATGCCAAGGTTGGCCGATGATGGTGTAACACCCTCCCTGTAGCACTCCGTACATTCAACTGTTCCGGTGACCAGTGTTGGTTCGGACAGCCAGAACATCCGAAAAAATATTTAAACTAAAGTGAGAGACCATAATTAACTCAAATATCAATAAGAAAAATTTAGTAAAAATTTTAGAAATAAAATACAACTAAGTCAAATGAGCCGGTGCCCAAGCGATGGGTAACCCAGAGGGAAGTTGCGGTTCTCGCAACTAGGAGCCCTAGACCCGGGGAAAAATTCATAAAATAATTTTTGGGACTCCAGAGAAGGGTCATAGAGGTTCCTATGGCATTAGAATGCCAAGAAAATATTTAGAAAAATTTTTCAATCGGTACAGACAATTTTGACCCGTTAAGCCAAACGGAGGGCATTTTAGTCATTTCGCCTTCAGAGGTGATTTTTGGCCGACTTGTCCAGTTAAGTAAATAATTATTATGGTCCAAAATATGAATAAATATTGCTAAAAATTAAATTCAAATTTGGTAGAAAAGAAAAGAAAGAAAAAGGAGCTAAATTGGGAATTATGATGTCATGCTTAGGTAATTAAAAAGGGATGGTCAATCAAATTAAAGGAAGACATTATAATACATCAATTGGGCAGAAAAAGAGACAATTCTAGAAAAATTCTGCAGCTATTCATCTTCCCAAAGGAGACGTCCCACACTCCTCCTTTCCCTCCTCCACTTTCATGCTTGCAAAACTTGAACTCCTTAGCCTTTTCTCAATAAAACCTTAGGTCCCTTCACTAAAATTAGTCACCCAACCTTGCTAGAGTGTTTGGCAGCCAAGAAAAAGAAAGAAAGTGAAGTCAAGCTTGGGAAAATTCTGCCCTACAAGAGGTTAGTGCATATTTATACATATACCTCTTTTATTCCATGTTAGAGACTTGAAATAAGTAAGAATTTGTAAATTAAATGAATAAAATTTATGTGTATGTCCACCATGGATTTCGGCAGCCCTAAGGAAGGAATAAGATTGATTGTTTTTGATGGACTTGTAGTGAACTAGAGATCATGTTTAAAGTATATATATATAAGGATAATGAATTAGTTAGTTTAACTAAGGTAACTTGTGTGAACCTTGAATTTGAGCTAGGGTTTTGGGAGTGAAATTTGGACTTAGCTTATGAAATGATGAGTGAACATTCTAATGGTCAATTAGTGACCATTTGAGGTAAGTTGACCATAATTTGAAGTGAATTAGAGTATTACAAACTGAAATGGTATGCTGCCTAGTGAGGGCAGCAGGGGAGGCTGTGAGTCCAGCCTGTTTGGACTGCCATAACTCTGGCTGTGTAGGTTCAATTGGTGTTTGGCCAATTGGACATGAAACTAGACACATAATGGCACAATTTTGGTGAAGAAACCATGCCCAAAAGACCAAAGCAAGTAGACCAAAAACTGGCCCCAACCCGGATGTCATGCAACCCGAATCTGCAGAATGACCAAATGAACAGTAATTGTTCATTTGGCCATAATTCGTTGTAGAATGGGCTAATTGACCTGAAATTTTTACAGCAACAAGTTAAGATATATACAAACAACTTTCATGAAGAAACCTACCCCAAATTATGGCCAGAACATATCCAATATGGTAGTTGCAATCACTGTTCACTGCACTGTAGATATTGTCAATTCTGCAGTTTTGCAATCCGGCCAGCTATGGTTTTTGGACCATATCTGGAGCTACAAAACTCCAAATGGAGTGATTCAAAAAAGAAATACAACTAGACAAAATAAGGAACAACTTTCATGTTTACCATTTCCTCAAATTCCCACTGTAACAGTCACAAATGGAATAGTAAATTTGGGGTACAAAAACTGAAAATTCTGCTCCCTTAGTTCTAAGCTTAAAAATGGTATTGGTAATTAATTCCAACAAGTTTTGAATGCAAAATGTGGTACATTGGGGGTGTTAAAACTAATGTACCTATTTTCTATCCAAAAGTCAACATTTTTGTTGACCAATGAGGTGAATAGTGACACCAAAACTTGAAATTCAAAAATTGAAGAATTCAAAAGTATCAAATGCCCTAGTATACCTAACAAGATTGGTTTGGATAGTTTGGCATGCCAATAGGGTTCAGTTAGCAGTACTGCACATGGCATTATGCCATTCTGTGATTTTATGGCTTTTAGCCATTTTAACATTGTGTTGAGACTTGGCCTCGTGCCTCATATTATTCTGACTTGTTAGGCTGTTGCATTTGCCTGGGAGATACATATGTGACCGATGGTGTGACGCCCGAGATACTTGATACTCGGTGCGGTTTACCGTTTATCCGATCCGATCGTTGAGATAGGTTACTTGGGCAACCAAAAGAATGAAAGTGGATAAAATTAACGAAATAAATGATTATAACGAGTACAAAACAAGTAAAACATCGATACATTCAATGCATATTTATTTCTGTTATTTCTTTTTATTTTATTATTGGCACCACTAAGCATTATTGCTTAGCACGTTGCTTTTGCCACGCATAGGTTCTGGAGATACTGATCGAGAGCCCAGTAGACCGCAGACTGGGTGAGACCATCCTGCAGCTCTGCATAGTATCCGTGTCACCTCACCTTCTACAGTGCATTGGTAGGACACTAGGTTTCATTTTGGTATTTTGTAACTAATTTTTATTTTATCATATGTAATTGAACTTATGTAATGTATTTTGATGTTCATGTAAATAATGAGAATTGTAGTTGTGAATGGAAAAATGAATATCTATCTGTGACTTGTACATGATTATCACATGAGATGAATGATTGAGAAATGAAATTGAAAAATATGGAGATTGTGATATTTGAGTTAAGTGATTGAATATGATTATTGGAAGTGTTTTTCACAGGTTCCGAAGAACTGTTTCCTCCATTTTTAGCCGATACTCTGCCGTATTTTCTTTAAAAATTTTCGGAACCTCAAATAAATTATAATTTCAATAAATAACTTAAATAAATAATATTTCACAAGTTATATTCAAAACTATGATAAAAATTAATTAAGGTAAAATAGAGTGTGTGCCGGTACACCGTGTGACATTGCTTACTCGGATATACTGTACACGGGTAAGGGTTGTCACATTTAGTGGTATCAGAGCACGGTTTAGGCGTTTCTGGGCCTAGATTGAGTCCATACCATGCATTGCATTTGTAAGAGTCGAGGTGACACTAATGCAGATCTGTTTGTCTTTCTTATTTTGAATAGGATATGGACCCTACATCACAGAGAGCAGTTGAGAAGGAAGTGGAGAGTCATGCTTCACCTGTAGCAGCTGAGACTGGGGGTATGGGAGAACCTGCTCCGCCAGCTCAAGCAGAGCCTGCTCAGCCTCCACAGGCCATGTTCCAACAAATGGCTGAATTCTTCAGACAAATGGCCAGGGTAATGCCAGCACCACCACCACCACTTCCACAACCAAAATCACATCTAGAAAAATTGAGAAAGTTTGGAGCAGTGGACTTCTTTGGCAAGAGAGAAGATGATTACATTGCGGTAGAATTGGTTGAAACGAGCAGTGAGTTTTAAAACAACTCTACTACACTCCAGAGCAAAATTTAGAAGCTGCCATATCTTTGTTGCAAGATGATGCATATGAATGGTGGGACACAGTATCCAGTGAAGTGCAGTCAGAAATAGTAACTTGGGACTTCTTTCTCTCTGAATTTAAGAAGAAATATGTGGGTAGTGTATACCTGGAAGAGAGAAGTAGAGAGTTCATTAACCTGAGGCAGAGGCAGCTGTCAGTGGCAGAGTATGAGAAGGAATTCATCAGATTAAGCCGCTACGGAAGGGAGATAGTCCCTAATGAGGCTGAAAGGTGTAAGAGATTTGAAGAGGGACTAAATGAAAACATAAAGATCATGATCACTGCCTTGGGAATTACTGACTTCACTAAGTTAGTGGAAGCTGCAATAAAGGTTGAAAAAGTAAGAATCAGTGAGCAGACTAGAAGGGAAAGACAGCAGAAAAGGGGCCCGGGTCAGTCTAGTTCATTTCCTGCACCAGGGAAGAAGTTCAAGGGTCCACCTACACAGAGTTCAGGTCAGCCACAAGGTCAGGGTCAGTCTCAGGGGCCCAGGCCACAGTTTACCCCTAGGAGAGGTCAGTCCACACCATCAGTGGGCAGCTCTCCAGGGATGGGGTTCAGGGGACCAGCCCCAGCATCTTCTGCATGTCCACATTGTTTGAAATGGCATAAGGGAGAGTGTTGGAGAGTGACTGGTGCCTGCTTAAGGTGTGGGTCAACAGAGCATCAGTTGAAGAACTGTCCACGCAGAACTACTACAGCTGCTCCAACACAAGCAGACAGACCTGCTCCTGCACCACAAAGGGGTAGGAAATCGCAAATCGGCCTTGATGGGACCATCACAGAGGCCTGCATCTGAACCAGCAGAGAGGCCTGATAACAGACCACCTGCCAGAGCTTATGCCATTAGAGCTCAAGAGGAGCAAGATGCCCCGGACGTCATCAGGGGTACGTTCTCCCTCTACAATACATCTGTGTTGCAGGTATGTGAGGACCAAATCTGTCGGTGGTGGTGTGTATGGGGGCACTCGAACGGGGGACTCTTCGAACATCTGCCCTTGCCCTTCTTCTTGAGGCTGTGAAGTCTCACCAGGTCCTTCTCTTGCCATGTCTCTCCAAGGGATGGTGTTTCCTTCGGCATCCACTAAGTAGCAATTATTGCCCACCTTCTTACATATCCCCATGGATATGCAGATAGTTTGATCAATTCTGGATGTTCTATTAATAAAGCGCAGTCTGTGATGTCCTAGAACGAAGTCGAAGTGGAGGGCAATGGTTATGCAAGGCCTCCAAGCACAATGTGCTCGATAGACTGATGGCAAAGGCATCGGAGATGGTTGCACAAGAAGAACCCGGTGCTGCACCATTGTCCCGTGACCATACACCACAAAAAGAAAAGCTTATTGGCATTGACAATGCCAAGGTTGGCCGATGATGGTGTAACACCCTCCCTGTAGCACTCCGTACATTCTACTGTTCCGGTGACCAGTGTTGGTTCGGACAGCCAGAACATCCGGAAAAATATTTAAACTAAAGTGAGAGACCATAATTAACTCAAATATTAATAAAAAAAATTTAGTAAAAATTTTAGAAATAAAATACAACTAAGTCAAATGAGCCGGTGCCCAAGCGATGGGTAACCCAGAGGGAAGTTGCGGTTCTCGCAACTAGGAGCCCTAGACCCGGGGAAAAATTCATAAAATAATTTTTGGGACTCCAGAGAAGGGTCATAGAGGTTCCTATGGCATTAGAATGCCAAGAAAATATTTAGAAAAATTTTTCAATCGGTACAGACAATTTTGACCCGTTAAGCCAAACGGAGGGCATTTTAGTCATTTCGCCTTCAAAGGTGATTTTTGGCCGACTTGTCCAGTTAAGTAAATAATTATTATGGTCTAAAATATGAATAAATATTGCTAAAAATTAAATTCAAATTTGGTAGAAAAGAAAAGAAAGAAAAAGGAGCTAAATTGGGAATTATGATGTCATGCTTAGGTAATTAAAAAGGGATGGTCAATCAAATTAAAGGAAGACATTATAATACATCAATTGGGCAGAAAAAGAGACAATTCTAGAAAAATTCTGCAGCTATTCATCTTCCCAAAGGAGACGTCCCACACTCCTCCTTTCCCTCCTCCACTTTCATGCTTGCAAAACTTGAACTCCTTAGCCTTTTCTCAATAAAACCTTAGGTCCTTTCACTAAAATTAGTCACCCAACCTTGCTAGAGTGTTTGGCAGCCAAGAAAAAGAAAGAAAGTGAAGTCAAGCTTGGGAAAATTCTGCCCTACAAGAGGTTAGTGCATATTTATACATATACCTCTTTTATTCCATGTTAGAGACTTGAAATAAGTAAGAATTTATAAATTAAATGAATAAAATTTATGTGTATGTCCACCATGGATTTCGGCAGCCCTAAGGAAGGAATAAGATTGATTGTTTTTGATGGACTTGTAGTGAACTAGAGATCATGTTTAAAGTATATATATATAAGGATAATGAATTAGTTAGTTTAACTAAGGTAACTTGTGTGAACCTTGAATTTGAGCTAGGGTTTTGGGAGTGAAATTTGGACTTAGCTTATGAAATGATGAGTGAACATTCTAATGGTCAATTAGTGACCATTTGAGGTAAGTTGACCATAATTTGAAGTGAATTAGAGTATTACAAACTGAAATGGTATCTTTGCTTAGTGAGGGCGGGGGGAGGCTGTGAGTCCAGCCTGTTTGGACTGCCATAACTCTGGCTGTGTAGGTTCAATTGGTGTTTGGCCAATTGGACATGAAACTAGACACATAATGGCACAATTTTGGTGAAGAAACCATGCCCAAAAGACCAAAGCAAGTAGACCAAAAACTGGCCCCAACCCGGATGTCGTGCAACCCGAATCTGCAGAATGACCAAATGAACAATAATTGTTCATTTGGCCATAATTCGTTGTAGAATGGGCCAATTGACCTGAAATTTTTACAGCAACAAGTTAAGATATATACAAACAACTTTCATGAAGAAACCTACCCCAAATTATGGCCAGAACATATCCAATATGGCAGTTGCAGTCACTGTTCACTGCACTGTAGATATTGTCAATTCTGCAGTTTTGCAATCCGGCCAGCTGTGGTTTTTGGACCATATCTGGAGCTACAAAACTCCAAATGGAGTGATTCAAAAAATAAATTCAACTAGAAAAAATAAGGAACAACTTTCATGTTTACCATTTCCTCAAATTCCCACTGTAACAGTCACAAATGGAACAGTAAATTTGGGGTACAAAAACTGAAAATTCTGCTCCCTTAGTTCTAAGCTTAAAAATGGTATTGGTAATTAATTCCAACAAGTTTTGAATGCAAAATGTGGTACATTGGGGGTGTTAAAACCAATGTACCTATTTTCTATCTAAAAGTCAACATTTTTGTTGACCAATGAGGTGAATAGTGACACCAAAACTTGAAATTCAAAAATTGAAGAATTCAAAAGTATCAAATGCCCTAGTATACCTAACAAGATTGGTTTGGATAGTTTGGCATGCCAATAGGGTTCAGTTAGCAGTACTGCACATGGCATTATGCCATTCTGTGATTTTATGGCTTTTAGCCATTTTGACATTGTGTTGAGACTTGGCCTCGTGCCTCATATTATTTACAGCTTGTTAACTGTTCTGTTGCACACCGGGAGATACATATGTGACCGATGGTGTGACGGCCCGAGGTACTTGATACCCAAAGGCTAGTTTACCCGCTTATCCAGTCGATTGCTCAAGATAGGTTACTTGGGCAACCAAAAGAATGAAAGTGGATAAAATTAACGAAATAAATGATTATAACGAGTACAAAACAAGTAAAACATCGATACATTCAATGCATATTTATTTCTGTTATTTCTTTTTATTTTATTATTGGCACCACTAAGCATTATTGCTTAGCACGTTGCTTTTGCCACGCATAGGTTCTGGAGATACTGATCGAGAGCCCAGTAGACCGCAGACTGGGTGAGACCATCCTCAGACTCGCATAGTGTCCGTGTCACCTCACCTTCTACAGTGCATTGGTAGGACACTAGGTTTCATTTTTGTATTTTGTAACTAATTTTTATTTTATCATATGTAATTGAACTTATGTAATGTATTTTGATGTTCATGTAAATAATGAGAATTGTATTTGCGAATGGAAAAATGAATATCTATCTGTGACTTGTACATGATTATCACATGAGATGAATGATTGAGAAATGAAATTGAAAAATATGGAGATTGTGATATTTGAGTTAAGATGATTGAATATGATTATTGGAAGTGTTTTTCACAGGTTCCGAAGAACTGTTTCCTCCATTTTTAGCCGGTACTCTGCCGAATTTTCTGTAAAAATTTTCGGAACCTCAAATAAATTATAATTTCAATAAATAACTTAAATAAATAATATTTCACAAGTTATATTCAAAACTATGATAAAAATTAATTAAGGTAAAATAGAGTGTGTGCCGGTACACCGTGTGACATTGCTTACTCGGATATACTGTACACGGGTAAGGGTTGTCACATTTAGTGGTATCAGAGCACGGTTTAGGCGTTTCTGGGCCTAGATTGAGTCCATACCATGCATTGCATTTGTAAGAGTCGAGGTGACACTAATGCAGATCTGTTTGTCTTTCTTATTTTGAATAGGATATGGACACTACATCACAGAGAGCAGTTGAGGAGGAAGTGGAGATCATGCTTCACCTGTAGCAGCTGAGACTGGGGGTATGGGAGAACCTGCTCGGCCAGCTCAAGCAGAGCTCGCCACCTCCACAGCCATGTTCCAAAGAAATGGCCGAATTCTTCAGACAAATGGCCAGGGTAATGCCAGCACCACCACCACCACTTCCACAACCAAAATCACATCTAGAAAAATTGAGAAAGTTTGGAGCAGTGGACTTCTTTGGCAAGAGAGAAGATGATTCTGTTGCAGCCGAGAATTGGTTGAACAGAACAGGCAGAGTTTTAAAATAACTCCACTACACTCCAGAGCAAAATTTAGAAGCTGCCATATCTTTGTTGCAAGATGATGCATATGAATGGTGGGACACAATATCCAGTGAAGTGCAGTCAGAAATAGTAACTTGGGACTTCTTTCTCTCTGAATTTAAGAAGAAATATGTGGGTAGTGTATACCTGGAAGAGAGAAGAAGAGAGTTCATTAACCTGAGGCAGAGGCAGCTGTCAGTGGCAGAGTATGAGAAGGAATTCGTCAGATTAAGCCGCTACGGAAGGGAGATAGTCCCTAATGAGGCTGAAAGGTGTAAGAGATTTGAAGAGGGACTAAATGACAACATAAAGATCATGATCACTGCCTTGGGAATTACTGACTTCACTAAGTTAGTGGAAGCTGCAATAAAGGTTGAAAAAGTAAGAATCAGTGAGCAGACTAGAAGGGAAAGACAGAAAAGGGCCCGGTCACTAGTTCATTTCTGCACTGTGGAAGAAGTTCAAGGGTCCACCGCACGCACTTCAGTCAGCCACAAGGTCGAGTCACCTCGGGGCCTGTGCCCCGCTTTACCCTAGGAGAGGTCACCCACACCATCAAGGGCGCTCTCCAGTGGATGGGGTTCAGGACCAGCCCAGATCTTCTCGCATGTCCACATTGTTTGAAATGGCATAAGGGAGAGTGTTGGAGAGTGACTGGTGCTCGCTAAGGTGTGGGTCAACAGAGCATCGCTTGAAGAACCGCCCACGCAGAACTACTACAATGCTCCAACACAAGCGCATGCACTGCCTGCACCACAAAGGGGTAGGAAATCGCAAATCTGACGCAGCTGGGACCATCACAGGCTCGCATCTGAACCGCCAGAGAGGCGATAATGCACCACCCGCCGAGCTTATGCCATTAGAGCTCAAGAGGAGCAAGATGCCCCGGACGTCATCAGGGGTACGTTCTCCCTCTATAATACATCTGTGCATGCATTAGTGGATCCAGGATCCACTCATTCATACATCAGCATCAACCTACCCGTAGAAAGGGGGATACTAGTAAGGGAGAGTGACCAAGACATTCTGGTCACTAATCCATTGGGCCATAGTGTAGTGGTGAACAAAGTATACAAGGGTTGCTCGTTAAGGATTCAGGGGTATGAATTTTTGGCAGACCTGATTGAGTTGCCCTTCCATGAGTTTGACGTGATTTTGGGAATGGACTGGTTTTCACGTCATCAGGCAATAGTTGATTGCAAATTGAAGAGAATTTCTCTGAAAACTTCAGAGGGTAATGAGATCACTGTTATGGGTGAAAGGACAGATTTCCTGTCCAATGTCATCTCAGCCACAGCTGCAAGAAGAATGATGAGAAAAGGCTGTGAAGCCTACCTAGCACATGTGGTGGATACTAGGCAGGCTAAGCCAAACCTGAGTGATATACCCACAGTAAGAGACTTCCCAGATGTATTCCCTGAAGAATTGCCTGGTTGGCCACCAGAAAGGGAAGTCGAGTTTGCTATTGAGACACTGCCGGGTACAGCACCCATTTCCATTGCTCCTTATAGGATGGCACCTACTGAATTGAGGGAGTTGAAAACTCAGTTGCAAGAGTTGCTTGATAAGGGGTTCATACGCCCCAGTGTGTCACCATGGGGAGCTCCAGTGCTGTTTGTGAAGAAAAAGGATGGGACTTTAAGGCTATGCATCGATTACCGGCAGTTGAATAAAGTGACTGTGAAGAACAAATATCCGTTGCCTAGAATTGATTATCTGTTTGATCAGTTGAAGGGAGCAGGAGTATTTTCCAAAATTGATCTCAGATCAGGGTATCATCAGTTGAGGGTGAAGAATGTAGATGTGCCAAAGACTGCATTCAGGACCCGGTATGGGCATTATGAGTTTCTGGTGATGCCCTTTGGCCTAACAAATGCACCTGCGGCATTTATGGACCTTATGAACCGTATCTTCCATCCATACCTAGATCGGTTCGCAGTGGTCTTTATTGATGATATTTTGGTGTATTCCAAGACCAGGGAAGAACATGATGAGCATTTGAGAATTGTTCTGCAAACCCTGAGAGAAAAGAAGTCAGATACTAAGTTGTCCAAGTGTGACTTACGTTGAATGAGATTGCATTCCTTGGACACATAGTGTCGACTAATGGGACTAGGTGGATCCCAAGAAAATAGAAGCGATGATGGAATGGAAGCCTCCCAGAATACAACCGAGGTCGAAGCTTCTTGGGGCTAGCTGGGTATTACAGAGATTTGTGAAGGATTTTCCTTAATAGCTGCTCCAATGACCAAGTTGTTACACAAGAATGTCGATTTGACCGGAATGACAAGTGTCGACCAGCTTTGAGAAGTTGAAGGCTATGTTGACAGAGGCACCGTGTGCTAACACAAAGGTCGAGAAAGGACTTTGTGGTCTCAAAGTGATGCCTCTCATAATGGGTTAGGGTGTGTATTGATGCAAGAGGGGAAGGTGGTCGCTTATGCTTCCAGGCAGCTAAGGCCACATGAATAGAATTACCCTACCCATGATCTAGAGCTTGCAGCAATTATCTTCGCACTGAAGATATGGAGGCATTACTTGTATGGTGAAAAGTGCTACATTTACAAGGACCATAAAAACCTGAAATACTTGCCAACCCAGAGGGAGCTCAACCTTAGACAGAGACGATGGATTGAGTTCCTGAAGGACTATGATTTGTGTAATTGACTACCATCCTGGGAAGGCAAATGTAGTTGCTGATGCTTTGAGCAGAAAATCCATGACAGCTTTGAGATCATTGAATGCCCGTCTATTTTTGGTTCGAGATGGAGCTATTTTGGCTGAGTTGCAAGTGAGGCCAAACCTGCTACAGCAGATTTTAGATGGGCAAAAGGCAGATGAAAAGTTAATGGCTATTATGAGCAAAATCTCAGAGGGAAAAGCAACTGACTATAAGGTGAAAGCAGATGGGTGTCTGTACTACAAAGGAAGACTATTTGTACCAGATGATGGGGAATTGAAGGCCAGTATTCTAAAAGAGGCACACATCAGTGTATATGCTATGCACCCAGGAAGTACAAAGATGTATCATGATCTGAAGCTTCAGTATTGGTGGCCTGGTATGAAGAAGGACGTAGCTGACTATGTGACTAAATGCTTGACATGTCAGCAAGTCAAGGCAGAACATCAAGTTCCATCAGGTTTGCTACAACCTATACGCATACCAGAATGAAAATGGGATCGGGTCACCATGGATTTTGTAAGTGGTCTACCTCTCACCCAGAAGAAACATGATGCAGTATGGGTGATAGTTGATAGATTGACAAAGTCAGCACACTTTCTGCCAGTTAGGACTGACTACTCACTGGAGAAGTTAGCAGAATTGTATATCAGTAAGATAGTTAGACTGCATGGAATTCAACTTTCCATCATATCTGATCGAGACCCAAGGTTTATATCGAGATTTTGGAAGAAGTTGCATGAGTCCTTGGGTACACAACTCCACTTCAGCACAGCATTCCATCCTCAGACGGATGGGCAATCCGAAAGAGTAATCCAGGTAAACAATTGAACCAATTGAATTAATACAACTATTGAACTAAAATGATAACAATAACATGAAATATATGTCAGGTGCTTGAGGATATGCTGAGGAGTTGTGTCATTGAGTTTGAGGAAAGTTGGGATAGATACCTCCCACTGGCAGAATTTGCATACAACAATAGCTACCAAGCTAGTATCCAAATGGCCCTGTATGAAGCACTGTATGGGAGGAAATGAATTCCAGTGTGCTGGACTGAATTGGGCAAAGACAAACTGGTGGGGCTAGATCTGGTGAAACAGACTGAGGAGAAAGTGAAACTAATCAAAGCCAATCTGAAGGTTGCCTCGCATGCATGTAAATCTTATGCCGACCTGAAGAGAAAAGAAATAGAATATACGGTTGGCGATAAAGTGTTCCTCAAGGTGTCACCGTGGAAGAAGGTATTGAGGTTTGGAAGAAAAGGTAAGTTAAGCCCTAGGTTCATTGGCCCATATGAAGTCATTGAACGTGTGGGTCCAGTGGCCTATAGGCTAGCTTTACCACCAGAGCTAGATAAGATCCACAATGTGTTCCACGTGTCCATGCTCAGAAGATACCACTCAGATCCTTCACATGTCATCTCCAGGGAAGAAATTGAAATACAGCCGGATTTGACATATGAAGAAGAACCTCTACGGATCCTGGCTCGGGAAGTGAAAGAGTTGAGAAATAAGCAGATTCCACTGGTGAAAGTGCTTTGGAGGCACCATAACACCGATGAGGCAACTTGGGAAAGTGAAGAAACGATGAGGCAACAGTTCCCTCAACTGTTTGCATCAGGTAAATTTCGAGGACGAAATTTAAATTAGAGGGGAAGAGTTGTAACACCCTCCCTGTAGCACTCCGTACATTCTACTGTTCCGGTGACCAGTGTTGGTCCGGACAGCCAGAACGTCCGGAAAAATATTTAAACTAAAGTGAGAGACCATAATTAACTCAAATATTAATAAGAAAAATTTAGTAAAAATTTTAGAAATAAAATACAACTAAGTCAAATGAGCCGGTGCCCAAGCGATGGGTAACCCAGAGAGAAGTTGCGGTTCTCGCAACTAGGAGCCCTAGACCCGGGGAAAAATTCATAAAATAATTTTTGGGACTCCAGAGAAGGGTCATAGAGGTTCCTATGGCATTAGAATGCCAAGAAAATATTTAGAAAAATTTTTCAATCAGTACAGACAATTTTGACCCGTTAAGCCAAACGAAGGGCATTTTAGTCATTTCGCCTTCAGAGGTGATTTTTGGCCGACTTGTCCAGTTAAGTAAATAATTATTATGGTCTAAAATATGAATAAATATTGCTAAAAATTAAATTCAAATTTGGTAGAAAAGAAAAGAAAGAAAAAGGAGCTAAATTGGGAATTATGATGTCATGCTTAGGTAATTAAAAAGGGATGGCCAATCAAATTAAAGGAAGACATTATAATACATCAATTGGGCAGAAAAAGAGACAATTCTAGAAAAATTCTGCAGCTATTCATCTTCCCAAAGGAGACGTCCCACACTCCTCCTTTCCCTCCTCCATTTTCATGCTTGCAAAACTTGAACTCCTTAGCCTTTTCTCAATAAAAGCTTAGGTCCCTTCACTAAAATTAGTCACCCAACCTTGCTAGAGTGTTTGGCAGCCAAGAAAAAGAAAGAAAGTGAAGTCAAGCTTGGGAAAATTCTGCCCTACAAGAGGTTAGTGCATATTTATACATATACCTCTTTTATTCCATATTAGAGACTTGAAATAAGTAAGAATTTGTAAATTAAATGAATAAAATTTATGTGTATGTCCACCATGGATTTCGGCAGCTCTAAGGAAGGAATAAGATTGACTGTTTTTGATGGACTTGTAGTGAACTAGAGATCATGTTTAAAGTATATATATATAAGGATAATGAATTAGTTAGTTTAACTAAGGTAACTTGTGTGAACCTTGAATTTGAGCTAGGGTTTTAGGAGTGAAATTTGGACTTAGCTTATGAAATGATGAGTGAACATTCTAATGGTCAATTAGTGACCATTTGAGGTAAGTTGACCATAATTTGAAGTGAATTAGAGTATTACAAACTGAAATGGTATGCTGCCTAGTGAGGGCAGCAGGGGAGGCTGTGAGTCCAGCCTGTTTGGACTGCCATAACTCTGGCTGTGTAGGTTCAATTGGTGTTTCGCCAATTGGAAATGAAACAAGACACATAATGGCACAATTTTGGTGAAGAAACCATGCCCAAAAGACCAAAGTAAGTGGACCAAAAACTGGCCCCAAACCGGATGTCCTGCAACCAGAATCTGCAGAATGACCAAATGAACAGTAATTGTTCATTTGGCCATAATTCATTGTAGAATGGGCCAATTGACCTGAAATGTTTACAGCAACAATTTAAGATATAGACAAACAACTTTCATGAAGAAAGCTACCCCAAATTATGGCCAGAACACATCTAATAAGGTAGTTGCAGTCACTGTTCACTGCACTGTAGATATAGTCAATTCTGCAGTTTTGCAATCTGGCCAGCTGTGGTTTTTGGACCATATCTGGAGCTACAAAACCCCAAATGGAGTGATTCAAAAAAATGAATTCAACTAGACAAAATAAGGAACAACTTTCATGTTTAACATTTCCTCAAATTCCCACTGTAACAGTCACAAATGGAACAGTAAAGTAGGGGTACAAAAACTGAAAATTCTGTTTCCTTAGTTCTAAGCTTAAAAATGGTATTGGTGATTAATTCCAACAAGTTTTGAATGCAAAATGTGGTACATTGGGGGTGTTAAAACCAATGTACCTATTTTCTATCCAAAAGTCAACATTTTTGTTGACCAATGAGGTGAATAGTGACACCAAAACTTGAAATTCAAAAATTGAAGAATTCAAAAGTATCAAATGCCCTAGTATACCTAACAAGATTTGTTTGGATAGTTTGGCATGCCAATAGGGTTTAGTTAGCAGTACTGCACATGGCATTATGCCATTCTGTGATTTTATGGCTTTTAGCCATTTTGACATTGTGTTGAGACTTGGCCTCGTGCCTCATATTATTTACAGCTTGTTAGTTGTTCTGTTGCACACCGGGAGATACATATGTGACCGATGGTGTGACGGCCCGAGGTACTTGATACCCAAAGTGCGGTTTACCCGCTTATCCATCCATTGCTCAAGATAGGTTACTTGGGCAACCAAAAGAATGAAAGTGGATAAAATTAACGAAATAAATGATTATAACGAGTACAAAACAAGTAAAACATCGATACATTCAATGCATATTTATTTATGTTATTTCTTTTTATTTTATTATTGGCACCACTAAGCATTATTGCTTTGCACATTGCTTTTGCCACGCTTAGGTTCTGGAGATACTGATTGACAGCCCAGTAGACCGCAGACTAGGTGAGACCATCCTGCAGCTCTGCATAGTATCCGTGTCACCTCACCTTCTACAGTGCATTGGTAGAACACTAGGTTTCATTTTGGTATTTTGTAACTAATTTTTATTTTATCATATGTAATTGAACTTATGTAATGTATTTTGATGTTCATGTAAATAATGAGAATTGTATTTGTGAATGGAAAAGTGAATATCTATCTATGACTTGTACATGATTATCACATGAGATGAATGATTGAGAAATGAAATTGAAAAATATGGAGATTGTGATATTTGAGTTAAGATGATTGAATATGATTATTGGAAGTGTTTTTCACAGGTTCCGAAGAACTGTTTCCTCCATTTTTAGCCGGTACTCTGCCAGATTTTCTTTAAAAATTTTCGAAACCTCAAATAAATTATAATTTCAATAAATAACTTAAATAAATAATATTTCACAAGTTATATTCAAAACTATGATAAAAATTAATTAAGGTAAAATAGAGTGTGTGCCAGTACACCGTGTGACATTGCTTACTCGGATATATTGTACACGGGTAAGGGGTGTCACAGATGGTGTGGGCGGCGAACCAATGCATGTATCGCAGTGCTGGACTAGTGATGCCCGCAGATTTAGATTTGCTGGAGTTGTACTGCTTTGTGTTCGGTGCAATGGAATCCCAAAAGTTGATGTTACTGTACACATTGCAGTTCCTTGGGATCTCTTAGTGGCGGGCACTGTCAAAGCCGAAGATGGCGTTGAACTCATCCATGTTCATTACCCGGTTTACACCAAGTAGGCAAAACTCAATTCTGCCCCTGTCCTCCTTGTCCGTGGCCCATAAGTTGACCTTGAAGCTACCCAAAAATTCTAGCGTTGTGTCTTTGTAGGCCAGAAATTAGAGTTAGGCGAACCTTGTCCACCCAATGCTATCAAGTAGCCCATCGATTTCCTCTTGTAATCTGATTTGCTCCAAAAGTGGAAAATCCATGTATTTGGTAGAGGATATACTTCGGGCATGAAGTCAAGTGCACATTACATTGTGGGCATCATCTCAAAATTCCCAAGGAATAGAGATTTCGGGTTGTGGAGCAGGTTGTGGCTGTGGTTGCAGTGGAGGGGGGCTTGTTGAGATGGTTGGGGAGTGGCTGCCCTCGTTCTTGGGCGCTGGGTTGGAGTTTGGGGTGGAGAAGGTGAGGATTCTCCTCTTTGTCTTGAAGAAGAGCCGATCCTTCTTCAGATCTCTTCGCAGGAGCCATGGATGAGCTTTTGGGAAGGAGAAAAATAGGACTTTTGGTGAAAGGAGATGAGATTTGAGAGGTTTTTATAGGCTAGAAAGGGAGGAGATGAAGGGTTTTGTGTTTATGAAGGGTTTTAATGCTAGGAGTGCACCCCAAGAGTCGCGTCTGCAATGAAATACACGGGTCATGTATCACTACACGGGTCCCGACATGTAGGGTCGTGTAAATTTCTGCCCAAAATTTTTGAAATCTGTCATAGTACACGGCCCGTGCAAATGAGCTCTGGGACCCGTGTAACTTTTTGTTTCTCGAGTTTCTTTACTGGATTTGTTACACGGCCCATGTAAAATACAAGGAGCCCCGTGTAACCTTCTGTCTCTTAGGTATTTTGCTAGAGACATTACATGGTTCGTGTAAATTGGGCTACAGACCCATGTAATTTTCTGTCTCCCGAAGGGTTGAGATTGTATGAAATTTATGGACTTCCAGAAAGTTACACAGGGTGTGTAAAACCAATACATGACCCGTGTAACTTTCTGATTTTTCAAATCTTTTGGCAAATGAAAAGTTTTATCATCACAACACATGAAATAGATGTAAAGTTGAGTAATAGAGCTACTTCCCTGGTTTTCTCCAAATTCCCTTTTGTGGTTTTGACTTGGTGATTCCTTCTCTCTCTTGATCTCTTGTCCCCTTTCCGAGAAATTCCTACAAAGTGAAATGCTAATGAGTATAAAACAAAAATTCAATATGGAAAAGGAAAAAAAAAAGAAAGTATAGAAAAATTTTGGGTTGCCTCCCAAAAAGCACTTATTTATAGTTTTTAGCTGGACTTTGCTTGTTTATCGTCTGTCAGTAGGATGATCGAGAGTGCAATTGACTCCCATTTCTATGGGTTCTCCCTAAAAGTAAGGCTTTAGCCTCTACCTATTGACCTTGAATACGCCTGAGGTTTCACTCCATACCTCTACTACTCCATGTGAGAATACTTGGGTGACTTTGAAAGGCCCGGGCCATCTTGATTTCAGCTTCCTCGGAAAGAGTTTCAATCGAGAGTTGAATAAGAGTACAAAGTCTCCTTCTTTTATCTCTTTCCTTGCTATGCGCCTATCATGCCATCTTTTTGTTTTTACCTTGAATATTTTGGCATTTTTGTTTGCATCCTGTCGGATTTCTTCCAATTCATTCAGTTGTAAAAGCCTTTTCTCATTAGCAGCTTTGAGGTCAAAATTTAGGATCTGAATTGCCTAATAAGCTTTATGCTCAAGTTCAACAGGGAGATCACATGATTTTACATAAACCAGACGTAAGGGTGTTATGTCAATTGGGTTTTTATATACAGTGCAGTATGCCCAAAGTGCATCATTTAACTTTATGCACCAGTCCTTCCTGGATCTGTTTACGATTTTCTCTAGAATCTATTTCAGTTCCCTGTTTGATATTTCTATGTTGTGTACTAGGCCGGATATCGCATATGCTATTAGTTTGACTAGCAAGTATCAATTCAATCTAGGTTTGGAACACTAGATAGCTGTCAAGAATATCCTTAAGTACTTGACAAGAACTAAGGATTTATTCTTGATATATAGAAATGGTGACATGCAATTCGATAGTTATACTGATTCTGATTTCCGATTAGATATCAATGATAGAAAGTCTACCTCTAGGTTTTTGTGTTCATTTGTAATGGAGGTGCAGTCAGTTGGAAGAGTTCCAAATAGAGTACGACTGCAGATTCCACTACCGAGGCTGAGTATATTGCTGCATCAGATGCTGCAAAGGAAGTTGTTTGGATATAAGAAATCCCGGTCTCACTAGAGATCTAAACACATAGAAAGGCATTACCACATTATCAGAGAAATAGTTGAGCAAGGCGATACAGCCATGCAGAAAATAGCATCAGCTGAAGATCCAACTGATCCATTCACTAAGCCTTTATCACAAGCTCAGTTAGACCGACATCTTGAGAAGATGGGTCTAAGGTATTGTAATGAATGGCTCTAGTGCCAGTGGAAGATTGTTAGTAGTATGCCCTAGAGCATATCATTTAATATGTATCTTATATATATTTTTATCAATAAAAGGCATTTTCATTTTTCCATTTACATAATATATTTATGTGTAATAGAAAAGGTCCATTGATATTTTGTTAGAAATTCTATTCTTAAGTTATTAAGAATATGAGTGACAGTATTTCTAGCACAAAGTATCATAAATAGGTTCACAATCGAGGATACTTCACAATAAGGACATGACTTATCCAGAAAGATTATATTCATGTTTGTTCCCAAGTTATTTATATGAGATATAAATAAGATGGAATGGTGAGTCTCATGCCATATAACAAACATGATAGACACTTATACATTATAAGTAGGTCGAACCAGTGACATTTATGACAAGCACATGGAGTTTACTCTTGTCAATGTATTGTCATAAATCATATCAGTGCATATAATCTTTAGACCTGAGATAGCACAGTTACCTTGTAAATAGGTGGTTTGAGTTTGACACTGCTTTCATACTTGTACTGAGTATGGGTATATGGGCATGTGTTGGCTCTTACTAGTTATATATGGAGGTAGGTGTTGATCAAGATGGAATTTGTTCCTCTAAGCAAATAGGGATAAAATCCTATGTTCATTTGATTATTCTTGATATTTCAAGTTCCTGGCCAGGACAGATAAATTTAATAAAAAAAGAGTTTCTGATGAGAAAATCTTTTTAATCAAGAACTGGAATTAAAAGAGAACATAATATTCATAGCAAATGGGGTTTGACATAAACTATGACTCCAGCTCGAATTGGGATTTTATAACAGAGAGATTCTAGTGCATGGTAACATATGATTATAGGTTCATTTAAGGTAAACCTTATTACTAATTGGGCGGCCATGGCATGCTATGCTAGGTGTTAACCATGGTTTATGAGGTGCATAAAATGATTTAGAGAAATCATTTATGGTAAGAAAGAGTTCTGATGATATTAAGAGTTGATATCATGTCTCATTGCCAATTAGTGATGAACCTAGTAAGTCACATACATACACAAGTAATCACCAAATTAAATATGATTTAACTAATTAATTAAAGAGTTTAATTAATTAATTAAATAGGTTTGGTTTGCAATTAGATTGTAAAGTCCCTAACATAGCTTGAAACCAAATCTAGTTTATTGGATGTATAGTATAAGTTAAATTTATATTTAAAGAGTTTAAATATGAATTTAATTAATGAGAAATTAATTTATATTTGATATAAATTGATTAGAGGAAGAGAAATAATTATTTTGGGTTGAGAACTCAAAATTAAAACACAGGGGTATTTTGGTCATTTCACAGGGTGACATGTGGCACCATGAGATGGTGACACATGGCACTACACATAAGCTTGTCATTTTTCATTTGTTTTTTAATCATGTAAGGTGATTAAAGTCAAGATTTAATATAGGTTTGATACTTGGCACAATGTGATTGGGTCAATTAAACCTATAGCCAATCAGAAGGTGACATGTGACAAGGGTTTTAAGTGGTGACCTAGCTATATAAGTGTAAGGATGAAAGAACAAAAACACAAGCTGCCATTCTCTCTTTGTGCTACCACCCTTGGCTGCCCTCTCCCCTCTTCTTCTTCATCTCTCACCGATTCAAGGAGATTAGCAAACAATCTCTTGAATTAAAAATACTAGAAATTATTTCTAGTGTCCTGTTTACATCTGTAATCTCTCAAAAGAAAAAACTTGATTTTCTAATTCATAGAAAAAGCTTTAGAAGCTGTTCAAGGGCTGTCATAGGTGATCTTGGTGTGTACAAGCTAGAGGGACAACATCTGGTATCCTAAAGATGCATCCCAAAGGTGCCAAATACACTACAGTGCATCAAAAGGTTAGTGCACTTGTTTTTGATCTAATATAGGGTTCTAATGGATTAATTTGTTAATTCTAAAATCCTAAATGGCAAATGTGGATGCAAAAATATATTAAAAGAGTTTTAATATGCTATTTATCATTGAAATCAAATAGATAAAAATAAATCTTGCATGATGCATGTGGCCCTAGAAGAAAAATTTTAAATTTCAATGATCTAAACTTATGTTTTCATGCTTCCTCTCCTTCAATTGGTATCAGAGCCACTATATTTGCCATTTAGATTGTTGATTATATGATTTAATTGTGTGGTATGATCATAAGATGAAAGATCCATTGCTGGTTGCAATGAAAAAGGTGGCGGCTTGGATGGGACACCATGTGTGCGCAAGGTTTGTTCATCCCTTATGGTGCGCATAGTTTTAGGCAATATTTGTGCAATTATTGTATGATCTAAAGCTCATAATTATGTCCATTTTATGTCTAATTAAATTTTTTAATTAGAGTTTTATTCACACAATTAAATTTTGATTCAAATCTGAATTTTAAAAATTGTTTGAATGTAATTCAAATCTGAATTTTTAAAGTTGTTTGAATGTGATTCAAATCTGAATTTTTAAAGTTGTTTGAATGTGATTCAAATCTAAATTTTTAAAGTTGTTTGAATGTGATTCAAATCTGAATTTCAAATGTGATTCAAATTTGAATTTTTAAATTTGTTTGAATCATATTCAAATCTGGATTTTTATGTTGAATATGAAATATTCAATTTAATTTAAGTATGTATGTTTTATTTAATTGTTAAATAGTGATATGCATGATGGATGATCATGGACTATAAAAGACCAATGTGATTGAATTTATTTCTTTTATGTTTCTTTGGGTTATAAATTAATTAATTAATTTTAATTTATTTTTGGGCATGTATTATTAAGGTTGTAATAATTTTGGGTTATAATTTCATTTATTTAGTTCTTGTAAATTTTCCATGGTATGCCAAGGATTACTATGTAATTGGATTGCAAGAAGATCAAGGAGGTCAAGAGCATTAGTGGGACTAATTGGAGGAATTCAATATCAAGTGTTGATTATGTACTCCTTCAGCAACTCTTGTAATATGAATGAATGAAATGCACCTAGGAATGCCCTGATTCAATTCTTGGTGGCTCAGAATTGAATCTCTTAGAAAAGTCCATGATCATACCATATTTATTTATTATCCATGAATGCATGAGATGTATGGGAAAGTATGCAAGTATATGATGTATGCATGCTAATTGGATAATGTGCAAAGTGAGACCTTAATAGTAATTAGGATGACCACAAAATCTTCCAAATAAATGATTAAGTTGGATATGTTATAATTAAAATAATTATAACATGGGCCCTCCATTGAGGCAATTATTTTAAAAAAATTTAAATACTTGTATATGATGCAATTAATTTAAGAGATTTTCTTAAGAATAATTGTTAAACATGAGATGTTGTAAATATGTAAATGGTTTGGCGGCCAATATTGAATGTACTTGAGGACATTAAAATTATTTGCATAATTACTGGCTCAATGGGATTAACTTAACTAATGCAAGATAAGTCAATAATGAATGTGCCTGAGCTTTTGAGCATTAGGGGCTAGGTAATGGATTGAACCTCACATGAGATGTGATAGTCAAGGAGTTACTCACTTATAGTTTATTGTAATTCTAATAATGAATGTACCTAAGGATGATCAATAGAATTATAAGAATTCAATCACCCACTAGAAATCCATCTAACTAGGATTTCCATTTTCTACTTTGGAAGTGTAGGATTCGCTAAGTTAGTGGGAGGACCAATTTGATTAAAAGACCATAATCATTTTGCTTAATTACATGATATATTTACTAATTAATCTAGTTATTTTATGTAATCAATTTTCTGATAATAATGAGCACACTACAACCACCACTATCCAATATCCTTGCAAGCATACTTGATCGCAATAGATTGACAGAACCTAATTTATCTGATTGGCTAAGAAATTTGAAACTTGTCCTGAACCTTGAATATATGGGATATGTTCTAGACTCAAATGTTCTTGGTCCCTTACCTCCAGAGGCCACTCAAGAGGAATATGAAATGTTGGACAAGTGGAAGGAGCATGATATGAGAGCCAAGTATTACATGCTTACTTCTATGAGTAATGAGTTACAGAAGCAGCATGAGAAACATGCAGAGTGCGAGTGAGATCCTTCTTCACCTACAAGAATTGTATAGTAAACACAGTATGAATGCTAGGTATAACATATCTAAGCAGCTATTCCGCTTGAGGATGTCTGAGGGACAGAATATTAGGGATTATGTCCATAAGATGATTCGGCTGATTGAGCAGCTGGAACATCTTGACTTTAACATGGATTTCCAACTGCAGACGGGTTTGATCCTTCAGTCCCTACCTGAGACATTTGAGAATTTTGTGACAAATTTCCATATGACTAAACAGGAATGCACCTTGGCTGGTTTACTCAACATGCTGGTTATTGCCCAAAAGAATATGTCGGGCAATAAAGGAGAAGAGGTAGTTTTGATTACATCTTCTTCTGCTGAAAAGTCCAACAAGAAGAAGGGAAATCAGAAAAAGAAACCTCAATTTCTAGGATCTTCCAAAAAGATAGGCAAACAGAAAAACAAAGATCAAAACTGACAAAGGCAAAGGAAAGTGTTTCCACTGCCAGCAGGATGGGCAATGGAAAGAGAACTGCCCAGAGTATAGCAATCTAAAAGAATGCAATGCCATGATGAAAATCAACTCAAGTTAAAAATATATTTGGCACTTAAGATTAGGTCATCTTGCAGAAGATAGGATTGCAAAACTGGAGAAAATGGAGATTTTATCCTCATTGGGCTCTAAGCCTACTCCAACTTGTGAATCCTGCCTTCAGGGCAAAATGACTAGATCACCCTTTGTTGGACAAGGACTAAGAGCTGAAAATATTTAGGAACTAATACATAGTGATGTATGTGGCCCATTTAGAGAAATGGCTAGAGGTGATTTTCATTACTTTATTACCTTTACTAATGATAAATCAAGATTTGGGTATTTGTATTTAATGAAATACAAACATGAATCCTTTGAAAAGTTCAAAGAATTTAAATCTGAAGAAGAAAATCAAACAGGAAAAAGTATTAAAGCTCTTCGATCAGATCGTGGAGATGAATACTTGAGTACTGAATTTGATGAATACTTGAGAGAGCATGGCATTGTTTCCCAGTTGACTCCTCTAGGAACACCATAGCTGAATAGTATATCTAAAACGAGAAATCGTACCCTATTGGATATGGTATGTACTATGATGAGCTATACTGATATGCCAATCTCCTTTTGGGGATTTGCATTAGAATCAGCTTTGTATATTTTGAATAGGATTCCAACAAAATCAGTATCTTCCACACCTTAGAGATATGGCATGGAAGAAAAGTAAGTCTTAAGCATGTTAAGATTTGGGGTTGTCTAGCTTATATCAGAAAGCTGAATACTGATAAATAGGAAACCAGATCAGAAAATGGTCGATTTGTTGGATATCCAAAAGTTAGTTTTTGATATTATTTGCCTACATCACCAAAGGTTGTGATAAGTAGAGATGCCACATTTCTTAAACAACAGTTTATTCAAGAAGGAGGCAAAGGAAGGCAAATAGAGTTGGAATTGGAGAATTCTGACCAACCAACAGATCAAATGGATATAGATCCATCTAGTCAACCTACACCTATTGATGAAACATCTACAGCTACTCCTCGTATAACAACCAGGGTATCTCACCCACCATTGAGATATGGTTTTCTTCATGAAGAAGAATAAGAGTTGTCTACTCATAAAGAAGTAGATCATGGAGATGATCCACTTAGCTATGAATAAGCTATATCAGATATAGACTCCTCAAAATGGATTGATGCTATGAAATCCGAGATTGATTCCATGTATAAGAATCAAGTTTGGGATCTTGTTGACCCACCTGAAGGTATTGTACCTGTAGAGAACAAATGGGTTTTCAAGAAGAAAATTGGTTCTGATGGAAAGGTAGAGACCTATAAAGCAAGGCTAGTAGCGAAAGGGTTTCGCCAAAGGCAAGGAACTGACTATAAGGAGACTTTCCCGCCTGTTACCATGCTTAAATCAATTAGGATTCTATTAGCAATAGCTACATACTATGATTATGAGATTTGGTAGATGGATGTCAAACCAATTTTCTCAATGGATACATTGAAGAAAACATTTTCATGGAATATCCTAGGGGTTTTGAATCCCAAGATAGTTCCAAAGTGCGCAAGCTAAAGCGATCCATTTATGGGTTAAAACAAACTTCGAGGAGTTGGAACATCCATTTTGATGAAGCCATTAAGTCATTTGGTTTTATCAAAAATGAGGATGAACCATGTGTATATAAGAAGGTTAGTGATAGTGCTATCACTTTCCTTATCTTATATATGGACGATATTCTATTGATAGGTAATGACACAGGTGTGTTGACAACTATAAAGGTATGGTTGTCAAATACATTCTCCATGAAAGACTTAGGGGAGGCAACCTATATTCTTGGGATTCGCATCTATAAAGGTAAAACGAAAAGAATAATTGGTTTATCCCAAAGTCTATATTTGGAAAAGGTGTTAAAGAGGTTTAACATGCTTGATTCCAAGAGAGGATTGTTACCAGTGAGACATGGTATCCACCTTTCTAAAGAGATGTTTCCAAAGACACCTATAGAAAAAGATAAAATGGCCAGGATTCCATATGCTTCGGCTATTGGAAGTTTGATATATGAAATGTTATGTACTAGGCTGGATATCGCATATGCTATTAGTTTGACTAGTAAGTATCAATTCAATCCAGGTTTGGAACACTGGACAGCTGTCAAGAATATCCTTAAGTACTTAAGAAAAACGGAGGATTTATTCTTGATATATGGAAGTGGTGACATGCAATTAGATGGTTATACTGATTTTGATTTTCAATCAGATATCAATGATAGAAAGTCTATCTCTAGGTTTGTGTTCACTTGTAATGGGGGTGCAGTCAGTTGGAAGAGTTCCAAACAGAGTACGACTGCAGATTTCACTACCAAGGCTGAGTATATTGCTGCATCAGATGCTGCAAAGGAAGTTGTTTGGATATAAGAAATCTCGGTCTCACTAGAGATCCAAACACATAGAAAGGCACTACCACATTATCAGAGAAATAGTTGGGCAAGGCAATACATCCATGCAAAAAATAGCATCAGCTGAAGATCCAATTGATCCATTCACTAAGCCTTTGTCACAAGCTCAGTTAGACCGACATCTTGAGCAGATGGGTCTAAGGTATTATAATGAATGGCTCTAATGCTAGTGGGAGATTGTTAGTAGCATGCTCTAGAGCATATCATTTAGTATGTATCTTGTATATATTTTTATTAATAAAATGCATTTTCACTTTTCCATTTACATAATATATTTATGAGTAATAGAAAAGGTCTATTGATATTTTGTTAGAAATTCTATTCTTAAGTTGTTAAGAATATGAGTGACAGTATTTCTAACACAAAGTATCATAAATAGGTTCACAATCGAGGATACTTCACAATAAGGACATGACTTATCCAGAAAGATTGTATTCATGTTTGTTCCCAAGTTATTTATATGAGATACAAATAAAATGGAATGCTGAGTCTCATGCCATATAACAAACATGATAGGCACTTATACATGATAAGTAGGTCGAACCAGTGACATTTATGACAAGCACATGGAGTTTACTCTTGTCAATGTATTGTCATAAATCATATCTGTATATATAATCTTTAGACCTGAGATAGCACAGTTACCTTGTAAATAGGTGGTTTGAGTTTGATACTGCTTTCATATTTGTACTATGTATGGGCATATGGGCATGTATTGGCTCCTACTAGTTATATATGGAGGTAGGTGTTGATCAAGATGGAATCTATTCCTCTAAGTAAATAGGGATAAAATCCTATGTTTATTTAATTATTCTTGATGTTTCAAGTTCCTGGCCAGGACAAATAGATTTAATCAGAAAAGAGTTTCTGATGAGAAAATCTTTTTAATCAAGAATTAAAATTAAAAGAGAACATAATATTCATAGCAAATGGGGTTTGACATAAACTATGACTGCAGCTCAAATTGAGATTTTGTAACAGAGAGATTCTAGTGCATGGTAACATATGATTATAGGTTCATTTAAGGTAAACCTTATTACTAATTGGGTGGCCATGGCATGCTATACTAGGTGTTAACCATGGTCTATGAGATGCATAAAATGATTTAGAGAAATCATTTATGGTAAGAAAGAGTTTTGATAATATTAAGAGTTGATATCATATCTCATTGCCAATTAGTGATGAGCCTAGTAAGTCACACACATACACAAGTAATCACTAAATTAAATATGATTTAATTAATTAATTAAAGAGTTTAATTGATTAATTAAATAGGTTTGGTTTGCAATTAGATTGCAAAGTCCCTAGCATGGCTTGAAACCAAATCTAGGTTATTAGATGTATAGTATAAGTTAAATTTATATTTAAAGTGTTTAAATATGAATTTAATTAATGAAAAATTAATTAATAGAGATTAATTAATAATTTATATTTAATATAAATTGATTAGAAGAAGAGAAATAATTATTTTGGGTTGAGAACTCAAAATTAAAACACAGGGGTATTTTGGTCATTTCACAGGGTGACATGTGGCACCATGAGATGGTGACACATGGCACTACACATAAGCTTGCCATTTGTCTTTTAATCATGTAAGATGACTAAAGTCAAGATTTAATATAGGTTTGACACTTGGCACAATGTGATTGGGTCAATTAAAACTACAGCTAATCAGAAGGTGACATGTGGTAAGGGTTTTAAGTGGTGACCTAGCTATATAAGTATAAGGAAGAAAGAATAAAAATACAAGTTGCCATTCTCTCTTTGTGCTGCCACCCTTGGCTGCCCTCTCCCCTCTTCTTCTTCATCTCTCATCAATTCATAGAAATTAGCAAACAATCTCTTGAATTAAAAATACTAGAAATTATTTCTATTATCCTATTTACTTCTGTAATCTCTCAAAAGGCAAAACTTGATTTTCTAATTCATAGAAAAAGCTTTAGAAGCTGTTCAAGGGCTACCATAGGTGATCTTGGTGTGGACAAGCTAGAGGGACAACATCTGGTGTCCTAAAGATGCATCCCAAAGGTGCCAAACACACTGCAGTGTATCAAAAGGTTAGTGCACTTGTTCTTGATCTAATCTAGGGTTCTAATGGATTAATCTGTTAATTCTAAAATCTTAAATGGTAAATGTAGATCCAAAAATATATTAAAAGAGTTTTAATATACTGTTTATCGTTGAAATCAAATAGATAAAAATAAATCTTGCATGATGCATTTGACCCTAGAAGAAAAATTTTAAATTTCAATGATCTAAACTTGTGCTTTTCATGCTTCCACTCCTTCAATTGGTATCAAAGCCACTATATTTGCCATTTAGATTGTTGATTATATGATTTAATTGTGTGGTATGATCATGAGATGAAAGATCCATTGTTGGTTGCAATGAAAAAGGTGGTGGCTTGGATGGGACACCATGTGTGCGCAAGGTTTGTTCATCCCTTATGGTCCGCATGGTTTTGGGCAATATTTGTGCAAATGTTGTATGATCTAATGGTCATAATTATGTCCACTTTTTGTCTAATTAAATTGTTTAATTAGATTTTTATTCATACAATTAAATTTTGATTCAAATCTAAATTTTAAAAATTGTTTGAATGTGATTCAAATCTTTTAAAGTTATTTGAATGTGATTCAAATCTAAATTTTTAAAGTTGTTTGAATGTGAGTCAAATATGAATTTTAAAAGTTGTTTGAATATGATTCAAATCTAAATTTTTAAAGTTTTTGTGGTGTCGAAATGTCCTCCATATTATGGTGAATAGCAATGATAAATGACACTTTCCATATCTTCCTCTGGTATGCATCTTCTTATCAGCCCATCATTACATCTCTTGTATAGTAGAGGTTCCTCCCATAAGTAATATCTTACATCATGTTGGAATTTCTTCCTTTGCTGATAAGTCATGTTTGGAGGCAGTATCCTGAATACAAGAAAATTAACAAAATCAACGTACCATGGAGCTTTGGAGAATGCAAGTAATTGTTCATTAGAAAATGAATCATCAATTGGTAGATCTTCAAAGTCCTCCATGTATTCCAATTTTAGTCTGGAAAGATAGTCAGCTACTAAATTTTTGGATCTCTTTTTGTCCTTTATTTTAAGGTTAAATTCTTACAGGAGTAAAATCCATTGAATTAGCCTTGGTTTTGCTTCCTTCTTGTTTAAAAGGTACAGGATTGCAGCATGATCTGTGAATACAATGACTTTTGTCCCGATGAGGTAAGATCTAAACTTGTCCATCGCAAACACCACTGCTAGAAATTCCTTTTCTGTGGTGGCATAATTGATTTGCACATCATCTAATGTCTTGCTAGCATAATAAATAGCATGGAGCTTTCTATCCTTTCTTTGCCCGAGCACTACTGCAACTGCAAAGTCGCTCGCATCGCACATAACCCCGAATGGTAGCTCCCAATTCAGTGGCTGCATTATTGGTGCTGATATCAGGGCTTCTTTTATCCTGTTAAAGGAAATAAGGCAATTTTCATCAAAATCAAAGGGAACATCTTGACTTAACAAGTTAGTAAGTGGCTTAGCTATTTTGGAAAAGTCCTTGATAAATCTTCTGTAGAATCCTGCATGTCCCAAAAAGCTTCGCACTCCCTTGACTGATGTTGGTGGTGGCATGTTTTCAATGATATCAATTTTTTCCTTATCTACTTCAATTCCTCTTTCTGATATCAAATGTCCTAGAATTATGCCTTCCCTTACCATAAAGTGGCATTTTTCCCAATTTAGGACCAGGTTTGATTCTTCACATCTTTGCAACACCTTAGATAAATTAGCTAGGCAATTATCAAAAGTAGTTCCATAGACATAAAAATCATCCATAAAAACTTCTATGATATCTTCAATATAATCAGAAAAGATAGTCATTATGCATCTTTGAAAGGTAGCAAGGGCATTACAAAGACTAAAAGGCATTCTCCTATATGCAAATGTTCTATAGGGATAAGTGAATGTGGTCTTTTCTTGGTCTTTTGGGTGAATAGGAATTTGAAAGAATTCCAAATACCATTTAGATAATAGAATTTGCCAATCTTTCTAACATTTGGTCAATGAAGGGGAGAGGGAAATGGTCTTTTCTGGTGGCACTGTTCAATTTTTTATAGTCTATGCACATTCGCCAACCAGTGACTACTCTAGTAGGGATTAGTTTATTACTTGCATTTTGGATAACAGTTGTCCCACCTTTCTTAGGAACTACATGTACTGGACTAACCCATTTATTATCAGAGATTGGGTATATGATACCTGCATCTAGTAGTTTTAAAATTTCTTTCTTGACTACCTCTTTCATGTTTGGGTTAAGTCTTCTTTGGTGTTCGATTGTGGGTTTATTGTTTTCTTCCATGGGTATCCTATGCATGCAAATCGAAGGATTGATTCCCTTTAGGTCTTCTATCTTATATCCTATGGCTTTGCTATGGATCCTAAGTTCTCTTAGCAATTTTTCCTCTTCTAGCTTAGATAGGCTAGCATTGATTATAACAGGATATTTAGAATTTGAGTCCAGAAATGCATACCTTAGCGAGGACGGAAGAGGTATAAGCTCTACCCGTTTGGCATTTTCCTGGAGTTTACCTTTGGTTTGTTCCTCCTTTAACTCCTCCATCTTGGAAGCTTTAGCTAATGGTAGGGGTGGATGAGCTGCTAACTATTGTGCATAGGCTACTATTTCTGTATTTTCATCATCCACTATGTGGCACAATACATGTTTCAAGAGGATCTTTAGGATGTGTCTCATGAAATTCCTTTTCAATTTGTTTGTCAATTATATAAACCTTGAAGCATTCATCAGGTTTAAATTTGTGTTTCATTGTGTCGAAAAAGTTGAACTCCACTTCTTCTTCTCTTACCTTGAGAGTTAGTCGCCCATTTTTTACGTCTATGACAGCTCCAAAAGTTTCCAAGAATGGTCTTCCTAAGATGATAGGAATTTTAGCATCTTCTTCCATCTCAAGGACAACAAAGTCTACTGGAATGAAGAATTTGCCCACTTTGATAGGAATGTTCTCCAGCATTCCTACAGGATATTTAACAGATCTATCAGCCAATTGCAATGAGATTGTTGTGGGTTTCAATTCGTCGATCTCCAGCTTTTTACGTATTGATAAAGGCATTAAACTGATGCTTGCCCCAAGATCACAGAGAGCCTTCTCTATTTTCTTGTCACTAATGAGGCAAAGCATGGAGAAGCTTCCTGGATCCTTCAACTTTGGAGGCTTTTTGTTTTGCAGAATGGCACTACATTCCTCTATTAGAGCTACTGTTCCATAGTCTTCTAGCTTCCTTTTCTTTGATAGAATTTCCATAAGAAATTTGGCATAGGATGGCATCTGAGAAAGTGCTTCAGTGAAGGGGATGTTGATGTAAAGTTTCTGTAAAACTTCCAAAAACTTTTCAAACTGCTTGTCCAATTTGGCTTTTTGAAATCTTTGAGGAAAAGGTAGGGGTGGCTAGTATGGCTCTGGTAATTTCTTTGTCTTCCTCGCTTCCTCTTCCTGATCTTTCTTAGCTTCTTCCTCCTTTTTCTCTGCTTGGTCTTTAGATTTTCTATGGTTCCCTCTGTCGGTTCTACCTATGGTTGTACCAGAGTTCTCCCACTTCTCAATGTAACTGCCTTACAATGTTCCCTTGGGTTCATTTCTGGTTGGCTAGGCAGTTTGCTAGCAATTGTGCTTGAAGAGCTTGCTTGCTGAGCGATCTGATTCTCTAGCATCTTGTTATGAGTAGCAAGTTGGTCCACTCTGGAAGTTAGCTATTTAAAAAATTTAGTTTGTTGTTGTTGAGCTGCTAGGAATCCTTCCATCATGGTTTCCATAGTCATCTTCGGTTAAGGTTGTTGGTACTAGAGAGGTAGTGGTGGCTGTGCAAAGTTTTAACCTCTGTTCTGAAATTCAGGGGGTGCTGGTGGTTTGTACCCTTGTTGCTTATTTATTAGCTAGTTCTGCTGATTAGACCATGAGAAATTTGGGTGGTTCCTCCATCCAGAGTTGTAAGTATTTGAATATGGATTATTTGACTGCCTCTGGTTGAAGTTTCCTCCGTTATTCACATAGTTCATCTGTTTTGAGGAGGGTTCATTGAAATTGCTGTATTCTGAACTCATGTATCCTCCTCTATAGCTGTCTTCATGTTGACTGTTTGTACTAACTGCTTTGGCTTGCATCTTCTCGAGTTTCCTTATGAGCTGATCAAATTGAGCATTTATCATGCTTAGGGTGTCTACTTCTACTACCCCTGCAGTTTTCCTTGAATTTCCTCTTTCATTTGACCACTCATAATTATGGTATGCCACCCTTTCTGGAAGTTCAATTGCTTGTGGCACTGTTTTCTCCATTAGATCACCTTTTGCAGCTGAATCAACTGTGCACCTTGTAGAGGGTAGTAACCCATTATAGAAGTTTTGCAGTAATAGCCAATCTTCTATAACATGGTGTGGACATTCTCTTTGCAGGTCTTTATATCTTTCCCATGCGTTATAAAGTGATTCTCCCTCCTTTTGTCTGAAGGTGTTAAGCTTAAGCCTTAGTTTTGCAGTATTTGCAAGTGAAAAATACCTTGCTAGAAAAGCTTGAGAGAGATTCTCCTAAGTAGTGAACGTTACAGCTAGTTGAGAAACTAACCACTTCCTTGCTCTGTCCCGAAGGGAGAATGGGAATGCTTTGAGTCTTATTGCTTAATCAGACACTCCATTCATCTTGAATGTATCACATAGGGCAAGAAAGCACTGGAGGTGATAGTGTGGGTCTTCAGTGGGTGAACTTGCAAACTGGGTTTGTTGAATCATTTGGAGCCATGCTAGTTTTAATTCAAAGTTGTTGGCTTCCACTGTGGGTCTAGTGACACTGGGCTAAAATCCTTGGACAGATGGAGCTATGTAATCTCTCCAGAGTCTTGGTATGTCATTATTATCACCCATGGTTGGAAATTCAGAATCTTCTTAACTGTGCTCTTGATGTTTCCTTTCTCTCTTAATGGCTTCCAGAGTTCTGTCTATCTCCGGATCACAATCCAAAATTTCTTCTTCTGGCTTTGTTCTAGTCATATAACAGATTGAACACCTGAGAGAAAAGAGGAAAAATATAACTAGTAAAATAAAACTAAAATATAATTGCCTAAATCAGCTAAATTTCCTATTGCTTGATATTACTAAAGCCAAAGAATTCCCCGGCAACGGCACCAAAAACTTATTTGCTGGTTTTACAACCCCGCAAGTGCACAGATCGCTAATAAGTAATAAAGTGATAAGTAGAGTATCATTCCCACGAGGATTTTTTTTATTTAGCAAGTACCAATCTAGACAATAATTTTGACTGTCTAGGCTTTCAAATGTTTAGGGAGTGAAGTTGTTAACTTTAAACACTAGAATGGTAAACTTAAAATGAAGTAATCTATTTTTGGAACAATTCTGGAGTTAAGATTTCACACTTGAATCTCAATAGGGATGTTATCTCGTTTATTTACTGAATTGAGGATCATTTTCCTTGATGGAAATTAGCCCTAAGTTATCCTAAATCCTCTCTCAAGGCATCTAGGATGTATTTTAATTAATTCAAGCCCTAATTTCGTGGAGATCAAATTAATTAAAATCCTTTAAGACCTTTGACCAATTTTTAGGTTCCACAAAGGTATCAGCCTATATCTAGGTCAAAATTCCTAGGTTTAAGATCTTAATTTTGTAATGTTAATCTTCACCTTTCAGTCCTCTAATCAACATCTACAATCATGTCTAAGTGGGTACCATCACATAGCATGCATTAGGATCACAAGAAATTAAATCAATAAACGAATCTGAAATCTAGTAAATAAAACCTAATGTTCATCCATAATAATAATTACAAGTATTACTCTCCTAAATCCAGAATAAGAAAACTACTCACTCATGGTGAGTTCAGCAAACATCATGATAAAAAGTAAAGACAGTAAAAAGAAAACCATGTAAAGAAATAAAGCATAGAAATCTATCTAGGGAGATGAAACGAAGGAATCGAAGATAGTTTGCAGCTTTGATCTTGTGGAGCTTCAGCTAGAAAACTTCTTTTGGTACTGATGCAGAGCACGTTAGCAGCAGCCTTCAGTAACACTCCCGACGACCATCCCTCTTTTCACCCCCACCTTTTGATGTTTTCTTTTCTATTTATATTAGTTGCTCTAGGGTTAGGTTGCTTTTAGTCCAAAGGGCCTTAGGACTCTCGTTTTTATCAGAAAACAGGAGGGAAATTCGAGTTATAAAACTGGCTGCAGCATAGTACATGGCCGGTGTGTCACTACACGAGTCCCGCAAAGTAGGGTCGTGTAACTTGCTGGAGGAGAATCGCGTGGTCTTGTTTTGGCACAGAAAGTTACACAGGTCTATGCTAATTACACGGGCCGTGTACTGTTGTTCCCATAAGTTTCTTCAAACTTGTGCTCGGCAGAGACTTACATGGGTCCCTGTAAATTACACGGGCCTAATTACATGACCCGTGTACTTGTGTTTCTCATCTATTCTCTTGGCTTTCTTCTTGCAAAGATTTACACAGGTCGGGGGCTTGGTTTATACGACCCGTATACTTTGTATCAGCAGTAATTCTTTGTCTCTTAACTCCTCTAAGCTTTTCTTGCACTCCTATACTTTTGTAGCTTCACCCAAACACCTGAAATGATGCAAAAAATATGGAATTAAGGGCTTTATAATAGAAATTACTAAAACTATTGAAATTAACTATTATGCATGAAAATATTTGCCTAAATGCTATGAAATAGTATGCAAATGTGCTTAAAAACATCTATACAATTCAAGTGTATCAGTAGGTAGTTTGAGTTTGATACTGCTTTAATACTTGTACTGTGTATGGGTATATGGGCATGTGTTGGCTCCTACTAGTTATATATGGAGGTAGGTGTTGATCAAGATAGAATCTGTTACCCTAAGTAAATAGGGACAAAGTCCTATGTTTATTTAATTGTTCTTGATGTTTCAAGTTCCTGGCTAGGACAGACAGATTTAATCAGAAAAGAGTTTCTAACAAGAAAATCTAATTAATCAAGAACTGGAATTAAAAGAAAACATAATATTCATAGCAAATAGGGTTTGACATAAATCATGACTCCATCTCAAATTGAGATTTTGTAACAGAGAGATTCTAGTGCATGGTAACATATGATTATAGGTTCATTCAAAGGTATTCCTTGTTACTGATTGGGTCGCCTTGGCATGCTATGCTAGGTGTCAACCATGGTCCATGAGATGCCTCAAATGATTTAAAAAAATCATTTATGGTAATAAAGAGTTATGATGATATTAAGAGTTAATATAATATCTCATTGCCAATTAGTGATGAGTCCAATAAGTCACACACATACACAAGATAATCACCAAGTTAAATGTGATTTAATTGATTAATTAAAGAGTTTAATTGATTAATTAAATAGGTTTGATTTGCAATAAGATTGCAAAGTCCCTAGCATAGCTTGAAACCAAATCTAGATTATTGGATGTATAGTATAAGTTAAATTTATATTTAAAGTATTTAAATATGAATTTAATTATGAAAAATTAATTAATAGAGATTAATTAATTAATTTATATTTGATATAAATTTATTAGAAGAGGAGAAATAATTATTTTGGGTTGAGAACTCAAAATTAAAACACAAGGATAATTTGGTCATTTCACAGGGTGACATGTGGCACCATGAGATGGTGACACATGGCACCATATAAGTTTTCCATTTGTCTTCCTATCATGCAAGGTGATCAAAGTCAAGATTAAATCTAGCTTTGACACTTGGCTTAATGTGATTAGGTCAATTAAGATTAAAATGCAATCAGGTGATGACATGTGGCAAGGGTTTTAAGTGATGACCTAATTATATAAAGTGATGTTATGAGAAAATAAAAAAAAAACATAGCCAACACTCTTATTCTCTCTATGTGTGGCGGCACCTCTTCCTCCATCTCTTCTCTTCATCTTTTCTCATCAATTCTGTAACACCCCTATTTGTATAGCCTGGTATATTTCACTGTTCCGGTGACCGATGTCGGTCTGGACAATTAAGGGGATTAGAACCATACTTAAGACAACTAGAGAAGTCATAAACACAAATAATTAGTAATGTTCAATTAGTTAAGTATAAAGAAGAAAAACAGAACATAAGAAGTTAAACGAGCCGAGAGTCACAACGATGGGTGACCTCCTCGGGAACGACTGCAAAGTCGTTTTAAACTCAAATTTCGAACCGTTAAATGTGACGCCGCGGTCCTTAGGACCCTTATGAACACAGTGGAAAAGAGAAAATCATGAAAAGGAACTGTTAAGCCAGTCAAATAATTAGGTCAGAGAGCCGGAAGAAATATGGAATTATTTTCAAACCGGGATGAACCGACGAGGGGCAATTTGGTCAATTGACCCTGAGAGCTGACTCCTGACCTAACTGTCAAATAAAATCGGGGAAAAGAAAATTTCAGAATCGAGAATTAAATTAAAGAACTAATAGAAAAATAGAAAAAAAAAAGAGGAAAATGAAAAAGTAAAAAGGTGATGACATCATGCATGACCTCATGCATGATGTCATAAACAAATTAATTAAATAATTTATTAAATTGGATTTTTGGTCTTCTAAAAGGGATAAAGATAAAAGAAAATAAAAAGAAAAAAAAATTTAGAATTGTCTTCTTCTCCCATCAAGTTGCCGCCTCCCTTCTCCATAAACCCTCCATGGAAACTTCTCCATTAAAGCTTGCACTCAAGCTTTAATTTCTCCACTTAGTCTTAATAACTCCCTTAAACACCTCACTATAACTTGTAATCTCAACTTGAGAAGAAGATTAAAGGAAGAAAGTAGCACAAAAGATTGGGATTTGAGGATCTAAATAAAGGTTAGTCTCTTAACTATCAATTAGTTATTTAAATGCATTATTAGTTACTTAAATGAGTTTAGAAGTTAATGAAGTGAAATAAAAATATGTGAAGAGGACTAAACTGAAATTTCGTCCACCTTGGAGGGAGTATGATTTTGTATGGTTTGAGGGTTTTGAATGAGTGTAGAAACCTTAATTAGGTGAATGATTAGCATTAAAACCATTAAATGTAGTTAAATACAATGGTTTAGTGAGATTAGGGTTTGAATGTTAGGGTTTGTGAACCAAAATTTGGAGAAATGCATAAATGATGACTTTGACCTATTGTGAGCTAAAAAATGGTCAATAATGACCAAAGGAGATGTGTTTGAATTGTTGGAAGTGAAGCCAAATTCGGAGGTTGAATGGTCATGCTGCTAGCAGCATGACCAAACCAACTTTGAAGGACCAAAACGGAAATTTTACAAGTCCAATTGATATGCCATCAATTGGATATGAAAATAGACATAAAATTCCACAATTTTCATTAAGGAACCATGGCCAAAAACTGACTAAAACTTAGTGAACCAATTGACCAAAGTGAAATGAGAGCAGGCTGCCACTGTACAAACTGACCAAATGAACAGTGTTTGTTGATTTGGTCATAACTCGAGCTAGGCAGGTCAAATTGACCTGAACTTTTACCAGTGGTTACATCACATATAGACCTAAAACTTTCATGAAGAACACAAGTCCAAATTCTGCCAGAAACCAAGCCATTTGGCCACCCCAAGTTGGTGACTCAAATATGCCAGCACCAAACTTTGCCCAGAAAATATGGGTTATTTTCCATCTGGCAGCCCTGATTCAAAGGGCCATAACTTGAGCTACAAAACTCCAATTGGAGTAATCCAAAAATGAGAATAAACTTAAGACAATAAGGAACATTTTCTATGAAGGAAGGTTTGCCAAATTCCTACAGTAGATTAACCAATGGAACAGTGCAACTTGGAGTACCAAAACTGTAAATTTGACAATTTGGCCAAAAAGACTTAAGCTTTGAGAAAATGACCAAAACCAACAAATTTAATGACCAAAATGTGGTATGTGGGTGAAGTTGGAGTTCCCATACCTATTAAGCCTTAAAAAGTCAACAATTTGACTTGAATAGTATAGTGAATAGTAACCCGAAACACAAAAACTTCGAGAACGTCGAAATTAGTATATTAAAGCTAGGTAAAAATGAAGTGAAATTTATTTTTGGATTTATGCTAAGTTATGGTACTAAAACACTGTGAAACTATGTGTTTCAGCTGAAAAAGACTTGGAAATTCGAAGAGACTGAGTCAAGGCTTCAAGAAATTAAATAATAATTATGTACTGTGTTGCCATTTTATAATCGTAAATGTGACTTTGGAAATTGATCAAATTTCTCATAAATTGTTTGTATAAATTGTTTTGAATTGATTTTATGCTCACACTTAACATGACAGTACCACATTATTCCTCCTCCATTTATGGGGTTGAGATCGTTTATTTTCCTCTCTCTCTGGCTTGCCAGTTGAGGTTGTAGATCGGATAAATACTCATTAGCTAGCTAGCCACCTCCCTCATTGATTTCGATTAATGGGGTTGAGATTGCTTTGTCGTGGTGTACAACGAGGCATTGATCGGAAATTTTGTGTCATGGCTTAAGTTTTGTATGACTTTGGCAACACTGTGTTTATGAAATTGTTTGACTAAACTGTGTTTAATAGATTATTTGACAAGATGATGTTATTATGAACTTTAATATTTGTGAAATGTGATTGAGAAACATTTAAATTGTGTTTGGCAATGAATGATTTATTTATTGCATTTTAAATTTTTATTGTGCACCACTGAGTATTTTTATACGCACGATGGCTTATTTTTCTGTCGCAGATAAGAGAAAGGAAAAAGCAGCAGAGTGAGTCGCTACTGAGTTGAAGATCACACCAATCTTTTGTACGGGTATTATTTTATACCCTTGTAGATAATTTTGATATAAATATATAAATGTTGTATGTATCAATGTAGTCGAGCAGTTGTAAATAAATTGTAATAATATTTTTTTTGGATTTCCTTCTGTAAATTAATATTTGTACATATGAATTTCTTACTTTATGCTTTGTTATTGGAGATATTAAATATTTTGAGATGATAAGTCTTGAATTGTATTGTGAAATTATTTTGAAGTGTGTTGAACTGAGTTGATTGAGTTATTGAAGGTTGGGAGTTGTGAAATATTTTTGGAACTGTTTCTGTTTTCTCCAGTTTTCAAACAGAACTCTGTCAAAATTTTTATAAAATTTGCTGCAAAATTTAAAATGGACAAAATTTTTACTAGTATTTAAGCTTGAACAAATGATTTTTAATTCTCACCAAAATGCTCACCACTTCCAAAAGGTAAGAAAATGATTTTAAAATCCCTTGTAGGGTACTTAATGAGTTATCGGTAGGTGAAGTTCGGTAGTTCATTAAGTATTCTACGGGATCATGTTATGCCTTACAGAGGGGTAAGGTGTGACATGTTTTTGTGGTATCAGAGCATAGTTTTTCAATAAATTTTGACTATGTGTATGAACATTTTATTGATAAGTACAACTACTCAAGTGTCTTTAATTGATACATATGACATATTTACATCATGGATATGCACTAACGGAGGTTAACCTCCTTGTGTTTGATCTCAGGAAGTAGAAAATTTTGGAAAACAGAATGGAAGGAGGAGATCATTCCGAAGAACAATCTGTTGAGGCTGAGGTTCAAGGGGAAGCCCCAGCACTCCAGAACGTGAGTGGGTTAGCCACTCCAGCTCCTGCTCGGCCATGATTCCTGCTCAATTTATGCAATGAGATGGCGCGTTTTCCAACAAATGGCGGGTAATGTACCAAGCTCGGATGCGATGCACATAGCACAACCATAGCCCTCAGTCGACAATATGAAAAGTTGATGAAATTTGGGGCCATCGAGTTTAAAGGCACTGTGGATCCACTGGAGGCAGAACAGTGGTTGGAAAGAATGGAACGAGTTTTCAGAAAACTGCAGTGTACGGAAGAGATGAAATTCGTGTATTCTGTTTCCTTGTTACAAGGGGATGCATATGAATGGTGGAAGACCATCCCCCACAGCCTGGTTGAGCCACCTGTGCTGACATGGATAGACTTTCTGAGGGAATTCAGGTAGAAATGGGTTCCTGATGCATATGTAGATATGAAATTACAAGAATTTTTGAGTTTGAAACAATGGGACAGAACCATAGCAGAATATGAGAGAGACTTCTCAAGGCTAAGCCACTATGCTGGAAGCTTAGTCTCCACCCCTAGAGACAAATGTAAGAGGTTTGAGTCCAGGCTAAGGCCAAGTCTAAGGATGCAAGTTGTGGGTTTCAGACATCAGAATTTCGCTGAATTGATCTCACAGGCTCTGAAACTGGAAAGGATAGAATCAGAAGGGGCAATGAAGAATGGTCCTCAAGAGAAAACTGAAAAGACTACGGGGTAAGCATCTGAAAGTGGTTCTAGGAAGAGGAAACAGTTTGGGGGATCTAGCTCCCATAAATCTGGCAGAGACAGATTTTCTGGCCAAAGACCACCCCGGTCTGGTCAGTCGACCCAAAAAGCTTCTCAAGGATCTCTATCAGTACGACAGTGTGAAACTTGTGGGAAAACTCATGGTGGGGTTTGTTTTAAAGCTAATAGCGCATGTTTTAACTATGGAGGGAGCGGACATTTCGCGAAGGATTGCACTAGTCTGCGCCGGCCTGGATCTTTTGCTACATCGGAAGGATCAGTCCAAGTCTCTGCACCTAGAGGGTCACCATCAGCTGCTAGAGGTAGAGGCAGAGGTAGGGGTCCTAGTAGCACTCCTGGTAGCACTCCTGGTAGTCAGAGCACTGTTAACCAGCCAGTATCCAGTGGCACACCAGTCAGAGTGTATACTATGCGTCAAAGGGAGGAAGCCGAAACATCAGATGTAGTAGCTGGTATTTTTTCCATCCTTAACCAAGATGTGTATGTGTTATTTGATCCTGGCTCCACACATTCGTATGTTAGTGCTAGGGTGATGTGTTCTACTGTTATTCAGTGTGTACCAATGGATTATGATGTGCTAGTAACTAGTCCATTAGGCCAGGAGGTCAGGGTAAATAGGCTATATAGGGATTGTACTTTGGTGATCCAAGGACACACTTTTTTGTCTGATTTAATTGAGATGCCCTTCAGAGATTATGATATTATCTTGGGCATGGATTGGTTAGCTAGGCATCACGCCATGATTGACTGTAGACTGAAGACAGTCACTTTTGGTCTTCCTCAGTATGGTGATGTAGTAATACATGGGGAGAGACGGTTATTGCCTTCAAACATCATTTCAGCTGCACTGGCCAGAAAAATGATTAGAAAAGGGTGTGAGGCGTACTTGGCACATGTGATAGACACCCAAGCGGGGAGTCCAGCACTGAGGGACATTCCTACTGTATGTGACTTTCCAAATGTGTTTCCTGATGAATTGCCAGGATTACCTCCATAAAGAGAAGTGCAGTTTGAAATTGATGTTATGCCTGGTGTGGACCCAATCTCCATAACACCATACAGAATGGCACCTGCAGAACTAAAAGAATTGAAAGTACAGTTGCAAGAGCTCCTTAAAAAGGGCTTTATCCACCCTAGTGTGTCACCTTGGGGAGCACCAGTATTGTTTGTAAAGAAGAAAGATGGCACTCTCCGGTTATGCATTGACTATCGGCAGTTGAATAAGGTGACAATAAAGAACAGATACCCATTGCCCCATATTGATGATTTGTTTGATTAGTTGAGGGGTGCAGCTGTATTCTCCAAAATTGACCTGAGATCAAGTTATAATCAGCTGAAAGTACAAGAGCAGAGTATTCCTAAAACTGCCTTCAGAACCCGCTATGGCCATTATGAGTTCTTGGTCATGCCATTCGGGTTAACTAATGCTCCGGCTGCTTTTATGGATCTGATGAACACTATCTTCAGACCATACCTCGACTAGTTTGTTGTGGTATTTATCGATGATATATTGGTCTATTCGAGGAATGCAGAAGAGCATGATAGACATCTACGGATTGTACTACAGACTTTGAAGGAGAAACAGCTATATGCCAAATTATCGAAATGTGAATTTTGGCTGAAGGAGATATCCTTTTTGGGGCACATAGTATCAGCAGAGGGTATTAAGGTAGATCCTAGCAAGATTGAAGCTGTCCTTAATTGGAAGCCACCCAGAAATGTCACGGAGATTCGCAGTTTTCTGGGGTTAGCTGGATATTACCGTCGATTTGTGAAGGGATTCTCCATGTTGGCATCTCCATTGACCAAGCTACTTAGAAAGGATGTGAAATTTCAGTGGACGGACAAATGCCAACAAAGTTTTGATGAATTGAAAAGATGTTTGACTGAGGCTCCAGTATTGACCTTACCTACACCGGGTAAAGAATATATAGTTTACAACGATGCTTCTCACAATGGGTTAGGTTGTGTGTTGATGCAAGATCGAAATGTCATTGCCTATGCATCACGCTAGCTAAAACTGCATGAGAGGAATTATCCGACACATGATTTGGAGCTTGCAGCTATCATGTTTGCTCTTAAAATCTGGAGACATTATTTGTATGGGGAGAAGTGTTACATCTACACAGATCATAAGAGTTTGAAGTATTTGGGCACCCAGAAAGAGCTTAATTTGAGACAGAGGAGATGGTTAGAGTTGATAAAAGACTATGATTGTCAGATAGACTATCAGCCAGGGAAGGCTAATGTTGTGGCTGATGCCCTAAGTAGCAAGACTATGGCAAGTCTATAGGTTACTCCTTTGTCTTTGGTACATGAGTTGAGATCACTGCATGCCAGCTTAGAGATTAATGATGATGGGCAGACAGCACTTGCATGGCATGTACAGCCAGTATTAATTGATCAGATCAGAATGGCTGCTCAGAATGATGAAAAGTATCAGAAGCTGTTGGAAGAAGTTCGGCAGGGCAAGAAACCAGAGTTCTCAATCAGAGATGGTCTATTGCTACACCAGGGTAGAATATGTGTTCCTAATGATGTTGATTTGAGGTAGATCATTTTGAAGGAAGCACATGAGTCTCCTTTTGCTATGCACCCTGGTGGTACAAAAATGTATAGAGGGCTAAAGGAGCATTACTGGTGGATGGGTTTAAAGAGAGATGTGGCAGAGTTTGTATCCAAATGCCTAACTTGTCAGCAAGTAAAGGCAGAGCATCAAGTACCAACTGGGTTGTTACATCCACTGTCAGTGCCAGAATGGAAATGGGAAAGAATAACTATGGATTTTGTAATGGGACTTCTGAGGACACAGAAGAGTCATGATGCAGTATGGGTCATTATCGACAGACTAACTAAGTCTGCTCATTTTCTGCCAGTCCGAATGGACTACAGTCTAGACAGATTGGCCAGGTTGTACATTGATGAGATTGTGAGGCTTCATAGAGTGCCAGTATCCATCGTATCAGACAGAGATCCTAGGTTCACTTCTAGATTCTGGGGTAGTCTTCAGAGAGCCCTAGGAACTAGATTGAACTTCAGCACTGCATTCCACCCACAGACAGATGGCCAGTCTGAGAGGGTAATTCAAATCTTGGAGGACATGTTACGGGCTTGTGTAATTGAATTTGAGGGTAGTTGGGATACACATTTGCCTTTGATTGAGTTTTCTTACAACAACTACCAATCAAGCATTAGGATGCCTCCATATGAAGCTTTGTATGGCAAGAAATGTAGAACCCCGTTGTGTTGGGATAACGTGGGTGAAAGAAAAATGATCGGACCCGAAATTGTTCAACAGACTGAAGAGAAAATCAGGGTGATCAGAGATTGACTTAAAGCTGCATCAGACCGTCAGAAGTCCTATATTGGTTTGAAGAGAAGGGATATTGAGTATGCAGTGGGTGAGAAAGTTTTCCTCAAGGTTTCTCCTTGGAAGAGGATTATGAGATTCGGCAGGAAGGGGAAACTAAGTCCTCGTTTTATCGGGCCATATGAGGTATTGGAAAGAGTGGGTCCTTTGGCTCATCGTTTGGCATTACCTCCAGAGTTGGAGAAGATACATAATGTCTTCCATGTGTCTATGTTGAGGAGGTATCGATCAGACCCATCTCATGTACTACCAATAGAAGAAATAGAAGTGAATCCAGACCTCACATATGAAGAAGAACCCATACAGATTCTGGCTTATGAGGTGAAGCAGCTACGGAACAAGCAGATACCATTAGTAAAAGTGTTGTGGAACCATCATTCGGGCCAAGAAGCTACTTGGGAACAAGAGGAGGACATGAGGAGACAACACCCACAGCTGTTCTAAGATTGATACCAGGTAAAATTTCAAGACGAAATTTATTTTAAGGGGAGGAGAATTATAACACCCCTATTTGTATAGCCTGGTATATTTCACTGTTCCGGTGACCGATGTCGGTCCAGACAATTAAGGGGATTAGAACCATACTTAAGACAACTAGAGAAGTCATAAACACAAATAATTAGTAATGTTCAATTAGTTAAGTATAAATAAGAAAAACAAAACATAAGAAGTTAAACGAGCCGAGAGTCACAGCGATGGGTGACCTCCTCGGGAACGACTGCGAAGTCATTTTAAACTCAAATTTCGAACCGTAAAATGTGACGCCGCGGTCTTTAGGACCCTTATGAACACAGTGGAAAAGAGAAAATCATGAACAGGAACTATTAAGCCAGTCAAATAATTAGGTCAGGGAGCCAGAAGAAATATGGAATTATTTGCAAACCGGGATGAACCGACGAGGGGCAATTTGGTCAATTGACCCCGAAAGCTAACTCCTGACCTAACTGTCAAATAAAATCGGGGAAAAGAAAATTTTAGAATCGAGAATTAAATTAAAGAACTAATAGAAAAATAGAAAAAAAAGACGAAAATGAAAAAGTAAAAAGGTGATGACATCATGCATGACCTCATGCATGATGTCATAAAAAAATTAATTAAATAATTTATTAAATTGGATTTTTGGTCTTCTAAAAGGGATAAAGATAAAAGAAAATAAAAAGAAAAAAAAATTTTAGAATTGTCTTCTTCTCCCATCAAGTTGCCGCCTCCCTTCTCCATAAACCCTCCATGGAAACTTCTCCATTAAAGCTTGCACTCAAGCTTTAATTTCTCCACTTAGTCTTAATAACTCCCTTAAATACCTCACTATAACTTGTAATCTCAACTTGAGAAGAAGATTGAAGGAAGAAAGGAGCACAAAAGATTGGGATTTGAGGATCTAAATAAAGGTTAGTCTCTTAACTATCAATTAGTTATTTAAATGCATTATTAGTTACTTAAATGAGTTTAGAAGTTAATGAAGTGAAATAAAAATATGTGAAGAGGACTAAACTGAAATTTTGTCCAGCTTGGAGGGAGTATGATTTTGTATGGTTTGAGGGTTTTGAATGTGTAGAAACCTTAATTAGTTGAATGATTAGCATTAAAACCATTAAATGTAGTTAAATACAATGATTTAGTGAGATTAGGGTTTGAATGTTAGAACTCCGCCTAAGTAGTTTGCGCTTAGTCGGTCCCAAGCCCGGATAAAGGAGGAGGGTTGCGGTAGGTGACAACCAGCGTAAAAATTTCGTCACACCCTATGATATGGATTCAAAAGATATAAACGTTGGGGCGTTCTCTACTAACGACGCGCTACATCGGAGCCCGGGTGTAGTGATAAATATGCAAGGGTGTAGGGCGTTCACTGAAAGCAGCGCCATGCCGGCGCCCGGGTGTGGTGTTAAGTGAGCAAGGGTTCCCACATCATGGACGGGTGTGGGTAAAGAAGTTAGTCCATAGGACAGATAGTAGAACAAATAGTGGAACAGAACACAAGATAAACATAGAAAACAATAGAAGATATCATAAAAGGAGACCAATTAGGAAGGAGCAGGATAGGAGGAGGATCAGGGTTGGTACTTGGAATGTTGGATCACTTACAGGAAAATTAATGGAGCTTGTGGATACCTTGGAAAGGAGAAGGGTGAATATTGCTTGCATTCAGGAGACTAAATGGATAGGAGAGAAAAGTAAGGAAGTGGGTAATTCAGGGTACAAACTGTGGTTTACTGGAAAGGAGAGAAACAAGAACGGAGTGGGTATAATCATAGACAGAACATTGAAAGACGCAGTAGTAGCTGTGAAAAGAATAGGAGATAGAATTATACTAGTAAAGCTAGTACTAGAAGGAGAAACAATAAATATAGTTAGTGCTTATGCTCCACAAATAGGACTAGACAGTGAGAGTAAACAAAGGTTTTGGGAAGATATGGATGATTTAATGCAAAGCATACCGAATGAAGAGAATGTTTTCATTGGTGGAGATTTGAATGGACATGTAGGAAGTGATAGACAAGGTTATGAGAATGTTCATGGAGGTTTTGGTTTTGGCAATTGAAATGAGGAGGGAAAAAGTATCCTGGATTTTGCTATGGCATACGACCTAATACTAGCAAATACCTACTTTATAAAAAGAGAGTCACATTTAGTGACTTTCAAAAGTGGGCAACATAGAAGCCAAATCGACTTCCTCTTAACCAGGAAGACAAATAGAGCTCTATGCAAGGATTGCAAGGTCATTCCAGGAGAGGCTTTAACAAGTCAACATAGGTTGGTGGTCTTGGATGTCAAGTTTAGGAACAATTCAAGTAAGGTCAGAAGAAATAGTGTAGCTCGAACAAAGTGGTGGGAGTTCAAAGGAGTAAAGCAAGTGAAGTTCAAAAATGAGCTTCTCGAGTCCGAAGTATGGAAGCTAGATATGGAGGCCAATGATATGTGGATACAGATGGCATCAAAGATTAGAGAAGTAGCTAGAAAAGTACTTGGAGAGTCTAAAGGACATGGACCACCCTCAAAAGAGAGATGGTGGTGGAATGAGGAAGCACAAAAGGCAGTGAAGAGAAAAAGGGAATGGTATAAGAAATTACCTAAATGTGATAATAATGAGGCTTATGAACAGTACAAGATAGCAAAGAAAGAGGCAAAAAAGGCAGTTAGTCAAGCAAGAGCACAGGCCTTTGAAAAGTTATATGAGAAACTTGGAACTAAAGAAGGGGAGAAAGATATTTATAGATTAGCAAGGAGTAGAGAAAGGAAATGTCAAGATCTCAATCAAGTTAGGTGCATTAAGGATAAAGAAGGAAAAGTATTGGTGAAAGATGAGGACATTAAAGAAAGATGGAGAAATTATTTTAATGATCTCTTTAATAATAGTCAAAATGGAAATAGCGTGAATATAGATTATAGAACAATAGAAAAGAATGTAAATTATACTAGAAGGATTAGATCTTTAGAAGTAAAGGAAGCACTTAAGAGAATGAAAGTGGGTAAAGCCTGTGGACCCGATGAAATACCAATTGAAGTGTGGAAGTATTTGGGAGATATGGGAGTGGCATGGTTAACTAAATTATTTAATAAGATTCTAAACTCAAAGAAAATGCCTGATGAATGGAGGAAGAGTATTTTAGTACCTATTTTTAAAAATAAGGGAGACATACAGAGTTGCTCAAACTATAGGGGAATTAAACTCATGAGCCATACTATGAAGTTGTGGGAGAGAGTTGTGGAGCATCGACTACGTCATGATACTTCTATCTCTCTCAATCAATTTGGCTTCATGCCCGGTCGTTCAACTATGGAAGCGATCTTTCTCATTAGAAGCTTGATGGAGAAATATAGAGATGTGAGGAAAGATCTATACATGGTTTTTATTGATTTGGAGAAGGCTTATGATAGTGTTCCAAGAGAGGTCTTATGGAATGTGTTAGAACAAAAGAGGGTATCTATTAGGTACATACAAGTATTAAAAGATATGTATGAAGGAGCAACTACTATTGTGCGCACAGTGGGAGGGGACACAAGAGATTTTCCGATCTCAATTGGATTACACTAAGGATCAGCTATAAGCCCTTACCTTTTTACATTAGTTTTAGATGAACTGACGAAACATATACAAGAGAGTATTCCTTGTGCATGATGTTTGCGGATGATATTGTTCTGATAGATGAGACACGAGAAGGAGTCAATAGGAAGCTAGAACTTTGAAGAAGTACTCTAGAGTCAAAGGGTTTTAAGTTAAGTAGAACGAAGACAGAATACATGCATTGCAATTTCAGTGAAGGCCAAACTGGTGATAGGGAAGGAGTTAGTTTGAATGGAGTGGTACTGTTCCAAAGTAATCACTTTAAATATCTAGGCTCAGTCCTTCAAGTAGATGGGGGATGTGAGGAGGATGTTAGTCTTAGGATTAAAGCCGGATGGTTGAAGTGGAGACGTGCCACGGGAGTTTTATGTGATCGTAAGATTCCCAATAAATTAAAAGGAAAATTTTACCGTACAGCCATACGACCGGCTATGTTATATGGTAGTGAGTGTTGGGCACTAAAAGAGTCGTATGCATCAAAGATAAGAGTTGCAGAGATGAGAATGTTACGGTGGATGAGTGGCCATACTAGACTAGATAAAGTCCGTAATGAAAGTATTAGAGAAAAGGTAGGAGTGGTGCCAATTGAAGATAAGTTGAGAGAAGGGAGATTAAGGTGGTTTGGTCATGTGAAGCGTAGACATACGGAGGCGCCAGTTAGACAAGTAGAGCACATTAGGTTAGAGGATGGAAAGAAAAAAAGGGGTAGACCTAAATTGACTTGGAGGAGAGTGGTACAACATGACTTAGAAGCATTACACATTTCGGAGGATTTAACCCAAAATCGTTCAGAGTGGAAAAAGCGAATCCATATAGCCGACCCCAAATTTTTGGGATAAAGGCTTAGTTGAGTTGAGTTGAGTTGAGGGTTTGAATGTTAGGGTTTGTGAACCAAAATTTGGAGAAATGCATAAATGATGACTTTGACCTATTGTGAGCTGAAAAATGGTTAATAATGACCAAAGGAGATATGTTTGAATTGTTGGAAGTGAAGCCAAATTCGGAGGTTGAATGCAGCATGACCAAACCAACTTTGAAGGACCAAAACAGAAATTTTACAAGTTTAATTGATATGCCATCAATTGGAGATGAAAATAGACATAAAATTCCACAATTTTCATTAAGGAACTATGGCCAAAAACTGACTAAAACTTAGTGAACCAATTGACCAAAGTGAAATGAGAGCAGGCTGCCACTGTACAAACTGACCAAATGATTGTTTGTTCATTTGGTCATAACTCGAGCTAGGCAGGTCAAATTGACCTGAAATTTTACCAGTGGTTAGATCACATATAGACCTAAAACTTTCATGAAGAACACAAGTCTAAATTCTGCCAGCAACCAAGCCATTTGGCCCCCCCAAGTTGGTGACTCAAATCTGCCAGCACCAAACTTTGCCCAGAAAATCTGGGTTTTTTTCCATCCGGCAGCCCTGATTCAAAGGGCCATAACTTGAGCTACAAAACTCCAATTGGAGTGATCCAAAAATGAGAATAAACTTAAGACAATAAGGAACATTTTCTATGAAGGAAGATTTGCCAAATTCCCACAGTAGATTAACCAATGGAACAGTGCAACTTAGAGCACCAAAACTAAAAATTTGACAATTTGGCCAAAAGGACTTAAGCTTTGAGAAAATGACCAAAACCAACAAATTTAATGATCAAAATGTGGTATGTGGGTGAAGTTGGAGTTCCCATACCTATTAAGCCTTAAAAAGTCAACAATTTGACTTGAATAGTGTAGTGAATAGTGACTCGAAATACAAAAACTTTGAGAACGTCGAAATTAGTACATTAAAGCTAAGTAAAAATGAAGTAAAATTTATTTTTGGATTTATGCTAAGTTATGGTACTGAAACACTGTGAAACTATGTGTTTCAGCTGAAAAAGACTTGAAAATTCGAAGAGACTGAGTCAAGGCTTCAAGGCGACTCAAGTCAGGTTTGTGCACAATAATAATTGTTTAAATATTTTAATATCAAAAATTTGACTTCTTTGATTAATTATGTACTGTGTTGCCATTTTATAATCGTAAATGTGACTTTGGAAATTGATCAAATTTCTCATAAATTGTTTGTATAAATTGTTTTGAATTGATTTTATGCTCACACTTAGCATGACAGTACCACATTATTCCTCCTCCATTTATGGGGTTGAGATCATTTATTTTCCTCTCTCTCTGGCTTGCCAGTTGAGGTTGTAGATCGGATGAGTACTCATTAGTTAGCTAGCCACCTCCCTTATTGATTTCGATTAATGGGGTTGAGATTACTGTGTCGTGGTGTACAACGCGGCATTGATCGAAAATTTTGTGTCATGGCTTAAGTTGTGTATGACTTTGACAACACTGTGTTTATGAAATTGTTTGACTAAATTTTGTTTAATAGATTATTTGACAATATGATGTTATTATGAACTTTAATATTTGTGAAATGTGATTGAGAAACATTTAAATTGTGTTTGGCAATGAATGATTTATTTATTGCATTTTAAATTTTTATTGTGCACCACTGAGTATTTTTATACTCAGCTATGGCTTATTTTGCTGTCGCAGATAAGAGCAAGGAAGGAGCAGCAGAGTGAGCTGCTACTGAGTTGAAGATCGCACCAATCTTTTGTATGGGTATTATTTTATACCCTTGTAGATAATTTTGATGTAAATATATAAATGTTGTATGTATCAATGTAGTCGAGCAGTTATAAATAAATTGTCATAATATTTTTTTTGGATTTCCTTCTGTAAATTAATATTTGTACTTATGAATTTCTTACTTTATGCTTTGTGATTGGAGATATTAAATATTTTGAGATGATAAGTCTTGAATTGTATTGTGAAATTATTTTGAAGTGTGTTGAACTGAGTTGATTGAGTTATTGAAGGTTGGGAGTTGTGAAATATTTTTTGAAGTGTTTTTTTAGGTAATTGAAGAACTGTTTTCTCCAGTTTTCAAACGGAACTCTATCAAAATTTTTATAAAATTTGCGGCAAAATTTTTATAAAATTTGCAGAAAAATTTAAAATGGATAAAATTTTTACTAGTATTTAAGCTTGAACAAATGGTTTTTAATTCTCACCAAAATGCTCACCACTTCCAAAAGGTAAGAAAATGGTTTTAAAATCCCTTGTAGGGTACTTAATGAGTTATCGGTAGGTGAAATTCGGTAGTTCATTAAGTATTCTACGGGATCATGTTATGCCTTACAGAGGGGTAAGGTGTGACAAATTCAAAGAGAAATCAATTGTTTTCTTTGAATTAAAATTTCTAGAAATTGTTTCTAGCGTCCTATACACATCTACAACCTCTCTAAAGGCAAATCCCTAATTTCTAATTGGTTTGCAAGGCTTGAGAAGCTGGTTTAGGGGCTGCCATTGGTGATCTTGGTGTGGACAAGCTAAAGAGATAATTCTTAGGGTCCTAGGTGCTTCTCAAAGGTACCAATTACATCTACAGTGTATCAAAAGGTTAGTGCACATATTCTTGTATCAATCTAGGGTCCAAATGAATTGATTTGTTAATTCAAAAATCTTAAATGGCAAATGTAGATCCTAATACATATTAAAAGTGTTTTAATATGCAATTGAACCTTGAAAATCAATTAGGCACATAATGGATATGGTATGATGCATGAAACCCTAGAAGAAAAATTTTGAATTCAATGTTTTAATCTAACAATTTTCATGCTTCCGCTTCTTCAGTTGATGGGGTTGGCACTGGGGGAAAAGAAAACATAATCTTAGGCCTTTGACTTCCCTGATCTCTTTCAATTGTATTTATTTACCCTTCTTCCTTTACTTTCAGCTTCTTTTGGCACCTTAAGATCTTAAACATTATTAATTTGGCCACCTCATCTTTAAACTCTTGCTAGTCTGTGATTACATGATCTGGTGTGCCCCTATGATAGGCACACTCTGACCCTAATTAGTTATTTCCAGATTTCACAATCCTGGGGTCAAGATACCGCTCTTGTATTACAAATTCAAAAATTTGTTCAAAGAATAGACCTAACTGTTCAACTTCAGGCCTCTAACCATCATCCATAACTTCTATCATGTTTACATTTCCACCTTTCCCTACATCATCGTTAGGCAAGGGATTTGTTCCCACATTTGGGGTTGCACCACTGCCTTTTATCTTCGATCGCCCATTCCTAATAAGGAATTATACCCTACTTTTAATGCCCCACAGTTGTCAGTTGAGTGACTAACTCCCTCACCGTGGTACTCGCATCGAGCATTAGGATCATACCATCTAGGGTAGGGTGGTTGCAAGGGGTCCAATGGTATGGGGATGATTTGGTTAATGCTTAGAAGGTAAAAATAAATTTCACTTAAAGGCAATTGAAGTGGTGGGTCTGGATTCTTGGGTGGTCTAAGGTTGATTTGGGGAGTCTGAGGTCGAATGAAAGGAGTTGGTTGGGTTGGCAGTCCAATGGTGTAGGTGGTTTATTATGGAGGTTGTGAGCGAGGATGAGGATGGTAGGTGTTTTCTGAGGGACGAGGGTGATAAGCCTTTTTCTCTATTGTATGCACTCCCCTTCTATTTTCTTTGCAAAATTTGCATTTCTTTTCAGAGAACATTCTCCCATGGTTTCCTGAAGGCTTCCTAATCTCAAATTCGCTTCAATTCTCTCCCCGGTCTGTATAGTATCCGCAAAACTATTGGAAGTGTTCTCGATCATCAAGTTGAAATAAGGAGCTTTTAATATTTCGATAAACATAAAACAAAGCTCGTTGTCTGTCACGGGTAGATATACTTCTATGGCCTTTTCTCTCCACTTCTGAGCGTATTTCTTGAAACTTTTTTCTTCTTTTTACACTAAATTTTGGAGATCTCTGCTGGTCGGGGCTACATCACAATTAAAATCATATTGCTTCAGGAAAGCATTGGTTAAGTCCTTCCAAGAGTATAATTTACTCCTATCCAGCTGAACATACTAGCGCAAGGCTGGGCCAGAAAGACTTTCATGGAAGAAATGAATTAGCAACTTGCCATCGTCGGTTACCACTGGCATTTTAGCTATATAAGTAGCCAGATGAATCCGTGGATCTGCATTGCTACTATACTTTTCAAACTCTGGAATTTTCAATTTCAAAGGTACCACGACATCGGGCACTAATCGTAGAGCTGTTGCATCAACTGAACTATACATATTTAGACACTCTATAACCTTGAGATGCTCTTCTAAGGTTGTCAACTTCTCATTCTCTACTCTCTCCTTCTCTTTGCCTATTATAGTCAACCTATACACCATTCCCCTGTGTGTTAGGAACTAGTAGGTAATATTTAGCACAGGGAAACTTTTAGCTATGGGGCTAGTTAACAAGGAAAGCTGGCTCATTCACTTAAAATGAGGGGACCTGTGACACCCCTCCCCTGTCTATAGTGTTGTCACACCCTACACCTCTGTAAGGCATGACATGATCCCGTAGTATACCTAATGAATTACCAACTCCGTCTATTGATAACCCATTAAATACACTACAAGGGATTTTAAAAACTTTTCTTACTTCTTTTACAGTGGTGAGCACTATTTACAGGTGTTAAAAACCTTTTTGAACTGAAGTGATAGAACTAACACATTTGAATTATTTGGAATTTCTGTAAAAATTTTGGCAGAGTGCCATCTGTATTTTGGATAAAACAGTTCTTCAGAAAACCTGTAAAAAGCACTTCAATATATTTCCAAATCTCAACTCCAACATATTTCTCAACACAACATATTTCTCAACTCAAATCCACAGTGATTTTTCAAAGACTGAGATAAAAGAAATATAATACAATTTTTACAAGTCAAAATAACTCATAATTTACTTTACAACTTCAATGTAAAATTTTAATTTACAACTGCTCAAAACCAAAAATAATATATACATACAGTGGTTATACATTACAGTACAAAATGCAAAATGGGGTATACTCGTTATACCCAATAATCTCTCGCTGGATGTACTAGCAGCCTAGTCTGCTGCCCTGTCCGTTTGTCTACCTGCGACAGCAATAAAAAGCTATCGCTGAGACAATGTCTCAGTGGTGCACAACATTAACCAAATACAACTTTAAATCACAATTCATAAATCTTATATAAATAGTGGATACTTAAAACCATAGTTAATTTCAAGACAGTAATTGTCAACAAGAATTTAAACTCCATTTCTCAATATCACAATAAATTTCAATAAGTCAGATCATGGTTAAATTCAAAAGATAGTGCATGTCAATAAGAGTTTAAATTCATTTCACAATCTCACAATACATATCAATAAATCACACACAGCTTAATCATGTTCCAAGGTTCAATTCGTCCCAAAAGCCGATGGCTAATGAGGTATTCAATTCATCCCAAAAGTTGATGACTAATGAGGAATAACATAGCTAGCTAGCAAAAATATGAGTACTCATCCAATTCGTCCTCAACAGGCACACACCTCAACACTTCAGCCAGAGAGGGAATTCAATTCGTCCCACTAGACAAGCTAGCGAGGAATACAATCAATATACATGATAGCTGTGGTTTCAAACCATTTCCAATGCTTTTCAATCAATAAGTATCCATCAATATCATTCAAACAATTTCTCACAATTTCAAACCATTTACAGTGCTTTTCAAGCGATAAATATCCATTCAAACACATTTCCACAATTTAAAACAATAATGTACAAATAGTCATAATTCATTTCAATTGAAAAATTCAAAAGAAATAGTTGTTGTGCACAAACCTCTGATAACTATCTCCTGGTCTTGACTCAGTGTTTCCTTCCCTTTTCCTGAGTCTTTGCTAACTGAGAAACATAATTTGAAGTGTTTCAGTACTTAATTAAACTGTCTCTAACGATAATGCTTGATAAGTAATTCCCTGAATGCTATTATTTGCTTAATCAACCTAATTTATCAACCCTCGATGCGTTTTAGGTAAATTAGGTTTTAGTGTTACTAATATGTCACATTTGATAGTCTTTTAGGGTTAGTACATGTTACCAATTTCAGTTCTGTGTATATTGCATTTTCTTGCAATTTGCTGGATTCCGGGATACTGGTTTGACCTAGCCGTACGACCTAGTTCCCTCGGTTTTTTGGTTTTGGTCAAAACTACAAACTTGTAGATCTATGTCTTATGGAACACGGGGCAAAATTTCAAGTCATTCTGAGTTATGTAGACCAAGTTATGGTCATTTTACTATTGCTGGTCAAATTGCATCAAAATTGGTCACTTTAGGTAACTTTAGGTCATTTTAGGTTCAGCCAGTTTTTGGACCCGAATTTGTGCAAGCTGTTTGACTTGCTTATGGTCATTTCTGGGCTTTGATGTCTCATAAGACTTGTAGATATGGGTCTTAACTATTCATGGTTAAAATTTCAGGTCAATTGAACCTGTTTTGAGTGAGTTATGGCCTAAACACTAACTGCTGCCCAAATGGTCAATTTTCAGGCCTCAATTGCACTTAATCCGGATTTGATCATTTTTCAAGCTACCTTGCAAGCAGAATTTTGCCAAGCTTCCTTCATGAAAGTTGCCACATTTTGTGCCTAGTTTCACCTCCAATTGGTCTCATACCAATTGGAGCCACACACTTAAAGTTATAGGCCTAAAATACAAACTGCCTTATTTTAATTCTTGCATACACATCAAGCATCACTTTTAATACTCACCAAACTTAACATTCAAACCAATTCTGGTTGTACCACAACCTAAACATAATTTACAACATATTATAGGTCATTTTGGCAGTTTACAATTACATTCAATGTGCACCAACAAGTGCAGAATTTATCCAACTCAATTTACAACAATTCAATCACCAATTCATGCTTATTTACATGTCCAACTTCACACCATCATATACACACTCAAACTGCCCTAACATCCAACACAATTCAACATTAATATACCATAATCCAAGCATGAATTTCAGCATTCTTCAAGAGTCAACAAACTACCACAATGGTACATTTATATTCCATCAATTTCTAAGCTTTAAATTTCATTTTACATTTACATATACTAAGTATACATCACCCAAACAATTTCCTACACAATATACATTTAATCAATCATTTAATTCACCATTTACAAGCACAAATAAACTGCCTTCAAGGTGTTTCCATGGCTGCCAAAAGTACACATTCCCATTCAACATCAAACCTCAAAAATTTCTCCATAAATCAAACACCCATAACATCCTTACAAACTTTAACAAAGCAATAATCAAAAACTCAAACTTACCTATTGTTGGGACTTGCTAAATCTTCACTAAAACTTCTTAATATTGGTATCTACTTCTTCCTTGTGAAGTGGGGATCAAGATTAGTGAAGGAACTTTAGTGTTTGGAGGTGAAAATGGAGGAGGTTTGAAGCTTCACTCAAGTTTTGGCTATGGAGGTTTCCTAAGGTTTCATTTCGGTTTGGATGAAAGAAATGGAGAAGAAGATGTTTAGTGGAAGTACAACTGCCCATAAGATGTTAAATTAATTCCCATAGTGGTCCACTCACCTTAATTAAATCATATTATATGTTTTAATTGATAATTACTCCATTTACCCTCCATTTTTGCTATTTACATTAGGTACCCCTAAATTAATTTTTCATTATATTTTCCAAGTGTAATATTATTTATTTTTAATGGAAATTTAGATCAAAAGACAACTCGGGGTGTCAAATGACCACAATGCCCCTGTTCGGGTTGCATTCCTGATTTTTCGGTAACACCGGGTTTTGTCTATTTTTTGATTTCTCACTTTTCTTTGTACTAATTATTTAATTTTTCTTTGATATTTCTAATGATATTTATACTTCAATTGATGTCTCTTTAAGTCCTAAAAATATTTTTCAGGGTTCCCCGCGGTCCAGGGTTAGTCAAGGGTCCACACCGTGACTTCCTAGTGCGATCACCCATCGCTAGGGTACTCAGCTCGCTTAACTTGATTGCATTTCTTTGCTATTATTTTTCCTTTGATTTTGTTGTATTTTCTTTTCTTGTATTTCATTATTTTGTGTCTCCTCACTCATATCGAAATGTAGTTCTAGGCATCCTAGCTGTTCGGACAACACTGGTCACCGGAACAGTAGTACGCACTACCGAACATAAGGGTGTTACAATTCTCCTCCCCCCCCCCCTTAAATAAATTTTGTCTCAAAATTTTTACCTGGCATTAGTCTCTAAACAGCTGCGGGTACTATCTCCTCATATCCTCTTCACGTTCCCAAGTAGCTTCCTGGCCTGAATGATGGTTCCACAGCACTTTAACTAGGTGTATCTGTTTATTCCTCAGCTGCTTCACCTCATATGCCAGAATTTTTATGGGTTCTTCCTCATATGAGAGGTCTGGATTTACCTCAATCTCTTCAATTGATAGTACATGAGATGGGTCAGATCTGTACCTCCTTAACATGGACACATGGAAGACACTGTGTATCCTTGCTAGCTCTGGAGGTAATGCCAACCGATATGCCAAAGGACCCACTCTTTCGAAAATCTCATATGGTCCGATGAAACGAGGACTCAGTTTCCCCTTTCTACCAAGTCTCATAATCCTCTTCCAAGGAGAAACTTTAAGGAATACTTTATCACCCACTACATACTCAATATCTCTTCTCTTCAGATCAACATAGGACTTCTGACGGTCTGATGCAGCCTTGAGTCTATCTCTGATCAATCTAATCTTTTCCTTTGTCTGCTGAATAATTTCTGGTCCAATCATCTTCCTTTCACCTACTTCATCCCAACATAAGGGAGTTCTGCACTTTCTGCGATACAAAACTTCATATGGAGGCATCCCAATGCTTGATTGGTAGCTGTTATTATAAGCAAACTCAATCAAAGGCAAATGTGTATCCCAACTACCTTCAAACTCAATCACACAAGCCCGTAGCATATCCTCCAATATCTAAATAACCCTCTCGGTGGCCATGCATGCGTGGGTAGAATCTTTGTCTTTGAAGTTCAATCTAGTTCCTAGGGCTCTCTGAAGACTACCCCAGAATCTAGAAGTGAACCTAGGATCTCTGTCAGACACAATTGATACTGGCACTCCATGCAATTTTACAATCTCATATATGTACAATCTGGCCAATCTTTCCAGGCTATAATCCATCCAAACTGGCAAAAAGTGAGCAGACTTGGTCAATCTGTCAACTATAACCCATACTGCATCATGACTACTCTGTGTCCTTGGAAGTCCTGTAACAAAATCCATAGTTATTCGTTCCCATTTCCACTCTGGTACTGACAAAGGATGTAATAAACCAGCTAGAACTTGATATTCTGCCTTCACTTGCTGACAAGTTAGGCATTTGGAAACAAATTCAGCTATATCTCTCTTCATACCCATCCACCAGTAATGCTCTTTTAGCCCTCTATACATTTTAGTTCCACTAGGGTGCATAGCAAAAGGAGACTCATGTGCTTCCTTCATAATGATCTGTCTCAATTCCACATCACTAGGAACGCACATTCTACCCTGATGTAGCAATAAACCATCATCTCGCACAGAAAATTCAGGTTTCTTGCCCTGTTGGACTTCTTTCAGTAGCTTCTGATATTTATCATCATTCTGAGCAGCCATTATGATCTGATCAATCAACACTGGCTGTACATGCCATGCAACTACTGTCTGTCCCTCATCATCAATCTCTAAACTGGCATGCTGTGCTTTCAATTCATATACCATGGATAAAGGGGAAACTCTGAGACTTGCCATAGTCTTGCGACTTAAGGCATCAGCCACCACATTTGCTTTCCCTGGCTGATAGTCTATTAAGCAATCATAGTCTTTAATCAGTTCTAGCCATCTCCTCTGCCTTAAATTCAATTCCTTCTGGGTATCCAAATACTTCAAGCTCTTGTGATCTGTGAAAATGTAGCATTTCTCCCCATACAAATAGTGTCTCCAGATCTTCAGAGCAAAAACAATAGCTGCTAGTTCCAGATCATGTGTTGGGTAGTTCCTCTCATGCGGTTTCAGCTGGCGTGATGCATAAGCAATGACATTTCGATCTTGCATCAGTACACAGCCTAACCCATTGTGAGAAGCATCACTATAAACTGTGTATTCTTTACCCGGAGTAGGTAAAGTGAGGACTGGAGCTTCAGTTAAACACCTCTTCAACTCATCAAAACTCTGCTGACATTTATCACCCACCGAAATTTTACATCTTTCCGGCGGCTTGGTCTGGAGAAGATAACATAGAGAACCCTTTCACAAACCGACGGTAATATCCAGCTAAACCCAGAAAACTGCGAATTTCTGTGATGTTCCTGGGCGGCTTCCAATTAAGGATAGCTTCTACCTTGTTGGAATCTACCTTGATCCCTTCAGCTGACACAACATGTCCCAAAAAGGAGATTTCTTTCAGCTAAAATTCACACTTCGACAATTTGGCGTATAGCTCTTTCTCCCTTAAAGTTTGCAGTACAATCCGCATATGTCTGTCATACTCCTCTGCATTCCTCGAGTATATCAAAATGTCATCAATAAACACCACCACAAATTGGTCGAGATATGGTCTGAAGATAGTGTTCATCAGATCCATAAAAGCAACTGGAGCATTTGTTAACCCGAATGGCATTACTAGAAACTCATAGTGGCCATACCGAGTTCTGAAAGCAGTTTTTAGAATACTCTGCTCTTGCACCTTCAACTGATAATAACCAGATCGCAGATAAATTTTGGAAAATACAGCTGCACCCTTCAACTGATCAAATAGATCATCAATGCGAGGCAATGGATATCTGTTCTTTATTGTCACCTTATTCAACTGCCAGTAGTCAATACACAAGTGAAGAGTGCCATCTTTCTTCTTAACAAACAATACTGGTGCTCCCCAAGTTGACACACTAGGGTGGATAAAGCCCTTTTCAAGTAGTTCTTGCAACTGTATCTTCAACTCCTTCAACTCTGCTGGTGCCATTCTGTATGGCGTTATGGAGATTGGATCCACACCAGGCATAACATTAATTTCAAACTGCACTTCTCTTTCCGGAGGTAGTCCTGGTAATTCATCAGGAAACACATCTGGAAAGTCATATACTGTAGGGATGTCCTTCAATGCTGGACTCTCGACTTGGGTGTCTACCACATATGCCAAGTATGCTTCACACCCCTTTCTGATCATTTTTCTGGCTAGAGCAGCCGAAATGATGTTTGATGGCAATAACTGCCTCTCCCCATGTATTACCACATCACTATACCGAGGGAGACCGAAAGTGACTGTCTTCAGCCTACAGTCAATCATGGCATGATGCCTAGCTAACCAATCCATGCCCAAGATGATATCATAATCTCTAAAGGGCATTTCAATGAAATCAGATAGGAAAGTGTGTCCTTGGATCACCAAAGGACAATCCCTATACATTCTATTAACCCTGACCTCCTGTCCTAGCGGACTTATTACTAGCACCTCAAAGTCCATTTGTGTACATGGAACAGCAATGCAATCAATGATGCTAGAACTCACATAAGAATGGGTAGAACCCGGATCAAATAACACAAACACATCTTGATTAAAAGTTGAGAAGGTACCAGCCACAACATCAGATGTCTCGACCTCTTCCCTCTGTCTCATTGCATAGACTCTAACTAGAGCACTGTCTTGCTCTGAATGTTTCACTGTGTCTTGGCTGCCTGCTGGGCTACCTCTACCCCTGCTTCTACCTCTGCTGGTTGGTTGTGAACTTCTGGTGACTGGGCTCTGAACTGACCCTTCTGCAGTAGTAGGAGGTGGTCCAACTCTGCGACTACTGGTGCAGTCCTTGGCAAAGTGTCCTGTGCCTCCACAGTTATAACAGGCTCCAATAGCCTTATAGCATATCCCACCATGATTTCTTCCACAAGTTTCACATTGGCGGGGAGGGTAGGAACCTCTGGTACTCTGCTGACCAGATAGAGGAGGCTTCTGTCCTGAATATCTTCCCCTACCAAACTTCTTGCCACCTCTGCCATGTCCCCCGTGATTCTTCCTCTTTCAGAGGGACCACCGAACTCGTTTCTATTGATTTTCCCTCTTTCTCTGTCTTCTTTGATTTCTTTTTCTCAGGAGCTGCTTCAAACTCAATTCTTTCCAACTCTAGGGCTTGAGAAACAAGTTCAGAGAAGTTAGTGTGTTTGAATCTGACTACTTGTAATCTGATACTGGGCTTCAAGCCGGTTTCAAACCTCTTGCATCTCTCCTTGCTGGTAGCAAGTAAATTTACTGCATAATGGCTCAGGCTGGAAAATTCTCTTTCATACTCACCACCGACCGCCCCTGTTTGGACTTAGGAACTCTTGTAGCTTCTTGTCTACATAAGCATCAGGGACATATTTTTGTCTGAATTCCCTGAGAAAGTCATTCCATGTTAACACTGCAGGTTCTACCAGACTGTGAGGAATGGTTTTCCACCAGTCATAAGCATCCCCCTGTAGCAAAGATACTGAGTATTTAAATCTGAGCTCCTCTGTGCAGTGCAATTTCTTGAATACCCTATCCATCCTTTCTAACCATTGTTCAGCCTCTAGAGGATCTACTGTCCCCTTGAACTCTGTAGCCCCATACTTCATCAATTTGTCATACTGCCTAGTAGGAGACTGTGGTTATACCACTGGTGTCTGTATTGGGACTTGAGTAGGCACATTACCAGCCATTTGTTGGAACCTTGCAACCATCTGAGCGAGGAACTGCGATCTTAGAGGGGTCTTTGCTAAACCACTGACATTATGTAGGCCTGGGGCATCCCCTTGCACCTCAGCCTCAATAGATTGATCGACTAAACGATCACCCTCTTCCATGGTCAATGTGAGGATCTTAGATCTCTTGAACAAATAACACAAGGAGATTTCCTCCCGTTAGTGCATATTTATAATGTAATATACTGTATGTATCAAACAATGATATTGAGCAGTTGTACTATTAAGAAAGAATATTAAAATAACAGGTGAAAACAGAATTTAAAAACTAGCTCTGATACCACTAAAACATGTCACATCCGACCCCTCTGTAAGGCATGACATGATCCCATAGTATACCTAATGAATTACCAACTCCGTCTACTGATAACCCATTAAATACACTACAAGGGATTTTAAAAACTTTTCTTACTTCTTTTACAGTGGTGAGCACTATTTACAGGTGTTAAAAACCTTTTTGAACTAAAGTGATAGAACTAACACATTTGAATTATTTGGAATTTCTGTAAAAATTTTGGCTGAGTGCCATCTATATTTTGGATAAAACAGTTCTTCAGAAAACCTGTAAAAAACACTTCAATATATTTCCAAATCTCAACTCCAACATATTTCTCAACACAACATATTTCTCAACTCAAATCCACAGTGATTTTTCAAAGACTGAGATAAAAGAAATATAATATAATTTTTACAAGTCAAAATAACTCATAATTTACTTTACAACTTCAATGAAAAATTTTAATTTACAACTGCTCAAACCAAAAACACTATGTATATACAGTGGCCATACATTACAGTACAAAATGCAAAATGTGGTATACTCATTATACCCCATAATCTCTCGCTGGATGTACTAGCAGCTTAGTCTGCTGCCCTGTCCGTCTGTCTACTGACAAAGAATAAAGCTATCGCTGAGACAATGTCTCAGTGGTGCACAACATTAACCAAATACAACTTTAAATCACAATTCATAAATCATATAAATAGTGGATACTTAAAACCATAGTTAATTTCAAAACAGTAATTGTCAACAAGAATCTAAACTCCATTTCTCAATATCACAATAAATTTCAATAAGTCAGATCATGGTTAAATTCAAAAGATAGTGCATGTCAATAAGAGTTTAAATTCATTTCACAATCTCACAATACATATCAATAAATCATACACAGCTTAATCATGTTCCAAGGTTCAATTCGTCCCAAAAGTCGATGGCTAATGAGGTATTCAATTCGTCCCAAAAGTCGATGACTAATGAGGAATAACATAGCTAGCTAGCAAAAATATGAGTACTCATCCAATTCGTCCTCAACAGGCACACACCTCAACACTTCAGCCAGAGAGGGAATTCAATTCGTCCCACTAGACAAGCTAGCGAGGAATATAATCAATATACATGATAGCTGTGGTTTCAAACCATTTCCAATGCTTTTCAATCAATAAGTATCCATCAATATCATTCAAACAATTTCTCACAATTTCAAACCATTTACAGTGCTTTTCAAGCGAAAAATATCCATTCAAACACATTTCCACAATTTAAAACAATAATATACAAATAGTCATACTTCATTTCAATTGAAAAATTCAAAAGAAATAGTTGTTGTGCACAAACCTCTGATAACTGTCTCCTGGTCTTGACTCAGTGTTTCCTTCCCTTTTCCTGAGTCTTTGCTAACTGAGAAACACAATTTGAAGTGTTTCAGTACTTAATTAAACTGTCTCTAACGATAATGCTTGATAAGTACTTCATTGAATGCTATTATTTGCTTAATCAACCTAATATATCGACCCTCGATGCGTTTTAGGTAAATTAGGTTTTAGTGTTACTAATATGTCACATTTGATAGTCTTTTAGGGTTGGTACATGTTACCAATTTCAGTTCTGTGTATATTGCATTTTCTTGCAATTTGCTGAATTCCGGGATACTGGTTTGACCTAGCCGTACGACCTAGTTCCATCAGTTTTTTGGTTTCGGTCAAAACTACAAACTTGTAGACCTATGTCTTATGGAACGCGGGACAAAATTTCAGGTCATTCTGAGTTATGTAGACCAAGTTATGGTCATTTTACTATTGCTGGTCAAATTGCATCAAAATTGGTCACTTTAGGTCACTTTAGGTCATTTTAGGTTCGGCCAGTTTTTGGACCCGAACTTGTGCAAGCTATTTGACTTGCTTATGGTCATTTCTGGGCTTTGGTATCTTCATAAGACTTGTAGATATGGGTCTTAGCTATACATGGTTAAAATTTCAGGTCAATTGGACCTGTTTTGAGTGAGTTATGGCCTAAACACTAACTGCTGCCCAAATGGTCAATTTTCAGGCCTCAATTGCACTTAATCCGGATTTGGTCATTTTTCAAGCTACCTTGCAAGCAGAATTTTGGCAAGCTTCCTTCATGAAAGTTGGCACATTTTGTGCCTAGTTTCACCTCCAATTGGTCTCATACCAATTGGAGCCACACACTTAAAGTTATAGGCCTAAAATACAAACTGCCTTATTACAATTCTTGCATGCACATCAAGCATCACTTTTAATACTCACCAAACTTAACATTCAAACCAATTCTGGTTGTACCACAACCTAAACATTATTTACAACATACTATAGGTCATTTTGGCAGTTTACAATTACATTCAATGTGCACCAACAAGTGCAGAATTTGTCCAACTCAATTTACAACAATTCAATCACCAATTCATGCTCATTTACATGTCCAACTTCACACCATCATATACACACTCAAACTGCCCTAACATCCACCACAATTCAACATTAATATACCATAATCCAAGCATGAATTCCAGCATTCTTCAAGAGTCAACAAACTACCACAATGGTACATTTATATTCCATCAATTTCCAAGCTTTAAATTTCATTTTACATTTACATATACTAAGTATACATCACCCAAACAATTTCCTACACAATATACATTTAATCAATCATTTAATTCACCATTTACAAGCACAAATAAACTGCCTTCAAGGTGTTTCCATGGCTGCCAAAAGTACACATTCCCATTCAACATCAAACCTCAAAAATTTCTCCATAAATCAAACACCCATAACATCCTTACAAACTTTAACAAAGCAATAATCAAAAACTCAAACTTACCTATTGTTGGGACTTGCTAAATCTTCACTAAAACTTCTTAATATTGGTATCTACTTCTTCCTTGTGAAGTGGGGATCAAGATTAGTGAAGGAACTTTAGTGTTTGGAGGTGAAAATGGAGGAGGTTTGAAGCTTCACTCAAGTTTCGGCTATGGAGGTTTCCTAAGGTTTCATTTCGGTTTGGATGAAAGAAATGGAGAAGATGATGTTTAGTGGAAGTACACCTGCCCATAAGATGTTAAATTAATTCCCATAGTGGTCCACTCACCTTAATTAAATCATATTATATGTTTTAATTGATAATTACTCCATTTACCCTCCATTTTTGCTATTTACATTAGGTACCCCTAAATTAATTTTTCATTATATTTTCCAAGTGTAATATTATTTATTTTTAATGGAAATTTAGGTCAAAAGACAACTCGGGGTGTCAAATGACCACAATGCCCTTGTTCGGGTTGCATTCCCGATTTTTCGGTAACACCGGGTTTTATCTGTTTTTCGATTTCTCACTTTTCTTTGTACTAATTATTTAATTTTTCTTTGATATTTCTAATGATATTTATACTTCAATAGATGTCTCTTTAAGTCCTAAAAATATTTTTCAGGGTTCCCCGCGGTCCAAGGTTAGCCAACGGTCCACGCCGTGACTTCCCAGTGCGGTCACCCATCGCTAGGGTTCTCGGCTCGCTTAACTTGATTGCATTTCTTTGCTATTATTTTTCCTTTGTTTTTCTTGTATTTTCTTTTCCTGTATTTCATTATTTTATGTCTCTTCACTCATATCGAAGTGTAGTTCTAGGCATCCTAGCTGTCCAGACAACACTGGTCACCGGAACAGTAGTACGCACTACCGAACATAGGGGTGTTACAAGTATAGCCAAGCAAGGCATGTCACACTAAGTACCGAAGCGCCTTATCTTATCTTATTTCATTTTCTAGTTCTCAATTTATTAATTAAGAAGATTTTTATGTAAAGATTATACCATTCATGCCAATTCTTGAAAATTTGATTAATTTGAAATTTCAAAAATTTTACAGAAAATTCGGTAGAGTGCCGGCTAAAAATTAGGAAAATAGTTCTTCAAAACTGTTAAAAATAAACACTTCTAATATATTCTTCAATTCTCAACTCCAATCAACTTCAACTAAATTTCATCAAATCTCAATATTGCAAATCATAATTTCATTATAATTCATAATTTCATATATAGACAAATTCATACTCAAATTTCAAAAATAAAATATAGAAATCTCAATTTACATTAATTACAGGAGTTTACAATTTTACGAGAAAAAATGAAAATCTAAGTACATAATACAAATTACAAAATACAAAAATACAAAATACAAAATAAAATCCTAGAGTCCTACTAAGTACACTGCAGATGAGAGGTGACATTGGACTCTATGCAAAATCTGGACTCTCACCGGGTCTGAGGTCTATTAGGCTCCCCAGCTATGTCTCCAGTATCTACGCATGGCAAAAAGTGACACGCTAAGCAATACTGCTTAGTGGTGCCAATATAAAATAAAAATAAAGTGAAATAATTAAATATGCAGGTATTTTATTGATATTTTATGCAATCTAAAATTTTGGTAATTATTACTAATATTATCAATTTGATACATTTATGTTCATTATTTGGTAATAATTTATTAAAACTCAATTTAATTGCCTAAGTAACCTATGCAAATTGATCAGACTGGATAAATGGGTAAACTAGCACTAGGTACCAAGTACCTCAGGCCATCACACCATCGGTCACAAAGTGTCTCCAGGTGTGAAACAGAACAACAAATAAGCCGTAATAAACATCAAGCACAAGGCCCAATAAATCAAGAATATCAGTTGGCCATAAGCCATCATATCATAAAATGGCCACAAGAGCCATAAATCACATAATGGCATAATGTCATATGCAGTACTGCTATCGGAACCCTATTGGCATGCCAACCTATCCAAACCAATCATACTAGGTATACTAGGGTATGTTACAAAGTTAATCGTGTAATTCTTTGCATTTGATATTTATGAGTTACTTTTTACCTTGCTAGTCAACTAAAATGTTGACTTTTTCATACACAATAAGTATGTTAGTTTTAATAACACCAACATATTAGTTCTAATAACACCAACATACCACATTTTGTATTCTATAAATGTTGGCATTTGTTGCAAATTCCATTTCAAAGCTCATTGAATGTTATTTCCAATTTTCAGATTTTATGGCTTATGTTTACTATTCCATTAGATATTGCTACAGTATGAATTTGGCTAAACTCTCTTCATCAAAGTTGTTCTTTATTGTGTCTTCTTTAATTCTCTTTTTGAATCACTCCATTTAGAGTTTTGTAGCTCAAGTTATGGCATTTTTCCCATGGCTGCCCAAATTGGCCATTACCCAGAATTTCTGGGCAGAAATTGGTTCTGTCAGTTTTGGTGTCTTGACTTTGGTGGACAATTTGAATTGGTTATGGTCAAAATTTGAGTTTCTATTCTTCATAAAAGTTGTTCTAAATTGTCTTAGCTTTCTATGGGTTCAAAAATCATGTCATTTGGATCTTTCTACACAAAGTTATGTCCAAATGAATAAACACTGTTTATTTGGTCACTTTTACCAAGTCTAGAATTGGTTACCTGGATTTGGTAAATTTTTAGGTCATCCTAAGTTGGTTTTCTAGGCAAGTTTTCTTCATCATAGTTGTGTCATTATGTGTCTAATTTCACCTTCAATTGGCTTTGCACTAATTGAAGTCACACCATTCCAATTAGGGCTGCCCAAACACACTGGACTCCAGGTTCAGGAATTCTAGCATGAGGGCAGCAAGTTCAACTCACAATTCCATGCCACAATTAGTTCAATTTTTAGGTCAAATAATATCAAAAGGTCACTAATTGACCTTAAGAATACCAATTTAACCACAATTTGGCAAAACCCCTAAATTATAATTCAAAACCCCAGCTCCAATTCAAAATTTATGCAATACCTATCAATTAGGAATACTAATCCACTATCAATTAATGTTTACACCTCTAACACCCTTTCTAAACCCTTTGAATCCATCAAAACCCTTAACTCTCACTCCCATAAAGCTAGCCGAAATTCCATGAAACCCCAATCATGCATGTTTAATTCACTTTTCATCAATTTCTAACCTAACTCAACTTGAATTCATGATTAAAAAGAGATAAGGGTAAGAAATATGACACTAACTTCTTTGGGGCCAAACTTGGTCCAGTAAAACTTCAAGAATTCCCTCAATTCTTAGCTGCCACACTCTTATGGAGGATCTAAGGATTATTTTTAGTGTTGGGGCTTTGAGGTTTTGGGTAAGAAATAAGGAGATATAAGCTTGAAGTCAAAGAAAAAAATGTTGAGGCTAGGGAGAGTCGGTTCGGCCAGCTGCAAATTGAGGAAAAAGATGATATGCTTTTTTTATTTTAATTCTTTTTCTTGTGGCTTTTATGCTTAAGCTTGTTAAAATTTGATTGGTGAATTAATTTTTAAATGACATCATTATGATGTCATCATTATTATTTAATTTCATTTCCTTTTTACTTTGTTTTCTTATTTTCATTTCTCATTTTTAACAAACTTCTAGCAATATTTATACATATTTTATGCCATATAAATTATTTACTTAATTGGACATGTTGGTCAAAAATCATCTCTAAAGGTGAAATGGCCAAAATGCCCTTCATTTAACTTAATGAACTAAAATTGTCTGTACCAATTGATAAAATTATCTTAGCATTTTCTTAGCATTTTAGTGCCATCTAAAGCTCAATAACCCTTCATTGAGTCCGAGAAATTATTTCACAGGGTTTCCCCATGGGTATAGGGTAGACAACTGTCTTTATAGTCGCTTCCCATTAGGGTTACCCATTGCTGTGACTATGGCTCATTTAACTTTATGGCATTTCCCTAATTTTTCTTACCATTATTTTTCCCTAATTTTTCTTACCATTATTTGACTCATTTATGACTAGTCACTCTAGTTTAAATATAGTTGTAGACATTCTGACTATCCGGACAAGCATTGGCCACCAGAATAGTAAAATGTACAGACTATCTAAAGTGAGGGTGTTACAACTCTTCCCCTCTAATAAAAATTTCGTCCTTGAAATTTACCTGATGTAAACAGTTGAGGGAACTGTTACCTCATTGTCTCTTCACTTTCCCAAGTTGCCTCCTCAGTGTTGTGGTGCTTCCAAAGCACTTTCATTAGTGGTATCTGTTTATTCCTCAATTCTTTTACTTCTCGAGCCAGGATCCATATTGGTTCTTCTTCATATGTCAAGTCCGGTTGAATTTCTATTTCCTCCATGGAGATGACATGTGAAGGGTCTGAGTACTATCTTTTTAGCAAAGATACGTGAAACACATTGTGGATCTTATCCAGCTCTGGCAGTAAAGCTAGCCTATAGGCCACTGGACCCACACTGTCAATGATTTTATATGGAGCAATCTGAATGCTAGCTTGGCAGCTATTATTGTATGCAAATTCTGCCAATAGGAGGTATTTGTCTCAACTTCCCTCAAACTCAATAACACAACTCCTTAGCATATCCTCAAGGACCTACCACATATTTCATATTATTATTATCATTTCAATTTTTATATTTGTAATAACTCAATAGGTTTCAAAGTTTACATGGATTACTCGTTCTGATTGTCCATCCATTTGAGGATGAAAAGCCATGCTAAAATGGAGTTGTGAGCCCAAGGCTTCTTGCAACTTCTTCCAAAATCTAGATGTGAACCTCAGGTCTCGATTAGATATGATGGAAAGTGAGATTCAATGCAGTCTAACTATCTCACTGATATACAATTCTACTTATAACACCCCTCACCCGTCTACAGTATAGCTGAGTAAGACATGCTACACGGCGTGCTGGAATACCTAATCTGTGATTATCTCATTTCTTGAACTCAACTTGATTTTAAGAAGTCATTTATGTAATATTCATGTCATGTTGATACTATTGTCATACTTTGTTAAAATCAGTGTTTCAAGACTGGTAATAAAAATTTGGTAAGGTGCCATCTATATTTAGGACAATCTGTCCTTCCAAACCTGTTGAAAACAGTTTAATATTATGATATCAAAATCTCAAATATTTCACAGTCTCTATTTCTCAGTAAAGTCAATAGACTTTTACAGTCATTAAACGGTTCCATAATACAGTCCATAATAATTTAAATATATACAGAAAATCTCCATGTTATTTAATATGTACAAAATATTACAAACTTTAGAGCTTCCATAACATTATAAAATACAGGGCTGAATTTCAAATATACAGCAAAAGTACAAAATACAAGATATCCTAAGTCCTACCATGTATGCAATGCAGTGCAGATGACTCTGGACTCATGTGCAGATCTGATGTCTCACCCGGTCGTAGGTCTGCTGGGCTCCCCAGCTGTATCTCCAATATCTACGCGTTACAAAAGCAACGCGCTAAGCAATTTTGCTTAGTGGTGCCAAATATAAAGAAATATATACTAAAATAAAGTAATTAAAGTGTTTACAAATTTTTGGTGGTGCTGTATGTCAGTAGACTGGATTTAGGTATTTGAATTTAATAGTACTTGAATTACTGCCCGTGTAGCCTATATACTGACCAGACTGGATAAACGGATATACTAGCACTGGGTACCTAGTACCTCGGGCCGTCACACCATCGGTCACAAAGTGTCTCCCGGTGTGCAAATAGCGTGGCTAAAAAGCCATATAGTTAATCTGGCGATAAGCCAAAAATAAATACACAATATGTATAGCCGTACGCTATTAAAGTCACAGTGCGGCATAATAAGCCGTAAAAACACAGTATGGCATGAAGCCATTTACAGAACAGCAGTCAGAATCCTATTGGCATGCCAACCTATCCATACTAGTCAACTAGGCAAACTAGGGCACATTATAAATTAATTTTTTAATTCTTCAATATTTGGAGTTTACTAACTATTGTATAATTCACAAGTCAATGCATATGTTGACCTTTTTAGGTAATATGGACAAGTTGTTTCTAGCATCAATATGTCACAATTTATATCTCAATATGCTGCCAATATAGTGCAATTTACCATTTTTACAAGTTGGCATTCATTGCCAAAATGCTTCAAGCATCATTGTATGCAAAATGTCAAATTCTCAATTTTTGTGTGCTAGATTGGTCTAGCTTAAAGTCCTATTTCCTTTGGTTTTTAGCTTCTGGTCAAACAAGCAAAATTGTAGCTCTATGTCTTATTGCACGCGGGGCAAAATTTCAGGTCATTCCGAGTTGTGTAGACCAAGATATGGTCAATTTGCTAAAGGTGGACAGATTGCACTTTTAGTGCACAATTTGGTCAAATTTTAGGTCACTTTTGGTTTGGCAGTTTTTGTGCCCGAACTTATGAAAGCCATTTGAGTTGGTTCTGGTCATTTCTGGGCTTTTGTGCCTTCATAAGACTTGTAGATATAGGTCTTAACTATTCATGGCCAAAATTTCAGGTCAATTGGACCTGTTTTGAGTGAGTTATGGCCTAAACACTAACTGCTGCCCAAATGGTCAGTTTTCAGGCCTCAAATGCACTAATCCGAAATTGGTCACCTTTTAAGGTCAGTTTGTAGGCAGAATTTTGGCAACATTTCTACATGAAAGTTGGCCTATTTGGTGTCTAGTTTCACCCCATATTGGCCTCATACCAATTGGGTTTATAGTTTGGCACTTATAGCCTCATTTAGGTGCTGCCTTCAATACACAACCTGCACAAAGCTCATACACTTCCAATTTAATGTTCCTCCTCCTCCTCATTACTACAATATTCAATCAACAACACTTCTATACATATATTGTACAAAATTTCAGCAACAATTCTGGGCAGAATGTTCAAGGGCTCAATGCACACAATCCATCATTAAGTTCAACATTCACTTCCACCAAAATTCAACATACTTCAATGTTAATATTACACATATACTTCAACAGATTCATACTTCAACATCACTTACACTTGCTGCCCAAAAATTGACATTAACATATATCATTAATAACCATATATTCACGCACAAATTTATGCTATTAGGGGCTGCCAAACAAGGCAGTTTGCTCAAGGCTTCAAGGTTCCATTTGACACCTTAAATCTAAACACTACGTGTACATACTTATGCACAAACTTACTCTAACTTTCATTTGAATCAATCAACCTTCATTTTCATTCATTAGAAGTAAAAATAACTCAAGCCCAACAAGGATTCATGGCTGCCAAAAATGGACAAATTCATTTCTCACTATTTCTTTCATTTCTCTTCACCAAAACATTCACCTCAACCTAAACACAAGCTTTACTAAAGCAAGGGAGGGATTTCGGACACTTACCACTTTTGGAGCTTGTTAAATCTTCATCAAATCTCTTCCTTTTTGTTCTCTATAATCTGCCCAAGAGGTGTGGACCAAGTTTAATGAAAGAATTTAAGTGGAAACATGGCGTGAAGGTGCTTGAATGAGAGATTAGGAAGCTTTGGCCATGGTGTTTTCATGGTGGTCCATTTCGGCTGGAGAAGATGATGCAGAAAACTGAAGTGTTTAGTGGACATACACATGTCCTTTAGGTGTTTAAATACCCCTTGGTGCTCCACTCACTTTTAATTAAGTAATTTTATATGTTAAGATTTTAATTATTCACTTTATACCCCATTTCTTGCACTATTAATATAATGTACCACAATTTTAATTTTTAAGACATTTATAAAGTGTAATATCATTTATTTTTAATGGACATTGAGGTCAAAAGGCAACTCTAGGTGTCAAATGACCAAAATACCCCACTTCGGGTTATATTCCCGAGTTTTCGGTAATACCGATTTTTGTTTGTTTCTCGATTTTTCGTTTTTCTTTGTACTAATTTATTAATTTTTCTTTGATATTTCTAGTGTCAATTACCTTTCAATAAATCTTTATTTATGTCTCAAAATTAAATTTCGAGGGTTCCCTGTGGTCCTGGGGTCGGCAACGGCCTTCCCGGTGCGGTCACCCATCGCTGTGGTGCCGGCTCGTTTAACTTAGCTTCATTTTCTCTCTTTCATTTTTCTTTAATTTTTCTTGTATTTTTTTTTTATTTATTTCATCATTATATGTCTGTTCACTGTCACCGAAGTGTAGTTCCAGACATCCTGACTTGCCTGGACTGTTATTTGACTACTGGAGCAACAGAACGTATAGAACACGTGCAATGGGGATGTTACAACTCTTCCCCTCTAAATAAAAATTTCGTCCTCAAAATTTACCTGATGTGAAGAGCTGAAGGAACTGTTGTCTCATTGTCTCCTCGCTCTCCCATGTTGCCTCTTCCGTGTTGTGGTGTCTCCATAGGATTTTCACTAGTGGAATTGTTATATTTCTGAGCTCTTTTACCTCTCGTGCCAAGATTTTAATTGGTTCTTCTTCATATGTCAGGTCAGGTTGTACTACAATTTCTTCTGCTGAGATGACATGTAAAGGATCTTATCTGTATCTTCTAAGCATCGAGACATGGAACACATTATGTATCTTGTCCAGCTCAGGTGGTAAGGCTAATCTGTAGGCTACTGGTCCCACACGTTCAATAACTTTATATGGGCCAATGAACCTAGGGCTTAATTTTCCCTTTTTCCCGAATCTCAACACTTTCTTCCACGGTGATACTTTGAGAAATACCTTCTCGCCAACTTCATACTCAATGTCTTTTCTCCTCAAGTCAGCATAAGATTTCTGTCGGTCTGAGGCAACTTTCAAATTGGCCTTTATCAGTTTCACCTTTTCCTCTGTCTGTTTTATCAGGTCTGGCCCCACTAGCTTATCTTCACCCAATTCAGTCCAACATACAGGTGTTCTGCATTTTCTCTCATACAGTGCTTCATAGGGTGCCATCTGTATGCTAGCTTGATAGCCATTGTTATATGCAAATTCTGCCAGTGGAAGGTATTTGTCCCAACTTCCCTCAAACTCAATAACACAACTTCTCAGCATATCCTCGAGGACCTTGATTATTCTTTCTGACTGTCCATCCGTCTGAGGATGAAAAGCCGTACTAAAATGGAGTTGTGTGCCCAAGGATTCTTGTAATTTCTTTCAAAATCTAGATGTAAACCTCGGGTCTCTATCAGATATAATGGAAAGTGGAATTCCATGTAGTCTAACTATCTCACTGATATAAAATTCTGCTAGCTTTTCCACTGAGTAGTCAGTTCTGACTGGCAGAAAATGTGCTGATTTGGTCAACCTATCCATAATCACCCATATTGCATCATGCTTCTTCTGAGTGAGAGGTAGACCACTGACAAAGTCCATAGTGACTCGGTCCCATTTTCAATCAGGTATGTTTATGGGCTGTAAGAAACCTGATGGAACTTGATGTTCTGCTTTGACTTGCTGACATGTCAAGCATCTAGTTACATAGTCAACTATGTCCTTCTTCATACCTGGCCACCAGTATCGGAGTTTCAGGTCATTATACATTTTTGTGCTTCCTGGGTGCATAGCATACACACTATTATGTGCTTCTTTCAGAATACTGGTTTTCAATTCTTTATCATTTGGAACACACATTCTTTCTTTATAGTACAGGCACCCATTTTCTTTCACTTCATATTCAGTTTCCTTCCCCTCAGTGATTTTGTCCATAACAGCCATTAATTTCTCATCTGTCTTCTGCCCATCCTGTATCTGTTGTAACAGATTCGGCTTCACTTGTAACTTAGCCAAAATAACTCCATCATGAGTTAAGGATAGTTGGGCATTCAGAGATCTTAATGCTACAATAGATTTTCTGCTTAAAGCATCAGTGACTACATTTGCCTTCCCAGGGTGATAGTCAATCACACAATCATAATCTTTCAGGAATTCAATCCATCGCCTCTGTCTCAAATTAAGTTCCTTCTGGGTTGGCAGATAGTTCAGACTCTTATGGTCTGTGTATATGTAGCATTTTTCTCCATACATGTAATGCCTCCATATCTTCAATGCGAAGATAATTGCTGCTAACTCTAAATCATGAGTAGGGTAATTCTTTTCATGTGGCCTTAACTGCCTGGAAGCATATGCGACCACTTTCCCTTCTTGCATGAGTACACACCCTAACCCATTGTGTGAGGCATCACTGTAGACTACAAAGTCTTTTCTAGACATTGGCTGTGTTAACGCTGGTGCCTCTGTCAACATAGCCTTCAGCCTCTCAAAACTGGCTTGACACTTGTCATTCCAGTCAAATTTCATATTATTGTGTAGTAATTTGGTCATTAGAGCAGCTATCAGGGAAAATCCCTTTACAAATCTTCTATAATATCCAGCTAACCCCAAGAAACTTCTGATCTCAGTTGTATTTCTGGGAGGCTTCCATTCCATCACTGCTTCAATCTTCTTGGGATCCACTCTAATCCCTTCAGCTGATACTACATGTCCAAGGAATGCAATCTCATTCAACCAGAACTCACACTTGGACAATTTAGCATACAATTTCTTCTTTTTTAGAGTTTGCAGAACAATTCTCAAATGCTCATCATGTTTTGCTTTATCCTTGGAACACACCAGGATGTCATCAATGAAGACCACTACGAACCGATCTAAGTATGGATGGAAGATACGGTTCATAAGGTCCATGAATGCTGCTGGAGCATTTTTTAACCCAAATGGCATCACTAGGAATTCATAATGCCCATAGCGAGTTCTAAATGCAGTCTTAGGCACATTTGCATCCTTAACCCTTAGCTGATGATACCCTGATTTGAGATCAATCTTAGAAAACACACCGGCTCCCTTCAACTGATCAAACAGATCATCAATTCTAGGCAACGGATACTTGTTCTTCACTGTTACTCTGTTTAACTACCGGTAGTCAACAAATAACCTCAGTGTCCCATCTTTCTTCTTTACAAACAGTATCGGAGCTCCCCACGGTGACACACTGGGGCGTATGAACCCCTTGTCTAGTAATTCTTGTAGCTGGATTTTTAACTCTTTCAATTCAACAGGTGCCATCCTATACGGAGCAATTGAAATCGGAGTTGTACCCGGCATAATCTCAATGGCAAATTCAACTTCCCTTTCTGGTGGTAAACTAGGCAATTCCTCAGGAAATACCTCAGAGAAATCCCTTACTGTGGGTATGTCAGACAAGTTAAGTTTACCCTGCCTAGTGTCAACTACGTGTGCCAGATAGGCTTCACACCCTTTCCTCAACCATCTCCTTGCAACTGTAGCTGAGATGACATTGGACAAGAAATCTGTTCTTTCACCCACTACTATTACTTCTTCGTTCTCAGTAGTTTTCAGAGAGATTCTCTTCATTTTACAATCAACTATTGCCTGATGATGGGATAACCAGTCCATTCCCAAAATCACATCAAACTCATGGAAAGGTAGTTCGATTAGGTCTGCTGAGAACTCTTTCCCTTGAATCTTCAATGGACAGCCCTTACACACCTTGTTTACTACCACACTGTAGCCTAGCGGATTTTGTGAACAGGATGTCTTGGTCACTTTCCTCCACTGGTATTCCCTTTTCTACGGGCAGCTTGATACAAATATATGAATGAGTAGATCCAAGATCCACTAATGCATGTACAGAAGTATTATAAAGAAGGAACGTACCCTTGATAACATCTAGAGCATCCTGTTCCTCCTGTGCCCTTATAGCATAGGCTTTGGCTGGTTTTCTGCCTTCTGCTCTCTCCACAGACTCTGACACAGGTTTCTGTGAAGTACCAGCTGCCTCAGCCTTACCCGGCCTTCTACCCCTTGGAGCTGGAGGGGCAGGCCTATCAGTTGATACCAGAGTGGATGTAGCAGTTCTGCGTGGACAATCTCGGACTAGGTGGTCTGTAGATCCACACCGTAAACATGCACCTGTCATCCTCCAACATTCACCCTTATGCCATTTTTGGCAATGTGGGCAAGCAACAGATACCGTTGGGGCTGGTCCCCTGTACCCTGTCCCTGGAGAGCTAGCCATTGAAGGGGTGGACTGGCCTCTCCTTGGTGCAAACTGAGATTTGGGCCTCTGTGACTGACCCTAACTTTGTGCTCTATTAAAACTCTGAGTAGGCGAACCTCTGAATTTCTTACTAAGGGCAGAAGATGTACTGGTCTGACCCTGACCTCTTTTCTGCTGTCTGTCCCTTCTGTTCTGCTCATTCATTCTAACTTTTTTAACCTTCATTGCAGCTTCCACTAATTTGGCAAACTCTGTAATCCCCAAGGCTGTAATCATTACTTTAACGTTATCATTAAGTCCTTCCTCAAATCTCTTGCATCTCTATGCCTCATTAGGGACTATTTCCCGCCCATAGCGGCTCAATCTGACAAATTCTCTTTCATATTCAGCCACTGTCAGCTGTCTCTGGCGTAGGGTAATAAACTCCCTTCTCTTCTCTTCCAGGTATACACTGCCCACATACTTCTTTCTGAACTCAGTGAGAAAGAAATCCCAAGTTATCTGTTCTGGTGGCACTTCACTAGTTACTGTATCCCACCACTGGTATGCATCATCTTGCAGTAGTGATACAGCAGCTTCCAAATTCTGCTCTAGAGTACAATGAAGTTGTTTGAAGACTCTTCCGCCTGTCCAACCGCTTTTCTCATGGATCGAATCATCTTCCCTTTGCCCGAAAGTCCACTGCTCCAAACTTCCTGAGTCTCTCCATATGAGATTTTTGATGTGGAGGTGGTGGTGGTGGCATAACTCCTGCCATCTGTCTAAAGAACTCAGCCATTTGCTGAAATGTGGCTGATGCATTTGGTACTGGTGGAACAGGTTCTCTCCTGTCTCCTGGTTCAGTCATAGATGGAGCATGACTTTCCACTTCCTCATCGACCGCTCTCTGCGATGTGGAGTCCATATTCTGATCAAAATAACAAAACAAATCAAAAGATCTGCATTAGAGTCATCTTAACACTTACAATGCAATGCATGATATGCAATCTATCTAGGTCCAAAAACGCCTAAACCGTGCTCTGATACCACTAAATGTAACACCCCTCACCCGTCTACAGTATAGCCGAGTAAGACATGCTACACAGTGTGCCGGAACACCTAGTTTGTGATTATCTCATTTCTTAAACTCAATTTGATTTTAAGAAGTCATTTATGCAATATTCATGTCATGTTGATACTATTGTCATACTTTGTTAAAATCAGTGTTTCAAAACTGGTAATAAAAATTTGGTAAGTTGCCGCCTATATTTAGGAGAATCTATCCTTCCAAACCTGTTGAAAACAGTTTAATATTATATATCAAAATCTCAAATATTTCACAGTCTCTATTTCTCAGTAAAGTCAATAGACTTTTACAGTCATTAAACAGTTCCATAATACAGTCCATAATAATTTAAATATATACAGAAAATCTCCATGTTATTTAATATGTACAAAATATTACAAACTTTAGAGCTTTCACAACATTATAAAATACAGGGCTGAATTTCAAATATACAACAAAAGTACAAAATACAAGATATCCTAAGTCCTACCATGTATGCAATGCAGTGCAGATGACTCTGGACTCCTGTGCAGATCTGATGTCTCACCGGTCAGAGGTCTGCTGGCTCCCACTGTATCTCCAATACCTACGCGTTAAAAAAGCAATGCGCTAAGGAATTTTGCTTAGTGGTGCCAAATATAAAGAAATATATACTAAAATAAAGTAATTAAAGTGTTTACAAATTTTTGGTGGTGCGGTATGTCAGTAGACTAGATTTAGGTATTTGAATTTAATAGTACTTGAATTACTGCCCGTGTAGACTATATACTGACTGTGATCGATAAACGGATATACTGGCACTGGGTACCTAGTACCTCGGGCCGTCACAGCATCGGTCACAAAGTGTCTCCTGGTGTGCAAATAGCGTGGCTAAAAAGCCATATAGTTAATCTGGTGATAAGCCAAAAATAAATACACAATATGTATAGCCGTAGGCTATTAAAGTCACAATGCGGCATAATAAGCCGTAAAAACACAGTATGGCATGAAGCCATTTACAAAATAGCTATCAGAATCCTATTGGCATGCCAACCTATCCATACTAGTCAACTAGGCAAACTAGGGCACATTATAAATTAATTGTTCAATTCTTCAATCTTTGGAGTTTACTAACTATTGTATAATTCACAAGTCAATGCATATGTTGACCTTTTTAGGTAATATGGACAAGTTGTTTCTAGCATCAATATGTCACAATTTATATCTCAATATGCTGCCAATATAGTGCAATTTACCATTTTTACAAGTTGGCATTCATTGCCAAAATGCTTCAAGCATCATTGTATGCAAAATGTCAAATTCTCAATTTTTGTGTGCTAGATTGGTCTAGCTTAAAGTCCTATTTCCTTTGGTTTTTAGCTTCTGGTCAAAGAAGCAAAATTGTAGCTCTATGTCTTATTGCACGCGGGGCAAAATTTCAAGTCATTCCGAGTTGTGTAGACCAAGATATGGTCAATTTACTAAAGCTGGACAGATTGCACTTTTAGTGCACAATTTGGTCAAATTTTAGGTCACTTTTGGTTCGTCAGTTTTTGTGCCCGAACTTGTGAAAGCCATTTGACTTGGTTCTGGTCATTTCTGGGCTTTGGTGTCTTCAGAAGACTTGTAGATATAGGTCTTACCTATTCATGGCCAAAATTTCAGGTCAATTGGACCTGTTTTGAGTGAGTTATGGCCTAAAAACTAACTGCTGCCCAAATGGTCAGTTTTCAGGCCTCAAATGCACTAATCCGGATTTGGTCACCTTTTAGGGTCAGTTTCTAGGCAGAATTTTGGCAACCTTTCTACATGAAAGTTGGCCTATTTGGTGTCTAGTTTCACCCCATATTGGCCTCATACCAATTGGGTTCATAGTTTGGCGCTTATGGCCTCATATAGGTGCTGCCTTCAATACACAACCTGCACAAAGCTCATACACTTGCAATTAAATGTTCCTCCTCCTCCTCATTACTACAATATTCAATCAACAACACTTCTGTACATATATTGTACACAATTTCAGCTACAATTCTGGGCAAAATTTTCAAGTGCTCAATGCACACAATCCATCATTAAGTTCAACATTCACTTCCACCAAAATTCAACATACATCAATGTTAATATTACACATATACTTCAACATATTCATACTTCAACATCACTTACACTTGCTGCCCACAAATTGACAATAACATATATCATTAACAAACATATATTCACCCACAAATTCATGCTATTAGGGGCTGCCAAACATGGCAGTTTGCTCAAGGCTTCAAGGTTCCATTTCACACCTTAAATCTATACACTACGTGTACATACTTATGCACAAACTTACTCTAACTTTCATATGAATCAATCAACCTTCATTTTCATTCATTAGAAGTAAAAATAACTCAAGCTCAACAAGGGTTCATGGCTGCCAAAAATGGACAAATTCATTTCTCATTCTTTTTTTCATTTCTCTTCACCAAAACACTCACCTCAACCTAAACACAAGCTTTACTAAAGCAAGGGAGGGTTTTTGGACACTTACCACTTTTGGAGCTTGTTAAAACTTCACCAAATCTCTTCCTTTTTGTTCTCTATAATCTGCCCAATAGGTGTGGACCAAGTTTAATGAAAGAATTTAAGTGGAAACATGGCGTGAAGGTGCTTGCATGAGAGATTAGGAAGCTTTGGCCATGGTGTTTTCATGGTGGTCCATTTCGGCTGGAGAAGATGATGCAGAAAACTGAAGTGTTTAGTGGACATACACATGTCCTTTAGGTGTTTAAATACCCCTTGGTGCTCCATTCACTTTTAATTAAGTAATTTTATATGTTAAGATTTTAATTATTCACTTTATACCCCATTTCTTGCACTATTAATATAATGTACCACAATTTTAATTTTTAACATATTTATAAAGCGTAATATCATTTATTTTTAATGGAAATTCAGGTCAAAAGGCAACTCTAGGTGTCAAATGACCAAAATACCCCACTTCGGGTTATATTCCCGAGCTCTTGGTAATACCGATTTTTATCTATTCTCGATTTTTCGTTTTTCTTTGTACTAATTTATTAATTTTTCTTTGATATTTCTAGTGTCAATTACCGTTCAATAAATCTTTATTTATGTCTCAAAATTAAATTCTGAGGGTTCCCTGTGGTCATGGGGTCGGCGACGGCCTTCCCGGTGCGGTCACCCATCGCTGTGGTGCCGGTTCGTTTAACTTAGCTTCATTTTCTCACTTTCATTTTTCTTTAATTTTTCTTGTATTTTCTTTTTGTTTATTTCATCATTATATGTCTGTTCACTGTCACCGAAGTGTAGTTCCAGACATCCTGACTTGCTTGGACTGTTATTTGACTACTGAAGCAACAGAACGTACAGAATACGTGCAATGGGGATGTTACAACTCTTCCCCTCTAAATAAAAATTTCATCCTAGAAATTTACCTGATGTGAAGAGCTGAGGGAACTGTTGTCTCATTGTCTCCTCGCTCTTCCATGTTGCCTCTTCCGTGTTGTGGTGTCTCCATAGGATTTTCACTAGTGGAATTGTCTTATTTTTGAGCTCTTTTACCTCTCGTGCCAAGATTTTAATTGGTTCTTCTTCATATGTCAGGTCAGGTTGTATTACAATTTCTTCTGCTGAGATGACATGTGAAGGATCTGATATGTATCTTCTGAGCATCGAGACATGGAACACATTATGTATCTTGTCCAACTCAGGTGGTAAGGCTAATCTGTAGGCTATTGGTCCCACACGTTCAATAACTTTATATGGGCCAATGAACCTAGGGCTTAATTTTCCCTTTTTCCCGAATCTCAACACTTTCTTCCACGGTGATACTTTGAGAAATACCTTCTCGCCAACTTCATACTCAATGTCTTTTCTCCTCAAGTCAGCATAAGATTTCTGTTGGTCTGAGGCAACTTTCAAATTGGCCTATATCAGTTTCACCTTTTCCTCTCTGCTTTATCAGTGCAGCCCCACTAGCTTATCTTCACCCAATTCAGTCCAACATACAGGTGTTCTGCATTTTCTCCCATACAGTGCTTCATAGGGTGCCATATGTGTGCTAGTTTGATAGCTATTGTTATATGCAAATTCTGCCAATGGAAGGTATCTCTCCCAACTTCCCTCAAACTCAATAACACAACTTCTCAGCATATCCTCGAGGACCTGGATTATTCTTTCTGACTATCCATCCGTCTGAGGATGAAAAGCCGTACTAAAATGGAGTTGTTTGCCCAAGGATTCTTGTAATTTCTTCCAAAATCTAGATGTAAACCTCGGGTCTCTATCAGATATAATGGAAAGTGGAATTCCATGTAGTCTAACTATCTCACTGATATGCAATTCTACTAGCTTTTCCAGTGAGTAGTCAGTTCTGACTGGCAGAAAATATGCTGATTTGGTCAACCTATCCACAATCACCCATATTGCATCATGCTTCTTCTGAGTGAGAGGTAGACCACTGACAAAGTCCATAGTGACTCGGTCCCATTTCCATTCAAGTATGTTTATGGGCTATAACAAACCTGATGGAGCTTCATGTTCTGCTTTGACTTGCTAACATGTCAAGCATCTAGTTACATAGTCAACTATGTCCTTCTTCATACCTGGCCACCAGTATCGGAGTTTCAGGTCATTGTACATTTTTGTGCTTCCTAGGTGCATAGCATGCACACTATTATGTGCTTCTTTCAGAATACTGGTTTTCAATTCTTTATCATCTGGAACACACATTCTTTGTTTATAGTACAGTCACCCATTTTCTTTCACTTGATATTCAGTTTCCTTCCCCTCAGTGATTTTGCCCATAACAGCCATTAATTTCTCATTTGTCTTCTGCCCATCCTGTATCTGTTGTAACAGATTCAGCTTTACTTGTAACTCAGCCAAAATAACTCCATCATGAGTTAAGGATAGTTGGGCATTCAGAGATCTTAATGCTACAATAGATTTTCCGCTTAAAGCATCAGCGACTACATCTGCCTTCCCAGGGTGATAGTCAATCACACAATCATAATCTTTCAGGAATTCAATCCATCGCCTCTGTCTCAAATTAAGTTCCTTCTGGGTTGGCAGATACTTCAGACTCTTATGGTCTGTGTATATGTAGCATTTTTCTCCATACAAGTAATGCCTCCATATCTTCAATGCGAAGATAATTGCTGCTAACTCTAAATCATGAGTAGGGTAATTCTTTTCATGTGGCCTTAACTGCCTGGAAGTATATGCGACCACTTTCCCTTCTTGCATGAGTACACACCCTAACCCATTGTTTGAGGCATCACTGTAGACTACAAAGTCTTTTCGGACATTGGGTGTGTGCTGCTGGTGCCTCTGTCAACATAGCCTTCAGCCTCTCAAAACTGGCTTGACACTTGTCATTCCAGTCAAATTTCATATTCTTGTGTAGTAATTTGGTCATTGGAGCAGCTATCAGGGAAAATCCCTTTAAAAATCTTCTATAATATCCAGCTAACCCCAAGAAACTTCTAATCTCAGTTGTATTTCTGGGAGGCTTCCATTACATCACTGCTTCAATCTTCTTGGGATCCACTCTAATCCCTTCAGCTGATGCTACATGTCCAAAGAATGCAATCTCATTCAACCAGAACTCACACTTGGACAATTTAGCATACAATTTCTTCTCTTGTAGAGTCTGCAGAACAATTCTCAAATGCTCATCATGTTCTACTTTATCCTTGGAATACACCAGGATGTCATCAATGAAGACCACTACGAACCGATCTAAGTATGGATGGAAGATAGGGTTCATAAGGTCCATGAATGCTGCTGGAGCGTTTGTTAACCCAAATGGCATCACTAGGAATTCATAATGCCCATACCGGGTTCTAAATGTAGTCTTAGGCACATATGCATCCTTAACCCTTAGCTGATGATACCCTGATCTGAGATCAATCTTAGAAAACGCACCGGCTCCCTTCAACTGATCAAACTGATCATCAATTCTAGGCAACGGATACTTGTTCTTCACTGTTACTCTGTTTAACTGCCGGTAGTCAACAAATAACCTCAGTGTCCCATCTTTCTTCTTTACAAACAGTACCGGAGCTCCCCACGGTGACACACTGGGGCGTATGAACCCCTTGTCTAGTAATTCTTGTAGCTGGATTTTTAACTCTTTCAATTCAGCAGGTGCTATCCTATACGTAGCAATTGAAATCGGAGCTGTACCCGGCATAATCTCAATGGCAAATTCAACTTCCCTTTCTAGTGGTAAACTAGGCAATTCCTCAGGAAATACCTTAGAGAAATCCCTTACTGTGGGTATGTTAGACAAGTTAAATTTACCCTGCCTAGTGTCAACCACGTGTGCCAAATAGGCTTCACACCCTTTCCTCAACCATCTCCTTGCAACTGTAGCTGATATGACATTGGACAAGAAATCTGTTCTTTCACCCATTACTATTACTTCTTCGTTCTCAGCAGTTTTCAGAGAGATTCTGTTCAATTTACAATCAACTATTGCCTGATGATGGGATAACCAGTCCATTCCCAAAATCACATCAAACTCATGGAAAGGTAGTTCGATTAAGTCTGCTGAGAACTCTTTCCCTTGAATCTTCAATGGACAGCCCTTATACACCTTGTTTACTACCACACTGTGGCCTAGTGGATTTGTGACTAGGATGTCTTGGTCACTTTCCTCCACTGGTATTCCCTTTTCTACTGGCAGCTTGATACAAATATATGAATGAGTAGATCCAGGATCCACTAATGCATGCAAAGAAGTATTATAAAGGAGGAACGTACCCTTAATAACATCTGGAGCATCCTGTTCCTCCTGTGCCCTTATAGCATAGGCTTTGGCTGGTTTTCTGCCTTCTGCTCTCTCCACAGACCCTGACACAGGTTTCTGTGAAGTACCATTGCCTCGGCCTTACGACCTTCTACCCCTTGGAGCTAGAGGGGCAGGCCTATCAGTTGATACCAGAGTGGATGTAGCAGTTCTGCGTGGACAATCTCGAACTAGGTGGTCTGTAGATCCACACCGTAAACATGCACCTGTCATCCTCCAACATTCGCCCTTATGCCATTTTTGGCAATGTGGGCAAGCAACAGATACCTTTGGGGCTGGTCCCCTGTACCCTGTCCCTGGAGAGCTAGCCATTGAAGGGGTGGACTGGCCTCTCCTTGGTGCAAACTCAGATTTGGGCCTCTGTGACTGACCCTGACCTGGTGCTCTATTAAAACTCTGAGTAAGCGAACCACTGAATTTCTTACTAAGGGCAGAAGATGTATCTGTCTGACCCTGACCTCTTTTCTGCTGTCTGTCCCTTCTGTTCTGCTTATTCATTCTAACTTTTTCAACCTTCAGTGCAGCTTCCACTAATTTGGCAAACTCCGTAATCCCCAAGGTTGTATTCATTACTTTAATGTTATCATTGAGTCCTTTCTCAAATCTCTTGCATCTCTCTGCCTCATTAGGGACTATTTCCCGCCCATAGCGGCTCAATCTGACAAATTCTCTTTCATATTCAGCCATCACGGTGTCTCAGCGTAGGGTAATAAACTCCCTTCTCTTCTCTTCCATGTATACACTACCCACATACTTCTTTCTGAACTCAGTGAGAAAGAAATCCCAAGTTATCTGTTCTGGTGGCACTTCACTAGTTACTGTATCCCACCACTGGTATGCATCATCTTGCAGTAGTGATACAGCAGCTTCCAAATTCTGCTCTGGAGTACAATGAAGTTGTTTCAAGACTCTTCCAGTTCTGTCCAACCAGTTTTCTGCTGTGACAGAATCATCTTCCCTTTTGCTCAGAAAGTCCACTGCTCCAAACTTCCTGAGTCTCTCCATATGAGATTTTTGATGTGGAGGTGGTGGTGGTGGCATAACTCCTGCCATCTATCTAAAGAACTCAGCCATTTGCTGAAATGTGGCTGATGCATTTGGTACTGGTGGAACAGGTTCTCTCCTGTCTCCTGGTTCAGTCATAGATGAAGCATGACTTTCCACTTCCTCATCGACCGCTCTCTGCAATGTAGAGTCCATATTCTGATCAAAATAACAAAACAAATCAAAAGATCTGCATTAGAGTCATCTTAACACTTATAATGCAATGCATGATATGCAATCTATCTAGGTCCAGAAACACCTAAACCGTGCTCTGATACCACTAAATGTAACACCCCTCACCCGTCTACAGTATAGCCGAGTAAGGCATGCTACACGGCGTGCCGGAACACCTAGCCTGTGATTGTCTCATTTCTTAAACTCAATTTGATTTTAAGAAGTCATTTATGTAATATTCATGTCATGTTGATACTATTGTCATACTTTGTTAAAATCAGTGTTTCAAGACTGGTAATAAAAATTTGGTAAGGTGCCGCTTATATTTAGGACAATCTGTCCTTCCAAACCTGTTGAAAATAGTTTAATATTATATATCAAAATCTCAAATATTTCACAGTCTCTATTTCTTAGTAAAGTCAATAGACTTTTACAGTCATTAAACGGTTCTATAATACAGTCCATAATAATTTAAATATATACAGAAAATCTCCATGTTATTTAATATGTACAAAATATCACAAACTTTAGAGCTTTCATAACATTATAAAATACAGGGCTGAATTTCAAATATACAACAAAAGTACAAAATACAAGATATCCTAAGTCCTACCATGTATGCAATGCAGTGCAGATGACTCTGGACTCCTGTGTAGATCTGATGTCTCACCCGGTCGTAGGTTTGCTGGGCTCCCTAGCTGTATCTCCAACACCTACGCGTTAAAAAAGCAATATGCTAAGCAATTTTGCGTAGTGGTGCCAAATATAAAGAAATATATACTAAAATAAAGTAATTAAAGTGTTTACAAATTTTTGGTGGTGCTGTATGTCAGTAGACTGGATTTAGGTATTTGAATTTAATAGTACTTGAATTACTGCCCGTGTAGCCTATATACTGACCAGACTGGATAAACGGATATACTGGCACTGGATACCTAGTACCTCAGCCCATCACACCATCGGTCACAAAGTGTCTCCCGGTGTGCAAATAGCGTGGCTAAAAAGCCATATAGTTAATCTGGCGATAAGCCAAAAATAAATACACAATATGTGTAGCCGTAGGCTATTAAAGTCACAGTGCGGCATAATAAGCTGTAAAAACACAGTATGGCATGAAGCCATTTACAGAACAGCTGTCAGAATCCTATTGGCATGCCAACCTATCCATACTAGTCAACTAAGCAAACTAGGGCACATTATAAATTAATTGTTTAATTCTTCAATCTTTGGAGTTTACTAACTATTGTATAATTCACAAGTCAATGCATATGTTGACCTTTTTAGGTAATATGGATTAGTTGTTTCTAGCATCAATATGTCACCGTTTATATCTCAATATGCTGCCAATATAGTGTAATTTACCATTTTTACAAGATGGCATTCATTGCCAAAATGCTTCAAGCATCATTGTATGCAAAATGTCAAATTCTCAAATTTTGTGTGCTAGATTGGTCTAGCTTAAAGTCCTATTTCCTTTGGTTTTTAGCTTCTGTTCAAAGAAGCAAAATTGTAGCTCTATCTCTTATTGCACGCGGGGCAAAATTTCAGGTCATTCCGAGTTGTGTAGACCAAGATATGGTCAATTTGCTAAAGCTGGACAGATTGCTCTTTTAGTGCACAATTTGGTCAAATTTTAGGTCACTTTTGGTTCGACAGTTTTTGTGCCCGAACTTGTGAAAGCCATTTGACTTGGTTCTGGTCATTTATGAGCTTTGGTGTCTTCAGAAGACTTGTAGATATTGGTCTTAACTATTCATGGTCAAAATTTCATGTCAATTGGACCTGTTTTGAGTGAATTATGGCCTAAACACTAACTGCTGCCCAAATGGTCAGTTTTCAGGCCTCAAATGCACTAATCCGGATTTGGTCACCTTTTAGGGTCAGTTTTTAGGCAGAATTTTGGCAACCTTTCTCCATGAAAGTTGGCCTATTTGGTGTCTAGTTTCAGCCCATATTGGCCTCATACCAATTGGGTTCATAGTTTGGCACTTATGGCCTCATTTAGGTGCTGCCTTCAATACACAACCTGCACAAAGCTCATACACTTCCAATTTAATGTTCCTCCTCCTCCTCATTACTATAATATTCAATCAACAACACTTGTATACATATATTGTACACAATTTCAGCAACAATTCTGGGCAGAATGTTCATGTGCTCAATGCACACAATCCATCATTAAGTTCAACATTCACTTCCACCAAAATTCAACATACTTCAATGTTAATATTACACATATACTTCAACATATTTATACTTCAACATCACTTACACTTGCTGCCCACAAATTGACATTAACATTTATCATTAATAACCATATATTCACACACAAATTCATGCTATTAGGGGCTGCCAAACATGGCAGTTTGCTCAAGGCTTCAAGGTTCCATTTCACACCTTAAATCTAAACACTACATGTACATACTTATGCACAAACTTACTCTAACTTTCATTTGAATCAATCAACCTTCATTTTCATTCATTAGAAGTAAAAATAACTCAAGCTCAACAAGGGTTCATGGCTGCCAAAAATGGAAAAATTCATTTCTCACTATTTCTTTCATTTCTCTTCACCAAAACACTCACCTCAACCTAAACACAAGCTTTACTAAAGCAAGGGAGGGATTTTGGACACTTACCACTTTTGGAGCTTGTTAAAACTTCACCAAATCTCTTCCTTTCTGTTCTCTATAATCTGCCCAAGAGGTGTGGACCAAGTTTAATGAAAGAATTTAAGTGGAAACATGGCGTGAAGGTGCTTGCATGAGAGATTAGGAAGCTTTGGCCATGGTGTTTTCATGGTGGTCCATTTCGGCTGGAGAAGATGATGCAGAAAACTGAAGTGTTTAGTGGACATACACATGTCCTTTAGGTGTTTAAATACCCCTTAGTGCTCCACTCACTTTTAATTAAGTAATTTTATATGTTAAGATTTTAATTATTCACTTTATACCCCATTTCTTGCACTATTAATATAATGTATCACAATTTTAATTTTTAAGACATTTATAAAGTGTAATATCATTTATTTTTAATGGAAATTGAGGTCAAAAGGCAACTCTAGGTGTCAAATGACCAAAATACCCCACTTCGGGTTATATTCCCGAGTTTTCGATAATACCGATTTTTTTCTGTTTCTCGATTTTTCGTTTTTCTTTATACTAATTTATTAATTTTTCTTTGATATTTCTAGTGTCAATTACCTTTAAATAAATCTTTATTTATGTCTCAAAACTAAATTCCGAGGGTTCCCTGTGATCCTAGGGTCGGCAACGGCCTTCCCAGTGCGGTCACCCATCGCTGTGGTGCCGGCTCATTTAACTTAGCTTCATTTTCTCTCTTTCATTTTTCTTTAATTTTTCTTGTATTTTCTTTTTATTTATTTCATCATTATATGTCTGTTCACTGTCACCGAAGTGTAGTTCAAGACATCCTGACTTGCTTGGACTGTTATTTGACTACTGGAGCAACAGAACGTACATAACACGTGCAATGGGGATGTTACACTACTAGCTTCTCCAGTAAGTAACCAATTTTAACTTGAATAAAATGTGCTGATCTGGTCAACCTATCCACTATCACCCATACTGCATCATGTTTCTTCTGGGTGAGAGGTAGACCACTGACAAAATCCATGGTGACTCGGTCCCATTTCCATTCAGCTATGCTGATGGGCTGTAACAAACCTGATGGAACTTTATGTTCTGCCTTGACTTACTGACATGTCAGACATCTAGTCACATAGTCAACTATGTCCTTCTTCATACCAGGCCACTAGAAGTGAGGCTTCAGGTCATGGTACGTTTTGGTACTTCCAGGGTATATAACATAAACACTAGTGTGTGCTTCTTTCAGAATGCTGGTCTTCAATTCCCCATCATCTGGTGTCGCAAGGACTTCACAATCGCTGGATGATTCTCACCGAAGTGGGAAAAGTGAGGAGTCACCACTCTAATTTTGAAGAAAATTAAAGAAAACCATCTGCAAAGATTAAGGACCACTTCGAAAACAAAAATTCTAGGTTCAGAGTCCATATACGGGTAGGAAAGGTGTTAGGCACCCTACCTCATCCCTCAACAAGGGTAAGCAAATTTAATAAAGTGTTCTTTATATTAGGTATTAGGTATTTAGATGAGAACTCGGGTGAGAACTCTCCCCCAATCTCTTAATGTTAAAAATGGCATTTTATTAAAATTCTAACCTAGGGATTCAGGTAAGGGTTCTGTCTCGATCCCCTTCATATTGGAATGAATTACCGAAGGCGCGGGGCCCCCTTTAAAAGGCTTTTCCTGGGCTATGGAACTATGTTGAGCCAAGCTTCTTGCCAATCTTTCGCGCGGTTGCATTACTTGAACTCTTTGGTTTTTTTAGCTCTGTCTCTTTCAAGTCGCCTATCCGAGGTCCGAACTTTATCTCGATTCTCGATCCATTGTTTTGTCGTCCAGGGCTCACTCCAGGGTCCGATCTCATGACTTATTTTCTCCTTCCAACCTTTCTCGCTTATAGTGAATTTTCTATGATCACTTGTGTAACACTCGTTCTCTTATTACTTTCATTTGTTGGGACTAAAAGCTATCGGGGCGGTACCCTGACCTATACCCTTCAGAGTATTTATGAGTTGCTAATGACTCAAACATTCATTTTTAAGGGAAATAAAATTAAGTGTTGATAAAGATGAAATTTGTGAACTAACGAAAAGAGACAAAAATATGAATTACGATTTAAGACAACCTATTTTAAGATTCAGCATGATTAGATACCTTAAAAACTTAAGAAAATGAGCTAAGAATATTCGACAAATAACAGGTTGGACGCTTACCTGTAGAAAGTTGAGATGATGGATGAGCTGACACCGGTATCGATAAATCTTTGGGAGCTGAAGACATTGGAGCTGACCTGAAGTGAAGTGGGGTTGGGCTCACAGGACAATGCACAAATACTGAGGATTAGAGCAGCAAAGTTTAGAGCTCCTTTTGAGCGAGATACTCCAAAAAACTGGTTTCAGAAGTTTCTAAAAATTTTGAGAGCTTTGAATGGCAAGTAATAAGGCTATGTCAAAGTTCAGCGTTTTCTCACAACAATCACCACCTCTTCTCACTACAATATTACATGCAGGTATTTATAGGGAATGGGTGCTCAAAGTGGAGGGTCAGGATTACATCAAGAGGATACGAAAGGCCTAGATTCAAAAGGACATAATCTGATGTCTGGGAATTAAAGAGAATCAAAATTGAGGGTTGGGATTTCATTCAGAATTTCTGTCCTTTCACCCCATGATCCAATGCTCAAGGGGCTTACCTTACAAAATGGATCCAAAGGTTGGGAATAAAAGGCACCAAATCTAGAGTCTGCTTTTGGTCCGAGGGCTCCAAATCCATCCTTACAATTACAATCAATGGTGCAGATCAAGATGTACTGGGCTACTTTAACTGTTTGGAATCTGGCGGCTAGGAGTGTGTCCTTACAAATGAGATGTGTGGTAAGGATCAGATCATGCCTGCAATGCTTTAACTAACTCGGATCTAACAGTGGAGGGAGCTAATTAAAGGCCATGATTGGCAGTTATTCAACTCCCTGAGTTTTCCGATCTTACGGGTCGTTCCTTACTTTTTCGATCTTCCCATTATGACCGTCCCCTTTTAGGGTCATTATTCCGATCTCTATCTCTTGCATCGGGTCCCTTCTTATTTTCCAATCTCTCTTATTCCTGATCTTTCCTCTCCATCTGACTTATATTGGTCAAAGCAATAAATTCTTCAGTTACCGATGCGTCTGCTTCGGGTTTTGTATGTAATAAATGTCGAGGCCCTATATATATATCGAGGGATTTTCCTTTGCATATTCACAACTTTCTCCAGTGAATCTTCAATGTTTCATTCTTCAGTTCTTAGCTTTTTTTGGCAAGAATTCTTCCCATGACAACCACTTTAATCTTTTTCTGAATGCTTTCTTTGTTCATTTTCTGAAAATGAGCAACTCCAGTGATTAGAGGTTCATGAGGGTGTCATTCAATGATGGTGAGGGAACTGGACTAATTAAACGATCAAGGTCGAAACTACCTACTGCACCAATCTCGGGTCAGCCCTTCAGCATGGCTCATAGGCCGATCTCTGACAAGAGGACCGCTAATTTCAATCTTAATATTGGTGACTGCCTCTTGAAGTTCATTTGGTTCCTTACCATCTCGAGGGTCCCGATTGCAGCTCAGTTCTGGTCGATGTCATCAACAATGATGCCACTCAATATCATGAGAGTCATAGTCACCCCATTTGAGCTATACATCTGCCCAGTATTTATTACTGGCTTTCTGATCAAACACATCTTTTGATTCAGCCACAAGACTAGACTTTGACATAGGCCAACATTCTGGGCTTCGGAGTAGTCTTAAGTTAGGTAGAATGTAGTGCTGATTTTGAGAGATCGCCCAAATGATGTAATCTGATCTTTTGAGATCGCCCAAATGATGTAATCTGATCTTTTGGAAATGAAATTTTACTTGAATGTTTTTGTTTTATTATTGCATTGGTTATTTTTAGATCTCTAATAAATGTACCCGATCTGATCCCTAGACGAATCGCTATTTGCCAATCCATGGGTTTGGAAATTTGTTCAATCCGATGACCTTCATTGACTAATCTCATTTATCCAACCTTTTTATTATGTTTCTAGAATCTTTTTATGACGTGTCATAGAGGCGGCCTAGTTTCGCTAACCGATGCGTCACTTGGGACTTTGTGAGCATTTAATGCTCAGATGGGTATATATAGGGGAAAGGTTAGTCATTTGTTTCCTTATATCATTTTCAAACATTCCCCTAACGACTTCAACACTCCCTCTCGCTTTCTAAAGTTTTCAGGCATTGATTCACACTCCAGTAAGGGTTTTGATCTTTTTTTGGTTGGTTCTCACTTTTGTTTTTTGAAAATGAGCAATACCAATGGTCAGAGAGCTGCTAGTCCTCCCTCTGTTCATATCTCATGGACATCGGACGAAGTTGAGGTGGTCAGGCCGAGCGGGTGACCCGAACCTTCTACAACCTCTGTCCCAGCCCACAGTCGAGCGACTAAATCAAAACAAGCGTCTTCTTCAGGGAAAGAAAACTTACCCATGGATGAGTTGCCATCCATCCTCAAGGAGACCGATCTGCAAACCATTAGTCAAGAATACAATCTTCGGACTGACTCCTTCGAGCTCATCAGATGTCATGGAGATTTCTGAGCTAATCATTTCTTTGAAGAAAATGACATGATCATGGTATATGAAGAACAAATGAAGGCCGGGCATTTGTTCTCCCTGGACGAATTCTTTAGAGCCATTCTGAAGTTCCATCATGTATGCGTAGCCCAAGTGCACTCGAAGTCTTAGTGGACTCCAGTGGCTTTCAGAGGCTTATGTTGAGCTAAGAAGCTCGAGCCTACATCAAAGTTTTCACTGAGTTGCACTGGCTCGTTCGGTGGAAGGATGACGAGTATTAGTTTTTCCAAGCCAAGCCACACTGCAGGCTTTTTTTCGATCTCCCTTCTTTATTGAAGAAATGAAAAAATCAATTCTTCATATTGAGGAGTAAGATCCCGAATGGCTTTGAGGGTATCCCGCGCAGTTAGCAGTACCTGACCTCTTCAGTTTCAAAGAAGATCGCCCTAAATAGAGACGATGATGCCATGGTAAAGGAATTGAAGGATCAGGTGGCTACTCATAAATATTTATGTTTAGATGCACTTATGGCTGAACTGAAGTGGTGGCTAATGCAGATGATTGCCCATGAGGATTATGAGCTGCAGCTCTCTGACCTTGGACTCGGGATTGGTACAACATAAATATTTAGCCTCCTGACTTAGGTGATCTCACTAACTTGTTTTCTGTGCAGGTATGGTTGGAGGCGAGGGCGCGAAGGAGAATCGTAAGCGAAAAAGGGAGGTCACCTGAAAAGTGCGATAAATGAAGATTGTTGCTATATCCCAGATGCCAGGGCAAGACTCGGTAGAAGTGTCGGGCTCTTCGTCCTGACCTTCAAGACAGCCAACCCCAGAAATAGAGATCACTCCTTCCCCTCCTCGACAAGATAAACCACTGCCTCTGCCTATTTCTTCAAGTGCGGAAGGAAGATCTTCCCAACCTGCTATGAGGACCCTCTCTCATGGTGCCCAAGTCCTCATCCACTCATTAGAGAAGAATCGCTTGGTTCGGGGGAATCCTGGCCTAGCTAAGGTCTTGGGTGCCACCATTTGCTTTTAGGATGACCGGAATAGGCTGACTCCATATAGCATTGATGACCTCCTAGCTTAAACGATGAGCTTGAGCGTAGAGAGCCTTGTGAATCAACATATAATCAGAGAAAAGGCTCATCTCTTAAGACAAGAAATTCTGAAGCTGGTCCAGGACGCTGCTTCTACTAAAACCCAACTTTTGTCTGCTCAAGACTACATTGCTGAGATTAGGGGTGAAACGAAATCTTATGAGGATAGGATAGCTAAACTGGAGCAAGAACTCGAAGAAGCTCGGGCCTACTGAACTGCCGATGTCACGCACCTTACCGAGGAGATCAAAGTGAAAGAAGAAGAGGCCGTGGTGAGGGAAGCTGGTGCTTATGTGAATGCTCATGGCGATCTTCTAGCCGAGCTTGTAAGGTGCTATCATGAGGAAGACTTCCCCTGGATAGTGGATCTTATCCCTAGAGGTGAAGAGGAGAATGAGGAGGAGCCTGAGAGACAGAGAGAGGATGATAGAACTGCTAATGTACCCGGAGAACAGGTTAAGGGAGACCCTCATGCCGAATGACTTGTACATTTTTATTTTGAAATGAATTGAAGTCTTTTATGTTCAATTTCTTGATAAGATTGAAAAATGTCCAAACTGAATTGTCTGAATATTTAATTGATTGAATGCAGTTGAACATTAAACCTAAGAGCAACTATTAATCGTAAGATATCAAACAACTCCAAGAGATTGGAAAAACATTACATGTGAACATGAGATCAGATGAAACCCTAACCAAATATTGAATGGAACTTTAGAATATTAGAATTGTAAAGATTTGAAAATGACTTGAACTTTTTTAAGGTCGGAATGATTATTTAGAGACCAGATAAAACCTTAACTTCATTTGAGGAATATCTGGGCAATTCAAGCGAAAAACCCGATCACAACATTAGTCAAATGGAATTTTACGGTATTTATACATAGAGAGATCAGAGAACAACAGCAGGTGAGATTGGATGGTCCGGAGATCCAATATTGACTAGAACTCATCGGATAAAGACCAAGGGATCGAAAAAGCAATCTAACTTGAGAGTAAGATCGATTTATTCTAGAGACGAGCCATTGGTGAGTTCGGAAAAGCTACCTATGATCGGGACATCAGTCAAGAACGGATAATAAAGTTTCAATTTTAAAATAACCTTGCGTTCGAAGGTCGGCCAAAATATGGTGTCTATAGCTGCCCCCCTTTACATAATTTCTATTAAAGAGAATGAAATTCTCTTGTATAGGAATCATATAAAGATTCAGAACCATATTTTGGGTGGCTGGGATATTAGGACCAAAGGTCGATAAGAAATTAAATGATGAAAATTAAAATCAACTTGGGTTTTGAACCTAAAGGTTGATGACGGGAAATTAAATGCTGAAAAATAAAATCAACTTGGATCTTGAACCTAGGGTTAGATAACCGGAAATTTAAATCAACTTGGATCTTCAACCTAGAGGTTGATAGCAAGAAAATAAAAGCTAAAAATTAAAATCAACTTGGATCTTGAACCCAGAGGTTGATAACAGAAAATTAAAATCAACTTGGATCTTGAACCCAAAGGTTGATAGCAGGAAATTAAAATCAACTTGGATCTTGAATCCAGAGGTTGATAATAGGAAAATAAATGCTGAAAATTAAAATCAACTTGGATCTTGAACCCAGAGGTTGATAACAGGAAATTAAAATTAACTTGGATCTTGAACCCAGAGGTTGATAACAGGAAATTAAAATTCTGAAAGTTAAAATCAACTTGGATCTTGAACCTAGAGGTTGATAGCAGGAAAATAAAATCAACTTGGATCTTGAACTCAGAGGTTGATAATAGGAAAATAAATGCTAAAAATTAAAATCAACTTAGATCTTGAATCCAGAGATTGATATTAGGAAAATAAAATCAACTTGGATCTTGAACCCAGAGGTTAATAATAGGAAAATAAATGCTGAAAATTAAAATCAACTTGGGTCTTGAACCTCGAGGTTGATAACAGGAAATTAAAATTTTGAAAGGTAAAATCAACTTGGATCTTGAACCCAGAAGTTGATAGCAGGAAAATAAAATTAACTTGGATCTTAAACCCAGAGATTGATAACAGGAAAATAAAATCAACTTGGATCTTGAACCCAGAGGTTGATAGGAAGAAATTAAAATCAACTTGAATCTTAAACCCAGAGTTTGATAACAGGAAAATAAATGCTGAAAATTAAAATCAACTTGGATCTTGAACTCAAAGGTTGATAGCAGAAAAATAAAATCAACTTGGATCTTGAACCTAGAGGTTGATAGGAAGAAATTAAAATCAACTTAGATCTTAAACCCAGAGTTTGATAACAGGAAAATAAATGCTGAAAATTAAAATCAACTTGGATCTTGAACTCAAAGGTTGATAGCAGAAAAATAAAATCAACTTGGATCTTGAACCTAGAGGTTGATAACAGGAAATTAAAATTCTAAAAGTTAAAATCAACTTGGATCTTGAAACCAGAGGTTGATAGCAAAAAAATAAAATCAACTTGGATCTTAAACCCAGAGATTGATAATAGGAAAATAAAATCAACTTGGATCTTGAACCTAGAGGTTGATAGCAGGAAATTAAAATCAACTTGGATCTTGAACCTAAAGGTTGATAACAGGAAAATAAATACTGAAAATTAAAATCAACTTGGATCTTGAACCAAGAAGTGATAGCAGGAAATTAAAATCAACTTGGATCTTGAACTCAGAGATTGATAATAGGAAATTAAAATTCTGAAAGTTAAAATCAATTTGGATCTTGAACCCAGAGGTTGATTGTCACACCCTACTCCCCCGTAAGATATAACATGATCCCATAATACACCTAATGAATTACCGTACTTCGCCTACCGATAACTTATTAGATATACTACAAGGGATTTTAAAACAATTTTCATGAAATTTAAAACATCGATTAAAATTTGGTGTTATAAAATTTTTTTCAAAATTTCAGCAAAGTGTCGACTGTGTTTTGAGAAAACAGTTCTTCAAACCTGAAAAGAAAAAACACTCCCAATATGTTTTCTAAAATACAACTCCAAGAAACTTCATTTCATCTCACAATTCAATCTCAATAATCAATCATTTCATTTTCAAACCAACCTCATCATAAAAGAAACATTTCATTGATTACAAGACTCAAAAATTAATATTACAAAACTATTCAGGTAAATGAAATCTCAAATTTTCATTTACAATAATTTATATTTAATTACATACCAAAATATTTTACAAGAGTTTTTATATAACTGCTCAAATAATTTACATACATATTATTACATGCATACATCAAAACCTGTGTACATGGGTATACCTGGAGCTGATCTGAATGTCTCTTCAAAGAAGCTTATTCAATTACTCTATGCTCTTTTCACCTGCGACAACATACAAAGCTATCGCTGAGTGGTGAACTCAGTGATGCACAACTATAACTTAAAACATAGTTTAATATACCTTAGCAAAATTACAGCAATTAATTTGGAAATCAGGATACTCATCAAATTCCAAAAATCAAATTATTCATTGCCAATAAAATAAATCATTTGTATGAAATGAATTTGATCACAAAATTCAATTTATCAAATCACAACCAAGCATTTAAGGTAATTCCAACAAAATCAATTATACATAAATCATAACTGAAATCACAATTCTTTACTATTCAAAAACCATTCTTTATCTCAAAAGCCATTCTTTATCTCAAAAACCATTCTTTATCTTACTAACTATGCAAGACTAATCCGAAAGGGCCATCTTCGAGGTGATTCTAACTCCCTATGGTCGGGGAGGTCGAATCGGATTCTAACTCCCTATAGTTGGGGAGGTCGAATCATCGTGCACAGTACACATCACAATAATGAAACTTTTGAAAGGGCCATAACATAAAACTTAGATCTAACCTCTAATAAGAGGAGAATCTAAGCCTGTGCACGTACCATGTGTAACACCCCTATTTGTATAGCCTAGTATATTTCACTATTCCAGTGACCGGAGTCGGTCCGGACAATTAAGGGGATTAGAACCACACTTAAGACAACTAGATAAGCCATAAACACAAATAATTAGTAATTGCCAATTAGTTAAGTATAAATAAGAAAAACAGAACATAAGAAGTTAAACGAGCCGAGAGTCACAGCGATGGGTGACCTTCTCAGGAATGACTGCGAAGTCGATTTAAACTCAAATTTCGAACCATAAAATATGACGTTGCGGTCCTTAGGACTATTACGAACATAGTGGAAAAGAGAAAATCACAAAAAAGAATTGTTAAGCCTGTCAAATAATTAGGTCAGAGAGCCGGAAGAAATATTGAATTATTTGCAAACCGAGTTGAACCGGCGAGGGGAAATTTGGTCAATTGACCCTGAGAGCTGACTCCTAACCTAACTGTCAAATAAAATCGGAGAAAAGAAAATTTCGGAGTCGAGAATTAAATTAAAGAACAAATAGAAAAATAAATGAAAAAAAAAAAAGGAAAATGAAAAAGTGAAGGGAGATGACATCATGGATGACATCATGCATGATGCCATAAATATAATAATTAATATATTTAATTAAATAGATATTTTGGTCTTCCATAAGAAAAAAAGAAAGAAAAAAGAAAGAAAAAAAAAAGAGATCATCTTCTTCATTGAAGTCCAACTCTCTCCTTCATCTCTCCCTCACTTCATCCTCCATGAAAGCTCATCTTTGAGCTTGAAAAACCAAAAATCTCACCATAGAAAATTATTCTACCATGGTTAAAAGCTTGTTTTAGCAACTAGAAGAGAAGATTGAAAGAGCAAAGAAAAAAAAAAAAGAAGAGAATTGAAGAATTGGACATCAAAGATTGAGGTTAGTGATTTAAGTTGCAAAATTAGTTTATTAGTTGTGTTTATAGCCTAATTAACTTAGAAATAAACTTAAAATGAAATGAAATAAATTGTTGAAGGACCAAACTGAAATTTCAACCAGCATGTGTATGGGGGTATTATTGCATGGTTTGATTGATTTGGATGGGTATATGAACCTCAATTAGTTAAATGATTATGGTTAAAGGCATTGAATTGGTTAAATGCAACAATTAGTGTCAATTAGGGTTTTGGACATTTAGAGTTTAGAGACAAAAATGTGAGAAATTGGTAAATGATGTCTTTAACCTAGTTTGAAGTGAGAAATGGTTATTTGTGACCTAATGAAGTGTGCTAGAAGTGTTTGAATCAAAAGTAAATTCGGATTCAATGTGGTCATGCTGCTGGCAGCAGGACCAAGTTCCCTTTAAGGGACCAAAAATGAAAATTTACAAGTCCAATTGGTATGAGACCAATTGGGAATGAAAATAGACACTAAATGAAACAATTTTCATTTAGGAACCATGCCCAAAAAGTGACTAAAACCTAGTGAATAAATTGACCCAATTCGGAAAATCTTAGTCTGCCCTGTACAAACTGACCAAATGAACAGTGTTTGTTCATTTGGTCATAACTTGAGCTAGGCAGGTCTAAATGACCTGAAATTTTACCAGTGGACAGATGAGATATATACCTAAAACTTTCATGAAGAATACAAACCCAAATTATGCCATTAACCAAGTCATTTGGCCACCCAAATTTGGTGACCTAAAATTGCCAGAACCAAAATTTGCCCAGAAAATCTGGGTTAAGTCCAATCCGGCAGCCATGGTTCAAATGGCTATAACTTGAGCTACAAAATTCCAATTGGAGTGATTCAAAAAAGAGAATAAACTTAAGACAATAGGGAACATCTGAAGGAACGGAAGCGTGAAAAACACAAGATTATACCATTGAATTCAAAAATTTTCACCTAGGGTCACAAGCACCATGCAAGATTTATTTTTATCTATTTGATTTCAATGATAAACAACATATTAAAACTCTTTTAATATGTTTTTGGATCTGTATTTGCCATTTAAGATTTTAAAATTAATCAGATTAATTTTAGAACCCTAGATTAAATCAAGAACGATTACACTAACCTCTTGATATGCTGCAGCGTGTCTGCGCCTTTGAGATTCGTCTTCAGGACACCAGATATTGTCCCTCTAGCTTGTCCACACCAAGAACACCTATGGCAGCCCTTGAACAGCTTCTAAAGCCTTTTCTATTAATTAGAAATTCAAGTTCTGCCTTTTAAGAGATTAGAGATGCAAACAGGACACTAGAAACAATTTCTAGTGTTCTTAATTCAAGAGATTGATGGCTAATCTCTTTGAATTGATGAGAGATGAAGAGAAATAGCTGGAGAGGCTCAAAGTGGCGTGACATATGAGAGGAGAGGCTGCTGGTTATGTTTTCTTTTCATAACCACACTTAAATAGCTAGGTTAACACATTAAACCCTAGCCACATGTCACCTTTTGATTAGCTCTAGGTTTAAGTGACCCAATCACATTGTGCCAAGTGTCAAACCTATATTTAATCTTGATTTTAATCATCTTACATGATTAAAATTATTTGGCAAGCTTATGTGTTATGCCATGTGTCACCATCTCATGGTGCCACGTGTCACACGCAAAATGACCAAAATGCCCTCGTGTCTTAATTTTGAGTTCTTAACCCAAAATAATTATTTTCTTCTTCTAATTAATTTATATCAAATATAAATTAATTAATTAATCTCTATTAATTAATTTTCATCAATTAAATTCATATTTAAACACTTTAAATATAAATTTAATTTATACTACACATCCAATAATCTAGATTTGGTTTCAAGTCATGCTAGGGACTTTGCAATTTAATTGCAAACCAAATCTATTTAATTAATCAATTAAACTCTTTAATTAATTAATTAAATCATATTTAAATAGGTGATAACTTGTGTATGTGTGTGACTTACTAGGCTCATCACTAATTGGCAATGTGACATGATATCAACTCTTAATATCATCAGAACTCTTTCTTACCATAAATGATTTCTCTAAATCATTTTATGAACCTCATAGACCATGGTTAACACCTAGCATAGCATGCCATGGCCACCCAATTAGTAATAAGATTTACCTTAAATGAACCTATAATCATATGTTACCATGCACTAGAATCTCTACATAAAATCCCAACTCAAGCCGAGTCATGGTTTATGTCAAACTCCATTTGCTATGAATATTATGTTCTCTTTTAATTCCAGTTCTTGATTAAAAGATTTTTCTCATCGTAAACTCTTTCTCAATAAATCTATCTGTCTCCGGCCGTAAACTTGAAACATCAAGAACAATTAAATGAACATAGGATTTTATCTCTATTTACTTAGAGGAACAGATTCCATCTTGATCAACACCTACCTCCATATATAACTAGTAGGAGCCAACACATGCCCATATACCCATACATAGTACAAGTATGAAAGCAGTATCAAACTCAAACTACCTATATACAAGATAACTGTGCTATCTCAGGTCTAAAGATTATATGCACTGATATGATTTATGACAAAACATTGACAAGAGTAAACTCCATGTGCTTGTCATAAGCGTCACTGGTTCGGCCTACTTATCATTTATAAGTGCCTATCATGTTTGTTATATGGCATGAGACTCACCATTCCATCTTATTTATATCTCATATAAATAACTTGGGAACAAACATGAATACAATCTTTCTGGATAAGTCATGTCCTTATTATGAAGTATCCTCGATTGTGAACCTATTTATGATACTGGCTAGAAATATTGTCACTCATATTCTTAACAACTTAAGAATAATATTTCTAACAAAATATCAATGGACCTTTTCTATTACACATAAATATATTATGTAAACGGAAAAGTGGAAATGCCTTTATTAATAAAAATATGTACAAGATACATACTAAATGATATGCTCTAGGGCATATTACTAACAACATCTTCTATGAAGAAACCATAGCCCAATTCTAATAGAAAAATAACCAATGGAACAGTGTAACCTAAGACACTAAAATTGAAAATTTGCAAATTTGCCTAAAGGACTTAGAATTTGAAAAAATGACCAAACCCAACAAATTTAGTGACCAAAATGTGGTATGTGGGTGAAGTTGGAATTCCCATACCTATTAAGCCTTAGAAAGTCAATAAATTGACTTGAATAGTGTAGTGAATAGTAATCCCGAAACACAAATTTTAAAGAACGTCAAGTTTAGCATATATAAGCTAGATAAAAGTGAATTTGAATTTATTTTTGGATTTATGCTAAGTTATGGTACTGAAACACTGTGAAACTGTGTATTTCAGCTGAGAAAGGCTCGGAAAGTCTAAGAGACTGAGTCAAGGCCTAGAGTCGACTCATGTCAGGTCTGTGCACAATAATTCTTATTTAAATATTTTATTCTTGAAAATTTGACTTCTGTGTTAATTATGTATTGTGTTGCCATTTTATGATCACAAATATGACTTTGGGAATTGATCAGATTTCTCACAAATTATTTGATTAAATTGTTTTGAATTGATTTTGTGTTCACACTTAGCACGACAGTGCCTTATTATTCCTTCTCCATTCATGGGGTGAGATCGATTATTTTCCTTCCTCTCTGGTTTACCAGTTGTGATTGTAGATCGAATGAGTACTCATTAGCTAACTAGCCACCTCCCTCATTGATTTCTATTAGTGGGATTGTAGATTGCTTTGTCGTGGTGTACAATACGGCATTGATCGAAAATTTTGTATCATGGCTTAAGTTATGTATGATTTGGCAACACTGTGTTTATTAAATTATTTGATCAAATTGTGTTATTATGAGTTTTGATAATTTGTGAAATGTGATTGAGAAATATTTAAATTGTGTTTTGTCAATGAATGATTTATGTATTGTATTTTAAATTTTTATTGTGCACCACTGAGTATTTTTATACTCAGTGATAGCTTGTTTTGCTATCGCAATAAGAGCAAGGAGAAAGCAGCAGAGTGAGCTGCTATTAAAATTGAGGACCACACTAATCTTTTTGTACGGGTATTATTTTATACCCTTGTAGTTATTTTGATATAAAAATTGTAATGTTTTATGTATCAATGTAAAATTAAGCAGGTGTATAATAAATTGTAATAATATTATTTTTATATTTTATATCTGTAAATTAAACTTGTGAATGTAAATTAGCCTTATTGAATGAAATGATGAAATATTTTGAGATGACAAACTTGGATTAAAGTGTGGAATTATTTTGAAGTGGTTTGATTTGAGAATTTTGAGTTGAATTGAGATTATTTGGAGGTTGGGAGTTGTGGAAAATTTATTGGAAGTGTTTTTTTTTCAGGTATTTGAAGAACTGCTTTCTCAAAATACAGACAGCACTCTGCCGAAATTTTTATAAAATTTGCGGAAAAACAAAATGGGTAAAAGTTTTAACTAGTTTTGAAGCTTTGAATAAATGATTTTAATTCCTACCAAAAAGCTCACCACTTCCAAAATGTAAGAAAATGGTTTTAAAATCCCTTGTAGTGTACTTAATGAATTATCGGTAGGTGAAGTTTGGTAGTTCATTAGGTATTCTACGGGATCATGTTATGCCTTACAAAGGGGTAAGGTGTGACACCATGGTAATCAAAACACAACTAACTCCATTGTCTTCTCAACAAATGAGAGAGACGGGTAATAGCCTAGTCAAGCATCAATAGTGAGATATAAAACAATATCACAATCCTTTTAGTGAGCATAAATCACAATAAAATTCAATTCAAAGTCAATTTCAATATCCAATAATTTTTATGCTTATCACAATTCAAATCATAAATTTGCATTTTTCCATGCAAATTGCCCATCACAATTCAAAACATGTTCTATCACAATTTTCTAAAACATAATTTATTCAATTCACAACGATGCTTAATATTTGTGGAAATACCATTTCACAAAGCTAAATTCATACATACTATAACAATTTCAATAATCATTGAATTAAATCCAATACTTGTTAAACATAATACATAAAAAAATATATATATATCATTTAATCATATGAAATATTCAGAACAAAATCAGTTAAAAAAACTAGTTGTGCACAAACCTCTGATAAATGTCTCTTGGTCCTGACTCAGTATTTCCTTCCCCTTCCCTGAGTCTTTACTAACTGAAACACACAATTTGAAGTGTTTCAGTACTCACTTAAACTGTCTCTAACAATCAGGCTTAATAATTAATTTATTGAATTCTATTATTTTCCTTAGTCAACCTAAAATGTTGACTCTCAATGCACTCTAGATGAATTAGGTTTAATGTTATCAATATATCACATTTTATAGCCTTTTAGTGTTGGTACATGTTATCAAATTCACTTTCAAGTATATTGCATTTTATTGCAATTTATCGGATTTCGGTGTACTATTTTAACCTAGCCGGACGACCTAGTTCCCTCAATTTTTGAGTTTTGATCCAAACTACAAACTTGTAGGTCTATGTCTTATTGCATGCGGGGCTAAATTTCAGGTCATTCTGAGTTGTGCAGACCAAGTTATGGTCAATTTACCAATGCTGGACAGAATGTACCAAAATAATAACTTTATGTCATTTTTAGGTAACTTTTGGTTCAGCCAGTTTTTATACCTGAACTTGTGCAAGCTATTTGACTTGCTTATGGTCATTTCTGGGTGCTGGTGTCTTCATAAGAATTGTAGATATATGTATAAACTATTCATGGTAAAAATTTTAGGTCAATTGGACTGTTTTGAATGAGTTATGGCCAAAACACTAACTGCTGCCCAAATGATCAATTTTCAGGCTTTCAAGTCACTAATTTGGATTTGGTAATTTTTCAAGTCACCTTCTAGGCAGAATTTTGGTAAGCTTCCTTTATAAAAGTTGGCACATTTTGTGCCTAGTTTAGCTCCAATTGGTCTCATACCAATTGGAGTCACACACTTAAGGTTCTAAGCCAAAACATACCCTGCCCTATTACACATTGTTCATCCTTTACCAATTACACATTCAACACTATCCAAGTTAACTCTTTCATGCTAATTCTGATTTGATATGGTACCAAATCCGTTCCTCACTTCATATTATAGTTAATTTGGCAGTATATAACTAATTGACAATACACCAATTACAATTCCAATTCACCAAATCCAATTCTAATAATACATACACATAATCACTCCTAACCATAACATATAACTTCTCTACTATCATAACATATAACTTCACCACTAATTTACATACACATTTAGCAATATTTAGGACCACAATTCATCAAACAACTTCATGAATTCCAGCATTCTTCAAGAAGTTAACAAGCTGCCGAATTGTAAAGCCTCCCATAATTGCTTTCAAGCTCCAATTTTCACTTGGTCCATCATCACATGTACATGAAGTTAACTTACTAAAATCTTAAATCACATTAGTCAATATTAATTCTCCACAATACATGTAAGAATAGTTCATTTAGTATAAAATTCCATGGCTGTCCATTTAGACAATTACACAGAAAATTTCAAACTCAAAATAAATTTTCAATTCAAGTACTCAACTTTAACATACACTAATAATTAACCTATTAGAACTTTTATTTACTTCAATCAACATCAATACCCATCAAATTCATGTGAAAAAAATTCAAAGCTCTTTAATCACCATGGCTTCCAAAATTAGGTTCCTCAAATAATTCATCAACAACAAATATTCTTCCATAAATCAACTACCCATAACATCCTTTCAAAGTTTAAGGAAGCAAGAATGGAAAATACACACTTACCACCTTTGAGGCTTGACCAAATCTTAACCTAAACCTTTCTTTCTTGCTTTCTACATGCTTCCTATGGTGTGGACAATAACTTTAGTGAAGGGAGTATTGAATAATCATAGCTTGATGATGGAAGTCTTGAGCTCCATGCAAGGTGCAACCATGGAGGAAAATGAGAATTCACTTTCGGCAAGGTGATGAGAAGGTTGAAGATGAAGTGAAAAATGTCTGATTCATGTCACTAAGTGGTCTTATATCTGTCCACTAATGTCCCACTAAGTCCCATTAATTATTAATTAACATTATAATAATCAAAAGTTATCTTAATTGCCATAATGCCCTCATAATTCCTTTAATTACATTATGTGTTATATTTCTTATTTTCATGGCATTTTCAAAGTTTAATACTACTTATTTTTAATAAACATTTAGGTCGAAAGTCAACTCAGACTGTCAATTGACTAAAATGCCCCTATTCAGGTTGCATTCCCAATTTTTCGATAACACCGAGTTTTATCGTTTTCTCAATTTCTCGTCTTTCTTTGTACTAATTAATTAATTTTTCTTTGATATTTCTAATGGCATTTATACTTTAATAGACGTTTATTTATGTCTTACAAATATTTTTCAGGGTTTCCCGCGGTCCAGGACTAGTCAATGGTCCACGCCGCAACTTCCCGGTGCGGTCACCAATCGCTATGGTTTTCGGCTCCTTTAACTTGGTTACATTTCATTGCTATTATTTTTCCTTTGTTTTTTTCTTGTATTTCATTATTTTATGTCTCCTCACTAATATTTAAGTGTAGTTCTAAGCATCCTAGCTATCCAGACCACACTGGTCACCAGAACAGTAGAACGTACTACCGAACATAGGGGTGTTACAATTCTCCCCCCTTAAAATAAATTTCATCTCGAAATTTTACTTGGCATCAGTTTCTGAGCAGCTGTGGGTGTTGTCTCCTCATGTTCTCTTCCAAGGAGAAACTTTAAGGAATATCTTATTACCCACTGCATATTCAATATCTCTTCTCTTTCGATCAACATAGGACTTCTGATGATCTGATGCAGCCTTGAGTCGACCTCTGCAATCTGATCTTTTCCTCTGTACTAAATAATTTCTAGCCCAATCATCTTTCTTTCACCTACTTCATCCCAACATAGGGGAATTCTGCACTTTCTTCCATATAAAACTTCATATGGAGGCATCCCAATGCTTGATTGGTAGCTATTATTATAAGCAAACTCAATCAAAGGAAAATGTGTATCCCAACTACGTTCAAACTCAATCACACAAGCCCATAGCATATCCTCCAATATCTGAATTACCCTCTCAGACTGGCCATTTGTCTATGGTTGGAATGCCGTGCTAAAGTTCAATCTAGTTCCTAGGGCTCTCTGAAGACTACCCCAGAATCTAGAAGTGAACCTAGGATCTCTGGCTAATACAATTGATACTGGCACTCCATGCAGTTTTACAATCTCATTTATGTACAATCTGGCCAATCTCTCCAACTATAGTCCATCCGGACTGGCAAAAAGTGAGCAGACTTGGTTAGTCTATCAACTATGACCCATACTGCATCATGACTATTCTGTGTCCTCGGAAGTCTCATCACAAAATCCATAGTTATCCGTTCCCTTACAATGTTTCATAGGGTGCCATTTGTATGCTAGCTTGACACTTATTATTGTAAACAAATTCTGTTCGTGGGAGGTATCTGTCCCATCTCCCCTCGGATTCAAGGACACAAGTTCTCAGTATATTCTCGAGGGCTTATTACATTTTATAGGTTATTATTATCATTTCATTTCATTATTTACAGAAACTCAATGAGTTTCAGAATTTACTTGAATTACTTATTTCGACTGTCCATCCATCTGAGGATGATAAGTCGTACTGATATCTCTAAACTTATAGCAATTACTGTGGTACAGGTAGTTCACATTATTGTAACCGAGTTACTGACTCCAGCTACCTTACAAGTGTAGTCTTTCGATAGGCTAATTCTGAAGTTTTAAATGTCTGACTAAAATTTTCACATTTATTTCCCATAATAGTACTCTATTCGGGTGTAACTGTATCAATTCATAGATTACTTACAAATATTCTTATTTTATTGTACCATGAGGAAGCACGTAGCTTTACACAATAATCCTGTGTCGGTACTATAATCTGCAGCTTACAATACAAACATCGAGAACATTACATAGTCACTACGTTATAACCTCATGGACTAGGTTTTCTAACATCTTATCTGTACACTTATTTCCTTCTCTATCTTTTAAAGTCATATCAGTAGTCTCTTCATGTAATTATTTAAATTTAAAAATCATTACTTATATTTATGCTCAAGTAACCTATCAAAGCACTTACAGGTGTTACGTATCGCCGTCCCCGCAAGCCTCTTCTTTATCTTTGGTGGCAATTAAGGGTACCTATCAAAGCACCTGTAGGCGTTACTTATCGCCGTCCCTGTAAGCCCTTGGGTGGTACCTATCAGAGTACTTTACAGGGGTTACGTATCGCCATCCCTGCAAGCCCCCTGATACTGATATTCATTGTCTCTTAAAATCATATCCACTGTAACACCCTCCCGGTAACAACTCCGTACATTATACTGTTCCGGCGACCAGTGTTGGTCCGGACAGCTAGAACGATCGGAAAAATATTTAAACTAAAGTGAGGACCATAATTAACTCAAATATTAATAAGAAATATTTACTAAAAATTTTAGAAATAAAATACAACTAAGTTAAATGAGCCGGTGCCCAAGTGATGGGTAACCCAGAGGGAAGTTGCGGTTCTCGCAACTAGGAGCCTTAGACCCGGGGAAAAATTCATAAAATAATTTTTGGGACTCCAGAGAAGGGTCATTGAGGTCCCTATGGCATTAGAATGCCAAGAAAATATTTAGAAAAATTTTTCAATCGGTACAGACAATTTTGACCCGTTAAGCCAAACGGAGGGCATTTTGGTCATTTTGCCTTCAGAGGTGATTTTTGGCCGACTTGTCCAGTTGAGTAAATAATTATTATGACATAAAATATGAATTAATATTGATGAAAAATTTATAAAAAATTGAGAAATGAAAATAAGAAAACAAAAGTAAAAAGAAATGCAAGTTAATGAGAATTGTGACATCATAATGATGTCATTTAAAATTGTCCACCAATCACCATACAACCAATACACTTAAAACAAATAAAAGAGGCTGAAAATAGAAGAAAACAAATCATCTTCTTCCTTTGGACCAAACCAGCCGAAACCCTTCTCCCCTCTCCCTCCATTGATTTTCAACCAAAGCTTCAATTTCCATGCTTTCCTCACCCCAAAACCCTAAGTCACCTTCACTAAAACTTATCCACACACCCTAAGGAAGCTCTAGGCAGCCACAAAGAGGAGAAATTTTAGAGTTTTCACAAGTTCAATAAGTTGAGCAAAGAGGTTAGTGCTATAATTCTCTCTCACTCTTTTTAATTTTTGTTAAAGCATTAATTTAAATTAAGAAATTGTAAACATTTGAAGTAAATTGTACATGTTAGAGTATCTTCAATTTTTAGCAGCCATGAACTTTCTTGAGTTTGATGGCTTGAATGGAATTAAAATCTAGGGATATCCCTTGATGTGTATAAGTGAATAAAAGAGAAAAAAAAAACCTTAATGGCATGTATATTGTAAGATTTGAGAACTTAGGAATTAGGGTTTTGAGGGAAATTTGAGTTTCACTTATGTAATGGTGAATGAACATTTTAAGAGTCAATTAGTGACCATTTGAGGTAAGTTGGCCATAATTTGGAGTGAAGTATAGTGTTACAAATTGATTTGGTAGGCTGCCTAGTGTAACCAGTAGGGTGGCTGTGATTCCAGCCCACTTGGATAGCTATAACTTTGGCTGTGTAGGTTCAATTGGTGTTTGGCCAATTGGACATGAAACTAGACATATAATGACACAATTTTGGTGAAGAAACCATGCCCAAAAGACCAAAGCAAGTGGATCAAAAACTGGTCCCAATCCGGATGTCCTGCAACCAGAATCTGCAGAATGACCAAATGAACAGTAATTGTTTATTTTGCCATAACTCATTGTACAATGGGGAAATTGACTTGAAATTTTTACTGCAACAATTTAAGATATAGACAAACAACTTTCATGAAGAAACCTACCCCAAATTATGGCCAGAACATATCCAATAAGGCAGTTGCAGTCACTGTTCACTGCACTGTAGATATGGTCAATTCTGCAGTTTTGCAATCTGGCCAGCTGTGGTTTTTGGACAATATCTGGAGATACAAAACTCCAAATGGAGTGATTCAAAAAAAGAAATTCAACTAGACAAAATAAGGAACAACTTTCATGTTTACCATTTCCTCAAATTCCCACTGTAACAGTCACAAATGGAACAGTAAAATTGGGGTACAAAAACTGAAAATTCTGCTCCCTTAGTTCTAAGCTTAAAAATGGTATTGGTGATTAATTCCAACAAGTTTTGAATGCAAAATGTGGTACATTGGGGGTGTTAAAACCAATGTACCTATTTTCTATCCAAAATTCAACATTTTTGTTGACCAATGAAGTGAACCAAAACTTGAAATTCAAAAATTGAAGAATTCAAAAGTATCAAATGCCCTAGTATACCTAACAAGATCTGTTTGGATAGTTTGGCATGCCAATAGGGTTCAGTTAGCAGTACTGCACATGGCATTATGCCATTCTGTGATTTTATGGCTTTTAGCCATTCTGACCTTGTGTTGATATTTGGCCTTGTGCCTATTGTCATTACAGCTTATTAGCTGTTCTGTTGCACACCCGGAGATGCATACGTGACCGATGGTGTGACGACCCGAGGTACTAGATACCCAGTGCCAATTTACCCGTTTATCCAGTCCAGTCGTCCAGTATAGGTTACTTGGGCAACCAAAAGAATGAAAGTGGATAAAGTTAACAAAATAAATGATTATAACAAGTACAAAACCAGTAAAACATCGATACATTCAATACATATTTATTTTCTGCTATTTCCTTTTATTTTATTATTGCACCATTAAGCATTATTGCTTAGCGCGTTGCTTTTGCCACGCGTACGTTCTGGAGATACTGATCGAGAGCCCAGTAGACCGCAGACTAGGTGAGACCATCCTGCAGCTCTGCATAGTGTCTGTGTTACCTCACCATCTTCAGTGCATTGGTAGGACACTAGGTTTCATTTTGATATTTTGTAACTAATTTTTATTTTCTCATATGTAATTGAACTTATGAAATGTATTTTGATGTTCATGTAAATAATGAGAATTTTGTTTGTGAAGGGAAAAGTGAATGTTTATCTGTGATTTATACATGATTATCACATGAGATGAATGATTGAGAAATGAAATTGAAAAATGTTGAGATTTCGATATTGGAGTTTGAGATGATTGAATATGATTATTGGAAGTGTTTTTCCACGAGTTCAAGAACTGTTTTCTCCATTTTTAGCCGGTACTCTGCCGGATTTTCTATAAAATTTTCAGAACCTCAAATAAATTATAATTTCAATAAATGACTTAAATGAGTTATATTTTACAAGTTATATTCAAAACTATAATAAAAATAAATTAAGAAAGAATAAAAATGATTGAGATGAAGTAGAGTGTTCCGGTACACTGTGTGACATATCTTACTCGAATATACTGTAGACGGGTAAGGGGTGTCACATTTAGTGGTATCAGAGCACGGTTTAGGCGTTTCTGGGCCTAGATTGAGTCCATACCATGCATTACATTTGTAAGAGTCGAGGTGACACTAATGCAGATCTGTTTGTCTTTCTTATTTTGAATAGGATATGGACCCTACATCTCAGAGGGCAGTTGAGGAGGAAGTGGAGAGTCATGCTCCACCTGCAGCAGCTGAGACTGGGGGTATGGGAGAACCTACTCCGCCAGCTCAAGCAGAGCCTGCTCAGCCTCCACAGGCCATGTTCCAACAAATGGCCGAATTCTTCAGACAAATGGATGGGGTAATGCCAGCAGTAGCACCACCACCACCACCTCCACAACCAAAATCGCATCTAGAAAAATTGAGAAAGTTTGGAGCTGTGGACTTCTTTAGCAAGAGAGAAGATGATTCTGTTGCAGCCGAGAATTGGTTGAACAGAACAGGCAGAGTTTTAAAACAACTCCACTGCACCCCAGAGCAAAATTTAGAGGCTGTTGTATCTCTGTTGCAAGATGATGCATATGAATGGTGGGACACGGTATCCAGTGAAGTGCAGCCAGAAGTTATAACTTGGGACTTCTTCCTCTCCGAATTTAAGAAGAAATATATGGGTAGTGTATACCTGGAAGAGAGAAGAAGAGAGTTCATTAATCTGAGGCAGAGACAGCTGTCAGTGGCCGAGTATGAGAAGGAATTCGTCAGATTAAGCCACTACGGAAGGGAGATAGTCCCTAATGAGGCTGAAAGGTGTAAGAGATTTGAAGAAGGATTAAATGACAATATAAAGATCATGATCACTGCCTTGGGAATCACAGACTTCACCAAGTTAGTGGAAGCTGCAATAAAGGTTGAAAAAGTAAGAATCAGTGAGCAGACTAGAAGGGAAAGACAACAGAAGAGGGGCCCAGGTCAGTCTAGTTCATCTCCTGCATCTGGGAAGAGGATCAAGGGTCCACCTGCACAGAGTTCAGGTCAGCCACATGGTCGAGTCGATCTCGGGGCCCAGCCACGCTTTACCCCTAGGAGAGGTCGGTCCACACCATCGGTGGGTAGCTCTCGAGGATGGGGTTCGAGGACCAGCCCGGCAACTTCTGCATGTCCACATTGCCTGAAGTGGCATAAGGGAGAGTGTTGGAGAGTGACTGGTGCTTGCTTAAGGTGTGGGTCAACAGAGCATCAGTTGAAGAACTGTCCACGCAGAACTACTACAACTGCTCCAACACAAGCAGACAGACCTGCTCCTGTACCACAAAGGGGTAGGAAATCGCCAAATCGATGCGATGGGACCATCACGAGGCACTGCATCGAGCGATGAGAGGCTGAGAGCAGACCACCTGCAAGAGCTTATGCCATTAGAGCTCAGGAGGAGCAAGATGCCCCAGACGTCATCAGGGGTACGTTCTCCCTCTACAATACATCTGTGCATGCATTGGTGGATCCAGGATCCACCCATTCATACATCTGCATCAACTTACCCGTAGAAAGGGGGATACTAGTAGGGGAGAGTGACCAAGACATTCTGGTCACAAATCCATTGGGCCACAGTGTAGTGGTGAACAAAGTATACAAGGGTTGCCCGTTAAGGATTCAGGGGTATGAATTCTTGGTAGACTTAATTGAGTTGCCTTTTCATGAGTTTGACGTGATTTTGGGAATGGACTGGTTGTCATGTCATCAGGCAATAGTTGATTGTAAATTGAAGAGAATTTCTCTGAAAACTTCTGAGGGTAATGAGATCACTGTTGTGGGTGAAAGGACAGATTTTCTGTCCAATGTCATCTCAACCACAGTTGCAAGAAGAATGATGAGAAAAGGCTGTGAAGCCTACCTAGCACATGTGGTGGATACTAGGCAGGCTAAGCCAAACCTAAGTGACATACCCACAGTAAGAGACTTCCCAGAGGTATTTCCTGAAGAGTTGCCTGGTTTGCCACCAGAAAGGGAAGTTGAATTTGCTATTGAGACACTGCCGGGTACAGCACCCATTTCCATTTCTCCTTATAGGATGGCACCCACTGAATTGAGGGAGTTAAAAACTCAGTTGCAAGAGTTACTTGATAAGGGGTTCATACGCCCCAGTGTGTCACCATGGGGAGCTCCAGTGCTGTTTGTGAAAAAGAAGGATGGCACTTTAAGGCTATGCATCGATTACCGGCAGTTGAATAAAGTGACTGTGAAGAACAAATATCCGTTGCCTAGAATTGATGATCTGTTTGATCAGTTGAAGGGAGCAGGAGTATTTTCTAAGATTGATCTCAGATCAGGGTACCATCAGTTGAGGGTGAAGGATGTAGATGTGCCCAAGACTGCATTCAGAACCCGATATGGGCATTATGAGTTCCTAGTGATGCCCTTTGGCCTAACAAATGCACCAGCAGCATTCATGGACCTTGTGAACCGTATCTTCCATCCACACTTAGATCGGTTCGTAGTGGTCTTTATTAATGATATTTTGGTGTATTCCAATACCAGGGAAGAACATGATGAGCATTTGAGGATTATTCTGCAAACCCTGGGAGAAAAGAAGCTGTATGCTAAGTTGTCCAAGTGTGACTTTTGGTTGAATGAGATTGCATTTCTTGGACACATAGTGTCAGCTGATAGGATTAGGGTGGATCCCAAGAAAATAGAAGCAGTGATGGAATGGAAGCCTCCCAGGAATACAACTGAGGTCAGAAGCTTCTTGGGGCTAGCTGGGTATTACAGAAGATTTGTGAAGGGATTTTCCTTAATAGCTGCTCTAATGACCAAGTTGTTACACAAGAATGTCAGATTTGACTAGAATAGCAAGTGTCAGACCAGTTTTGAGAAGTTGAAGGCTATGTTGACAGAGGCACCAGTGTTAACATAGCCAGTGTCAGGAAAGGACTTTGTGGTCTACAGTGATGCCTCTCATAATGGGTTAGGGTGTGTATTGATGCAAGAGGGGAAGGTGGTCGCTTATGCTTCCGAGCGACTAAGGCCACATGAACAAAATTACCCTACCCATGATCTAGAGCTTGCAGCAATTATCTTCGCATTGAAGATATGGAGGCATTACTTGTATGGTGAAAAGTGCTACATTTACACGGACCACAAAAGCCTGAAATACTTGCCAACCCAGAAGGAGCTCAACCTTAGACAGAGACGATGGATTGAGTTCCTGAAGGACTATGATTGTATAATTGACTACCATCCTGGGACGGCAAATGTAGTTACTGATGCTTTGAGCAGAAAGTCCATCACAACTTTGAGATCATTGAATGCCCGTCTAACTTTGATTCGAGATGGAGCTATTTTGGCTGAGTTGCAAGTGAGGCCAAACCTGCTACAGCAGATTTTAGATGGGCAAAAGGCAGATGAAAAGCTAATGGCTATTATGAGTAAAATCCCAGAGGGAAAAGCAACTGACTATGGGGTGAAAGCAGATGGGTGTCTGTATTACAAAGGAAGACTGTGTGTACCAGATAATGGGGAATTGAAGGCGATGATCTGAAAGAGGCACACACCAGTGTATATGCTATGCACCCAGGAAGTATAAAGATGTATCATGATCTGAAGCTTCAGTATTGGTGGCCTGGTATGAAGAAAGACATAGTTGACTATGTGACTAAATGCTTGACATGTCAGCAAGTCAAGGCAGAACATCAAGTTGCATCAAGTTTGCTACAGCCTATACGCATACCTGAATGGAAATGGGATCGGGTCACCATGGATTTTGTAAGTGGTCTACCTCTCACCCAGAAGAAACATGATGCAGCATGGGTGATAGTGGATAGATTGTGAAGTCGCACACTTCTGCCCGATTAGATGACTACTCACTGGAGAAGTTAGCAGAATTGTATATCAGTGAAATAGTTAGACTGCATGGAATTCCATTTTCCATCATATCTGATCGAGACCCAAGGTTTACATCGAGATTTTGGAAGAAGTTACATGAGTCCTTGGGTACACAACTCCACTTCAGCACAGCTTTCCATCCTCAGACGGATGGGCAATCCGAAAGAGTAATCCAGGTAAACAATTGAAACCAATGGAATTAATACAAATATTGAATTAAAATGATAATAATAACATGAAATATATGTCAGGTCCTTGAGGATATGCTGAGGAGTTGTGTCATTGAGTTTCAAGGAAGTTGGGATAGATACCTCCCACTGGCAGAATTTGCATACAATAATAGCTACCAAGCTAGTATCCAAATGGCCCCGTATGAAGCACTGTATGGGAGAAAATGTAGAACTCCAGTGTGTTGGACTGAATTGGGTGAAGACAAACTGGTGGGGCCAGACCTGGTGAAACAGACTAAGGAGAAAGTGAAACTAATCAAAGGCAATCTGAAGGTTGCCTCAGACAGACAGAAATCTTATGCCAACCTGAAGAGAAAAGAAATAGAATATGCGGTTGGCGACAAAGTGTTCCTCAAGGTATCACCGTGGAAGAAGGTATTGAGGTATGGAAGGAAAGGTAAGTTAAGCCCTAGGTTCATTGGCCCATATGAAGTCATTGAACGTGTGGGTCCAGTGGCCTATAGGCTAGCTTTACCACCAGAGCTGGACAAGATCCATAATGTGTTCCACGTGTCCATGCTCAGAAGATACCGCTCAAATCCTTCACATGTCATCTCCAGGGAAGAAATTGAAATACAGCCGGATTTGACATATGAAGAAGAACCTCTACGGATCCTGGCTCAGGAAGTGAAAGAATTGAGGAATAAGCGGATTCCACTCGTGAAAGTACTTTGGAGGCACCACAACACCGAGGAGGCAACTTGGGAAAGTGAAGAGACGATGAGGCAACAGTTCCCTCAACTGTTTGCATCAGGTAAATTTCGAGGACGAAATTTAAATTAGAGGGGAAGAGTTGTAACACCCTCCCGGTAACAACTCCATACATTCTACTGTTCCGGTGACCAGTGTTGGTCCGAACAGCTAGAACGATTGGAAAAATATTTAAACTAAAGTGAGGGACCATAATTAACTCAAATATTAATAAGAAAAATTTACTAAAAATTTAGAAATAAAATACAACTAAGTTAAATGAGCTGGTGCCCAAGCGATGGGTAACCCAGAGGGAAGTTGTGGTTCTCGCAACTAGGAGCCCTAGACCTAGGGAAAAATTCATAAAATAATTTTTGGGACTCCAAAGAAGGGTCATTGAGGTCCCTATGGCATTAGAATTCCAGGAAAATATTTAGAAAAATTTTTCAATCGATACAGACAATTTTGACCCGTTAAGCCAAACGAAGGGCATTTTGGTCATTTCGCCTTCAGAGGTGATTTTTGGTCGACTTGTCCAGTTGAGTAAATAATTATTATGACATAAAATATGAATTAATATTGATGAAAAATTTATAAAAAATTGAGAAATGAAAATAAGAAAACAAAAGTAAAAAGAAATGCAAGTTAATGAGAATTGTTACATCATGATGATGTCATTTAAAATTGTCCACCAATCACCATACTACCAATACACTTAAAACAAATAAAAGAGGCTGAAAGTAGAAGAAAACAAATCATCTTCTTCCTTTGGACCAAACCAGCCGAAACCCTGCTCTCCTCTCCCTCCATTGATTTTCAACCAAAGCTTCAATTTCCATGCTTTCCTCACCCCAAAACCCTAAGTCACCTTCACTAAAACTTATCCACACACCCTAAGGAAGCTCTAGGCAGCCACAAAGAGGAGAAATTTTAGAGTTTTCACAAGTTCAATAAGTTGAGCAAAGAGGTTAGTGCTATAATTCTCTCTCACTCTTTTTAATTTTTGTTAGAGCATTAATTTTAATTAAGAAATTGTAAAAATTTGAAGTAAATTGTACATGTTAGAGTATCTTCAATTTTCAGCAGCCATGAACTTTCTTGAGTTTGATGGCTTGAATGGAATTAAAATCTAGGGATGTCCCTTGATGTGTATAAGTGAATAAAAGAGAAAAAAAAAAACATTAATGGCATGTATATTGTAAGATTTGAGAACTTAGGAATTAGGGTTTTGAGGGAAATTTGAGTTTCACTTATGTAATGGTGAATGAAAATTTTAAGGGTCAATTAGTGACCATTTGAGGTAAGTTGACCATAATTTGGAGTGAAGTATAGTGTTACAAATTGATTTGGTAGGCTGCCTAGTGTAACCAGCAGGGTGGCTGTGATTCCAGCCCACTTGGACAGCCATAACTTTGGCTGTGTAGGTTCAATTGGTGTTTGGCCAATTGGACATGAAACTAGACATATAATGACACAATTTTGGTGAAGAAACCATGCCCAAAAGACCAAAGCAAGTGGATCAAAAACTGGTCCCAATCTGGATGTCCTGTAACCAGAATCTGCAGAATGACCAAATGAACAGTAATTGTTCATTTGGCCATAACTCATTGTAGAATGGGTCAATTGACTTGAAAGTTTTACAGAAACAAGTTAAGATATATACAAACAACTTCCATGAAGAAACCTACCCCAAATTATGGCCAGAACATATCCAATAAGGCAGTTGCATTCACTGTTCACTGCACTGTAGATATGGTCAATTCTACAGTTTTGCAATCCGGCCAGCTGTGGTTTTTGGACCATATCTGGAGCTAAAAAACTCCAAATGGAGTGATTCAAAAGAAGAAATTCAACTAGATAAAATAAGTAACAACTTTCATGTTTACCATTTCCTCAAATTCCCACTGTAACAGTCACAAATGGAACAGTAAAGTTGGGGTACAAAAACTGAAATTTCTGCTCCCTTAGTTCTAAGCTAAAAAATGGTATTGGTGATTAATTCCAACAAGTTTTGAATGCAAAATGTGGTACATTAGGGGTGTTAAAACCAATGTACCTATTTTCTATCCAAAAGTCAACATTTTTGTTGACCAATGAAGTGAATAGTGACACCAAAACTTGAAATTCAAAAATTGAAGAATTCAAAAGTATCAAATGCCCTAGTATACCTAACAAGATTGGTTTGGATAGTTTGGCATGCCAATAGGGTTCGATTAGCGATCGCACATGGCATTATGCCATTCTGTGATTTTATGGCTTTTAGCCATTCTGACCTTGTGTTGATATTTGGCCTTGTGCCTATTGTCATTACAGCTTATTAGCTATTCTGTTGCACACCGGGAGATGCATACGTGACCGATGGTGTGACGGCCCGAGGTACTAGATACCCAGTGCCAATTTACCCGTTTATCCAATCCAGTCGTCCAGTATAGGTTACTTAGGCAACCAAAAGAATGAAAGTGGATAAAGTTAACAAAATAAATGATTATAACAAGTACAAAACCAGTAAAACATCGATACATTCAATACATATTTATTTTCTGCTATTTACTTTTATTTTATTATTGCACCACTAAGCATTATTGCTTAGCGCGTTGCTTTTGCCACGCGTACGTTCTGGAGATACTGATCGAGAGCCCAGTAGACCGCAGACTGGGTGAGACCATCCTGCAGCTCTGCATAGTGTCCGTGTCACCTCACCATCTTCAGTGCATTGGTAGGACACTAGGTTTCATTTTGATATTTTGTAACTAATTTTTATTTTCTCATATGTAATTGAACTTATGAAATGTATTTTGATGTTCATGTAAATAATGAGAATTTTGTTTGTGAAGGGAAAAGTGAATGTTTATCTGTGATTTATACATGATTATCACATGAGATGAATGATTGAGAAATGAAATTGAAAAATGTTGAGATTTCGATATTGGAGTTTGAGATGATTGAATATGATTATTGGAAGTGTTTTTCACAGGTTCCGAAGAACTGTTTTCTCCATTTTTAGCCGGTACTCTGCTGGATTTTCTATAAAATTTTCAGAACCTCAAATAAATTATAATTTCAATAAATGACTTAAATGAGTTATATTTCACAAGTTATATTCAAAACTATAATAAAAATAAATTAAGAAAGAATAAAAATGATTGAGATGAAGTATAGTGTTCCGGTACACCGTGTGACATATCTTACTCGAATATACTGTAGACGGGTAAGGGGTGTCACATCCACCATATGTTGTCAATCCATGACTTTCCATGTAGGCAGTACTGCTATCTATAATTTCTAATTGGTATACCAATCGATCCATACAATATAAATAAGCCTAGGTTTACTTTGAGCAATTAAGCATTATCAATTATCTAACAAAATCTTCATATTCATGTATTGTAGAAAAGGTGGGTCCCATATCACTATTTCATGTGATTTAGCATGTAGTGATAATGAAATTTCCATATCAATGTACAGTGGAAAAGTGGGTCCCACATACCTATTTCAAGTAATTTAGTTTATAGTGACTTAGTAGGGATAAGCCAATAATGTTTTTCAAGAACCTTTCTTTAGGTTCAATTTCGAGATTTTAACTTTGCATATCACTTTGGACAGCTTGTGGCCACTCTTTGGCCCCATTTCCTAAAAGGAAATTGTTCTTTTATGTCTTGCTTTTATTTCCCAATGACTATTCGAGCTCTGACTCATAGGTTTCTCCTTTTTCTATATTTCACGTTGCCCTTGTGGTGGTGGGTTTGTACTTGGGCTTGGGCTGACAGAGTATCAGCAATTTGTTGAAAAAAAGTGGCCATTTGCTGGGCCATTTGTGCAGTAATTTATACCGGCAAAACTAGTACAGTCAGGCCTTCAACACTTTGTGGGGCTGGGGCCTCAACTTGTACTTCTGCCATCACAGACTGTTCTATTGTCTCATTCTTCTCTTTCATATCTTTTCACAAGATTTTCTATTCTTGTACAACCAACACAAGGAGATTCCTCTCCATTAGTTCATATTTATGATATAAATGTACTATATGTATCAAACATTTGAGCAGTTGTAGTTACCGACAAAAAGATTTCAATTTCACAGTTCAAAATTTACATTAAAACCATTACTCTGATACCACAAAACATGTCACACCCTACTCCTCCGTAAGATGTAACATGATCCCATAGTACACCTAATGAATTACCGTACTTCGCCTACCGATAACCCATTAGATATACTACAAGGGATTTTAAAATAATTTTCGTGAAATTTAAATCATCGATTAAAATTTGGTGTTATAATTTTTTTTCAAAATTTTGGCAAAGTGCCGACTGTGTTTTGAGAAAACAGTTCTTCAAACCTGAAAAGGAAAAACACTCCCAATATGTTTTCTCAAATACAACTCTGAGAAACTTCATTTCATCTCACAATTCAATCTCAATAATCAATCATTTCATTTTCAAACCAACCTCATCATAAAAGAAACATTTCATTGATTACAAGACTCAAAAATTAATATTACAAAACTATTCAGGTAAATGAAATCTCAAATTTTCATTTACAATAATTTACATTTAATTACATACCAAAATATTTTACAAGAGTTTTTATACAACTGCTCAAATAATTTACATACATATTATTACATGCATACATCAAAACCTGTGTACATGGGTATACCTGGAGCTTATCTGAATGTCTCTTCAAAGAAGCTTATTTAATTGCTCTATGCTCTTTTCACTCGCGATAGCATATAAAGCTATCACTGAGTGGTGAACTCAGTGGTGCACAACTATAACTTAAAACATAGTTCAATATACCTTAGCAAAATTACAGTAATTAATTTGGAAATCAGGATACTCATCAAATTCCAAAAATCAAATTATTCATTGCCAATAAAATAAATCATTTGTATGAAATGACTTTGATCACGAAATTCAATTTATCAAATCACAACTAAACATTTAAGGTAATTCCAACAAAATCAATTATACATAAATCATAATTGAAATCACAATTCTTTACTATTCAAAAACCATTCTTTATCTCAAAAGTCGTTCTTTATCTTAAAAACCATTCTTTATCTCACTAACTATGCAAGACTAATCCGAAAGGGCCATCTTCGGGCTGATTCTAACTCCCTATGGTCAGGGAGGTCAAATCGGATTCTAACTCCCTATGGTCGGGGAGGTCGAATCATCGTGCACAGTACACATCATAATAATGAAACTTTCAAAAGGGCCATAACATAAAACTTAGATGTAACCTCTAATAAGAGGAGAATCTAAGCCTGTGCACGTACCATGGTAATCAAAACATAACTAACTCCATTGTCTTCTCAACAAAAGAGAGAGATGGGTAATAACCTAGTCAAGCATCTACAGTGAGATATAAAACAATATCACAATCCTTTTAGTGAGCATAAATCACAATACAATTCGATTCAAAGTCAATTCCAATATCCAATAATTTTTATGCTTATCACAATTCAAATCATAAATTTGCATTTTTCCATGCAAATTGCCCATCACAATTCAAAACATGTTCTATCACAATTTTTCAAAACATAATTTATTCAATTCACAACAATGCTTAATACTTGTGGAAATACCATTTCACAAAGCTAAATTCATATATACTATAACAATTTCAATAATCATTGAATTAAATCCAATGCTTGTTAAACATAATACATAAAAAAAAATATGTCATTTAATCATATGAAATATTCAAAACAAAATCAGTTAAAAAAAACTAGTTGTGCACAAACCTCTAATAAATATCTCTTGGTCCTAACTCAGTGTTTCCTTCCCCTCCCCTGAGTCTTTGCTAACTGAAACCCACAATTTGAAGTGTTTCAGTACTCATTTAAACTGTCTCTAACAATAAGACTTAATAATTAATTCATTGAATTCTATTATTTTCCTTAGTCAACCTAAAATGTTGACCCTCAATGCACTCTAGATGAATTAGGCTTAATGTTATCAATATGTCACATTTTATAGCCTTTTAGTGTTGGTATATGTTACCAAATTCACTTTCAAGTATATTGAATTTTATTGTAATTTTTTGAATTTCGGTGTATTATTTTGACCTAGCAGGACGACCTAGTTCCCTCGGTTTTCGGGTTTTGGTCCAAACTAAAAACTTATAGGTATATGTCTTATTGCACGCATGGAGAAATTTCAGGTCATTTTGAGTTGTGTAGACCAAGTTATGGTCAATTTACCAATGCTGGACAGAATGTACCAAAATGGTAACTTAGGTCATTTTTAGGTAACTTTTGGTTCGGCCAGTTTTTATACCCGAAATTGTGAAGCTATATAACTTGCTTATGGTCATCTCTGGGTGTTGATGTCTTTATAAGAATTGTAGATATATGTCTAAACTATTCATGGTAAAAATTTCAGGTCAATTGGACCTGTTTTGAATGAGTTATGGCAAAAAAACTAACTGCTGCCCAAATGGTCAATTTTCAGGCTTTCAAGTCACTAATCTGGATTTGGTAATTTTTCAAGTCACCTTCTAGGCAGAATTTTGGTAAGCTTCCTTCATGAAAGTTGGCACATTTTTGTGCCTAGTTTCACTTCCAATTGGTCTCATACCAATTGAAGTCACACACTTAAGGTTCTAAGCAAAAACATACCCTGCTCTATTACACATTATTCATCCTTTACCAATTACACATTCAACACTTACCAAGTTAACTCTTTCATGCTAATTCTGATTTGATATGGTACCAAATCCATTCCTTACTTCATATTATAGTTAATTTGGGCAGTATATAACCAATTAACAATACAACAATTACAATTCCAATTCACCAAATCCAATTCTAACAATACATACACATAATCACTCCTAACCATAACATATAACTTCTCCACTATCATAACATATAACTTCACCACTAATTTACATACACATTTAGCAATCTTTAGGACCACAATTCATCAAACAACTTCATGAATTCTAGCATTCTTCAAGAAGTTAACAAGCTGTCGAATTGTAAAGCCTCCCATAATTGCTTTCAAGCTCCAATTTTCACTTGGTCCATCATCACATGTACATGAAGTTAACTTACTAAAATCTTAAATCACATTAGTCAATATTAATTCTACACAATACATGTAAGAATAGTTCATTTAGTATAAAATTCCATAGCTGTCAATTTAGGCAATTACATAGAAAATTTCAAACTCAAAATAAATTTCCAATTCAAGTACTTAACTTTAATATACACTAATAATTAACCTACTAGAACTTTTATTTACTTCAATCAACATCAATACCCATCAGATTCATGTGAAAACAATTCAAAGCTCTTTAATCACCATGGATTCCAAAATTAGGTTCCTCAAATAATTCATCAACAACAAAAATTCTTCCATAAATCAACTACCCACAACATCCTTTCAAAGTTTAAGGAAGCAAGAATGGAAAATACACACTTACCACCTTTGAGGCTTGACCAAATCTTAACCAAAACCTTTCTTTCTTGCTTTCTACATGCTTCCCATGGTGTGGAGAATAACTTTAGTGAAGGGAGTATTGAAGGATCATGGCTTGATGATGGAAGTCTTGAGCTCCATGCAAGGTGTGGCCATGGAGGAAACTAAGAATTCACTTTCAGCAAGGTGATGAGAAGGTTGAAGATGAAGTGAAAAATGGTTGATTCATGTTACTAAGTGGTCTTATATCTGTCCACTAATGTCCCACTAAGTCCCATTAATTATTAATTAACATTATAATAATCCAAAGTTATCTTAATTGCCATAATGCCCTCATAATTCCTTTAATTACATTATGTGTTATATTTCTTATTTTCATGGCATTTTCAAAGTTTAATACTACTTATTTTTAATAGGCACTTATGTCAAAAGTCAACTTGGGGTGTCAATTGACCAAAATGCCCCTATTCGGGTTGCATTCCCGATTTTTCAGTAATACGTAGTTTTGTCATTTTCTCCATTTCTCGTCTTTCTTTGTACTAATTTATTAATTTTTCTTTGATATTTCTAATCATATTTATACTTCAATAGACATTTATTTATGTCTTAAAAATATTTTCTAGGGTTCCTCACTGTCCAGGGCTAGTCAACGGTCCACGCCGCAACTTCCCGATGCGGTCACCCATCGCTATGGTTTTCGGCTCATTTAACTTGGTTACATTTCATTGCTATTATTTTTCCTTTGTTTTTTCTTGTATTTCATTATTTTATGTCTCCTCATTAATATTTAAGTGCAGTTCTAGGCATCCTAGCTATCCAGACCACATTGGTCACCGGAACAGTAGAATGCACTACCGAACATAGGGCTGTTACATTGATAGCAAGAAAATAAAATCAACTTGGATCTTAAACCCAGAGGTTGATAACAGGAAATTAAAATCAACTTGGATCTTAAACCCAGAGGTTGATAATAGGAAATTAAAATCAACTTGGATCTTGAACCTAGAGGTTGATAGCAGGAAAATAAATGCTGAAAATTAAAATCAACTTGGAACTTGAACCCAGAGGTTGATAGCAAGAAAATAAAATCAACTTGGATCTTAAACCCAGAGGTTGATAACAAGAAATTAAATGCTGAAAATTAAAATCAAGTTGAATTTAACTTAGACAACTATCGTAAATAAATTTTGCGTATATACCTCAAATGCTCGCAAAGCAATCTGATGCATGGTGTTATCCCAAACGAAGTTTACTTAACAAGATCCTGAAGATAAACGATTGATGGAAAAGGTCGAGGCTTGGCCCATGATTTTCTCTAGCATGCTTTTTTGGCTTTTACTTCTTACCGTTCATGACTAAAAGTGCCCCTTTTGGGTTTTCACTCCTAGTTTTTTTTTTTCTTTTTCGACTCCCTTTTTAAGGGCATCATTTCAGATTTTCACCCTTCGCTCATTTTGCAGGAAGTGCCTTTTCAGGTTTTCACCTTCTTTTCCTCATTTTGCTAAGAGCGCCCTTTTGGGTTTTCACTCTTATCCTTTTTTTTTTTTTTTTTGTAGCATCCTTACCGGTTTCCGCTTCTTATATGCACCAGTTGCTCGATGATTATCTGCCCCCCTGTAAATCTCAGAGTAAAGCATATAAAGTTACCTATGTTTTGATTCTTCTTATAAAAAGCTTTTAATAAATTAATAGCGCATAAACCAAAGTGGGTAAAACATACACAAATTTATTCATGGTGTAAGAAGATAATTATATTGTGGTTTTGCAATCAAAAGTATGAGGGTACAACTTTATGAAAAAGGATACAAGGATAAATCTTAGAAATGCCCTTAGTTAACTTTGAAGTCTCGTAATTGTCATCATTTTAAGTGACCTCTTGCAAAGCGAACTGTGCATTTTACTATCCCCAGATCTTGGAATCCTCTTTGCCTCTTTGTTGTCTTTGGCTAGAAGCACCCTTTCAGGTTTTCACTCTTGGCTTCCCTTTTTTTAACTCCCTTTTTTAGGGTGTCCTTTCAGATCTTCACCCTTTGCTCATTTTGCAGAAAGCGCCTTTTCAAATTTTTGCCTTCTTTCCCTCATTTTGCTAAGAGCGCCCTTTCGAGTTTTCACTCTAACCCCCCCCCCCCCTTTTATGCATAATAACTTTTCACGGCATTCGAATTCACCAGCCTTGGTAATTCTTCCACATCCATATGAGTTAAGATGAGTGCACCACCGAAAAATGCCTTTTTAACCACATAAGGCCCTTCATAAGTTGGTGACCATTTACCCCGGGGATCACTCTGATTTGGGGGTGTAACACCTTCATTTGTATAGCCTGGTATATTTTACTGTTCCAGTGATCGGTGTCGGTCCGGACAATTAAGGGAATTAGAACTATACTTAAGACAACTAGATAAACCATAAACATAAATAATTAGTAATATTTAATTAGTTAAGTATAAATAAGAAAAACAGAACATAAGAAGTTAAACGAGCCGAGAGTCACAGCGATAGGTGACCTTCTCGGGAACAACTGCGAAGTCATTTTCAACTAAAATTTCGAACTATAAAATGTGATGCCGCGGTCCTTAGGACCCTTATAAACATAGTGGAAAAGAGAAAATCATGAAAAAGAACTATTAAGCAGTCAAATAATTAGGTTAGGGAGTCGGAAGAAATATTGAATTATTTGCAAACCGGGAAGAACCGACAAGGGGCAATTTGGTCAATTGACCCCGAGAACTGACTCCTGACCTAACTGTCAAATAAAATCGGAGACAAGAAAATTTCAGAATCGAGAATTAAATTAAAGAACTAATAGAAAAAAAAAAAAGAAAATGGAAAAGTCAAAAGGTGATGACATCATGCATGACTTCATGCATGATGCAATAAAAACAATACTTAATATATTTATTTAATTGGGATTTTTGGGTCTTCCATAAGGATAAAACAAAACAAAAGAAAAAAAATAAAAAAATTCATTTAGTCATCTTTTTTTTTTCCCTGTTGCCGCCTCCCATTCTTCTCTCTCCCTCACCATTGCAAACTCCATTAAAGCTTGTCTTCAAGCTTTGAAACCCTCACTAAACCTCAACTTCTCCCATACTCGCTTCACAAAAACTTGTTCTAGTCACTTGGGAAGGAGCTTTACAACAAAAAGAAAAAGAAAGGAAGAAGTTTTGAAGAAAAAAAAATTCTACATAAAAGGTTAGTAATCAAATTTGATAATTTGAGTTTGATTCTTACATTTCTAACTTATTGAGCTTGTAAATAAACTTAAAATGGAAAGAAAATTTGTTGAGGGATTATATAGAATTTTGGACAGCTAGAGTTTGGTTGGAGAAAGTATAAATTTGTTTGAGCTAAACATGTTAGGAAGCTTAATTGAGTTAAGGGAGCATGTTTATAAGTGTTTAATAAGCTAAATGCAACAAATGACATGAATTAGGGTTTTGGACATTAGGGTTTAGAGACCAAAAATGTGCAAAAGTGCTAAATGATGTCTTTGACATAGTTTAAGGAAATAAATGACCATTTGTGACCTAATTAAGTGTGTTAGAAGTGTTTGAATCAAAGCCAAATTCGGATTGGGTATGCACCATGACCAAAAGTCAACTTTGAGGGACTAAAAATGGAATTTTACAAGTCCAATTGGTATGAGACCAATTGGGAATGAAAATAGGCACTAAATGACACAATTTTCATTTAGGAAGCATGCCCAAAAAGTGACTAAAACCTAGTGAACAAATTGACTAAAGTTGAAAAATTGCAGTCGCTCGCACAAACTGACCAAATGAACAGTGTTTATTCATTTGGTCATAACTCGAGCTAGGCAGGTCAAAATGACCTGAAATTTTACCAGTGGTTAGATGAGATATAGACCTAAAACTTTCATGAAGAACACAAACCCAAATTGTGCCATTAACCCAATCAAATTACTGAGCAAATTTGGATCACTGAATCTGCAGAACTGCAGATTACCATATGAATAGTAAAGTTTCAATGGCTATAACTCTCTCTAGAAAACTCCAATTTAGGTGATTCTTAAACCGATGGAAACCTAAGGCATAGTAGAACATTTCATATGGAGAAAATTAGACCAAATTTTGGACTTAACTTGGTCAAATTGCTGAACGAAGTTGGATCAATAAATCTGCAGAACTAAATTCTGTAGCATGAACAGTAAAAGTAATTTGCATATAACTTGAGCTGCAAAACTCCAATTGGAGTGATTCAAAAAGGAGAATAAACTTAAGACAATAAGGAACATTTTCTATGGAGGAAGTTTTACCAAATTCCAACAGTAAAATGACCAATGGAACAGTGCAACCTAGACACCAAAAACTGAAAATTGACAATTTTGCCTAAAAGACTTAAGTGTTGAGAAAATGACCAAAACTAACAAGTTTGGTGACCAAAATGTGATATGTGGGTGAAGTTGGAATTCCCATACCTATTAAGCCTTAGAAAGTCAACAATTTGACTTGAATATTGTAGTGAATAGTAACCCGAAACACAAAAATTATAAAACATCGAGTTTAGCAGATATAAGCTAGATAAAAGTGAAATTAAATTTATTTTTGAATTTATGTTAAGTTATGGTATTGAAATACTGTGAAACTATGTGTTTCAGCTGAAAAGGACTTGAAAGCTCTAAGAGACTGAGTCAAGGCCTAGAGGCGACTCACGTCAGGTCTGTGCACAATAATTCTTATTTAAATATTTTATTTTTGAAAATTGACTTCTGTGTTAATTATGTATTATGTTGCCATTTTCTGATCGCAAATATGACTTTAGAAACTGATTAGATTTCTCACAAATTATTTGATTACATTGTTTTGAATTGATTTTGTGTTCACACTTAGCATGACAATGCCTTATTATTCCTCCTCCATTTATGGGGTGAGATCGATTATTTTCCTCCCTCTCTGGTTTACTATTTGAGGTTGTAGATCGAATGAGTACTCATTAGCTAGCTAGCCACCTCCCTTATTGATTTCGATTAGTGGGGTTTTAGATTGCTTTGTCGTGGTGTACAACACGGCATTGATCGGAAATTTTGTGTAATGGCTTAAGTTGTGCATGATTTGGCAACACTGTGTTTATTGAACTATTTGACCAAATTGTGTTATTATGAATTTTAGTAACCTGTGAATTGTGATTGAGAAATATTTAAATTGTGATTTGATAATGAATGATTTATGTATTATATTTTAAATTTTTATTGTGCACCACTGAGTATTTTTATACTCAGCGATAGCTTATTTTGCTATCGCAGATAAGAGCAAAAAGAAAGCAGCAGAGTGAGCTGCGGGATTGACAAGAACTCTTGATCATTTTTGTACGGGTATTGTTTTATACCCTTATAATTATTTTGATGTAAATACTGTAATGTCATAAGTATCAATGTAAAGTGAGCAGTTGTATAATAAATTGTAATGATATTACTTTTGAATTTTATATCTGTAAAGTTAAATTGTGCATACAATATTGATGGAATGATATGAAATAGTTTGTTTTGAAAATTTTGAGATGTATTGACTTGAGAATATTTGGAGGTTGGGAGTTAGGAAAAATTCATTGGAAGTGCTTTTTACAGGTTTTGAAGAACGGTTTTCTCCAAATATAAACGGAACTCTGTCAAAATTTTTATAAAATTTGGGTAAAAATTTAAATGGACAAAATTTTTACTAGTTTATAAGCTTTAAATAAATGATTTTAATTCCTACCAAAATGCTCACCACTTCCAAAATACAAGAAAATAATTTTAAAATCCCTTGTAGTGTACTTAATAAATTATCGGTAAGTGAAGTTCGGTAGTTCATTAGATATTCTACGGAATCATGTTATGCCTTACAGAGGGGTAAGGTGTGATAGGAGGGATCTTTCTTAGGACTAGATCTCCTTATTGGAATTTGCGTAGGAGTACATTCTGTCACACGCTACCCCTCCGTAAGGCATAACATGATCCCGTAGTATACCTAATGAATTACGAAACTTCGCCTACTGATAGTTCATTAAATACACTACAAGGGATTTTAAGACTTTTTCTTATTTCTTTTTACAGTGGAGAGCACTTTTGACAGGTATTAAAAATTTTTAACTGAAGTGAAAACAAATAACAAATCTGAGTATCAGTGATTTCTGTAAAAATTTTGGCAGAGTGCCATCTGTATTTTTAATAAAGTAGATCTTCAAAAACCTGTAAAAAGCACTTCCAATATTTTTCTCAATCTCAAACTCCAATAAATTTGTTCAAAACAATAAATTTCTCAACATTATCAACTCAGTTCAACAATCAATTTTCCAGTGTTTCCAAAAGCTGCGATAAGATAAAAATATCACAATATTTTTGCAAGCCAAAATAATTTATAATTTTAGATTACAACTACTCAAGACCAAGTACAATATATATATATATATATATATATATATATATATACAGTGCACATACATTTCAACAAAAACTACACAATATGGTATACTCGATATACCCGGCGAAATCTCAAAATGTGGTACAAGCAGCCTACTCTGCTGCTCTGTCCGTCTGTCTACCTGCGACAACAATGAAAAAGCTATTGCTTAGCCAATGTCTCAGTGGTTCACAACATTAAAAAAATATAATTTAAAGCCATAAACCATAAATCATATGAAATGTGGATACTTAAAATCATAGTTAAATTCAAAAGACAAAGAATGCCATAAAGAATTTAAACTCCATTTCACAATATCACAATAAATGTCAAAAAATCATACACACAGCTTAATCATGATTCCATAGTCCAATTTGTCCCAAAAGCCGATGGCTAGTGAGAAATAACATAGCTAGCTAGCAATAATATGAGTACTCATCCTATTCGTCCTCAACAGGCACATACCTCAACACTTCAACCAGAGAGGGAATTCAAAGTCAATTCGTCCCACTAGACAAGCTAGCGAGAAATTCAATCAATATACATGATAGTTGTGGTTTCAAACCATTTACAATATTTTCCAAGTAATAAGTATCCATCAAATATCATTAAGACAAATGTTGACTCTTTAAACAATAACAAATAATTTGTCATAATTTATTTCAATTGAAAATTCAAAAGAAATAACTGTTGTGCACAAACCTCTGATAAATGCCTCTTAGCCCTGACTCAGTGTTTCTTTTCCCTTCCCTGAGTCTTTGCTAACTGAAACACACAATTTGAAGTGTTTCAGTACTCATTTAAACTGTCTCTAACAATAAGGTTCAATAATTAATTTATTTAATTCTATTATTTTTCTTAGTCAACCTAAAATGTTGACCCTCGATGCACTCTAGGTGAATTAGGTTTAATGTTACCAATATGTCACATTTTGCATTTCAATATGATACCAATATAGTGCAATTTACCATTTTTACAAGTTGGCATTCATTGCCAAATTATTTCAAGCATCATTGTATGTGAATGTCAAGTTCTCAATTTTTGTGTGCTAGATTGGTCTAGATTAAAGTCCCATTTCTCTTGGTTTTTAGCTTTTGGTCAAAAGAAAAATTTAGATCTATGTCTTATTGCACGCGGGGTAAAATTTTAGGTCATTCTGAGTTGTATAGACCAAGATATGGTCAATTTACCAAAGCTGGACAGATTGCATTAAAATGGTAACTTTAGGTCATTTCTGGTTCTGGCAAGTTTATACCTGAATTTGTACAAGCTATTTGACTTACTTATGGTCATTTCTGGATTTTGGTGTCTTCATAAGAGTTGTAGCTCTAGGTCTAATCTATTCATGGTAAGAATTTCAGGTCATTTGGACCAGTTTTGAGTGATTTATGGCCAAAACACTAACTGCTGCCCAAATGGTCAATTTTCAGGCTTTCAAGTCACTAATTCGGATTTGGTCATTTTTCAAGTCACTTTCTGGACAGAATTTTGGTAGACTTTCTTCATGAAAGTTGGCACATTTTGTGCCTAGTTTCACCTCCAATTAGCCTTATACAAATTGGAGCCACACACTTAGAGTTATAGGTCCATTTGCACACTGCCCTCTACATGCTTTTCAAACACCAAACCAAACACATGTTTACCAATTATATTTTCACTTCCCATACCATTCTGCATTTAGCACTAACCAAAACCATTCACTTCTTTACATTATAGGTCAACTTGAACAGAATATAACCACTTTAAAATACACCAAATGCAGTCACAATTTACAAAGTTCAAACCCAACAATATATACACATAAATACTTCTAATTATAACACATACTTCAATTAACAATTTGCCTACCTTATCACTATTATCCACACACATATATGCTGCCATTTTTTGTACAATATTTCATGAACTTAAACACTTCAATCTTCATCATGACGCTGCCACAAGTTTACACATACCCATCAACTTCCATTTTCATTTTTCAAGCTTACAAATCAAACTTTACACATGGAATTCAACTTCAATACACTTAAACATTTAAATCAACATTCAAACAACCACTTACATGCAAAGACAAGCTGTTCATGATGAAGTTTCATGGCTGCCGAAATGCTCCATCCCCAACAATTCATCAAACCTCAAACTTCTTTCATAAATCAAACAATCACAACCTTAGTTACACTTTTAATGAAACAAGGATTGAAAATAACCACTTAACTCTTTTGGACTTCTTCAAAACTCCACCAAAACTTATCTTTCTTGCTCCAAGTATGCTGCCCAAGGTATGGTGGTCAAGTTTAATGAAGGGAGCTAGTGAAAAGATGGCTAAATCAATGGTGGACTCAAGCTTAATGGTGGACGGCAATGGAGGATTCCATGGGATAAGAAATTCGGCCAAGGTGAGCTTGTGCAGAAGAGGAAAGTAATTGATCCTACACTTGTCCCACTTCACTCTTTAGGTGTCCCAAATATGGTTTTAGTGGAGCACTAATGTAGTATATTAGTTATTTATTCCAAAGTTTCTAAATTCTCACATTTTCCTGATTTCTTTTACTATTTAGATTATGTACCACCATTTTAATTTTCATGCTCTTTTCAAGGTTTAATATCATTTATTGTTAATGGACATTTAGGTCAAAAGACAACTCGTGGTGTCAAATGACCACAATGCCCCTATTTGGGTTGCATTCTCGATTTTTTGGTAACACCGAGTTTTGTTGTTTTCTCTATTTCTCGTTTTTCTTTGTACTAATTAATTAATTTTTCTTTAATATTTCTAATGACATTTATACTTCAATAAGTCTTTAATTATGTCTCGAAACTAAATTCTGAGGGTTCCACTGATCACTGGGTCGACTATTGCTGTAGTAACTTCCCTGTGTGGTCACCCATCGTTACAATTTTTGGCTCGTTTAACTTGATTACATTTCATTGTTATTATTTTTCCTTTGTTTTTTCTTGTGTTTTCCTTTCTTGTATTTCATTATTTGATGTCTCCTCACTAATATTTAAATTTAGTTCTGGGCATCCTAGCTGTTCGGACAACACTGGTCACCAGAACAGTAGAACGCACTGCCGAACGTAGGGGTGTTACACATTCTTATCGAATGCTCTTGCAATCCTCCTTTGGCATAGCTAACCGTGGCATACTGCCGTTAGTCTTTTCTCATCCATCAAATTCAGCTAGTCTAACCTTGATTGAACCCATTCTATCTCATCTAGTTCTGCCTCTTTTAGAATCCTTAAAAAAGGAATTTCTACCTCAATTGGCAGAACAGCTTCCATCCCATAGACCAGAGAATATGGAGTTGCCCTAGTTGATGTTTGTACTGTAGTTCGATAGGTATGAAGTGCAAAGGGAAGCATGTTATGCCAATCTTTATAAGCGAATATCATCTTTCCGATTATCCACTTGAGATTTTTATTGGCCGCTTCCACAGCTCCATTCATTTGGGGTCGATATGGTGATGAATTGAGATGCTGCATCTTGTATTGATCGCACAACTTCTAAACCTTTAGATCATTCAGATTTTTGGCATTATCGGTGACAAGCTCCCCCTGAAGACCATACCAGTAAATATGAAAGGTATTCTGAGTGATGTGAGCATATGAAGTAGCTTCCACCCATTTAATGAAGTAGTCGATGGCTACTAAAATGAATCTGTGCCCATTAGATGCTTTCGGATTAATCGGACCGATCACATCGATACCCCACATTGCAAACGGCCATGGTGAGGCGAGATTGTAGAGCTGACGAGGTGGGACATTTATCTGGTTAGCATAAACTTAGCATTTGTGACACATTTGAAAGTATTCAATGCAATCCTCTTCCAAGGTGGTCCAGAAGTAACCCCGCCTCAAGATCTGCTTTGCCATCATTCACCCATTGCTATGCAGTTCCCCTCGTGAGTTTCAAATATAATTCTTCTTACTTCTTTGGCATTCACGCACCTCAATAATTCACCAATGGAGCTTCTTTTGTATAAGACTTCTCCGCTGAGGAAGTATCCCATTGCTAATCTTCTTATCATTCTCCTTTCGTTCTTGCTTGCCCCAAGAGGATATTCCCTATTTTTGATGTAAACCTAGACATCATGATACCAGGGTTTGCCATCTATTTCTTTTTCGATCATAAAGCAGTATGCCGGCTCACTTCTTGCTTTGATTTGCAATAACTGCGTTACTTGCCCTTCCTCCATCTGAGTCATCACTGCTAGGGTAGCTAAGGCATCGACAAATTAGTTCTTATCCCGACTCAGGCGAGTGAAAGAGATCTCCTCAAATTCCTTGATTAGTTCAAGGAGATATTTCTGATATAAGACCAGTTTCGGGTCTGTAGTCTGCCATTCTCCTTTGACTTGGTAAATGATCAAAGCTGAATCCCCATACACCTCTAATTTCTTTATTTTCATCTCAATGGCCACTTGTAAACCGCTTACGCAGGCTTCATACTCTGCTACATAGTTTGTGCAGCCAAACCTTAGTTTAACGGCTATTGGGAAATGTCTCCCATCCGGGGCAACAAGTACTGCTCCAATCTCATTACCAGTTAAATTGACGGCTCTATCAAAATACATTTCCCACATGTCATTTAGGCATTCAGCATCATTGCTCACTGTGTTAATATATTCATCTGGGAATTCAAAATCCAGGATTTCATAATCATTGATTGGGTTCTCAGCTAGGAGGTCAGCTATCACACTCCCTTTCATTGCCTTTCTTGTCTTATAGACTATGTCGTACTGAGAAAGTATGACCTGCCATTTTGCTAATCTTCTAGGTACAAAAGGGCTTTCAAATACATACTTGATGGGATCCATCCTGGAGATAAGCCATGTCTCATGATTCAACATGTAATGTTTGAGTCGGTTCGCTATCCAAGCCAACATGTAACACCTCTCACCCGACTACAGTGTAGCCGAGCAAAGCATGCTACATTCGGTGCCAGAGCACCCTATCTTATCTTACTTTATTCCTTTAATAATTTGATCTCATTATATTTTAATATCAATTATTTTTCTATGGAGAAACCGACGGAGTTTCCCCTATTTTATTAAATATTGATGAGATTCACTATTCACCTATTTGAAATTTTCAATAATATTTTCAAATAAAGATCTCATCCATGCTCATCATTTCTGATAGTGTCCATACATTTCGATTCTTATTCATTACAATGCATATTCATTCATGCTCATTTCATATATCAAAATTTTCAAATTTCCATTAATTACATAATTTACAATTTACATAATATATAAATTAATTACAATTCCATAATTTATTTTTCAACATAATAACTAATTATAAATATATAAAATAACTTTTGTGAGCCCTATCTGCATGCATTGCTGAGGAGGTGACAACCTTATACACTTCTGACACTTTTACAAATCCGGACTCCAAGATCCCAGTATCCTATCCACTGGGCTTTATCTTCAGTACCTGCATGAAGGAAATAATCCATCACGCTAAGCATTGCTGCTTAGTGGTGCAATAATATAACAAGAAATAATGTATATAAATAAAGAAAGAATCAAGCATTCTAAATATTCAAGTATCAATTTGATTTAAAATGACATTTCTAGTATTAACTATCTTATATGCTAATTCATTCCTCTTTGGAAGTACCAAGTTTATAGCCTTACAGTAATAATATTTAATATACATTTTATTCTAGGAGTATTGTATTTGAGGTCTCTCTACGATTCTGCAAATTGTATTTTTGTTATGTTTCTATTGCTAATCTCTTTTTCACATTTTATTTAATACTTTCTAATATTTTTATTTGCTAATATGCTTAAATAATTTCAATAATTTACACTGCCCAGATAACCCATGACAGGCTGACTAAACTGGATAACGGGTCGTTGGCACTAGACACCGCAGTGCCTCGGGCCGTCATACCATGGGACGCGGAACGTCAACCACGTATGCAGTCAATATGGCTAAAAAGCCATGATAACACATAATTGGGCAGAAAAGCCATGAGTGCGGGCATAAAGCCATGAATACAGGCATAAAGCCTTTCTTAGTACTGCTAAAACAATACCCTATTAGCATGCTAATCTATCTAATCTGACACACGTGTCTGGGCAATACATGGGCACATAGTACTATTAAATGTTAATATATTGTGTTTTATGACTTCATTTTTTCATGACAAATTTCATAATTTATACATTCATTTAATAATTTATATAATCACAATTCTCATCCATGGTTCTCATGCACTATTGTACTTAAAAAATTCTTCTATGTTTCAGGGTCACTCAAATTCAAAAATCACAATTCACTAATCATATTATATATTATCAATCATAATGGCTTCTTTAATTTCTTTTATTATTCCTTATGTTTTTGGAGTTACTATTTACACTACTATTCACTCAATTTGTTAACTTTTTCATAAATAATATGTATACAAATTATAGATACATAATTATACCACATTTCGGGTTCTAGATTTGTTGGTATTGATTGCCAATACCATTTTAAAGCTTATTTTATGTTATTCAAAATTTTCAGATTTCATGCCTTAAGTTTACTATTCCATTGGTTATTGTTACAATAGAATTTTGACAAAACTTTCTTCATGAAAGTTGTTTCTTTATGTGTCTTCTTTAATTCTCTTTTTGAATCACTCCATTTGGATTTTTGTAGCTCAAGTTATTGCCATTTTACCATAACTGACTAGATTGACTTGTATTCAGAATTTCTGGGCAATTTGGTTCTGCCAGATTTGGTGTCCTAACATGAACTAGCAATTTGAATTAGTTAGGTTTAGAATTTGAGTTTGTGTTCTTCATGAAAGTTGTTCTAAATTGTCTAAGATTTCTATTGATATAAAATTCAGGTCAATTGGATATTTCTACTCTGAGTTATGGCCAAATGAACAAATACTATTCATTTGGTCACTTTTACCAGGTCCAAAATTGGTTACCCAGATTTGACCAATTTTTAGGTCATCCTAAGTTTGTTTTCTGGGCAAGGTTTCTTCATCAAAGTTGTGCCATTATGTGTCTAGTTTCATGTCCAATTGGCCTTGCACCAATTGAACCAATACAACTCAAGGTATAGCTGCCCAAACTTGCTGGACTCACATCTAGCCCTGCAGGTCACCTAAGGCAGCATACCTAACCTCAATTCCATTGGAATAAATCACTTCAATTCCTCATCTAATTGACCATTAGGACTCCAATTCCACAACATATGAACAAAACCCTAACTTCATGCCTCAAAACCTAATTTTCAAATGTCCATTTCATATCACCCATGCAAAACTAACATTCTAGTCATATATATACACTAAACAACTCCAATAATCACAATTTATTTCATTCAAATTCATCAACTCCCTTAACTCATAAGCTGACCAAAATTTCTCTTGAATTAAACATGAATAATTTCTCAATTTCTCTTGAATTTCTTTCCATTTTCCTACTTAAGTTCAAGTTTAAAGAAGAAAAAGGGAATAAGGTAGCACTAACCTCTTTAGAGCTCCTACTTGAGCTTATAAATCTTCTAATTTTCTCCTTCTAATGGATGCCCCAAGCTTGTTATAGTTGCAAGGATAAATTTTTGGGAAGACTAGATAGGGTTTTATGGTGATTGAAGGTAGAAATTGAAGCTTGGACAAGAGCTTCAATAGTGGTTTCTTTCTTCTCTCTCTCTCTTTTTCTCTTTGGTTCGACTGCCCATGGTGAGAAGATGCAGATTTGTTTGTCAATTTTTGTCTCATTTATCTCCTTTTTATTAGTTTATTAAGTAGTTGTCTAATGGTGATTGGTGGAGGGCTTTTAATTGCATCATGCTTACTCAAGCATGATGTAATTATTAAGCTTTTCTTTCATTTTTCTTTTCTTTCATTTCTACTTATTTTTAATTAAATTTTTAGCAATATTTATTCATATTTTATGTCATATAATTTATTTACTTAAATAGACAAGTTGGTCAAAAATCGTCTCTGAAGGCGAAATAACCAAAATGCCCTTCGTTTTGCTTAACGGACTAAAATTGTCTGTACCGATCTAAAAATTTTCCTAAGCATTTTCTTGGCATTCTAATGCCATCAAAACCTCAATGACTCTTCTCTAGAGTCCCAAAAATTATTTTATGAATTTTCTCCTGGATTTAGAGCTCCTAGCTACAAAGACCACAACTTCCCGTTAGGGTCACCCATCATCGGGGCACCAACTCATTTAACTTTGTTGTATCTCATTTCTTAAATTTTTTCTAAATTTTTCCTTACCATTATTTGGGTTATTTCTGACTCATCACTCTAGTTTACATATAGTTCCAATCATTCTAGCTGTCCAGACAGACATTGGTCACCGGAACAATCGAATGCATGGACTAGCTAAAGTGAGGGTGTTACACAACGCACAACAGGTCTTCTCTAGGGATGAGCATCTCGACTCGCAGTCATTGAATTTCTTGCTCAAATAGTAAATGGCTCTTTCTTTCCTCCCGGTATCATCATGTTGTCCCAGAACACAACCCATCAAGCTCTGCTAAACTACCATATACAGAATTAATGGCCTACCCGTCACTAGAGGAACCAGTACTGATGGATTTGACGAGTACTGCTTAATCCTTTCGAAAGTCTCTTAACAAGCTTGGTCCCATTTGGCCATATTTTTCTTCCTAAGTAACTTGAAAATGGGTTCAGCCTTGGCTGTGAGATTAGAGATGAATCTCGAGATGTAGTTCAACTTTCCCAGGAAACTACGCACATCCTTTTCCATTTTTGGGGAGGGCATTTCTCGGATGGCTCGAATTTTTTCTGAATCTATCTCTATTCCCTTTTCACTCACTATAAATCCCAATAGCTTTTCTGATTTTGCTTCAAACACACATTTAGCCGGGTTCAACTTCAGCTGATACTTTCTTAGTCTTTCAAACACTTTTCTTAATACCCGCACATGGATTTCAGTTCCCCTGGACTTAATGATCATGTCATCGACATAAACTTCTACTTCTTTATGCATCATGTTATGAAACAATGTGACCATGGCACGTTGGTACATAGCCCCTGCATTCTTTAGCCCAAAAGGCATCACCCGGTAGTAGAAGACTCCCCACTGGGTAATGAAAGCGGTCTTTTCTTTGTCATCATTGTCCATCAAAATCTGGTTATACCCTGAGGCTCTGTCAATACATGAACACCTCCCTAATCCTATAACATTGTCTACCAACACATCTATATGGGGGAAGGGAAATCATCTTTCAGACTTGCCTTGTTGAGATCCCTATAGTCAATGCGTACTCTCACTCTGCCGTATTTTTTCATCATGGGGACGATGTTAGACACCCATTCGGGGTATTTTACTACTTCTAAGAATCCAGCATCATATTGTTTTTTGACCTCATCCCTGACTTTGAGCAAGGCGTCGGGGTTCATTCTTCTCAACTTTTGTTTAACTAGGACTATTCCAAGGATCAAGGGAATCTTATGCGTGACTATCTGAGGATCCAGTCCTGGCATGCCATCATAGCCCCAAGTGAATACGTCGATGAATTCCTTTAACAATTGAATCATGTGTTCTAGTTCTTCAGATTTCATGATTCTAAGTTCCCTTTTATCTTCTTTTGTCCCCAGATTCACAATGTTCATTTCATCTCCGTAGAGCACTAGAGTCGGTTCATCTACCTCTTCTGGCTCTTTCATAGGCTCTTCTTCATGATTACTTGAATCAATAGCGATTATGGGACTTTCAAAGTTAACATAAGGGATTTCGAAGTCGATTGGATTATTATGGAGGGGTTGGTCAATGGTCCTGGAGAAGTGAAAGTGGATTATATTAAAGATTGAATTTTTGCAATGAACTTTTTGTTTGAAAGAAAATATTGACACAGGGTTTGAGAAAAAGCGCTATTAATTTGTTAATTGCTTAATCATAAAAGAGGTCCATTTACAGAATTACACTTGACACCATGGATAACGTAATCAAATGTTGGTAACAAAATATACTTTACTCGAAATAAAGCAAAGGGATATCTTCAGCTTCCCAATTGTCAAGCTCTTGTTCCTCTGTGGCTGGTGAAATCAGTATTTCAGACATAGCATCTAGGTGTAGGACATTGATAGATGATTCTGAGGGAGATTCTTCATCCTCTTCTTTCAAGTTCTCGATGATCGGTCTAGTAAAAACATCCAAGATTTTCGGGACATTTTTCTTCATTTCGAGAGTTTGTCGAACCTCTGAACCCTGAGTAGGCTTCTCATCCGGAATCTTCCATCAGTCAAAGCATCCTCCTCATATCCTAATCCTGAGCGTCCATTCCTTTGAGAGGCTGACAATGGTTCAACAATTCCTTACAGGGTGACACCCAGTCCCTTGCCCTTTTCATAGCCATTTTTTAGCATTACCTTTGCAACCATGGCTGCAGCTCCCCCGTCTCCCAGAATAGTTCCTTATAGCTCTAAAGCTTAAAATGAGCTCTCTAGAGATCGTTCAGTCGTTTTCACATAAGGGACTGATTATGGCTTGGTGACCAGCATAGCTTCTTCTCCTCTAACTGTAATGATTTTATCGTTCATGACATATTTGATCCTCTGGTGCAGAGTTGAAGGCACTGCATTTGCCAAATGGATCCAAAGCCTTCCCAACAGCATAGTGTATACTGGTTTAATATCCATTACTTGTAATGTTACGTTGAAAGTACATGCCCCTATTTGAAGCAACAAATCAATGTCGCCTAACACATCTCTCTTCGTGCCATCAAACGCCCTCACAATCATGGAGCTTTGGCGTATTCCAGACGAGTCTATCGGGAGTCTTGCCAAGATTACATTAGGCAAGACATTAAGTGCCGAGCATTTGTCAATCAAAACTTTGGCGACTAAACAACCTTTACACTTGACTGTCACATGCAGAGCCTTGGTGTGCTTCAAGCCAGCTGGGTCTATTTCGTCCTCTTAAAAAGTTATGAAATAGGATGCCTAAATTTGTCCAACTATCTTTTCAAATTGCCCCAGTGTGATGTCCGGGGTCACAAAGGCCTAGTCCAGAACCTTCTATAGGGCGTGGCGATGCACTTCTGAGCTCAGTATTAATGACAGCAAGGAGATCCAAGCAGGTGTCTTTTTTAGTTGTTCAATTACATTGTACTCACTTTGCTTCATGATTTGCAACAGTAGTTCATCTTCTTCCTTCCTCCCACTGGATTCCCCCTTCTCTACTACTTTTTCCATCTTCTCCTCAGTCTTAGTTGACTCTCCTACTTCTGCTTTCCCTTTACTTTTCTCTTCCTTAGTGCCGTAACACCTCCCATTTCTAGTAATAAATTCTACTTCTGGGTTTTGAGAGTTATTTATTAGGGTAGGTTCTGGTGTGAATTAGGGATCAGAGTCATTGGAGGAACCTGCATAGGTCATTTTGAAGTGAGCATGAGAAGTGAAACATGCTTTAGGGGCAGGGATGGTTTGAGTGTAGGTATGATTAAGGGTAGGGACGGAAGTGCTGCTAGATGCACTCTGCGTATAAACTTGGAAATTATAATTCCAAAGCACAGCACATGTATTGGTAATAGGCAGCTGTGGTGGGGTGTGTATGATTGTCTGAGGTGGTGTTGGCAATGTTGATGGGGTAGGAACAGAAAAATACATTTTTGGAGCAGATTTTGAGGTGTTTTTGCCATAAATGGTAGTGTTCACTTTCTCTTCTTCTTTTGATCTCAATTGGCACCTCAAGATTTTAAGCGATATCCTCCGGACTTCTTCCTTAAATTCATAACAAGCCTACAGCTCATGATTGGTTGTTCCATGATAAGGGCATCCCGAGTCCGATAAATCATTTCCAGTTTCGCACCTATAAGGATGTAAATACCCTTCCGACATCGCCATCTTGAGAATCTCATCAAAGTAAGGGACTAATAGATCCAACTCCATAACCAAGCCTTCATCCTGGGATTCTATCACATTTACACCATTCCCTTTGTTGTTATCATGGTGGGGTAATGGGTTTGAAGTGACATTAGGAGTTGAGCCATTTCCTTCAATCTTCAGCCACCCATTTCCTTCCTCGAAGAGCTTCGCAATTATCCGTTGAATGGCCTATAGCCCCACCATGGTATTCACATCTGGTATTGAGATCATACCACCTGAGATATGGCGGCTGGACGAGGTCTAGTGGGATAGGCACTATTTGATTGATACCCAATAGATAATGGTAAATTTCACCAAGGGGGAGTGGTCAGAATTCCTTGATGGTCTTGGGCCAGGTTGAGAAGCAGGTAGTCTGAAAGGAGCATTTTAATCAGATGGTCTGGGATTGTAGGCAATTTGGGAAGGATATTGGGGGCAAGGATAGTTCTGGGATGGGGGAGGAACATTCGCCACCATTGGGTTTTGGGCTAGAGGATATGGATTTTGGGCTGGGGTGTATGGGCGGAAGTTGTTTTGTGGTGGTAGGTGAGTTTATCTCGAAACGGAGTGGACATCCCCTTCTTTCCTATTCCCGAAACTATTAGGCTTTTTCATGGAACCCTCCCCAACCACTTCTTATAACCTTCCTAATCAGAGGTTTGCTTCAATCCTTTCTCTAGTCTGGATGATATCAGAGAAATTGTTGGAGGTATTCCTGATCATTAAGTTGAAGTATGGGGCCTTCAGTGTCTCAATGAACAGATAGCAGAGTTCATTATCCATCATCAGAGGATAGACTTTAACCGCCTTTTCTCTCCACCTCTGGGCATACTCCTTAAAACTTTCCCTTTCCCTCTGCACCAGGTCCTGGAGGTCTCTCCTTAAAGGGGCAATATCACAATTGAATTTTTATTCTTAAGAAAAGCATCAGCCAAATCTTTCCAGGAGTGTAATCTACTCCTATCCAATTGGATGCACCAATGTAAGGCTACCCCTGAGAGACTTTCATGGAAGAAGTGCACTAAGAGCCTGTCATCTTCTATGAGAGCAGACATCTTAACTATATAAGTGGCGAAGTGGATGTGTGAGTCTGAGTTTATGCTGTATTTATCAAATTTTGGGACTTTAAATTTCGGTGGGGCAACCATATCTAGAACTAATCTCAGTAACGACACATCGACTGAGCCGTACATATTTAACCCTTCGATAGCTCTTAGTCTTTCTTCCAGAGTAGATAACTTCTCATTTTCTCTTTCTCTACTCTCCCCTCCTACTGCATGAGCCATTCCCCCAGTTGGAAAATTGGTTGCAAGGGAAACTGAAGGGATTAGTGCTGAAGGATGAAACTCCACATTTGGGACAGCTTAGTGGTAAGAGACGGGAATTTCGCTGCTAGGGAATGTTGGATTAAAGGCAATTTTTAGATCAGGGATGGGAGTTTGAAAGGTAAAAGAAGTCGAAGCTTGATCATGAGGTTTTTGGGCATGAGCATTAACTGTTGTTGTGGGTGGGGGAATTACTGGTAAACTTGGTTCCGGTGCTGGCCGGGTAGTTTCTTTATTCTGGGACATTTCTCTCATCATCTTCAATAGTTCTGAGATCTGTTCCCTTAATTTTGAGACTTGCCCCTATAGGTTCTACACTTGTTTTTGCTCTTCCATTATCTTCTTTGCTCAGGATCTTGTTAAGTAAACCTTTCTTGGGACAACCAGTTGCTGGATTGGATTTGCTTTGGGAGCAATATTGGTTTCCTATAGAAAGTTGTGTTATTAGTTTTATTTATAAAAAGAAAAAATTATTGTTATACCTTACCCCTCTGTAAGGCATAACATGATCCCGTAGAATACCTAATGAACTATCGAATTTCACCTACCAACAACTCATTAAGTACCCTACAAGGGATTTTAAAACAATTTTCTTACTTTTATAAGTGGTGAGCATTTTCTAATAGGTATTAAAATCATTTATTTGAAGTTTTCAAACTAGTAAAAATTTTTAGCCCATTTTGTTTTTCCACAAATTTTATAAAAATTTCGGCAGAGTGCCGTCTGTATTTTGAGAAAACAGTTCTTCAAATACCTGAGAAAAAGCACTTCCAATAATTTTTCTCAACAACTTCTTCAAATTCACAATCAATCTCAACCAATTTCTCAAGTTTCAAAATTCAATAATCCTCATTTCTCAATTTCCAAAAATTCGGTAATCATCAAAATAATATCTATCAATTTCATTCAAATTAAAATAAAATATTTCCATTCATATTTCATTAAAGACAAACAATCTATATATACATCATACTAAAAATTTACATTAAAAGAAATTCAAACTAAATTTTATTAAACTTTGTACAAGCTGCTCAAGACCAATTTTACATGTCCATACAATTACGTACATTACATACATCAAAATAAATATTTACAATCGGGGTATAACTTATACCTTATATAACTTCAAGGTAAGTCGCTCCACAATCCTCAGCAGCTCACTCTGCTGCTCCTCTAGTCTCTAAATCTGCGACAGCAATAACAGCTATCGCTGAGTACTAGGATTCAGTGGTGCACAACATACGAAAATAATCTTTATGCAGAATTTAAATCACATTTATTCAAAAATTGGACTAAACATGAGAATTAAATACAAAACATGAATTATGAGATTTTAATCCAAACAAGTTCATTTCGAAGTGTCAAAACACATTTTATAAAACCCATAGTTATATCATGCCATTCGAAACAAATATATTCTCAATAGCCGGGGGCTAAGGAGAAGTCACATCACAAGGCTAGCTAGCTCAAATATGTGGATATCCATTCAATTTCTTCTTCTACTGGCACACACCTTAGCACTTCAGCCAGAGAAGGAATCAAATTCAAAACTGATTACCCCCACTAGTCATGATAGTGAAGTGTTCAAATATATGGTCATGACACTGTGGTTTCAAAACTTATCTTATCAATTTGCTGAACATCGCCATTTCAATATACACAAATAACTTTCAACAATTTAAATCAAAAGCATCATAATAATGTCACAATTTAATATTTCACATTATTCAAAATAATATGCAAAAGGTAATTTACAAAAATTATACGTTGTGCACAAACCTTCAGCGAGTTGCCTCTTGGCCTTGACTCGATTCTTTGGCTTCCTTCCCGGTATTCTTTTCCACTGAAACACACAGTTTCACAGTGTTTCAGTATCATTACTTAGCATGAATCCAAAAATAAATTTAAATTCACTTTTACCTAGCTCTAATGTGCTAAACTTGACGTTCTTTAAATTTTGTGTTTCGGAGTTACTATTCACTACACTATTCAAGTCAATTTGTTGACTTTCTAAGGCTTAATAGGCATGGGAATTCCAACTTTACCCACATACCACATTTTGGTCACTAAATTTGTTGGTTTTGGTTGTTTACTCTAATTCTAAGTCTTTTAGGCAAATTTGCAAATTTTCAGTTTTGGTGTCTAAAGTTGCACTATTCCATTGGTCACTTTTCTCTTAGAATTTGGCAAAACTTCCTTCATAGAAAATGTTTCCCATTGTCTTAAGTTTATTCTCCTTTTTGAATCACTCCAATTGGAGTTTTTTAGCTCAAGTTATAGCTATTTGAACCATGGCTGCCAGATTGGACTTAACCCAGATTTTCTGGGCAAATTTTGGTTCTGGCAGTTTTAGGTTACCAATTTTGGGTGGCCAAATGACTTGGTTGATGGCATAATTTGGGTTTGTGTTCTTCATGAATGTTTTAGGTCTATATCTCAACTATCCACTGGTAAAATTTCAGGTCATTTAGACCTTCCTAGCTCAAGTTATGGCTAAATGAACTGTTCATTTGGTCAGTTTGTACAGGGCAGACTGAGAATTTCTAGATTTGGTCAATTTGTTCACTAGGTTTTGGTCACTTTTTGGACATGGTTCCTAAATGAAAATTGTGTTATTTTGTGTCTATTTTCATTCCCAATTGGTCTCATACCAATTAGACTTGTAAATTTTCAGTTTTGGTCCCTCAAAGGAACCTTGGTCTTGCTGCCTGCAGCATGACCACATTGAATCTGAATTTAACCTTAATTCAAACACTTCTAACACACTTCATTTGGTCACAAATGACCATTTTTCACTTAAAACTAGGTCAAACACATCATTTCACCCTTTCTCCAAAGTTTGTCTCCTAAACCCTAAGTACCAAACCCTAACCACACTAGTAGTTACATTTAACCAAATCTAAGCATGTCAATCTCACTTCCACATTCATACAAACTTGCCTAACATATTAAATTCAATCAAAACTCAAGCATATGCATAGCAACCCTAGCTGGCTGAATTTTTAGCTTGGTCCTTCAACAATTAATTTATTTTATTTTAAGTTTATTTCTAAGTGTGTTAAGCTCTAAACACAACTAATAAACTAATTTCACAACTTAAATCACTAACCTCAACTTGGATGCTAATTCTTCAATTTCCTTCTTCTTTTCTTCTTTCTTTGGTGATCAATCTTCTTCTCAAAGCCCAAACACAACGTTTTATGAAGTAATTATGGGAGAAATTGGGGTTTAGTAGGGGTTTAAAAGCTTGAGCAAGCTTTAATGGAGTTTCCTTCATGGTGAGATGAGGGAGAGGAGCCGGCTGTTTTTAGGGAGGAAGATGAAAGCGATTTTCTTTTTTTTTTATGTTAGTTTTTTCTTACCTTATAGATTTTTAACTTAGTCAAATTTGGAAGGAAAAATATTTTAATTATGACATCATCATTGATGTCACACATGATGTAATAACCTTTTTCTTTTCCTTTCTTTTTTTTTTATTTTTCCATTAGTTCTTTAATTTAATTCTCGACTCCAAAATTTTCTTTTCTCCGATTTTATTTGACAGTTAGGTCAGGAGTCAGCTCTCGGGGTTAATTGACCAAATTGCCCCTCGTCGGTTTGACCTGATTTGCAAATAATTCAATATTTCTTTCGGCTCTCTGACCTAATTATTTGACTGGCTTAACAACCTTTTTTCGTCATTTTCTCTTTTCCATTGTGTTTGTAATAGTCTTAAGGACCGCGGCGTCACATTTTACGGTTCGAAATTTGAGTTTAAATCGACTTATGATCCTTCCTTCGAGAGGTCACCCATTGCTGTGACTCTCGGCTCGTTTAACTTCTTATGTTCTGTTTTTCTTATTTATACTTAACTAATTGACAATTACTAATTATTTGTGTTTATGGCTTATCTAGTTGTCTTAAGTGTGGTTCTAATCCCTTTAATTGTCCGAACAGACTTCGGTCACCGAAATAATGAAATATACCAAGCTATGCAATTAGGAGTGTTACAATTCTCCGCCCCCCCCCCCCCCTCCCCCCCCGCCCTTAAATAAATTTCGTCTCGAAATTTTACCTGGTATCAATTTCTGAATAGCTGTGGGTGTTGTCTCCTCATGTCCTCCTCTCGTTCCCAAGTAGCTTCTTAGCCCGAATGATGGTTCCACAGCACTTTCACTAATGGTATTTGCTTGTTCCGTAGCTGCTTCACCTCATAAGCCCGAATCTCTATGGGTTCTTTCTCATATGTGAGGTCTGGATTTACTTCAATTTCTTCCACTGGTAGTACATGAGATGGGTCTGATCGATACCTCCTCAACATAGACACATGGAAGACATTATGTATCTTCTCCAACTCTGGAGGTAGTGCCAAGCGATATGCCAAAGGACCCACTCTTTCTAGAACCTCATAAGGCCTAATGAAATGAGGACTCAGTTTCCCCTTTCTGCTAAATCTCATAATTCTCTTCCAAGGAGAAACCTTGAGGAATACTTTCTCACCCACTGCATACTCAATATCCCTTCTCTTCAGATCAATGTAGGACTTCTGATGGTCTGATGCAGTCTTAAGTCGATCTCTGATCAATCTGATTTTCTCTTTAGTTTGCTGAACAATTTCAGGCCCAATCAACTTCCATTCACCTACCTCATCCCAACATAGGGGAGTTCTGCATTTTCTGCCATACAGAGCTTCATATGGAGGCATCCCAATGCTTGATTGGTAGCTGTTGTTGTAAGCAAACTCAATCAAAGGCAAGTCTGTGTCCCAACTGCCCTCAAATTCAATCACACAAGCCCGTAGCATGTCCTCCAAGATCTGAATCACCCTCTCAGACTGGCCATTGAAGGAACGGAAGCGTGAAAAACACAAGATTATACCATTGAATTCAAAAAAATTTCGCCTAGGGTCACATGCACCATGCAAGATTTATTTTTATCTATTTGATTTCAATGATAAACAACATATTAAAACTCTTTTAATATGTTTTTGGATCTGTATTTGCCATTTAAGATTTTAAAATTAATCAGATTAATTTTAGAACCCTAGATTAAATCAAGAACGATTACACTAACCTCTTGATACACTGCAGCATGTCTGCGCCTTTGAGATTCGTCTTCAGGACACCAAATGTTGTCCCTCTAGCTTGTCCACACCAAGAACACCTATGGCAGCCCTTGAACAGCCTCTAAAGCTTTTTCTATTAATTAGAAATTCAAGTTCTGCCTTTTAAGAGATTAGAGATGTAAACAGGACACTAGAAACAATTTCTAGTGTTCTTAATTCAAGAGATTGATGGCTAATCTCTTTGAATTGATGAGAGATGAAGAGAAATAGCTGGAGAGGCTCAAAGTGGCGTGACAAATGAGAGGAGAGGCTGCTGGTTATTTTTCTTTTCATAACCACACTTAAATAGCTAGGTTAACACATTAAACCCTAGCCACATGTCACCTTTTGATTAGCTCTAGGTTTAAGTGACCCAATCACATTGTGCCAAGTGTCAAACCTATATTTAATCTTGATTTTAATCATCTTACATGATTAAAAAAACATTTGGCAAGCTTATGTGTAATCCCATGTGTCACCATCTCATGGTGCCACGTGTCACACTGTGAAATTACCAAAATGCCCCTGTGTCTTAATTTTGAGTTCTTAACCCAAAATAATTATTTTCTTCTTCTAATTAATTTATATCAAATATAAATTAATTAATTAATCTCTATTAATTAATTTCTCATTAATTAAATTCATATTTAAACACTTTAAATATAAATTTAGCTTATACTATACATCCAATAATCTAGATTTGGTTTCAAGTCATGCTAGGGACTTTGCAATTTAATTGCAAACCAAACCTATTTAATTAATCAATTAAACTCTTTAATTAATTAATTAAATCATATTTAAATAGGTGATTACTTGTGTATGTGTGTGACTTACTAGGCTCATCACTAATTGGCAATGAGACATGATATCAACTCTTAATATCATCAGAACTCTTTCTTACCATAAATGATTTCTCTAAATCATTTTATGAACCTCATAGACCATGGTTAACACCTAGCATAGCATGCCATGGCCACCCAATTAGTAATAAGATTTACCTTAAATGAACCTATAATCATATTTTACCATGCACTAGAATCTCTCTGTTACAAAATCCCAACTCAAGCTGGAGTCATGGTTTATGTCAAACTCCATTTGCTATGAATATTATGTTCTCTTTTAATTCTAGTTCTTGATTAAAAAGATTTTCTCATCAGAAACTCTTTTCTGAATAAATCTATCTGTCTGCCAGAACTTGAAACATCAAGAACAATTAAATGAACATAGGATTTTATCTCTATTTACTTAGAGGAACAGATTCCATCTTGATCAACACCTACCTCCATATATAACTAGTAGGAGCCAACACATGCCCATATACCCATACACAGTACAAGTATGAAAGCAGTATCAAACTCAAACTACCTATATACAAGATAACTGTGTTATCTCAGGTCTAAAGATTATATGCACTGATATGATTTATGACAAAACATTGACAAGAGTAAACTCCATTTGCTTGTCATAAGTGTCACTGGTTCGGCCTACTTATCATTTATAAGTGCCTATCATGTTTGTCATATGGCATGAGACTCACCATTCCATCTTATTTATATCTCATATAAATAACTTGGGAACAAACATGAATACAATCTTTCTGGATAAGTCATGTCCTTATTATGAAGTATCCTCGATTGTGAACCTATTTATGATACTTTGTGCTAGAAATATTGTCACTCATATTCTTAACAACTTAAGAATAATATTTCTAACAAAATATCAACGGACCTTTTCTATTACACATAAATATATTATATAAACAGAAAAGTGGAAATGCCATTTATTAATAAAATATGTACGAGATACATACTAAATGATATGCTCTAGGACATACTACTAACAATCTCCCACTAGCACTAGAGCCATTCATTATAATACCTTAGACCCATCTTCTCAAGATGTCGGTCTAACTGAGTCTGTGACATAGGCTTAGTGAATGGATCAGCTGGATTTTCAGCTGATGCTATTTTCTGCATGGCTAAATCGCCTTGCCCAACTATATCTCTGATAATGTGGTAGTGCCTTTCTATGTGTTTGGATTTTGGGTGAGACCTTAGTTCCTTAGCCTGTATGACTGCTCCATTGTTGTCACAGTGTAGTGGAACTGCTGACTCAATGGAAGGAACTACTGTAAGTTCTGTCACGAACTTCTAATCCAAACAGCTTCCTTTGCAGCATCTGATGCAGCAACATACTCAGCCTTTGTAGTGGAATCTGCAGTCGTGCTCTGTTAGGAACTCTTCCAACTGACTGCACCTCCATTACAAATGAACACATATCTAGAGGTAGACTTTCTATCATCAATATCTGATTGGAAATCAGAATCAGTATAACCATCCAATTGCAAGTCTCCACCTCCATAAATCAAGAATAAATCCTTAGTTCTTCTCAAGTACTTAAGAATATTCTTGATACTATCCGATGTTCCAAACCTGGATTGGATTGATACCTGCTAGTCAAACTAACAGCATATGCGATATCCGGCCTAGTACACAACATTGCATACATTAAACTTCCAATAGCCGAAGCACATGGAATCCTGGCCATCTTATCTCTTTCTTCAGGTGTCTTTGGAGACATCTCTTTAGAAAGATGGATACCATGTCTCACTGGTAACAATTCTCTCTTGGAATCAAGCATGTTAAACCTCTTTAACACCTTTTCCAAGTATAGACTTTGGGATAAACCAATTATTCTTTTCACTCTATCTCTATAGATGCGAATCCCAAGAATATAGGTTGCCTCCCCTAAGTCTTTCATGGAGAATGTATTTGACAACCATACCTTTATAGTCGTCAACATACCTGTGTCATTACCTATCAACAGTATGTCATCCACATATAGGACAAGGAAAGTGATAGCTCTGTCACTAACCTTATTATATACAAATTGCTCAACCTCATTTTTGATAAAACCAAAGGATTTAATGGATTCATCAAAACGGATGTTCCAACTCCTCGAAGCTTGTTTCAACCCATAACTGGATCGCTTTAGCTTGCATACTTTGGAACCATCTTGGGATTCAAATCCCCTAGGTTGTTCCATGAAAATGTTTTCTTCACTGGATCCATTGAGAAAAGTCGCTTTTGACATCCATCTGCCAATTCTCATAATCATAGTACGCAGCTATTGCTAATAAAATCCTAATTGATTTAAGCATGGCAACAGGTGAGAAAGTCTCCTCATAGTCGATTCCTTGCCTTTGGCGAAACCCTTTCGCTACTAGCCTTGCCTTATAGGTCTCTACCTTTCCATCAGAACCAATTTTCTTCTTGAAAACCCATTTGTTCCCTATAGGTACAATACCTTCATGTGGGTCAACAAGATCCCAAACTTGATTCTTATACATGGAATCAATCTCGGATTTCATAGCATCAATCCATTTTGAAGAGTCTATATCTGATATAGCTTCTTCATAGGTAAGTGGATCATCTCCATGATCTACTTCTTCATGAGTAGACAACTCTTGTTCTTCTTCATGAAGAAAACCATATCTCACTGGTGGGTGAGATACCCTGGTTGTTCTACGAGGAACAGCTGTAGATGTTTTATCAACGGGTATAGGTTGACTAGATGGATCTATATCCATCTGATCTGTTGGTTGGTCAGAATTCTCCAATTCTAACTCTATTTGCCTTCCTTTGCCTCCTTCTTGAACAAACTGTTGTTCAAGAAATGTGGCATCTCTACTTATCACAACCTTTTGTGAAGTAGGCAAATAAAAATAATATCCAAAACTATCTTTTGGATATCCAACAAATCGACCTTTTTCTGATCTGGTCTCCAATTTATCAGTGTTCAGCTTTTTGATATAAGCTGGACAACCCCAAATCTTAACATGCTTTAGACTTGATTTTCTTCCATGCCATATCTCATAAGGTGTGCAAGAAACTGATTTTGATGGAATCCTATTCAGAATATACAAAGCTGATTCTAATGCGAATCCCCAAAAGAAGATTGGCATATCAGTATAGCTCATCATACTACGTACCATATCCAATAGTGTATGATTTCTCCTTTCAGATACACCATTCAGTTGTCGCGTTCCTGGAGGAGTCAGCTGAGAAACAATGCATGCTCTCTCAAGTATTCATCAAATTCAGTACTCAAATATTCACCTCCACGATCTGATCGAAGAGCTTTAATACTCTTTCCTGTTTGATTTTCTACTTCAGATTTAAATTCTTTGAACTTTTCAAAAGATTCATGTTTCTATTTCATCAAATACAAATACCCAAATCTTGATTTATCATTAGTAAAGGTAATAAAATAATGAAAGCCACCTCTAGCCATTTCTTTAAATGGACCACATACATCACTATGTATTAGCTCCAAAATATTTTCAGCTCTTAGCCCCTGTCCAACAAAGGGTGATCTAGTCATTTTGCCCTGAAGGCAAGATTCACAAGTTGGAGTAGGCTCAGAGTCCAATAAGGATAGAATCCCCATTTTCTCCAATTTTGTAATCCTATCTTCTGCAACATGACATAACCTTAAGTGCCAAATATATTTTGAACTTGAGTTGGTTTTCACCACGGCATTGCTTTCATTTAGATTGCTATACTCTGGCCAGTGGAAACACTTTCTTACTGGAAATGGAAACACTTTCCTGTTGGTAATGGAAACACTTTCCTGTTGGCAGTGGAAACACTTTCCTTTGCCTTTGTCAGCTTTGGTCTTCCTTTTCTGTTTAGCTATTTTCTTGGAAGGACCAGGAATCTGAGGTTTCTTTTTCCTATTACCCTTCTTCTTGTTGGACTTTCCAGTAGAAGAAGATGCAACCAAAGCTACCACTTTTCCTTTATTGCCTGGCATATTCTTTTGGGCAATAACCAGCATGTTGAGTAAACCAGCTAAGGTGCATTCCTGTTTAGTCATATGGAAATTTGTCACAAAATTCCCAAAAGTCTTAGGAAGGGACTGAAGGATCAAATCCGTCTGTAGTTGGAAATCCATGTTGAAGTCAAGATGTTCCAACTGCTCAATCAGCCGAATCATCTTGTGGACATGATCCCCAACATTCTATCCCTCAGACATTCTCATACGGAATAGCTGTCTAGATATCTCATACCTAGCATTCCTGCTGTGCTCACCATACAACTCTTGTAGGTGAAGGAGGATCTCACTCGCACTCTACATGTTCTCATGTTGCTTCTGTAACTCATTACTCATGGAAGCAAGCATGTAACACTTAGCTCTCATATCATGCTCCTTCCACTTGTCCAAAGTATCATGTTCCTCTTGTGTAGCCTCTGGAGGTAAGGGACCAGGAACATTTGAATCTAGAACATATCCTATATGTTCAAGGTTCAGGACAAGTTTCAAATTTCTTAGCCAATCAGACAGATTAGGTCCTGTCAACCTATTGTGATCAAGTATGCTTGCAAGGATATTGGATGGTGGTGGTTATTTTGTGATCATTTTTATCAGAAAATTAACTGCATAAAATAACCAGATTAATTAGTAAATGTATCATGTAATTAACCAAAATGATTATGGTCTTTTAATCAAATTGGTCCTCCCACTAACTTAGCGAATCCTACACTTCCAAAGTAGAAAACGGAAATCCTAGTTGGATGGATTTCTAGTGGGTGATTGAATTCTTATAATTCTATTGATCATCCTCAGGTACATCCATTATTGGAATTACAATAAACTATAAGTGAGCAACTCTTTGCCCATCACATCTCATGTGAGGTTCAATTCTTTACCTAGCCCCTAATGCTCAAAATCTCAGGTACATCCATTATTGACTTATCTTGCATTATTTAAGTTGATCCCATTGAGCCAGTAATTATGCAAATAATTTTAATGTCCTCAGGTACATCCAATATTGGCCACTAAACCATTTACATATTTACAACATCTCATGCTTAACAATTATTCTTAAGAAAATCTCTTAAATAAATTGCATCTTATGCAACTATTTAAAATTTCTTAAAATAATTGCCCCAATGGAGGGCCTATGTTATAATTACTTTAATTATAGCATTTCCAACTTAATCATTTGTTTGGAAGATTTTATGGTCATTCTATTTACTATTAAGGTCTCACTTTGCACATTATCCATTTAGCATGCATATATCATATAATTGTATACATTCCCATACATCTCATGCATTCATGGATAAGCAGTAAATATGGTATGATCATGGACTTTCTAAGGGATTCAATTCTGAGCCACCAAGATTTGAATCAGGGCATTCCTAGGTGCATTTCATTCATTCATTTTACAAGAGTTGCTGAAGGAGTACATAATCAACACTTGATCTTGAATTCCTCCCACTGGTCCCACCAATGCTCTTGACCTCCTTGAACTTCTTGCAATCCAATATTACATAGTAATCCTTGGCATACCAAGGCGAATTTACAAGAACTTAAATAAATGAAATTACAACCCAAAAATATTACAAACTTAATAATACATGCCCAAAATAAATTAAAATAAATTAATTAATTTACAATCCCAAAGAAACATAAAAGAAATAAATCCAATCACATTGGTCTTTTATAGTCCATGATCATCCTTCATGCATATCACTATTTAACAATTAAATAAAACATACATACTTAAATTAAATTGAATATCTCATATTCAACTTAAAAATCCAGATTTGAATATGATTCAAATAAATTTAAAAATTCAGATTTGAATCTCATTCAAACAAATTTAAAAATTCAGATTTGAATCACATTCAAACAACTTTAAAAATTCAGATTTGAATCACATTCAAACATTTTTTAAAAAATCAGATTTGAATCACATTCAAATATTTTTTAAAAAATCATATCTGAATTTTATTCAATCAATTTTAAAAAATCAGATTTAAATATGATTCAAACAACTTTAAAAATTCAGGTTTGAATCACATTCAAACAACTTTTAAAACTCAGATTTGAATCACATTCAAACAATTTTTAAAATTCTGATTTGAATCATAATTTAATTGTGTGATAAAAACTACTAATTAAACACTTTAATTAGTCAAAGAATAGGCCTTAGATCATACAACAATTGCAGAATTAAAAGCCAAACCTTAAACCACCCATGGAAGCCAAACCATGCACGCCATTGATGGTGTTTTTTCAAGTATGCCGCCAACTTGCTTTGCAACCAGCAATAAACTTTTGATCTTATGATCAAACACACAATTAAATCATATAAACATCAATCTAAATGGCAAATATAGTGGCTCTGATACCAATTCAAGGAACGGAAGCGTGAAAAACACAAGATTATACCATTGAATTCAAAAAAATTTCGCCTAGGGTCACATGCACCATGCAAGATTTATTTTTATCTATTTGATTTCAATGATAAACAACATATTAAAACTCTTTTAATATGTTTTTGGATCTGTATTTGCCATTTAAGATTTTAAAATTAATCAGATTAATTTTAGAACCCTAGATTAAATCAAGAACGATTACACTAACCTCTTGATACACTGCAGCGTGTCTGCGCCTTTGAGATTCGTCTTCAGGACACCAAATGTTGTCCCTCTAGCTTGTCCACACCAAGAACACCTATGGCAGCCCTTGAACAGCCTCTAAAGCTTTTTCTATTAATTAGAAATTCAAGTTCTGCCTTTTAAGAGATTAGAGATGTAAACAGGACACTAGAAACAATTTCTAGTGTTCTTAATTCAAGAGATTGATGGCTAATCTCTTTGAATTGATGAGAGATGAAGAGAAATAGCTGGAGAGGCTCAAAGTGGCGTGACAAATGAGAGGAGAGGCTGCTGGTTATTTTTCTTTTCATAACCACACTTAAATAGCTAGGTTAACACATTAAACCCTAGCCACATGTCACCTTTTGATTAGCTCTAGGTTTAAGTGACCCAATCACATTGTGCCAAGTGTCAAACCTATATTTAATCTTGATTTTAATCATCTTACATGATTAAAAAACATTTGGCAAGCTTATGTGTAATCCCATGTGTCACCATCTCATGGTGCCACGTGTCACACTGTGAAATGACCAAAATGCCCGTGTCTTAATTTTGAGTTCTTAACCCAAAATAATTATTTTCTTCTTCTAATTAATTTATATCAAATATAAATTAATTAATTAATCTCTATTAATTAATTTCTCATTAATTAAATTCATATTTAAACACTTTAAATATAAATTTAGCTTATACTATACATCCAATAATCTAGATTTGGTTTCAAGTCATGCTAGGGACTTTGCAATTTAATTGCAAACCAAACCTATTTAATTAATCAATTAAACTCTTTAATTAATTAATTAAATCATATTTAAATAGGTGATTACTTGTGTATGTGTGTGACTTACTAGGCTCATCACTAATTGGCAATGAGACATGATATCAACTCTTAATATCATCAGAACTCTTTCTTACCATAAATGATTTCTCTAAATCATTTTATGAACCTCATAGACCATGGTTAACACCTAGCATAGCATGCCATGGCCACCCAATTAGTAATAAGATTTACCTTAAATGAACCTATAATCATATTTTACCATGCACTAGAATCTCTCTCATAAAATCCCAACTCAAGCCGAGTCATGGTTTATGTCAAACTCCATTTGCTATGAATATTATATTCTCTTTTAATTCTAGTTCTTGATTAAAAGATTTTCTCATCGAAACTCTTTCTCAATAAATCTATCTGTCCTGCCAGAACTTGAAACATCAAGAACAATTAAATGAACATAGGATTTTATCTCTATTTACTTAGAGGAACAGATTCCATCTTGATCAACACCTACCTCCATATACAACTAGTAGGAGCCAACACATGCCCATATACCCATACACAGTACAAGTATGAAAGCGAGATCAAACTCAAACTACCTATATACAAGATAATCGTGTTATCTCGTGTCTAAAGATTATATGCACCGATATGATTTATGACAAAACATTGACAAGAGTAAACTCCATTTGCTTGTCATAAGTGTCACCGGTTCGACCTACTTATCATTTATAAGTGCCTATCATGTTTGTCATATGGCATGAGACTCACCATTCCATCTTATTTATATCTCATATAAATAACTTGGGAACAAACATGAATACAATCTTTACGGATAAGTCATGTCCTTATTATGAAGTATCCTCGATTGTGAACCTATTTATGATACTTTGTGCTAGAAATATTGTCACTCATATTCTTAACAACTTAAGAATAATATTTCTAACAAAATATCAACGGACCTTTTCTATTACACATAAATATATTATATAAATGTAAAAGTGGAAATGCCATTTATTAATAAAATATGTACGAGATACATACTAAATGATATGCTCTAGGACATACTACTAACAATCTCCCACTAGCACTAGAGCCATTCATTATAATACCTTAGACCCATCTTCTCAAGATGTCGGTCTAATCGAGTCTGTGACATAGGCTTAGTGAATGGATCACCGGATTTTCACCGATGCTATTTTCTGCATGGCTAAATCGCTTGCCCAACTATATCTCCGATAATGTGGTAGTGCCTTTCTATGTGTTTGGATTTTGGGTGAGACCTTAGTTCCTTAGCTCAGATGATCGCTCCATTGTTGTCACGAGTAGTGGAACCGCTGACTCAATGGAAGGAACTACTGTAAGTTCTGTCACGAACTTCTAATCCAAATACTTCCTTTGCAAAGATTCGATGCAAAGAACATACTCACCTTTGTAGTGGAATCTGCAATGTGCTCGTTAGGAACTCTTCCAACCGATCGCACCTCCATTACAAATGAACACATATCTAGAGGTAGACTTTCTATCATCAATATCTGATTGGAAATCAGAATCAGTATAACCATCCAATTGCAAGTCTCCACCTCCATAAATCAAGAATAAATCCTTAGTTCTTCTCAAGTACTTAAGAATATTCTGATGACTATCCAGATGTTCCAAACTGGATTGGATTGATACCGCTAGTCAAACTAATAAAGATATGCGATATCCGCCTAGTACACAACATTGCATACATTAAACTTCCAATAGCCGAAGCACATGGAATCCTGGCCATCTTATCTCTTTCTTCAGGTGTCTTTGGAGACATCTCTTTAGAAAGATGGATACCATGTCTCACTGGTAACAATCCTCTCTTGGAATCAAGCATGTTAAACCTCTTTAACACCTTTTCCAAGTATAGACTTTGGGATAAACCAATTATTCTTTTCACTCTATCTCTATAGATGCGAATCCCAAGAATATAGGTTGCCTCCCCTAAGTCTTTCATGGAGAATGTATTTGACAACCATACCTTTATAGTCGTCAACATACCTGTGTCATTACCTATCAACAGTATGTCATCCACATATAGGACAAGGAAAGTGATAGCTCTGTCACTAACCTTCTTATATACACATGGCTCATCCTCATTTTTGATAAAACCAAAGGATTTAATGGCTTCATCAAAACGGATGTTCCAACTCCTCGAAGCTTGTTTCAACCCATAAATGGATCGCTTTAGCTTGCATACTTTGGAACCATCTTGGGATTCAAATCCCCTAGGTTGTTCCATGAAAATGTTTTCTTCAATGTATCCATTGAGAAAAGCTGTTTTGACATCCATCTGCCAAATCTCATAATCATAGTACGCAGCTATTGCTAATAAAATCCTAATTGATTTAAGCATGGCAACAGGTGAGAAAGTCTCCTCATAGTCGATTCCTTGCCTTTGGCGAAACCCTTTCGCTACTAGCCTTGCCTTATAGGTCTCTACCTTTCCATCAGAACCAATTTTCTTCTTGAAAACCCATTTGTTCACTATAGTTACTATACCTTCTGGTGGTTCAAAAAGATCCCTAACTTGATTCTTATACATGGAATCAATCTCGATTTCATAGCATCAATCCATTTTGAAGAGTCTATATCCGATATAGCTTCTTCATAGGTAAGTGGATCATCTCCATGATCTACTTCTTCATCAGTATACAACTCATGTTCTTATTCATGAAGAAAACAATATCTCAATGGTGGGAGAGATACACTCGTTCTTCTAAGAGGAACAGCAGTAGATGTTTTATCAACGGGTATAGGTTGACTAGATGGATCTATATCCATCTGATATGTTGGTTGGTCAGAATTCTCCAATTCTAACTCTATTTGCCTTCCTTTGCCTCCTTCTTGAACAAACTGTTGTTCAAGAAATGTGGCATCTCTACTTATCACAACCTTTTGTGAAGTAGGCAAATAAAAATAATATCCAAAACTATCTTTTGGATATCCAACAAATCGACCTTTTTCTAATCTGGTCTCCAATTTATCAGTGTTCAGCTTTTTGATATAAGCTGGACAACCCCAAATCTTAACATGCTTTAGACTTGGTTTTCTTCCATGCCATATCTCATAAGGTGTGGAAGAAACTGATTTTGATGGAATCCTATTCAGAATATACAAAGCTGATTCTAATGCGAATCCCCAAAAGAAGATTGGCATATCAGTATAGCTCATCATACTACGTACCATATCCAATAGTGTATGATTTCTCCTTTCAGATACACCATTCAGTTGTCGCGTTCCTGGAGGAGTCAGCTGAGAAACAATGCATGCTCTCTCAAGTATTCATCAAATTCAGTACTCAAATATTCACCTCCACGATCTGATCGAAGAGCTTTAATACTCTTTCCTGTTTGATTTTCTACTTCAGATTTAAATTCTTTGAACTTTTCAAAAGATTCATGTTTCTATTTCATCAAATACAAATACCCAAATCTTGATTTATCATCAGTAAAGGTAATAAAATAATGAAAGCCACCTCTAGCCATTTCTTTAAATGGACCACATACATCACTATGTATTAGCTCCAAAATATTTTCAGCTCTTAGCCCCTGTCCAACAAAGGGTGATCTAGTCATTTTGCCCTGAAGGCAAGATTCACAAGTTGGAGTAGGCTCAGAGTCCAATAAGGATAGAATCCCCATTTTCTCCAATTTTGTAATCCTATCTTCTGCAACATGACATAACCTTAAGTGCCAAATATATTTTGAACTTGAGTTGGTTTTCACCACGGCATTGCTTTCATTTAGATTGCTATACTCTGGCCAGTGGAAACACTTTCTTACTGGAAATGGAAACACTTTCCTGTTGGTAATGGAAACACTTTCCTGTTGGCAGTGGAAACACTTTCCTTTGCCTTTGTCAGCTTTGGTCTTCCTTTTCTGTTTAGCTATTTTCTTGGAAGGACCAGGAATCTAAGGTTTCTTTTTCCTATTACCCTTCTTCTTGTTGGACTTTCCAGTAGAAGAAGATGCAACCAAAGCTACCTCTTTTCCTTTATTGCCTGGCATATTCTTTTGGGCAATAACCAGCATGTTGAGTAAACCAGCTAAGGTGAATTCCTGTTTAGTCATATGGAAATTTGTCACAAAATTCCCAAAAGACTTAGGAAGGGACTGAAGGATCAAATTCGTCTGTAGTTGGAAATCCATGTTGAAGTCAAGATGTTCCAACTGCTCAATCAGCCGAATCATCTTGTGGACATGATCCCCAACATTCTATCCCTCAGACATTCTCATATAAACAGAAAAGTGGAAATGCCATTTATTAATAAAATATGTACAAGATACATACTAAATGATATGCTCTAGGGCATGCTACTAACAGCCATCTGTCTATGGGTGGAATGCAGTACTGAAGTTCAATCTAGTTCCTAGGGCTCTTTGAAGACTGCCCCAGAATCTAGATGTGAACCTAGGATCTTTATCTGATACGATGGATACTGGCACTCCATGTAGTCTCACAATCTCATCAATGTATAACTTAGCCAATCTTTCTAAACTGTAGTCCATCTAGACTGGTAGAAAATGAGTAGACTTGGTCAGTCTATTAACAATGACTCATACTGCATCATGACTCTTCTGTGTCCTCGGAAGTCCCATCACAAAATCCATCGTTATTCTCTCCCATTTCCATTCTGGTACTGGTAGTGGATGTAACAACCCAGCGGGTACTTGATGCTCTGCCTTCACTTGCTGACAAGTTAGGCATTTGGAAACAAACTCTACCACATTTCTTTTCATACCCATCCACCAGTAATGCTCCTTTAGCCCCTTATACATTTTTGTGCCACCAGGGTGCATGGCAAAAGAAGACTCATGTGCTTCCTTCAATATGATCTGCCTCAAATCAACATCATTAGAAACATATATTATGCCCTAGTGTAGCAGTAGACTATCATCTCTTATAGAGAATTCTGATGTTTTGCCCTGCCTGACTTCTTCCAATAGCTTTTGATACCTTTCATCATTCTGAGCAGCCATTCTGATCTGATCAATCAACACTGGTTGTACATGCCATGCAACTGCTGTCTGCCCCTCATCATTAATCTCTAAGCTGGCATGTAATGATCTCAACTCATATACCATAGACAAAGGAGTAACCCGTAGACTTGCCATAGTCTTGCGGCTTAAGGCATCAGCCACAACATTAGCTTTGTCTATGTATTACCACATCACCGAACGCAGGGAGACCAAAAGTGACTGTCTTTAGTCTACAGTCAATCATAGCATGATGCCTAGCTAACTAATCTATGCCCAAGATAATATCATAATCTCTAAAGGGCATTTCAATCAAATCTGACAGAAAAACATGTCCTTAGATCACCAAAGGATAGTCTCTATAAATTATGTTGACCCGAACCTCTTGTCCTAACGGACTAGTTACTAGCACTTCAAAACCCATTTGGACACATGAAACAACAAGTGAACTGACTATGGTAGCACTAACATATGAATGGGTTGAACCCAGATCAAACAACACAAATACTTCTTGATCAGAGATAGAGAATGTACCAGCTACAACATCAGAAGTCTCAGCCTCTTCTCGCTGTCTCATTGTGTAGACTCTGGCTGACGCACTTCCTTGTGCTGACTGACCAACAGTGCCCTGACTGCCAGAAGCAGTGCCTCTACCTCTGCCTCTTCCTCTACCAACTGATTGTGAACCTCTGGGAGCAGGACTCTAAATAGATCCTTCGGCAGTGGTAGGAGCTGGACCATATTTAGGAGCACTAGTGCAGTCTTTTGCTAAATGGCCCTTGCCTCCACAGTTAAAATAGGCTCCTGTAGCCCAATAGCATTCTCCCCCATGAATCTTGCCACAAGTCTCATAGGGGCAGGCAGGATATGAACCCTTGTTCGACTGCTGACCAGACCTAGGGGGTCTCTGTCCAGAGAATCGGCCCTTTCCAAATCTTCCACCTCGACCTCTGCTAGGTCCACCAAATTTCTTTCTCTTCCCAGAAGTACCACCAGAACTTGGCTCTACTGACTTTTCTCCCTTGTTTTTCTTTGATTTCTCAACTTTTTCTGAATTTTCTTTTGTTGGGGTCACTTTTGATTCAATCCTTTCTAGCTCAAGTGCTTGAGACATGAGTTCTGAAAAGTTGCTGTACCTGAATCCCACTACTTACATTCTCAAATTGGGCTTCAAACTGATCTCAAATCTCTTGCACCGTTCCTTGCTGGTAAAAAGGAGACTCCCTGCATAGTGACTTAAACGGGAGAACTCCCTCTCATACTCTACCACTAATTTACTTCCTTGCTTCAGACTCATAAATTCTTGCAACTTTTGATCCATATATGCATCTGGGACGTATTTTTATCTGAATTCTCTGATGAAGTCATCCCAGGTCAGTACTGGTGGTTCAGCTAAGTTGTGGGGGATGGTCTTCCACCAATCATATGCATCCCCTTACAGTAGTGACACAGAATATTCAAACTTCAGTTCATCTTGGCAGTGCAGCTTCTTAAATACTCTATCCATCCTTTCCAACCATTGCTCTGCCTCTAAAGGGTCCACTGTACCCTTAAATTCTATAGCCCCATACTTTATTAACTTATCATACTGTCTGGCTGGAGGCAGTGGTTGTGCCACAGGTGTCTAGGGTGGAGCTTGAGCAGACATACCCCCAGCCATTTGTTGAAACATCGTAGCCATCTGCTATACAAACTGTGCAGGAAACTATGGCAGTTGTGGGGCTGGATCACTGACATTCTGTAAAGCTGGGGCTTCCCCTTGTGCCTCAGCTTCAACAGATTGCTCGACTGAGCGATCCCCTTCTTCCATTTCAGTTTGAAGTTAGGGTATCTCCTGAACAAATAACACAAGGAGATTTCCCCCCGTTAGTTCATATTTATGATGTAATGCACTGTATGTAACAAATATGGACATTGAGCAGTTGTACTTAACAAGGAAAGACACAAATTCAAAGTTAAAACATACTTCAAAAATTTTGCTCTGATACCACTAAAACATGTCACACCTTACCCCTCTGTAAGGCATAACATGATCCCATAGAATACCTGATGAACTACCGAACTTCACCTACCGATAACTCATTAAGTACCCTACAAGGGATTTTAAAATAATTTTCTTATTTTTATAAGTGGTGAGCATTTTCTAATAGGAATTAAAATCATTTATTTGAAGTTTTCAAACTAGTAAAAATTTTTGGGCCATTTTGTTTTTCCGCAAATTTTATAAAAATTTTGGCAGAGTGCCATCAGTATTTTGAGAAAATAGTTCTTCAAATACCTGAAAGAAAGCACTTCCAATAATTTGTCTCAACAACTTCTTCAAATTCACAATCAATTCCAACAACTCCACAATCAATCTCAACCAATTTCTCAAGTTTCAAAATTCAATAATCCTCATTTCTCAATTTCCAAAAATTCAGTAATCATCAAAATAATATCTATCAATTTCATTCAAATTAAAATAAAATATTTCCATTCATATTTCATTAAAGACAAACAATCTATATATACATCATACTAAAAATTTACATTAAAAGAAATTCAAACTAAATTTTATTACAAACTTTGTACAAGCTGCTCAAGACCAATTTTACATGTCCATACAATTACGTACATTACATATATCAAAATAAATATTTATAGTTGGAGTATAACTTATACCCGATATAACTTCAAGGTAAGTCACCCCACAATCCTCAGCAACTCACCTTGTTGCTCCTCTAGTCTTTAAATCTGTGATAGCAATAATAGCCATCGCTGAGTACTAGGACTCAGTGGTGCACAACATACAAAAATAATCTTTATGTAGAATTTAAATCACATTTATTCAAAAATTGGACTAAACATGAAAATTAAATATAAAACATGAATTATGAGATTTTAATCCAAACAAGTTCATTTCGAAGTGTTAAAACACATTTTATAAAACCCACAGTTATATCATACCACTCAAAACAAATATAATCTCAATAGCCAAGGGCTAAGGAGAAGTCACATCACAAGGCTAGCTAGCTCAAATATATGGATATCCATTCAATTTCTTCTTCTACTGGCACACACCTCAACACTTCAGCCAGAGAAGGAATCAAAATTCGAAACTAATTACCCCCACTAGTAATGCTAGTGAAGTGTTCAAATATATGATCATGACACTGTGGTTTCAAAACTTATCTTAACAATTTGCTAAACATTGTCATTTCAATATACACAAATAACTTTCAACAATTTAAATCAAAAGCATCATAATAATGTCACAATTTAATATTTCACATTATTCAAAACAATATGCAGAAGTTAATTTACAAAAATTATACGTTGTGCACAAACCTTAAGCGAGTCACCTCTTGGCCTTGACTCGATTCTTCGGGTTCCTTCCCAGTATTCTTTTCCACTAAAACACACAATTTCACAGTGTTGCAGTATCATAACTTAGCATGAATTCAAAAATAAATTTAAATTCACTTTTACCTAGCTCTAATGTGCTAAACTTGATGTTCTTTAAATTTTGTGTTTCGGGGTTACTATTCACTACACTATTCAAGTCAATTTTTTGACTTTCTAAGGCTCAATAGGTATGGAAATTCCAACTTCACCCACATGCCACATTTTGGTCACTAAATTTGTTGGTTTTGGTTGTTTACTCAAATTCTAAGTCTTTTAGGCAAATTTGCAAATTTTCAGTTTTGGTGTCTAAAGTTGCACTGTTTCATTGGTCACTTTTCTGTTAGAATTTGGCAAAACTTCCTTCATATAAAATGTTTCCTATTGTCTTAAGTTTATTCTCCTTTTTGAATCACTCCAATTGGAGTTTTGTAGCTCACGTTATAGCCATTTGAACTATGGCTACCGGATTGGACTTAACCCATATTTTCTGGGTAAATTTTGGTTCTGGCAGTTTTAGGTTACTAAATTTGGGTAGCCAAATGACTTGGTTAATGGCATAATTTAGGTTTGTATTCTTCATGAAAGTTTTAGGTCTATATCTCAACTGTCCACTGGTAAAATTTCAGGTCATTTAGACCTGCCTAGCTCAAGTTATGGCCAAATGAAATAATACTGTTCATTTGGTCAGTTTGTACAGGGCAGACTAAGAATTTCTGGATTTGGTCAATTTGTTCACTAGGTTTTGGTCACTTTTTGGACATGGTTCCTCAATGAAAATTGTGTCATTTTGTGTCTATTTTCATTCCCAATTGGTCTCATACTAATTGGACTTGTAAATTTTTAGTTTTGGTCCCTCAAAGGAACCTTGATCCTACTGCCTGCAGCATGACCACATTGAATCCGAATTTAACCTCAATTCAAACACTTCTAACACACTTCATTTGGTAACAAATGACCATTTCTCACTTCAAACTAGGTCAAACACACCATTTCACCCTTTCTCTAAATTTTGTCTCCTAAACCCTATGTAACACCCCTATTTGCATAGCCTGGTATATTTCACTATTCCGGCGATCGGTGTCGATCCGGACAATTAAGGGGATTAGAATCACACTTAAGACAACTAGATAAGCCATAAAAATAAATAATTAGTAATTGTCAATTAGTTAAGTATAAATAAGAAAAATAGAACATAAGAAGTTAAACGAGCCGAGAGTCACAGCGACGGGTAACCTTCTCGGGAACGACTGCGAAGTTGATTTAAACTCAAATTTCGAACCGTAAAATATGACGCCGCGGTCCTTAGGACCATTACGAACACAGTAGAAAAAAGAAAATCATGAAAAAGAACTCTTAAGCCAGTCAAATAATTAGGTCAGGAAGCCGGAAGAAATATTAAATTATTTGCAAATCGGGTTGAACCGGCGAGGGGTAATTTGGTCAATTGACCCCGTGAGCTGACTCCTGACCTAACTGTCAAATAAAATCGGAGAAAAGAAAATTTTGGAGATGTAAATTAAATTAAAGAACTAATAGAAAAATAAATAGAAAAAAATAAAAAAAAAGAAAAAGAAAAGTTAAAAAGGTGATGACATCATCATGGTGACATCATACATGATGTCATAAACTCTAATTAAAAAAAAAAAGAAATTTGATCATTATGGTCTTGCTAAGACATAAAAAAGAAAAGAAAAGAAAAGAAAAAAAAAAGATTAAAGGTCTTCTTCTTTCTCTAAGTGCCGCCCTCAGTCTCCGTCACATCTCCATTCTTAAACCTCCATTGAAGCTTGTACTCAAGCTCACTTTCCCTCACTTAACCTTAAGATTTTCCATAAATACTTCATCAAAACTTGTTACCTCAACCTAAGAAGAGGATTGAAAGAGCAAAGAAAAAGAAAAAAGAAGAGAATTGAAGAATTGGTCATCAAAGATTGAGGTTAGTGATTTAAGTTGCAAAATTAGTTTATTAGTTGTGTTTATAGCTTGATTGACTTAGAAATAAACTTAAAATGAAATGAAATAAATTGTTAAGGGACCAAGTTAAATTTTGGCCAGCATGTGTATGGGGGATTATTGCATGGTTTGATTGATTTGAATGGGTATATGAACCTCAATTAGTTGAGTGATTATGGTTAAAGACTTTGAAATAGCTAAATGCAACAATTTAGTGTGGTTAGGGTTTGGACACTTAGGGTTTAGAGACCAAAAATGTGAGAAATTGGTAAATGATGTCTTTGACCTAGTTTGAAGTGAAAAATGGTTATTTGTGACCAAATGAAATGTGTTGGAAGGGTTAGAGTTGAGACTAAATTCGGACTCAATGTGGTCATGCTACAAGGTCCCTTTGAGGGACCAAAAATGAAAATTTACAAGTCTAATTGGTATGAGACTAATTGGGAATGAAAATAGACACTAAATGACACAACTTTCATTTAGGAAGCATGCCCAAAAAGTGACCAAAACCTAGTGAACAAATTGACCAAACTTGGAAAATCTCAGTCTACCCTGTACAAACTGACCAAATAAACAGTGTTTGTTCATTTGGCCATAACTTGAGCTAGGTAGGTCTAAATGACCTGAAATTTTACCAGTGGACAGTTAAGGTATAGACCTACTTTCATGAAGAACACAAACCCTAATTATGCCATTAACCAAGTCATTTGGCCACCCAAAATTAGTGACCTAAAACTGCCAGAACCAAAATCTGTCCAGAAAACTGGGTTGAATCAAATCCGGCAGCCATGGTTCAAATGGCTATAACTTGAGCTAAAAAACTCCAATTGGAGTTATTCAAAAAGGATAATAAACTTAAGACAATAGGGAACATTTTCTATGCAGAAAGTTTTGCTAAATTCCAACAGTGAGATGACCAATGGAACAGTGCAACCTTAGACACCAAAACTGAAAATTATCAAAATTTGCCTAAAAGACTTAGAATTTGAATAAACAACCAAAACCAACAAATTTAGTTACCAAAATGAGGTATGTGGGTGAAGTTGGAATCCCATACCTATTAAGCCTTAGAAAGTCAACAAATTGACTTGAATAGTGTAGTGAATAGTAACCTCGAAACACAAAAATTAAAGAACGTCAAGTTTAGCACGTTAGACCTAGATAAAAGTGAAGTTAAAATTATTTTTGGATTTATGTTAAGTTATGGTACTGAAACACTATGAAATTGTGTTTTTCAGTTGAAAAGAATACTGGGAAGGAACCCGAGGAATCGAGTCATGGCCAAGAGGCAACTCGCTTGAGGTTTGTGCACAACATCACCATGCTTTAAAATTCATTGATAAAGTGAATGAAATATGTATTTTACTTTTTCTTTGAATTGTTGAAAGTTTATGTGTGCATATTTGAATTGGCAATGTTTAGCAAATTTTTAAGATAATTTTTGAAACTATAGTGTCATGACCATATATTTGAACACCTCACTAGCATGACTAGTGGGGATAATCAGTTTCGAATTTTGATTCCTTATCTGGATGAAGTGTTGAGGTGTGCCAGTAGAAGAGGAATTTGAATGGATATCCATATATTTGAGCTAGCTAGCCTTGTGATGTGACTTCTCCTTAGCCTCTGGCTATTGAGATTATATTTGTTTCGAATGGCATGATATAACTGTGAGTTTTATGAAATGCGTTTCGATACTTTGAAATGAAATTGTTTAGATTAAAATCTCATAATTCATGTTTTGTATTTAAGTTTCATGTTCAGTCCAATTTTTGAATAAATGTGATTTAAATTCTGCATAAAGATTATTTTAGTATGTTGTGCACCACTGAGTCTTAGTACTCAGCAATGGCTGTTATTGCTGTCACAGATTTAGAGACTAGAGGAGCAGCAGACTGAGCTGCTGAGGATTGAGGATCTATCAGCTTGAAGTTATCGGGTATAATTTATACCCTGACTGTAAATATCCATTTTTATGAATGTGTTGCATATAATTGTATGGACATGTAAATTCGGTCTTGAGCAGCTTGTACAAAGCTTATATTAAGTTTGTAATAAATTTTGGTTTGAGTTTCTCTCAACGTAAATTTTTGCAATAATGTATATAAATTACTTTGTCATTAATGAAACATGAATGGTAGTATTTTATGTTGAATTGAATGAAATTCATTAATGGAATTTGATGATTGTTGGATATTGAAAATGGTGGATTTGATTTTTGGAAGTTGAGAAATGAGTTGAAATTGATTGAAATAATTGTGAATTTGAAGAAGTTGTTGAGGAAAATTATTGGAAGTGCTTTTTTTCAGGTATTTGAAGAGCTGTTTTCTGAAAATACAGATGGAACTCTGTCAAAATTTTTATAAAATTTGCGGAAAAATAAAATGGGGCAAAAATATTAACTAGTTTTAATTTTAATTAATTAATTAAATGTTTTAAATACCTATTAGAAAATGCTCATCGCTTATCAAAAATAAGAAAATTGTTTTTAAATCCCTTGTAGGGTACTTAATGAGTTATTGGTAGGTAAAGTTCGGTAGTTCATTAGGTATTCTACGAGATCATGTTATGCCTTACAGAGGGGTAAGGTGTGACATGTTTTAGTGGTATCAGAGCAAATTTTTGAAGTATGTTTTAACCTATGAATTTGTGTTTTTCCTTGTTAAGTACAACTGCTCAATGTCCATATTTGTCACATACAGTGCATTACATCATAAATATGAACTAACGGAGGGAAATCTCCATGTGTTACTTATTCAGGAGATACCCTAACTTCAGACTGAAATGGAAGAAGGGGATCGCTCAGTCGAGCAATCTGTTGAAGCTAAGGCATAAGGGGAAGCCCTAGCTTTACCGAATGTCAGTGGATCAGTAGTGCCAACCCCATAAATACCGCAATTTCCTACACAGTTTGCATAGCAGATGGCTACAATGTTTCAACAAATGGCTGGGGGTATGCCTGCTCAAGCTCCACCCCAGACACCTGTGGCACAACCACTGCCTCCAGCCAGACTGTATGATAAATTATTAAAGTATGGGGCTATAAAATTTAAGGGTACAGTGGATCCTTTAGAGGCAGAGCAATGGCTTGAAAGAATGGACAGAGTATTTAAGAAGCTGCACTGCCAAGATGAACCGAAGTTTGAATACTCTGTGTCTCTACTGCAAGAGGATGCGTATGATTGGTGGAAGACCATCCCCCACAGCTTGGCTGAACCACCAGTACTGACCTGGGATGACTTCATCAGAGAATTCAGACAGAAATACATCCCATATGCATTTGTTGATTAGAAATTGCAAGAACTTTTGAGTTTGAAGCAAGGAAGTAGATCAGTGGCAGAGTATGAGAGGGAGTTCTCACACTTAAGTCATTATGCTGAGAGTCTCCTTTCTACCAGTAAGGCAAGATACAAGAGATTTGAGACTGGTTTGAAGTCCAGTATAAGGATGCAAGTTGTGGGATTCCGACACAGCAACTTCTCAGAGCTCATGTCTCAAGCACTCGAATTAGAAAGAATAGAATCAGAAGTAACCCCAGTAAAAGAAAAATCAGAAAAAGTTGAAAGATCAAAGAAAGACAAAGGGAAAAAATCAGTTGAACAAAGTTCTTGTAGGACTTCTGGGAAAAAGAAGAAATTTAGTGACCCGGCAGGGGTCGAGGTGGAAGATTTGGTAGGGGCAGATTTTCTAGACAGAGACCCCCTAGGTCTGGTCAACAGTCGAGCAGGGGTTCATATTCTGCTCGCCCCTGTGAGACTTGTGGCAAGATTCATGGGGGGAAATGCTATTGGGCCACTGGAGCCTGCTTTAACTGTGGAGGCAAGGGCCATTTAGCAAAAGACTGCACGAGTGCTCCGAAATATGGTCCAGCTCCTACTACTGCCAAAGGATCTATTAAGAGTCCTGCTCCCAGAGGTTCACAATCAGTTGGTAGAGGAAGAGGCAGAGGTAGAGGCACTGCTTCTGGAAGTTAGGGCACAGTTGGTCAGTCAGCACAAGGAAGTGCTTCAGCCAGAGTCTACACGATGAGACAGTGAGAAGAGGCTGAGACTTCTGATGTTGTAGCTGGTACATTCTCTATCTCTGATCAAGAAGTATTTGTGCTAGCATAGTCAGTTCACTTGCTGTTCCATGTGTTCAAATGGGTTTTGAAGTGCTAGTAACTAGTCCATTAGGACAAGATGTCTGGGTCAACAAAATTTATAGGGACTGTCCTTTGGTGATCCAAGGACATGTTTTCCTGTCAGATTTGATTGAAATGCCCTTCAGAGAGTATGATATTATCTTGGGCATGGATTAGTTAGCCAGGCATCATGCCATGATTGACTGTAGACTGAAGACAGTCACTTTTGGTCTCCCTCTGTAAGGTGATGTGATAATACATAAGGAGAGGCATTTACTGCAATCAAACATCATTTCGACTGCACTAGCCAGAAAAATGATCAGAAAGGAGTGTGAAGCATACTTAGCACATGTGATAGACACCCAAGTGAGGAGTCCAGCACTGAGGGACATCCCTACTGTATGTGACTTTCCGAATGTGTTTCTTGATAAATTACCAGGATTACCTCCAGAAAGAGAGGTGCAATTTGAGATTGATGTTATGCCTGGTGTGGACCCAATCTCCATAATGCCATATAGAATGGCACCTGCAGAACTGAAAGAGTTGAAAGTGCAGTTGCAAGAGCTGCTTGAAAAGGGCTTTATCCACCCTAGTGTGTCACCTTGGAGAGCGCCAGTGTTGTTTGTAAAGAAGAAGGATGGCACTCTCCGCTTGTGTATTCATTATCGGCAGTTGAATAAGGTGACAATAAAGAATAGATATCCATTGCCCTGCATTGATTACTTGTTTGATCAGTTAAGGGGTGCAGCTGTGTTCTCCAAAATTTACCTGAGGTCAAGTTATTATCAGCTGAAAGTATAAGAGCATAGTATTCCTAAAACTGCCTTTAGAACCTGCTATGGCCATTATGAGTTCTTGGTTATGCCATTCGGGTTAACTAATGCTCTGGCTGCTTTTATGGATCTGATGAACACTATCTTCATACTATACCTTGACCAGTTTGTTGTGGTATTCATAAATGATATATTGGTCTATTCGAGGAGTGCAGAAGAGCATGATAGACATCTGCAGATTGTACTACAAACTTTGAGGGAGAAACAGCTATATGCCAAATTGTCGAAGTGTGAATTTTGGCTGAAGAAAATATCTTTCTTGGGGCATGTAGTATCAGAAGAGGGCATCAAGGTAGATCCAAGTAAGATTGAAGCTGTCCTTAATTGGAGGCCACCCAGAAATGTCATAGAGATTCGCTGTTTTCTGGGTTTAGCTGGATACTACCGTCGGTTTGTGAAGGGATTCTCCATGTTAGCATCTCCATTGACCAAGTTTCTTAGAAAAGATGTGCAATTTCAGTGGATGGATAAATGCCAACAGAGTTTTGATGAATTGAAGAAATGTTTGACGGAAGCTCCAGTCCTGACTTTACCTACCCTAGGTAAAGAATACAAAGTTTACAGTGATGCTTCTCACACTGGGTTAGGCTGTGTATTGATGCAAGATCGAAATGTCATTGCCTATGCATCACTCCAGTTAAAACCGCATGAGAGGAATTATCCGACACATAATTTGGAGCTTGCAGCTATAGTGTTTGCTCTTAAGATCTGGAGACACTATTTGTATGGGGAAAAGTGTTACATCTACACAGATCATAAGAGTTTGAAGTATTTGGGCACCCAGAAAGAGTTGAATTTGAGACAGAGGAGATGGTTATAGTTGATAAAAGACTATGATTGTCTGATAGACTATCAGCCAGGGAAAGCTAATGTTCTGGCTGACGCCTTAAGTCACAAGACTATGGCAAGTCTATGAGTTACTCCTTTGTCTATGGTACATGAGTTGAGATCGTTACATGCCAGTTTAGAGATTAATGATGAGGGGCAGACAGTAGTTGCATGGCATGTACAGCCAGTGTTGATTGATCAGATCAGAATGGCTGCTCAGAATGATGAAAGGTATCAGAAGCTGCTGGAAGAAGTCCGGCAGGGCAAGAAACCTGAGTTCTCAGTTAGAGATGATGGTCTACTGCTACACCAAAGTAGAATGTGTGTTCCTAATGATGTTGATTTGAGGCAGATCATTTTGAAAGAAGCACATAAGTCTCCTATTGCCATGCACCCTGGTGGCACAAAAATGTATAGAGGGCTAAAGGAGCATCACTGGTGGATGGGTATGAAAAGAGATGTGGCAGAGTTTGTTTCCAAATGCCTAACTTGTCAGCAAGTAAAGGCAGAGCACCAAGTACCCGCTGGGTTGTTACATCCACTACCAGTACCAGAATGAAAATGGGAGAGAATAACAATGGATTTTGTGATGGGACTTCCGAGGACATAGAAGAGTCATGATGCAGTATGGGTCATTATTGACAGACTGACCAAGTCTGCTCATTTTCTTCCAGTTCGAATGGACTACAGTTTAAAACAATTGGCCAAGTTATACATTGATGAGATTGTGAGACTGCATGGAGTGCCAGTATCCATCGTATCAGATAGAGATCCTAGGTCCACTTCTAGATTCTGGGGTAGTCTTTAGAGAGCCCTAGGAACTAGATTGAACTTCAGTGCTGCATTCCACCCACAAACAGATGGCCAGTCTGAGAGGGTAATTCAGATCTTGGAGGACATGCTACGGGCTTGTGTAATTGAGTTTGAAGGCAGTTGGGATACACACTTGCCTTTGATTTACTTTCCTTACAACAATAGCTACCAATCAAGCATTGGGATGCCTCCATATGAAGCTTTGTATGGCAGAAAATGTAGAACCCCATTGTTTTGGGATGACGTGGGTGAAAGAAAGATGATTGGACCCAAAATTGTGTAGCAAACTGATAAGAAGATCAGGGTGATCAGAAATCGACTTAAGACTGCATCAGACCGTCAGAAGCCCTACATTGATTTGAAAAGAAGGGATATCGAGTATGCAGTGGGTGAGAAAGTTTTCCTCAAGGTTTCTCCTTCGAAGTGAATTATGAGATTCAGCAGAAAAGGGAAACTGAGTCCTTATTTCATTGGGCCATATGAGGTTTTGGAAAGAGTGGGTCCTTTGGCATATCAATTGGCACTACCCCCAGAGTTGGAGAAGATATATAATGTCTTCCATGTGTCTATGTTGAGGAGGTATCGATCAGACCCATCTCATGTACTACCAGTAGAGGAAATTAAAGTGAATCCAGACCTCACATATAAAGAAGAACCCATAGAGATTCTGGCTTATGAGGTGAAGCAGCTACGGAATAAGCAGATACCATTGGTAAAAGTGCTGTGGAACCATCATTCGGGCCAGGAGGCTTCTTGGGAATGAGAGGAGGACATGAGGAGATAGCACCCACAGCTGTTTAGAGATTGATACCAGGTAAAATTTCGAGACGAAATTTATTTAAGGGGGGGAGAATTGTAACACCCCTATTTGCATAGCCTGATATATTTCACTACTCCAGTGATCGGTGTCGGTCTAGACAATTAAGGGGATTAGAACTATACTTAAGACAACTAGATAAGCCATAAAAACAAATAATTAGTAATTGTCAATTAGTTAAGTATAAATAAGAAAAACAGAATATAAGAAGTTAAACGAGCCGAGAGTCACAGCGATGGGTGACCTTCTTGGGAACCACTGCGAAGTCGATTTAAACTCAAATTTCAAACCGTAAAATGTGACATCGCCATCCTTAGGACCATTACGAACACAGTGGAAAAGAGAAAATCATGAAAAAGAACTGTGAAGCCAGTCAAATAATTAGGTCAGGAAGCCAGAAGAAATATTGAATTATTTGCAAACCGGGTTGAACCAGTGAGGAGCAATTTGGTCAATTGACCCTGTAAGCTGACTCCTGACCTAACTATCAAATAAAATCAGAGAAAAGAAAATTTTGGAGATGTAAATTAAATTAAAGAACTAATAGAAAAATAAATAGAAAAAAAACAAAAAAAAAATAAAAAGAAAAGTTAAAAAGGTGATGACATCATCATGGTGACATCATACATGATATCATAAACACTAATTAAAAAAAAAGAAATTTGATCATTATGGTCCTCATAAGAGATAAAAAAGAAAAGAAAAGAAAAGAAAAAAAAAAAAAAAGATTAAAGGTCTTCTTCTTTCCCTAAGTGCCACCCTCACTCTCCCTCACATCTCCATTGATAAACCTCCATTGAAGCTTGTACTCAAGCTCACTTTCCCTCACTTAACCTTAAGATTTTCCATAAAAACTTCATCAAAACTTGTTAACTCAACCTAAGAAGAGGATTGAAAGAGCAAAGAAAAAGAAAAAAGAAGAGAATTGAAGAATTGGTCATCAAAGATTGAGGTTAGTGATTTAAGTTGCAAAATTAGTTTATTAGTTGTGTTTATAGCTTGATTGACTTAGAAATAAACTTAAAATGAAATGAAATAAATTGTTTAGGGACCAAGCTAAATTTCGGCTAGCATGTGTATGGGGGATTATTGCATGGTTTGATTGATTTGAATGGGTATATGAACCTCAATTAGTTGAGTGATTATGGTTAAAGACTTTGAATTAGCTAAATGCAACAATTTAGTGTGGTTAGGGTTTGGACACTTAGGGTTTAGAGACCAAAAATGTGAGAAATTGGTAAATGATGTCTTTGACCTAGTTTGAAGTGAAAAATGGTCATTTGTGACCAAATGAAATGTGTTGGAAGGGTTGGAGTTGAGACTAAATTCGGACTCAATGTGGTCATGCTACTGGCAGCATGACCAAGGTCCCTTTGAGGGACCAAAAATGAAAATTTACAAGTCCAATTGGTATGAGACCAATTGGGAATGAAAATAGACACTAAATAACACAATTTTCATTTAGGAAGCATGCCCAAAAAGTGACCAAAACCTAGTGAACAAGTTGACCAAACTTGGAAAATCTCAGTCTGCCCTGTACAAACTGACCAAATAAACAGTGTTTGTTCATTTGGCCATAACTTGAGCTAGGCAGGTCTAAATGACCTGAAATTTTACCAGTAGATAGCTAAGGTATAGACCTAAAACTTTCATGAAGAACACAAACCCTAATTATGCTATTAACCAAGTCATTTGGCCACCCAAAATTAGTGACCTAAAACTACCAGAACCAAAATCTGCCCAGAAAACTAGGTTGAATCCAATCCAGTAGCCATGGTTCAAATGGCTACAAAACTCCAATTGGAGTTATTCAAAAAGGAGAATAAACTTAAGACAATAGGGAACATTTTCTATGAAGAAAGTTTTGCCAAATTCCAACAGTAAGATGACCAATGGAACAGTGCAACCTTAGACACCAAAACTGAAAATTGTCAAAATTTGCCTAAAAGACTTAGAATTTGAATAAACAACCAAAACCAACAAATTTAGTGACCAAAATGTGGTATGTGGGTGAAGTTGGAATTCCCATACTTATTAAGCCATAGAAAGTCAACAAATTGATTTGAATAGTGTAGTGAATAGTAACCCTGAAACACAAAAATTAAAGAACGTCAAGTTTAATACGTTAGAGCTAGATAAAAGTGAAGTTAAATATATTTTTGGATTTATGTTAAGTTATGATACTGAAACACTATGAAATTGTGTGTTTCAGTTGAAAAGAACACCGGGAAGGAACCCGAGGAATCGAGTCAAGGCCAAGAGGCGACTAGCTTGAGGTTTGTGCACAACATCACCATGCTTTAAAATTCATTGATAAAGTGAATGAAATATGTATTTTACTTTTGTTTTGAATTGTTGAAAGTTTATGTGTGCATATTTGAATTGGCAATGTTTAGCAAATTGTTAAGATAAGTTGTGAAACCACAATGTCATGACCATATATTTGAACACCTCACTAGCATGACTAGTGGGGGTAATCAATTTCGAATTTTGATTTCTTCTCTGGATGAAGTGTTGAGGTGTGCCAGTAGAAGAGGAATTTGAATGGATATCCATATATTTGAACTAGCTAGCCTTGTGATGTGACTTCTCCTTAGCCTCTGGCTATTGAGATTATATATATTTCGAATGGCATGATATAACTGTGGGTTTTATGAAATGTGTTTCGATACTTTGAAATGAAATTGTTTGGATTAAAATCTCATAATTCATGTTTTGTATTTAAGTTTCATGTTCAGTCCAATTTTTGTATAAATATGATTTAAATTCTGCATAAAGATTATTTTAGTATGTTATGCACCACTGAGTCCTAGTACTCAGCGATGGCTGTTATTGCTGTCGCAGATTTAGACTAGAGGAGCAGCAGACTAAGCTGTTGAGGATTGAGGATCTATCAGCTTGAAGTTATCAGGTATAATTTATAACCTGACTGTAAATATCCATTTTGATGAATGTATTGCATGTAATTGTATGGACATGTAAATTCGTTCTTGAGCAGCTTGTACAAAGCTTATATTAAGTTTGTAATAAATTTTAGTTTGAGTTTCTCTCTATGTAAATTTTTGCAATGATGTATATAAATTACTTTGTCATTAATGAAACACGAATGGTAGTATTTTATTTTGAATTGAATAAAATTCATTAATGGAATTTGATGGTTGTTGGATATTGAAAATGGTGGATTTGATTTTTGGAAGTTGAGAAATGAGTTGAAATTGATTGAAATAATTGTGAATTTGAAGAAGTTGTTGAGGAAAATTATTGGAAGTGCTTTTTTTCAGGTATTTGAAGAACTGTTTTCGCAAAATACAGACGAAACTCTATCAAAATTTTTATAAAATTTGCGGAAAAATAAAATGGGCCAAAAATATTAACTAGTTTTAATTTTGAGTAAATGTTTTAAATACCAATTAAAAAATGCTCACCACTTATCAAAAATAAGAAAATTGTTTTAAAATCCCTTGTAGGGTACTTAATGAGTTATCGGTTGGTGAAGTTTAGTAGTTCATTAGGTATTCTACGGGATCATGTTATGCCTTACAGAGGGGTAAGGTGTGACACCCTAACTGCCAAACCCTAACCACACTAGTAGTTATATTTAACCAAATCTAAGCATGTCAATCTCACTTCCACTTTCATACAAACTTGCCTAACATATTAAATTTAATCAAAACTCAAGCATATGCATAGCAACCCTAGCTGGCCGAATTTTTAGCTTGGTCCTTCAACAATTAATTTCATTTTATTTTAAGTTTATTCCTAAGTGAGTTAAGCTCTAAGCACAACTAATAAACTAATTTTGCAACTTAAATCACTAACCTCAACTTGGATGCTAATTCTTCAATTTCCTTCTTCTTTTCTTCTTTCTTTGGTGATCAATCTTCTTCTCAAAGCCCAAACACAAGGTTTTATGAAGTAATTATGGGAGAAATTAGGGTTTAAAAGCTTGAAGCAAGCTTTAATGGAGTTTCCTTCATGGTGAGATAAGGGAAAGGAGCCGGCTATTTTTAGGGAGGAAGATGAAAGCGATTTTCTTCTTTTTTTTATGTTATTTTTGTCTTACCTTATAGATTTTTAAATTAGTCAAATTTGGTAGGAAAAATAATTTTAATTATGACATCATCATTGATGTCACACATGATGTAATAACCTTTTTCTTTTCCTTTCTTTTTTTTTTATTTTTCCATTAGTTCTTTAATTTAATTCCCGACTCTGAAATTTTCTTTTCTCCGATTTTATTTGATAGTTAGGTCAGAGTCAGCTCTCGGGGTCAATTGACCAAATTGCCCCTAGCCGGTTCGACCCTGTTTGCAAATAATTCAATATTTTCTTCTGGCTCTCTGACCTAATTATTTGACCGGCTTAACAACCTTTTTTCGTGATTTCTTCTTTTCCACTGTGTTTGTAATAGTCTTAAGGACCGCGGCGTCACATTTTACGGTTCGAAATTTGAGTTTAAATCGACTTCGCAGTCCTTCCCGAGAAGGTCACTCATCGCTATGACTCTCGGCTCGTTTAACTTTTTATGTTCTGTTTTTTTTATTTATACTTAACTAATTGACAATTACTAATTATTTGTGTTTATGGCTTATCTAGTTGTCTTAAGTGTGGTTCTAATCCCTTTAATTGTCCGGACCGACTTGGGTCACCGAAATAATGAAATATACCAGGCTATACAATTAGGGGTGTTACAATTATTGTGGCTAAAGTTTTGGCTGATCAAAGGATATTGCGGCAAATAATTGCTAAAAACGGTGTCTACTGAGGGTAGATTACATTATCCTTTACAATGTCATCATTCGATAGTCCAACCATGAATGACGAGGCGTATGCGTGATTATGATACATGTTCACATAGCGCATACGTCTTTTCGCATAACACTAACGAGGATAAATCCCACGGGAGTTACACTATTCATTCATAAGTTTTAAGGTCCTGAAACATCATTTTATTATTTATGAAGCATACATACTATTGCCTAGGCTCAAGAAGGCTCATTAAAATACAATGACATCTTTTGAGATACTCATACAATCTCATTTCTTATTTCGCCGAGTTGAATGTCTTCAAAGCGTATTCGGATTCAGGCAGCAGTTCCTATTTCTCTTGTGCTATCATCTTTTCTAACCAGTCGATATTCTCTCGCAATTCTTAGTAGAGGGTGGCTTATCTGTCTTTTTCCCTTTTTTCTTTGGTGCACTCCTTTGAGATATTATTAATTAATTATGCTTGATTTTTAAGTTCATGCTTCCTCCTCTTGTTTTCTTGTTGGTACTCTTCCACCAATATCTCATGATACTCCAACTTTTCTTGTAATTTGTCGTTTAACATTTCCTTCTCCTTTATTGTGTTTTGGAGCGAAGCCTTCTCCTTCTCCCACTAGGTTTTTCGCTTTTCATATTCCATTTCAGCGGCAATCATCTCCTCTCTAAGTCTCTTTGCTTCCTTTTCCAGTGCTTGTTCTTGACTTTCTAATCTTTTTATATGCTCCTTCAACTGCTGGTTCTCAGTAGTCAAATTCTAAAGAGGGCTGTTCGATCCAATATCACCTCTTTCTACATAGACTTCTTGGTGAGACATACTTTCCCTGGGCCCTGCTAGTTTGAACATGTGATACCCCTTGTCTCTCCCGTTTCTGCATAAGGAATATTCCTCTGTTGTACTTGGCCCTTTAGGTGACCGTTCCATCAAGGTCACCTCTTCCCAGGACTCGCGCAAAGCCTTTAATTCATCCTCTCTACATGGTTCATGATAGAAGTGAGTTTGATAGAATTCGTCAATATTAGGGACAAGTTGAGTCGAGCTGAATTGTCTCATTATCATAGCTAGGATGTAGCTCATGCATCCGGTTAGCCCTATCAATGGTATGAAAAGATGATCTCTCATGCTGATCAAGATGTATTAACCAGTAGTCCACAATTTCCTCTAATAGTAATTGTGACTACTAAAATTCAGAATCTACTCTTGCCATTGTCATTCATCCCTCTATCGAATTACTAATTTGACCATCTTTTCGATAATGGGTTAGTCAGAGTACCAGAGTACCAGGTTAGACCCTTAGTTTCCAATGGACAGATGTGACTGAGGATCCATAGGTACAGCAGCAGAATACAACACTTGATGATTCCCTTACCCTGATGACGATAATACGTTAAGGTTAAGAAGGTCTCGGCAAGAATAGCCAGCATTGGATTGACATTCTGTTTTTCCACCACCCAAAATAATTCTGTGACACCATGGGTAACAATTCCTAGAGGTCCGGGGAACAAAACCAGTCCATAAATCCCCAGAGCTAAAATTGATGAAGTCTTATCCCATTTCTCACTCTGAATGTACTGATCCATTTGTTTCTTAATGTATACCCAAGGCCACCCACGCGAGTTTCCTTTAGTGGTTTCTTTTATTCTAGCTTCCTCTGCTGGGACTCCTATAATGTGTGCGAACCATTTCCATGTCCGCCTATGATCAAGGTGGAGATAAATATGGTTCTGAGCTACACAAGGGACTTCTAGTAGTGCCTAATATTCCTCTATCGTACACATTGTGTCGATATCATTGAAAGAAAATACTCTATAACTAGGATTCCAAGTGGACAACATGGCCTTTATCGCTGGAGCCTGCGCTTTAACCCATATCAAGGAGGCAATCTTCCCATATTTTTCCTTGAACTGTGTCTAGGCATGATTGGGCAATGATTTCCAAACATTCAATAAGTCATCAAAACCGGCTGTTCTGATCTCAATCTTACTAGGGTCCAATGGAGGTAATGAACCGGCTTCTGCTTCTATTTCATCATTTTGTAGGGACCCAGAGCCATGGACTGGTTCGGATCTTTGTTGAACACCTTGCTTCTGTTTTGAAACCCTTTCGGCTGACTGACTCGAAGATGCCATTTTAAAGTTTTCCCTACCCTCAGCAAACGCCAACTTTTAATACCTGTAAAAGAAAAGGTTAGCAACATAAATTCAGGTAATTTTGAATTATGCTACTTGCGTGACCGTATCTACACACCTATCAAAGTAGGAAGGTGTTTAGATTCATCCTGGCAGCATGACTCAAAATTACCCTCATATTATTTAAGAAAAATTTAAAGATATAACCAGAGTAGGGTAAAAGCAAGTACGCCCCTTTTATCCTAAAATAGGGTGATCATGACACTGGGTAGGTACTATCTAGTCGGATGGTCCTACCTTTAAGGATGGCTTATTATAGGTTCTTACTAGTGTGATGGTTTGGCTAGAGATCTAATTTTCTAAAGCCACAGGTCCCCAAATTGTCCCTACTACAAATAATAGAGCCCCATTTCACCATTATGATAATGACGAAAAAAATCCACGGTTATCATGATAAGTGAAATAAGTTCCAATCTGAGTAGAAGTCTTCACGAATACTAACGGGGTAAAAACCCACGGGCATCATTACATGACCCCCTCCTACTTCCTACAGGGTAAAAGTGTGTGAGAACATTATTTAGGTGATTTGTGTGTGAGAACATTGTTTAGATGATTTGTGTGTGAAGGGACATATTTACCTCTTCCTTATTTAAGGGGATTTAAGAGAAGATTACTGTAAAACAATCAAAACAAACAAAATGGTTAGAGAGAATAATAATCAAATATTAAAAACTTTGATTTTATAAGTTACACCCCATAATTACAGATTCATAAGAACACAGAATTAAGTTCACTCTTTAGACTTCTAACCAGGGTTACTTTGGCATTCTTCCCCAATGGAGTCGCCAAGCTGTCACAAGGACTTTGTGATCGCCGAACGATTCTCACTAAAGTGGGAAAAGTGAGGAGTCGCCACTCTAATTTTGAGGAAAATTAAAGAAAACCATCTGCAAAGATTAAGGACCATTTCGGAAACAAAGATTCTAGGTTCGGAGTCCGTATACGGGTAGGGAAGGTGTTAGGCACCCTACCTCGTCCCTCGACAAGGGTAAGCAAATTTAATGAAGCGTTCTTTATAAATTGAAATTGATAGTTTAGAGGGGGAGAATGATGATGTTAATCCTTTGTAATGGACAAAAGGAATATTTGATGTTTCACTATCACGGGTTGCCCAAGAACACAAGTACATGAGATTACCCTTCAGTGAATGGGCATTATCTAATAGGTATTTTAAGAATTAATATGAATACTGAAGTTATGATATTTTTAGAGGGAATTTTGCTTCACAGGTATGAGCGCCTTGAAGAGGACCCCCTATCGGGCCTCAACATAACATTCAGGGTACTTTGGAAGAACTCTCCTGCTGATCCCTTGGTGTGTTAAGAATTTAAGTTGAGAGCTCGGGTAAGAAATCTCCCTTGATCTCTTAGTGTATTAAGGATTTAAGTTGAGAACTCGAGTAAGAACTCTCCCCCGGTCTCTTAGTGTTAAGAATTTAAATTGGTAACTTGGGTAAGAACTCTCCTCTGATCTCTTAGTGTATTAGGGATTTAAGTTGAGAATTCGGGTAAGAACTCTCTCCCCCGATCTCTTAGTGTTAAGAATTTAAGTTAAGAACTCGGCTAAGAACTCTCCCCCTGTCTCTTAGTGTTAAGAATTTAAGTTGAGAACTCTGGTAAGAACTCTCCACCAATCTCTTAGTATATTAAGGATTTAAGTTGAGAACTCGGGTAAGAACTCTCCCCCGATCTCTTAGTGTATTAAGGATTTAAGTTGAGAACTCGGGTAAGAACTCTCCCCCGATCTCTTAGTGTATTAAGGATTTAAGTTGAGAACTTGGGTAAGAACTCTCCCCCCGATCTCTTAGTGTATTAAAGATTTAAGTTGAGAACTCGAGTAAGAACTCTCCCTCGATCTCTTAGTGTATTAGGGATTTAAGATGAGAACTCAGGTGAGAACTCTCCCCCAATCTCTTAATGTTAAGAATGGCATTTTATTAAACTTCTAACCCAGGGATTCAAGTAAGGGTTCTATCCTGATCCCCTTCATATTGGAAAGAATTACCGAAGGTGCAGGGCCCCCTTTAAAAGGCTTTTCCTGGGCTATGGAACTATGTTGAGCCAAGCTTCTTACTGATCTTTCGTGCGGTTATTTTGCCTGAACTCTTTGGTTTTTTTGGCTCCTTCTCTTTTGAATCGCCTATCCAAGGTCCGAACTTTGTCTTGATTCTCAATCCATTGTCTTATCGTTTGGGGCTCACTCCAGGGTCCGATCTCGTGACTTATTTTCTCCTTCCGACCTTTCTCGCTTATAGTAACTTTTGTATGATCACTTATATCACACTCATTCTCTTATTATTTTCATTTTTTGGGACTAAAAGCTATCAAGCAACACCCCGACCTATACCCTTTAGAGTATTTACGAGTTATCAATGACTCAAACATTCATTTTCAAGGGAAATAAAATAAAGTGATGATAAAGATGAAATTTGTGAACTAACGAAAAGAAACAAAAATATGAATTACGATTTAAGACAACCTATCCTAAGATTCAGTGTGATTAGATACCTTAAAAACTTAAGAAAACGAGCTAAGGATATTCGACAAACAACAGGTTGGATGCTTACCTGTAGAAAGTTGAGATGATGGATGAGCTGACTCCAATATCGACAAATCTTTGGGCATTGAAGACACTGGAGCCGACCTAAAGTGAAGTGGGGTTGGGCTTGCAGGACAATGCACAAATACTGAGGATGAGAGCAGCAGAGTTTAGAGCTCCTTTTGAGCGAGATACTCCAAAAAACTGGTTTCAGAAGTTTCTCAAAACTTTGAGAGCTTTGAATGGCAAGTAATAAGGCTACATCCAAGTTCAGAGTTTTCTCATGATAATCACCACCTCCTCTCGCTACTGTATTGCATGTAGGTATTTATAAGGAATGGATGCTCAAAGTGGAGGGTCAAGATTACATCAAGAGGAGACGAAAGGCCTAGATTCAAAAGGACATCATCCGATGTCTGGGAATTAAAGAGAATCAAAATTGAGGGTTGGGATTTCATTCAGAATTTCTATCCTTTCACCCCTTGATCCAACGCTCAAGGGGCTTACCTTACAAAATGGATCCAAAGGTTGGGACTAAAAGGCACCAAATCTAGCGTCTGCTTTTGATCTGAGGGCTCCAAATCTATCCTTACAATTACAATCAACAGTGCAGATCAAGATGCACTGGGCTACTTTAACTATTTGGAATTTGGCGGCTAGTAGTGTGTCCTTACAAATGAGATGTGTCATGAGGATTAGATCATGTCTGCAATGCTTTAATTAACCCAGATCTGACGGTGGAGGGAGCTAATTAAAGGCCATCATCGGCAGTTATTCAACTCCCTGAGTTCTCCGATCTTACGGGTCGTTCCTTGCTTTTTCGATCTTCCCATTATGACCGTCCCCTTTTAGGGTCATTATTTCGATCTCTATCTCTCGCATCGGGTCCCTTCTTATTTCCTGATCTTTCCTCTCCATCTGACTTATATTGGTCAAAGCAATAAATTATTCAATTATCGATGTGTCTGCTTTGGGTTCTGTATGCAATAAATGCTGGGGCCTTATACATATGCCGAGGGATTTTCCTTTGCATATTCACAACTTTCTCCGATGAATCTTCAATGTTTCGTTCTTCAGTTATTGGCTTTTCTGGCAAGAATCCTTCCTATGACAACCACTTTAATCTTTTTTTGAATGCTTTCTTTGTTCATTTCCTAAAAATTATTAGCTCCGATGATCAGAGGTTCATGAGGGTGTTATTTGATGATGGTGATGGAACTGGACTAATTAACCGATTAAGGTCAAAACTAACTACTGCACCGATCTCGGGTCAGCCCATCGGCATGGCTTATAGGCCGATCTCTGACAAGAGGATCGCTAATTTCAATCTTAATATCAGTGATCGCCTCTTACAGTTCATTTGGTTCCTTACCATCTCGAGGGTCCCAATTGCAGCTCGGTTCTGGTCAATGACATCAAAAATGATGTTGTTCAATATCATGAGAGTCATAGTTACCCCATCTGAGCTATACATCTGCCCAGTATTTATTGCTGGCTTTCTGATCAAACACATCTTTTGATTCAGCCACAAGACTAGGCTTTGACATAGGCCAGCATTCTGGGCTTCGGAGTAGTCTTAAGTTAGGTAGAATGTAGTGCTGATTTTGAGAGATCATCCAAATGATGTATCTGATCTTTTGAGATCGCCCAAATGATGTAATATGATCTTTTGAGATCACCCAAATGATGTAATCTGATCTTTTGGAAATGAAATTTTACTTGAATGTTTTTGTTTTATTATTGCATTGGTTATTTTTCGATCTCTGATAAATGTACCCAATATGATCCCTAGACGAATCACCATTTGCTGATCCATGGGTTTGGAAATTTGTTCAATCCAATGACCTTTGTTGACCGATCTCATTTATCTGACCTTTTTACTATGTTTTTGGAATCTTCTTGTGACATGTCATGGAGGCGACCTGGTTCCGCTAATCGATGCATCACTTGAGACTTCGTGAGCATTTAATGCTCAGACGGGCATAAATAGGGGAAAGGTTAGTCATTTGTTTCCTTATGTCATTTTCAAACCTTCCCCTAGCGACTTCAACACTCCCTCTTGCTTTCTAAAGTTTTTAGGCACCGATTCACACTCAGGTAAGGGTTTTGATCTTATCTTGGTTAGTTCTCACTTTTGTTTTCTAAAAATGAGTGGTACTGACAGTCAAAGAGCTGCTAGTCCTCCCTCCGTTCATATCTCATGGACATCGGATGAAGTCGAGGTGGTCAGGCCGAGCGAGCAACTCAAACCTTCTACAACCTCTGTCCCAACCCACCGTCGAGGGACTAAATTAAAACAAGCATCTTCTTCAGGGAAAGAAAACTTACCCGTGGATGAGTTGCCATCCTCAAGGAGACCGATTTGCAGACCATTAGTCGAGAATACAAACTTCAAACTGACTCCTTCAAGCTCATCAGATGTCATAGCGATCTTCGAGCTGATCATTTCTTTGAAGAAAACGACATGATCATAGTATATAAAGAACAATTGAAGGCCGAGCTTTGGTTCCCCCTAGACGAATTCTTTAGAGCCATTCTGAAGTTCCATCATGTATGCGTAACCCAAGTGCACCCGAACTCTTGGCTGACTCTGGTGGCTTTCAGAGGCTTATGTCGAGCTAAGAAGCTCGAGCCTACAGCAAAGGTTTTCGCTGAATTGCACAGGCTCGCACGGTGGAAGGACCACGAGTATTGGTTTTTCCAAGCCAAGCTGCACTGTGGGCTTTTTACCGATCTCCCTTCTTCATTGAAGAATTAGAAGAATTGGTTCTTCATATTGAGGAGTAAGATCCCGAATGGCTTTGAGGTTATCCTGTGCAGTTGGTAGTACCTGGTCCCTTCAGTTCCAAAGAAGATCGCCCTAAATAGAGACGAGGATGCTATGGTAAAGGAATTGAAGGATCAAGCGGCTACTCACAAGTATTCATGTTTAGATGCAGTTATGGCCAAACTGAAGTGGTGTCTAATACAGATGATCACCCATGAGGATTATGAGCTGTAGCTCTCTGACCTTGGACCCGGGATTGGTACAACCTAAATATTTAGCCTCCTAACTTAGGTGATCTCACTAACTTGTTTTCTGTGCAGGTATGGCTAGAGGCGAGGGCGTGAAGGAGAGCTATAAGCGAAAAAGGGAGGTCGCTCGAAAAGTGTGAGAAATGAAAATTGCTGCTGTATCCTAGACGTCAGGGTGAGACTTAGTAGAAGTGCCAGTCTCTTCTTCCTGACCTTTAAGATAGCCGACCCCAGAAATAGAGATCGCTCCTTCCCCTCCTCGACAAGATGAAGCACCGCCTTCGTCGGTTTCTTCAAGTGCAGAAAGAGGATCTTCCCAACCTGCTGTGATGACCCTCTCTCATGGTGCCCAGGTCCTTATCCACTCGCTAGAGAAGAATCGCTTGGTTCGGGGGAATCCTGGCCTGGCCAAGGTCTTGGGTGCCACCATCTACTTTCAGGACGACTGGAGCAGGCTGACTCTAGATAGCAATAATGACCTCCTGGCTCAAACGATGAGCTTGAGCGTAGAGAGCCTTGTGAATCAACATATAATTAGAGAAAAGGCTCATCTCTTAAGACAAGAAATTCTGAAGGTTCTCCAGGACGCTGCTTCCTCCAAAACCCAACTTTTATCTGCTCCAGGACTACATCACCGAGATTGAGGGTCAGACGAAATCTTATGAGGATAGGATAGCTAAACTGGAGTAGGAACTCGAAGAAGCTCGGGCCTATCGAACTGCCAATGTCACTCGCCTTACCAAGTAGATCAAAGTGAAAGAAGAAGAGGCCATGGCGAGGGAAGCTAGTGCTTATGTGAATGCTCATGGCGTTCTTTTGGCTGAGCTTGTAAGGCGCTATCCTGAGGAAGACTTCTCCTGAATGATGGATCTTGGCCCTAGTGGTGAAGAGGAGAGCGAGGAGGAGCCTGAGAGAGAGAGAGAGGAGATGATAGAACTGATATTGTACCCGGAGAGCAGGTTAAGGGAGACCCTCCTGCCGAATGACTTGTACCTTTTTATTTTGAAATGAATTGATGTTTTTTATGTTCAATTTCTTGATAAGATCGGAAAGCATCCAAACCAAATTGTCTGAGTACTTAATTGATTGAATGCAGTTGAACATTAAACCTGAGAGTGACAATTAATCATAAGATATCAAACTACTCCAAGAGATCGGAAAAACATTACATGTGAACATAAATTCAGATGAAACCCTGACCAAATATTGAATGGAACTTTAGAATATTAGAATTGCAAATATTTGAAAATGACTTGAACTTTTTTAAGGTTGGAACCATTATTTAAAGATCGAATAAAACCTTAACTTCATTTGAGGAATATCTGGGCAATTCAAGTGAGAAACCCAATCACAACATTAGTCAAATGGAATTTTGTGGTATTTGTACATAGAGAGATCAGAGAACAACAACAGGTGAGATTGGATGGTCCGGAGATCCAATATTGACTCGAACTCATCGGATAAAAACCAAGGGATTAGAAAGCAATCTAACTTGAGCGTGAGATCGATTTGTTCCAGAGACGAGCCATTGGTGAGTTCGGAAAAGCTACCTATAATATGGGATATTGGTCGAGAATGAATAATAAAGTTTCAATTTTAAAAGAACCTTGCATTCAAAGGTCTGCCAAAATATGGTGTCTACATCTGGTATACACATTCTTCCTTTGTAGTACAGACACCCATCTTCTTTCACCTCTTAATCAGTTTCTTTTCCTTCTGTAATTTTGCCCATTATAACTATTAGCTTCTCATCTGTCTTCTGCCCATCCTGAATCTATTGTAACAGGTTTAGCTTCACTTGCAAATCAGCCAAAATAACTCCATCTTGACCTAAAGATAAATGGGCATGCAATAATCTCAAAGCTGTGATGGACTTTTTACTCAAGGCATCAACAACTATATTTTCCTTCTCAGGGTGGTAGTCAATCACATAGTCATAGTCCTTCAGGAACTCAATCCACAATCTCTGTCTCAGGTTGAGCTCCTATTGGGTTGGCAAATACTTCAGATTTTTATGGTCTATGTAGATGTAGCACTTTTCACCATACAAATAGTGCCTCTATATCTTCAATGCGAAGATGATCGCTGCTAGTTCCAGATCATGTGTAGGGTAGTTCTGTTCATATGGCCTTAACTACCTAGAAGCATAGGCGACAGCTTTCCCCTCTTGCATCAACACACATCCTAATCCATTATGAGAAGCATCATTGTAGACCATAAAGTCTTTTCCAGACACTAGCTGTGTTACCACTGGTGCCTCTATCAACATAGCTTTCAACCTTTCAAAACTAGCTTGACACTTATCATTCCAGTCAAATCTGACATTTTTATGCAGCAACTTGGTCTGTGGAGCAGTTATAAAAGAAAACCCCTTCACAAACCTCCTGTAGTAATCAGCTAGCCCCAAGAAGCTTCTGACCTCAGTTGTATTTTTGGGAGGCTTCCATTCCATCACTACTTCAATTTTCTTGGGATCCACTCTAATCTCATCAGCGGATACTATGTGCCCAAGAAAGGAGATCTCACTCAATCAGAAGTCACACTTGGACAAATTAGCATACAACTTCTTCTCTCTCGGAGTTTGCAGAATAATCCTCAAATGCTCATCATGTTCTTCTTTGTTCTTAGAATACACCAGTATATCATCAATGAAGACCATTACAAACCGATCTAAGTATGGATGGAAGATACAGTTTATAAGGTCCATGAAAACTGCTGGTGCATTAATTAACCCAAACAACATCACCAGGAATTCATAGTGCCCATACCGGGTCCTGAATGTAGTCTTAGGCACATCTGCATCCTTTACCCTTAGTTGATGATACCCTAATCTGAGATCAATTTTAGAAAATATGCTTACTCCCTTCAATTGATCAAACAGATCATCAATGCTAGGCAACGAGTACTTATTCTTCACAGTTACTTTATTTAGCTGTCGATAGTCAATATATAGCCTCAAAGTCCCATCCTTCTTTTTCACAAACAGCACCAGAGCTCCCCACGATGACACACTGGGTCGTATGAACCCCTTACCCAGTAACTCTTGCAACTGGATTTTCAACTCCTTCAATTAAGTAGGTGCCATCCTATAAGGAGCAATAGAGATTGGTGCTGTGCCTGGCAGTACCTTAATGGAAAATTCAACTTCCCTTTCTGGTGGCAAACCTGGCAATTCTTCAGGGAACACATCAGGGAAGTCACTCACAGTGGGAATGTCATACAGACTAGATCTAGCCTTTCTGGTATCAACCACATGTGCCAAATAGGCTCCACAGCCTTTTCTCATCAATTTTCTTACAGTAGTGGCTGAGATGACATTGGACAAGAAATCTATCCTTTCACCCACAACTATTATCTCTTCATTCTCAGATGTTTTCAGAGAAATCCTCTTCAATTTATAGTCTACTATTGCCTGATGATGTGACAACCAATCCATACCTAAAATCATATCAAACTGGTGGAAAGCCAATTCAATCAGGTCTATCGAGAGCTCATACCCCTATATCCTCAATGGGTAACCTTTGCACACTCTATTCACCACCACACTATGGCCTAGTGGGTTAGTGACTAAAATTTATTGGTCACTTTCCTCTACTTGTATTCTCATTTCCACAGGCAACTCAATGCAGATGTTTGAATGCGTGGATCTTGGATCCACCAATGCACGCACAAGTATGTCATAAAGAGAAAACATACCTCGAATGACATCCAGGGCATCCTGCTCCTCCTAAGCTCTCATGGCATATGTCCTTGCTGGTGCCCTAGCCTCTAGCCTCTCAGCTAACTCTAATGATGGCCTCTGTGATGTACCAGCTACCTCAGATTTACCGGGCCTTCTACCCCTTTGAGTCAGGCGGGCACATCGCTTGTCTTTGGAGCAAATGCATGATCCTCTATGGACAATCTCTGATCTGATGTTCTGTAGACCCACACCAGAAGCAACCACTAGTCATTCATCAACATTCCCCCTTGTGCCACCTTTGACAGTGTGGACAGGCCCAAGAGACTGCTGGGGCTAGTCCCCTGAGCAGCATCCTTGGAGAGCTACCCACTGAGGGTGTGGACTGGCCTCTCCTTAGTGTGAACTGAGATCTGGGCCTTTGGGACTGGCCCTGACCATGTGACTGACCATAACTCTGAGCAGGAGGACCCTTAAACTTCTTACTAAGAGTAGAAGGTGCACTGGTTTAACCCGTAACTCTCTTCTGCTATCTGTCCCTTCTGTTCTGCTCATTAATTTTAACTTTTTCAACCTTTAATGCAGCTTCAACCAATTTTATGAAGTCCATAATCCCCAAAGCTGTTATCAAAATCTTGATGTTATCATTCAGCCCTTCTTCAAACCTTCTACACCTCTCAGCCTCATTGGGGATTATTTCTCTTCCATAGCGGCTCAATCGGACAAATTCCCTTTCATACTCCTCCACTGATAGCTGCCTCTACCTTAAGCTGATGAATTCTCTTCTTCTTTCTTCTAAATATATACTGTCCACATACTTCTTTCTGAATTTTGTAAGGAAGAAGTCCCAGGTTATCTAATCTGGCTGTACCTCACTAGATATTGTGTCCCACCATTGATATGCATTGTCTTGGAGTAGGGACACAGCACCCTCCAGGTTCTGCTTTAGGGTGCAATGGAGTTGCTTCAGTGCCCTTCTGGCTCTATCCAACCAGTTCTCAGCTGCCACAGGGTCATCTTCTTTCTTTCCCAGAAAGTCCATAACCCCAACTTTTCTGAGTTTCTCTAGATGAGACTTCTACTGTGGTGGTGGTATGGGTGGCATAACCCTAGCCATTTGTCTGAAGAATGTGGCCATTTGTTCAAACATGGCTTGCAAAGGCTATGTAGGTGCCTTTGGCACTGGTGGAGTGGGTTCCCTCCTGCCTCCAACTTCAGTCATAGGTGGAGCATGACTCTCTACCTCTTCCTCAACTGCCCTCTATGAAGTTGGGTCCATATCCTAATCAAAACAACCAAAATAAATAAATCTGCATTAGTGTCACCTCAATACTTACAAATGCAATGTAATAGAATGCACTCTATCTAGACCCAGAAATGCCTAAACCGCGCTCTGATACTACTAAATGTGACACCCCTCACCTATCTACAGTGTAGCCGAGCAAGGCAGGTCACACTGAGTACCAGAGCGCCTTATCTTATCTTATTTCATTTTCTAGTTCTCAATTTATTCATTACGAAGATTTTTATGTGAAGCTTATAGCATTCATACCAATTCTTGAAATTTTGATTAATTTGAAATTTCAAAAATTTTACAGAAAATCCGGCAGAGTGCCGGCTAAAAAATGGGAAAATAGTTTTTCGGAACCTGTTAAAAAAAAACACTTCTAATATATTCTTCAATTCCCAACTCCAATAAACTTCAACTAAATTTCATCAAATCTCAATATTGCAAATCATAATTTCATTACAATTCATAATTTCATATATAGACAAATTCATACTCAAATTTCAAAAATAAAATATAGAAATCTCAATTTACATTAATTACAGGAGTTTACAATTTTACGAGGCAAAATGAAAATCTAAGTACAAAATACAAATTACAAAATAAAAAATACAAAATACAAAACAAAATCCTAGAGTCCTACCAAGTACACTGCAGATGAGAGGTGACACTGGACTCTATGCAAATCTGGACTCTATGCAAAATCTGGACTCTCACCTGGTCTGAGGTCGACTGGGCTTCCCAGCTGTGTCTCCAGTACCTACGCGTGGCAAAAAGCAACACACTAAGCAGTATTGCTTAGTGGTGCCAATATAAAATAAAAATAAACTGAAATAATTAAATATGCAGGTATTTTATTGATATTTTATCCAATCTAAAATTTTGGTAATTATTACTAATATTATCAATTTGATACTTTTATGTTCATTATTTGGTAATAATTTATTAAAACTCAATTTAGTTGCCCAAGTAACCTATGCAAATTGACCAGATTGGATAAATGAGTAAACTGGCACTTGGTACCAAATACCTCGGGCCACTACACCATTGGTCACAAAGTGTCTCCAGGTGTGCAACAGAATAGCTAATAAGCCGTAATAAATATCAAGCACAAGGCCCAGTAAATCAAGAATATCAATTGGCTATAAGCTATCATATCACAAAATGGCCACAAGAGCCATAAATCACAAAATGATATGATGACATATGCAGTACTTCTATCTGAACCCTATAGGCATGCCAACATATCCAAACCAATCATACTAGGTATACTAGGACATGTTACAAAGTTAATTGTGTAATTCTTTGCATTTGATATTTATGAGTTACTATTCACCATGCTAGTCAACTAAAATATTGACTTTTTCACACACAATAGGTATGTTAATTCTAATAACACCAACATATCATATTTTATATTCTATAATTGTTGATATTTGTTGCAAATATGCAGGTATTTTATTGATATTTTATGCAATCTAAAATTTTGGTAATTATTACTAATATTATCAATTTGATACTTTTATGTTCATTATTTGGTAATAATTTATTAAAACTCAATTTAGCTGCCCAAGAAACCTATGCAAATTGACCGGACTAGATAAACGGGTAAACTGGCACTGGGTACCAAGTACCTCAGGCTATCACACCATCGGTCACAAAGTGTCTCCAGGTGTGCAACAGAATAGCTAATAAGCCATAATAAACATCAGGCACAAGGCCCAGTAAATCAAGAATATCAATTGGCCATAAGCCATCATATCACAGAATGGCTACAAGAGCCATAAATCACAGAATAGCATGATGCCATATGCAATATTACTATCAGTACCCTATTGGCATGCCAACCTATCCAAACCAATCATACTAGGTATACTAAGGCATGTTACAAAGTTAATTGTGTAATTCTTTGTATTTTATATTTATGAGCTACTATTCACCTTGCTAGTCAACTAAAATGTTAACTTTTTCATACACAATAGGTATGTTAGTTCTAATAATACCAACATACCACATTTTGTATTCTATAATTGTTGGCATTTATTGCAAATTCCATTTCAAAGCTCATTGAATGTTATTTCTAATTTTCAGATTTTATAGCTTATGTTTACTACTCCATTGGACATTGGTACATTAAGAATTTGGCTAAACTCTCTTCATCAAAGTTATTCCTTATTGTGTCTTCTTTAATTCTTTTTTTGAATCACTCCATTTGGAGGTTTTTAGCTCAAGTTATGCCATTTTTCCCATGGCTGGCTGGATTGGCCATTACCCAGAATTTTTGGGTAGAAATTGGTTCTGGCAGTTTTGCTGTCCTGGCTTTGGTGGACAATTTGAATTGGTTATGGTTAAAATTTAGTTTCTGTTCTTCATGAAAGTTTTTATAAATTGTATTATCTTTCCATAGGTTCAAAAATCAGGTCATTTGGACCTTTCTACACAAAGTTATGGCCAAATGAACAAATACTGTTCATTTAGTCACTTTTACCAGGTCCAAAATTGGTTACCTGGATTTGGTAAATTTTTAGGTCATCCTAAGTTGGTTTTCTGGGCAAGGTTTCTTCATCAAAGTTGTGTCATTATGTGTCTAATTTCACCTCCAATTAGCCTTGCACCAATTGAAGTGACACCATTCTAATTAGGGCTACCCAAACACACTGGACTCCAAGTCCATGAATTATAGCATGAGGGCAGCATGTTCAACTCACAATTCCATGCCACAATTAGTTCAATTTTTAGGTCAAACAATATCAAAAGGTCAGTAATTGACCTTAAGAATACCAATTTAACCACAATTTGGCAAAACCCCCAAATTGTAATTCAAAACCCTAGCTCCAATTCAAAATTTATGCAATACCTATTAATTAGGCATACTAATCCACTATCAATTGATGTTTACACCTCTAACACCCTTTCTAAACCCCTTGAATCCATCAAACCCTTAACTCTCACTCCCATAAAGCTGGCCGAAATTTCATGAAACCCCAATCATGCATGTTTAATTCACTTTTCATCAATTTCTAACCTAACTCAACTTGAATTCATGATTAAAAAGAGATAAGGGTAAGAAATATGGCACTAACTTCTTTGGGGCCAAACTTGGTCTTGTAAAACTTCAAGAATTCCCCTCAATACTTGGCTGCCACACTCTTATGGAGGATCTAAGGATTATTTTTAGTGTTGGGGCTTTGAGGTTTTGGGCGAGAAATAAGGAGATATAAGCTTGAAGTCAAAGAAAAAAAATCGATACAATGACGACTTAATTATCGTGTCTTTGTTTGTAAAAAGGGTAATTTAAATCGTCAACCTAACGGTATCATTCAATAGTCCAACCATGAATGACGAGGTCATGTATGTGTCTATGATACTAGTGGTCATGTATGTGTCTATGATACTTGTTCATGTAACATACATAATTTTTCACGCAATCCTAATGAGGATAGATCCTATGGGAGTCATGCTATTCATTCATCATCACTATTTCAAGGCACGAAACATGTCTCACACCATTCTTTCATTGCATTAGAAACCTTAATTGTTCACATATTATAGAATCCCACTATTGTCTAGGTTTAGGAAGACTCTTCAAGATGCTATGATATTTGTTAAGGTATTCATACAATTTGTAATGCCCTAACTTTAGGTAGTCCATGCATTCTACTGTTCCGACAACTATTATCTGTTTGGACAGCTAGAATGTCTGAAACTACACTCAAACTAGAGTGAGGAGGCATAAATTGATTAAATAAAGACTAAGAAAAATCAAGGAAAAATAAACAAGCAAAGTGCAACTCAGTTAAACGAGCCAGGGTCACAGCGATGGGTGACTGTACTGGAAAGCAACTGCGAAGACAGTTGCTGTAACACCCTCCCTGTAGCAACTCCGTACATTCTACTGTTTCGATGACCAGTGTCGGTCTGGACAGCTAGAACGTCCGGAAAAATATTTAAACTAAAGTGAGGAACCATAATTAACTCAAATATTAATAAGAAAAATTTAGAAATAATTTTAGAAATAAAATACAACTAAGTTAAATGAGCCGGTGCCCTAGCGATGGGCAACCTAGTAGGAAGTTGCGGTTCTCGCAACTAGGAGCCCTAGACCCAAGAGAAAATTCATAAAATAATTTTTAAGACTCCAGAGAAGGGTTATTGAGGTTCCTATGGCATTAGAATACCAAGAAAATGCTTAGAAAAATTTTTCAATCAGTATAGACGATTTTGGCTCAATAAGCCAAACGAAGGGCATTTTGGTCACTTCGTCTTCAGAGATGATTTTTGACCGACTTATCCAATTAAGTAAATAATTATTATGAAATAAAATATGAATTAATATTGCTAAAAATTAAATTGAAATTGAGTAGAAAAGAAAAAAAAAGGAAAATGAATTAAATAAGAAATTATGACATCACATGATGTCATTAGTGTGCCTCCACCCAATCACATTGTGACACATGGCTATAACTCACTTAAAATAAGTTAAATGGGCAGAAATGAAAGAAAAAAATCAGATTTCTTTTTTGCTTTCTTCTTCCATCCGTAGCCTCCCTTATCCCTTCCACCCAAACCTCCATGAAAGCTCCACCAAAGCTTCATAACTCACCAAATCTCACCCCAAAATGTCACACCTCACCCCTCCGTAAGGCATAATATGATCCCGTAAAATACCTAATGAACTACTGAACTTCATCTACCGATAACTCATTAAGTATCCTACAAGGGATTTTAAAACCATTTTCTTATATTTTGGAAGTGGTGAGCATTTTGGTAGGAATTAAAATCATTTATTCAAAGTTTAAAACTAGTAAAAATTTTTGTCCATTTTTATTTTTCCTCAAATTTTATAAAAATTTCGGCAGAGTACCGTCTATATTTTGAGAAAACGGTTCTTCAAATACCTAAGAAAAACACTTCCAATAAATTTTTCCACAACTCCCAAACTCCAAATAATCTCAATTCAATATAACTCAAGTCAATTCCACTTCAAAATAATTCCACAGTTTAATCCAAGTTTGTCATCTCAAAACATTTCATCATTTCATTTAATAAAGCTAATTTACATTCACAAGTTTAATTTACAAATATTAAATATAAAAAATAATATTATTACAATTTATTATACAACTGCTCAACTTTACATTGATACATACTGTCACACCTTACCCCTCTATAAGGCATAACATGATCCCATAGAATACCTAATGAACTACCGAACTTCACCTAGCGATAACTCATTAAGTACCCTACAAGGGATTTTGAAACAATTTTCTTACTTTTAATAAGTAGTGAGCATTTTCTAATAGGTATTAAAACATTTAATTAAAGTTGAAAACTAGTTAAAATTTTTGGTCCATTTTATTTTTTCGCAAATTTTATAAAAATTTTGGCAGAGTTACGTCTGTATTTTGAGAAAACATTTCTTCAAATACCTGAAAAAAGGCACTTCAAATAATTTTTCAACCACTACTTCAAATTCATACTCAATCTCAACCAATTTCTCAACACATTTATTAACTTTCAAATTTCAAATCCACTATCCAATGATCATTAAAATACTAGCAATCCAGTTCATTCAAATTAAATAAAATAGTTCCATTCATAATTCATTAAGGACAAAACAATTTATAAACATCCTTACAAAATTTACATTAAAAAAAATTCAACTAAAATTTATTACAAACTTTATACAAGCTTTATACAAGCTGCTCAAGACCGAATTTACATGTCTATACATTTATGTGCAATACATACATCAAAAGAAATATTTACAGTCAGGGTATAAATTATACCCGATAACTTCAAGCTGATAGATCCTCACACCTCAGAGCTCAGTTTGCTGCTCCTGTAGTCTCTAAATCTGCGACAGCAATAAAAGTTATCGCTGAGTACTAGGACTCAGTGGTGCACAACATACTAAAATAATCTTTATGCAGAATTTAAATCATATTTATTCAAAAATTTGACTGAACATGAGAATTAAATACAAATCATGAATTATGAGATTTTAAAACCAAACAATTTCATTTTGAAGTATCAAATCACATTTCATAAAACCCATAGTTAGATCATGCCATTCGAAACAAATAGAATCTCAATAGCTAGAGGCTAAAGAGAAATCACATCACAAGGCTAGCTAGCTCAAATATATGGATATCCATTCACATCCTCTTCTACTGGCACACCTCAACACTTCTCCAGAGAAGGAATCAAAATTCGAAACTGATTACCCCCACTAGTCATGCTAGTGAGGTGTTCAAATATATGGTCATGACACTGTGGTTTCAAAACTTATCTTAATAATTTGTTTGTAACACCCTTATGTTTGGTAGTGCATTCTACTGTTCCTGTGACCAGTGTTGTCCGGAAAGCTAAAATGCCTAAAACTACACTTAAATATTGATGAGGAGACATAAAATAATGAAATACAAGAAAAGAAAATACAAGAAAAACAAAGGAAAAATAATAGCAATGAAATGTAACCAAGTTAAGCGAGCCGAGAACCCTAGCGATGGGTGACCGCACCAGGAAGTTGCGACGTGGACCGTTGACTAGCCCTGGACCGCGGGGAACCCTGGAAAATATTTTTAAGACTCAAATAGACATCTATTGAAGCATAAATACCATTAGAAATATCAAAGAAAAATTAATTAATTAGTACAAAGAAAAGTGAGAAATCGAAAAAGGGACAAAATCCGGTGTTACCGAAAAATCAGGAATGTAACCCAAACAGGGGCATTGTGGTCATTTGACATCCCGAGTGGCCTTTTGACCTAAATTTACATTAAAAATAAATAATATTAAACTTTGAAAATACCATGAAAATTAAAATGGTGGTCCATAGTTTAAATAGTGAAAGAAAAGGGGTTTAATGTTGAATAATTGAAAGTTGAATTAAAGTAATAATATTCTTACATTAATGGACCACTAAACACTTGGAAAATCAATAAAAATTCTGTCACTCTCCACTAACTTCTACAAACCTTCTTCTTCCTCAAATTCTTCCCATGGCCAAACCAAAAAGCTCCCAAACTCTCCCATGGCCGTCCAAGCTCCAACCTCCATGCATCCATGATCCAAGCTCCCAATGGTTAAGGTTTCTTCATTAAACTTGACCAGCACACCATGGGTAGTAGATAGGCAGCAAGAAGACCAAGTTTTGTAGAGGTTTTGAAGAGTTTCCAAAGTGGTAAGTTTGTGTTTTTGGTTATTGCTTCATTAAAGTTTGTGAGGAGGTTATGGGTACTTGAATTGTGGAAAGAATTTTGAGGTTTGATGTTTAAAGGGAGAGGTGTATTTTTGGCAGCCATGGAAACTCCTTGAGGACAGTTTATTCTTGCTTGTAAATGGTAGATTAAAGGGTTGATTATGTGTTTATATGTGTAGGAATAAATTAGGTGATGTATACTAAGTATATTGTGAATGTATACTTGAATTTGGAAGCTTGGACATTAATGGAGAGAGGTGTATGAATCGGTAGCTTGATTTGGTGAACCATAAAAATGTTATTTCATGTTTATTTTATGGAATATTAATGTTGAATTGTGGTAGTTGTTATGGCAGCTTGGGTATATTTATGATGGTGTGAGGTTGGGCATGTAAATGAGCTAGGATAAGTGATTGAATTATTGTAATTTGAGCTTGAAAAATTCTGTACTAAATAGTGCATATTGAGTGTGATTGTAAGCTGCCAAAATTACGAACAATATGTTGTGAAATGTGTTTAGGTTATGGTACAAACCAAAATTGGCATGAATGTGACATTTGGTAAGTGTTAAATGTATCATTTGATTAGTGATGGACAATGAGCAATAGGGCAGTGTGTGTTTTGGCTTAGAACCTTAAGTGTGTGGCTCCAATTGGTATGAAACCAATTGGAGGTGAAACTAGGCACAAAATGTGCCAACTTTCATGAAGGAAGCTTACCAAAATTCTGCTTGTAAGGTAACTTGAAAAATGACCAAATCCGGATTAGTGCAATTAAGGCCTGAAAATTGATCATTTGGGCAGTAGTTAGTTTTTAGGTCATAACACACTCAAACCAGGTCCAATTGACCTGAAATTTTGACCATGAATAGTTAAGACATACATCTACAAGTCTTATGAAGACACCAAAGCCCAGAAATGACCATAAACAATTCAAACAGCTTGCACAAGTTCGGGTCCAAAAACTGGCCGAACCAAAATTGACCTAAAATGACTTAAAGTGACCAATTTTGGTGCACTCTGACCAGCAATAGTAAAATGACCATAACTTGGTCTAGTAAACTCAGAATGACCTGAAATTTTGCCCCGCGTGCAATAAGACATAGGTCTACAAGTTTGTAGTTTTGACTGAAACCTGAAAACTGAGGGAACTAGGTTGTCCGACTAGGTCAAACTAGTATCCCGAAATCCAGCAAATTGCAAGAAAATGCAATATACAAGGAAATGAATTTGGTAACATGTACCAACCCTAAAAGACTATTGAATGTGAAAAATTAGTAACATTAAAACCTAATTTACCTAGAACGCATTTAGGGTCAACATATTAGGTTGACTAAGCAAATAATAGAATTCAGTGAATTAATTATCGAGCATTATCGTTAGAGACAGTTTAAATGAATACTGAAACACTTCAAATTGTGTTTCTCAGTTAGCAAAGACTCAGGGAAAGGGAAGGAAACACTGAGTCAAGGTTAGGAGACAGTTATCAGAGGTTTGCACAACAGCTAATTCTTTTGAATTTTTCAATTGAAATGAATTATGACTATTTGTACATTATTGTTTTAAATTGTGGAAATGCGTTTGAATGAATATTTATTGCTTGAAAAGCATTGTAAATGGTTTGAAACTGTGAAAAATTGTTTGAATGATATTGATGGATACTTATTGATTGAAAAGTATTGGAAATGATTTGAAACCACAGCTATCATGTATATTGATTGTATTCCTCGCTAGCTTGTCTAGTGAGACGAATTGAATTCCCTCTCTGGCTGAAGTGTTGAGGTGTGTGCCTGTTGAGGATGAATAGAATGAGTACTCATATTTTTGCTAGCTAGCTATGTTATTCCTCATTAGCCATCGGCTTCTGGGACGAATTGAATACCTCATTAGCCATCGGCTTTTGGGACGAATTGAACTTTGGAACATGATTAAGCTGTGTGTGATTTATTGATATGTATTGTAAGATTGTGAAATGGAGTTTAAATTCTTATTGACATTCACTGTCTTTTGAATTTAACTATGTTTTGATTTCTGAGATTTATTGTGATATTGTAAAATAGAGTTTAAATTCCTTATGACATTTATTGTCTTGAATCTAACTATGGTTTTACGTATCCACTATTTATATGACTTATGATTTGTGATTTAAATTTGTATTTGGTAAATGTTGTGCACCACTGAGACATTGTCTCAGTGATAGCTTTTCATTCTTTGTCGCAGTAGACAGACGAGCGTGAGACTAGGCTGCTAGTACATTCAGCGAGAGATCATCGGGTATATTGAGTATACCTCATTTTGCATTTTGTACTGTAATTTATATTCACTGTATGTATATTTTATTCTTAGTTTGAGCAGTTGCAAAATAAAATTGTACCTTGAAGTTGTAAAAAAATTATGAGTTATTTTAACTTTTAAATTTTGTACTGTATCTCTTTAATCTCAATCTTTGAAAAATTATTGTGGAATTGAGTTGAGGAAAATATTGTGTTGTTTAACTGTTGGAGTTGAGATTGAGAAATATATTGAAGTGTTTTTTTACAGGTTTCCTAAAGAACTGTTTTATCCAAAATACAGATGGCACTCTGCCAAAATTTTTACAGAAATTCCTAATAATTCAAATGTGTTAGTTCTATCACTTCAGTTCAAAAAGTTTTTAACACCTGTAAATAGTGCTCACCACTGTAAAAACAAAAGTAAGAAAAGTTTTAAAATCCCTTGTAGTGTATTTAATGGGTTATCAGTAGACGAAGTTGGTAATTCATTAGGTATACTACGGGATCATGTTATGCCTTACAGAGGGGTAGAGTATGACATTGTTAAACATTGCCATTTCAAATATACATAATAACTTTCAACAATTTAAATCAAAACATCATATATAATGTCACAAATAAACTTTCAACAATTCAAAGCAAAAGTAAAATACATATTTCATTCACTTTATCAATGAATTTTAAAGCATGGTGATGTTGTGCACAAACCTCAAGTGAGTCGCCTCTTGGCCTTGACTCAGTTCCTTGGGTTTTTTCCTGGTATTCTTTTTAACTGAAACACACAATTTTACAGTGTTTCAGTACCATAACTTAGCATAAATCCAAAAATAAATTTAACTTCACTTTTACCTAGCTCTAACGTGCTAAACTCGACGTTCTTGAAATTTTGTGTTTTGGGTTACTATTCACTACACTATTCAAGTCAAATTGTTGACTTTCTAAGGCTTAATAGGTATGGAAATTCCAATTCACCCACATACCACATTTTGGTCACTAAATTTGTTGGTTTTGGTTGTTTATTCAAATTCTAAGTCTTTTAAGCAAATTTGATAATTTTCAGTTTTGGTGTTTAAGGTTGCACTGTTCCATTGGTCACTTTTCTGTTGGAATTTGGCAAAACTTTCTTCATAGAAAATGTTTTCTATTGTCTTAAGTTTATTCTCCTTTTTGAATCACTCCAATTGGACTTTTGTAGCTCAAGTTATAGCAATTTGAACCATGGCTGCCGGATTGGATTCAACCCAGTTTTATGGGCAATTTTTGGTTCTGGCAGTTTTAGGTCACCAACTTTGGGTGGCCAAATGACTTGGTTTATGGCATAATTTGGGTTTGTGTTCTTCATGAAGTCTATATCTAAATTGTCCACTGGTAAAATTTCAGGTCATTTAGACCTGCCTAACTCAAGTTATGACCAAATGAACAAACACTGTTCATTTGTTCATTTTGTACAGGGCAGACTGAGATTTTCCAAGTTTGGTCAATTTGTTCACTAGGTTTTGGTCACTTTTTGGGCATGCTTCCTAAATGAAAATTGTGTCATTTAGTGTCTATTTTCATTCCCAATTGGTCTCATACCAATTGGACTTGTAAATTTTAATTTTTGATTCCTCAAAGGTAACTTGGTCATACTGCCAGCAGCATGACCACATTGAATCCGAATTTCATTTCAACTCCAACCATTCCAACACACTTCATTTGGTCACCATTGACCATTTCTCACTTCAAATTAGGTCCAAGACATCTTTTACCAATTTTTCACATTTTTTGTCTCTAAACTCTAATGTCCAAAACCCTAATTCACTATAATTGTTACATTTAGCTAATTTCAAAGCTTTTAACTATAATCATTCAACTAATGGAGGTCCATAAACTCATTTAAATCCATCAAACCATATAATAACACCCCCATATAAATGTTGGCTGAATTTCAGCTTGGTCCCTCAACAATTTGTTTCATTTCATTTTAAGTTTATTTACAAGTTAATCAAGCTAAAAACACAATTAATAAACTACTTTGCAACTTAAATCACTAACCTTACTTGGAGGTTTTCTAAGCTTTCTTTTCTTCTTTCTTTGGTGACCAATCTCCTTCTCAAGTGACTAGAACAAGTTTTTATGAAGTAATTATGGGAGGTTTAATAAGAATTTCAAAGCTTGAGTGCAAGCTTTAATGGAGGACCATTCATGGAGATGGGAGGGAGAAGTGGACAGCAATGAAGATAAGAAAGAAGACCAACTTTTTTTTTCTTTTTCCTTTTGTCTTTTTAATTATCTTAGGAAGACTATAAATCAATTTAGTTAATTTATTAATTATAGGATTTATGGCATCATGCATGATGTTATGCATGATGTCATCTCCCTACACCTTTTTTATTTCTTTTTTTTTTCTTTTTTTTTCCTATTAGTTCTTTAATTTAATTCTTGATTCTGAAATTTTCCTTTCTCCGATTTTATTTGATAGTTGGGTTAGGAGTCAGCTCTCGGGGTCAATTGACCAAATTTCCCCTCGCCGATTCAACCCGATTTGTAAATAATTCAATATTTCTTTTGGCTCCCTAACCTAATTATTTGACTGGCTTAACAGTTCTCTTTTATAATTTTCTCTTTTCCACTATGTTCATAAGGGTCCTAAGTACCACAGCGTCACATTTTACAATTCGAAATTTGAGTTTAAATCGACTTCGCAGTCGCTCCCGAGAAGGTCACCCATTATTATGACTATCGGCTCGTTTAACTTCTTATGTTCTGTTCTTCTTATTTATACTTAACTAATTGACAATTACTAATTATTTGTGTTCATGGCTTATCTAGTTGTCTTAAATGTGGTTCTAATCCCCTTAATTGTCCGGACCGACACCAGTCACCGAAACAGTAAAATATACCAGGTTATACAAATAGGGGTGTTACAATTCTCTCCCCCTTAAATAAATTTTATCTCGAAATTTTACCTGGTATCAATCTCTGAACAGCTGTGGGTGTTGTCTCCTCATGTCCTCCTCTCGTTCCCAAGTAGCTTCTTGGCCCGAATGATAGTTCCACAGCACTTTTACCAACAATATCTGCTTGTTCCATAGCTGCTTCACCTCATAAGCCAGAATCTCTATGGGTTTTTCCTCGTATGTGAGGTCTGGATTCACTTCAATTTCTTCCACTGGTAGTACATGAGATGGGTCTGATCGATACCTCCTCAACATAGACACATGGAAGACATTATGTATCTTCTCCAACTCTGGAGGTAGTGCCAAATGATATGCCAAAGGACCCACTCTTTCCAGAACCTCATATGGCCCAATGAAACGAGGACTCAGTTTCCCCTTTCTGCGGAATCTCATAATTCTCTTCAAAGGACAAACCTTGAGAAATACTTTCTCACCCACTGCATACTCAATATCTCTTCTCTTCAAATCAATGTAGGACTTCTGACGGTCTGATGCAGTCTTAAGTCGATCTCTGATCACTCTGATCTTCTCTTCAGTCTGCTGAACAATTTCAGGTCCAATCATCTTTCTTTCACCCACATCATCCCAACACAACGGGGTTCTACATTTTCTACCATACAAAGCTTCATATGGAGGCATCCCAATGCTTGATTGGTAGCTGTTGTTGTAAGCAAACTCAATCAAAGGCAAGTGTGTGTCCCAACTGCCCTCAAACTCAATCACACAAGCCCGTAGAATGTCCTCCAAGATCTGAATTACCCTCTCAGACTGGCCATCTGTTTGTGGGTGGAATGCCATACTGAAGTTCAATCTAGTTCCTAGGGCTCTCTGAAGACTATCCCAGAATCTAGAAGTGAACCTAGGATCTCTGTCTAATACAATGGATACTGGCACTCCATGCAGTCTCACAATCTCATCAATGTACAACCTGGCCAATCTTTCTAAACTGTAGTCCATCCGGACTGGCAGAAATGAGCAGACTTGGTTAGTCTGTCAACAATAACCCATACTGCATTATGATTCTTCTGTGTCCTCAGACATCGCATCACAAAATCCATTGTTATTCTCTCCCATTTCCACTCTGGTACTGGTAGTGGATGTAACAACCCAGCGGATACTTGATGCTCTGCCTTCACTTGCTGACAAGTTAGGCATTTAGAAACAAACTCTGCCACATTTCTTTTCATACCCATCCATCAGTAATGCTCCTTTAGCCCTCTATACATTTTTGTGCCACCAAGGTGTATGGCAAAAGAAGACTCATGTGCTTCCTTCAAAATGATCTGCCTCAAATCAACATCATTAGGAACACATGTTCTGCCCTGGTGTGGTAGTAGACCATCATCTCTTATTGAGAATTCTGGTTTCTTGCCCTGCCTAACTTCTTCCAACAACTTCTGATACTTCTGATCATTCTGAGCAGCCATTCTGATCTGATCAATCAACACTGGCTGTACATGCCATGCAACTGCTGTTTGCCCATCATCATTAATCTCTAAGCTGGCGTGTAATGATCTCAACTCATGTACCATGGACAAAGGAGTAACCCGTAGACTTTCCATAGTCTTGCAACTTAAGGCATCAGCCACAACATTAGGTTTCCCTGGCTGATAGTCTATCAGACAATCATAGTCTTTTATCAACTCTAACCATCTCCTCTGTCTCAAATTCAACTTCTTCTGAGTGCCCAAATACTTCAAACTCTTATGATCTGTGTAGATGTAGCATTTCTCCCGATACAAATAATGTCTCCAGATCTTAAGAGCAAACACAATAGCTGCAGGCTCCAAATCATGTGTTGGATAATTCCTCTCATGCGGTTTTAGCTGGCGTGATGCATAGGCAATGACATTTCGATCTTGCATCAATACACAGCCTAACCCATTGTGAGAAGCATCACTGTAAACTGTATACTCTTTACCCGGAGTAGGTAAAGTCAGGACTAGAGCTTCAGTCAAACATCTCTTCAATTCATCAAAACTCTGCTGGCATTTATCTGTCCACAGAAATTTCACATCTTTTCTAAGCAACTTGGTCAATGGAGATGCCAACATGGAGAATCCCTTTACAAACCGACGGTAGTATCCAGTGGTGCAAAATAAAAATTTAAAATACAATACATAAATCATTCATTGACAAAACACAATTTAAATATTTTTCAATCACATTTCACAAATTATCAAAACTCATAATAGCACAATTTGGTCAAATAATTTAATAAACACAGTGTTGCCAAATCATGCACAACTTAAGCCATGACACAAAATTTTTTATCAATGCCACGTTGTACACCACGACAAAGCAATCTACAACCTCATTAATCGAAATCAATGAGGGAGGTGGCAAGCTAGTTAATGAGTACTCATCTGATCTACAACCTTAACTGGTAAACCAGAGAGGGAGGAAAATAATCGATCTCAACCCCATAAATAGAGGAGGAATAATAAGGCACTGTCATGCTAAGTGTGAATCATAAATCCATTTCAAACATTTTATTCAAATATTACATACAAAAATCAAATCAATTTCCAAAGTTACAATTTCATCACAAAGTGGCAACACAAAAGTTCTTACACTCATAATGCGTACTAAATCAATTTTTCAAGAATAAAATGCTAAAATAGGGTTTATTGTACACAAACCTGACGTGAGTAGCATCTAGGCCTTGTCTCAGTCTTTTAGACTTTCCGAGCCTTTTTCAACTGAAAAACAAAATTTATAGCGTCTCAGTATCTTTACTTCATAACAATTCCAATAACTAATTCCAATATGTTTAAACTTACATTCTTGCAAATTTCATGTTGAGGTTACTATTCATGATACTATTCAAGTCAATTTGTTGACTTTCTAAGGTTTAATAGGTATGGGAACTCCAACTTCACCCACATACCACATTTTGGTCTCTAAATTTGTTGGTTTTGGTTGTTTTCTCAAAACTTAGGTCTTTTAGGCAAAATTGCAATTTTTCAGTTTTTGTGTCTTATGTTGCACTATTCCATTAGTCAATTTGCTGTTAGAATTTGCAAAATTTTCTTCATAGAAAATGTTCCCTATTGTCTTAACTTTATTCTCCTTTTTGAATCACTCCAATTGGAGTTTTGTAGCTCAAGTTATAGCCATTTGAACCATGGCTGCCGGATTGGACTCAACCCAGATTTCTGGGCAATTTTTTATTCTGGAAGTTTTATGTCACCAAATTTGGGTGGCCAAATGACTTGGTTAATGGCATAATTTGGGTTTGTGTTCTTCATGAAAGTTTTAGGTCTATATCCCATCTATCCACTGGTAAAATTTCAGGTAATTTAGACTTGCCTAACTCAAGTTATGGCTAAGTGAATAAACACTATTCATTTCGTCATTTTGTACAGGGCAGATTGAGATTTTCCGGATTTGGTCAATTTGATCACTAGGTTTTGGTCACTTTTTGGGCATGATTCCTAAATGAAAATTGTGTCATTTTGTGTCTATTTTCATTCCTAATTGGTCTCATACCAATTGGACTTGCAAATTTTCAGTTTTGGTCTCTCAAAGGGACCTTGGTCCTATTGCTAGCAGCATGACCACATTCAATCCGAATTTAACCTAAATTCAAACACTTCCAACACACTTCATTTAGTCACAAATGACCATTTCTCACTTCAAACTAGGACAAACACATCATTTCACCATTTCTCTAAAATTTTCCAATTTTTCAAGAGGTTAAGAATCATAATTTCACCATGAACACAATTAATAAAATTAAGGTATTCCAATCATACTTACTATCTCCATTGCACTTATATACATCATCTATTAAACTAAATATATCATCCCCACTCAAATCCCATGGTTGCTGAATTTACCCTAGTTCCCTAACATGCCATGTTTATCTTATTTTGCACAATTTCTAACTTATTTGAAGTGCTTAAGCATGCATGTAAAGAGGTATGGGAATAACCTCACTAACCTTATGTGATGCTTTTCAAGGCTTGAAATTCTTTCTTCCTTTCTTCTCCTTCTTGTTTTTCTTCCGTCCACTCTCTAAATAATAACTTAAATTAAGGTTTTCTACTAGTTTAGGGAAAGATTTATGGAGAGAGGAAACAATTTTAAGCTTGGAGTTTGGGGTGACAATGGAGGTTTGAGAGAGAATTTGGGAGAGAGAGACAGCAACCAAAATGGAAAGAAGATAAATTTAACTTTTATTTTTTTTTTTTCATTTTCATATTTTATCTTTAATAATAGATCTTGACTTGGTCAAAATGTGTATGAAAAATTAAATTAGACTTATGATGTCATAATATGAGGTAGGCATGATGTCATTAAAGGCTTTTCTTTTCTTTTTCTTTTCCATTTATTTTTCCTTGGTTCTTTAATTAATTTCTCGGCTCTGAAATTTTTGTTTCTCTGATTTTATTTGACAGTTAGGTCAGGAATCTGCTCTCGGGGTCAATTAACCAAATTGCCCCTCGCCGGTTCAACCCGGTTTGCAAATAATTCAATATTTCTTCTGGCTCCATAACCTAATTATTTGACTGGCTTAACAACCTTTTTTCATGATTTTCTCTTTTCCACTGTGTTTGTAATAGTCTTAAGGACCGCGACGTCACATTTAACGGTTCGAAATTTGAGTTTAAATCGACTTCGCAGTCCTTCCCGAGAAGGTCATCCATCGCTGTGACTCTCAGCTCGTTTAACTTCTTATGTTCTGTTTTTCTTATTTATACTTAACTAATTGACAATTACTAATTATTTGTGTTTATGGCTTATCTAGTTATTTTAAGTGTGGTTCTAATCCCCTTAATTATCTGGACCGACTTTGGTCACTGGAGCAGTGAAATATACCAGGCTATACAAATAGGGGTGTTACAATTCCCCCCTCTCCCCCCCCCCCCCCCCCGTCCACTCTCTAAATAATAACTTAAATTAAGGTTTTCTACTAGTTTAGGGAAAGATTTATGGAGAGAGGAAACAATTTCAAGCTTGGAGTTTGGGGTGACAATGGAGGTTTGAGAGAGAATTTGGGAGAGAGAGACAGCAACCAAAATGGAAAGAAGATAAATTTAACTTTTATTATTTTTTTTTTTCATTTTCATATTTTATCTTTAATAATAGATCTTGACTTGGTCAAAATGTGTATGAAAAATTAAATTAGACTTATGATGTCATAATATGAGGTAGGCATGATGTCATTAAAGGCTTTTCTTTTCTTTTTCTTTTCCATTTATTTTTCCTTGGTTCTTTAATTAATTTCTCGGCTCTGAAATTTTTGTTTCTCTGATTTTATTTGACAGTTAGGTCAGGAGTCTGCTCTCGAGGTCAATTAACCAAATTGCCCCTCGCCGGTTCAACCCGGTTTGCAAATAATTCAATATTTCTTCTGGCTCAATAACCTAATTATTTGACTGGCTTAACAACCTTTTTTCATGATTTTCTCTTTTCCACTGTGTTTGTAATAGTCTTAAGGACCGCGACGTCACATTTAACGGTTCGAAATTTGAGTTTAAATCGACTTCGCAGTCCTTCCCGAGAAGGTCATCCATCGCTGTGACTCTCAGCTCGTTTAACTTCTTATGTTCTGTTTTTCTTATTTATACTTAACTAATTGACAATTACTAATTATTTGTGTTTATGGCTTATCTAGTTATTTTAAGTGTGGTTCTAATCCCCTTAATTATCTGGACCGACTTTGGTCACTGGAGCAGTGAAATATACCAGGCTATACAAATAGGGGTGTTACAATTCCCCCCTCCCCCCCCCCCCCCCCCCCCCATTGATACCAGGTAAAATTTCATCTCGAAATTTTACCTGGTATCAATCTCTGAACAACTGTGGGTGTTGTCTCCTCATGTCCTCCTCTCGTTCCCAAATAGCCTCCTGGCCCGAATGATGGTTCCACAGCACTTTCACTAACGGGATCTGCTTGTTCCGTAGCTACTTCAACTCATAAGCCAGAATCTCTATGGGTTCTTTCTCATATGTGAGGTCTGGATTCACTTCAATTTCCTCTACTGGTAGTACATGAGATGGGTCCGATCGATACCTCCTCAATATAGACACATGGAAGACATTATGTATCTTTTCCAACTCTGGAGTTAGTGCCAATCGATATGCCAAAGGACCCACTCTTTCCAGAACCTCATATGGCCCAATGAATCGAGGACTCAGTTTCCCCTTTCTGCTGAATCTCATAATTCTCTTCCAAGGGGAAACCTTGAGGAATACTTTCTCACCCACTGCATACTCAATATCCCTTTTCTTTAGATCAATGTAGGACTTCTGATGGTCTGATGCAGTCCTAAGTCGATCTCTGATCACCCTGATTTTCTCTTCAGTTTGCTGAACAATTTCGGGTCCAATCATCTTTCTTTCACCCACATCATCCCAACATAATGGGGTTCTACATTTTTTGCCATACAAAGCTTCATATGGAGGCATCCCAATGCTTGATTGGTAGCTATTGTTGTAAGCAAACTCAATCAAAGGCAAGTGTGTGTCCCAACTGCCCTCAAATTCAATCACACAAGCCCGTAGCATGTCCTCCAATATCTGAATTACCCTCTCAGATTGGCCATCTGTCTGTGAGTGGAATGCAGTACTGAAGCTCAATCTAGTTCCTAGGGCTTTCTGAAGACTACCCCAAAATCTAAAAGTGAACCTAGGATCTCTGTCTGATACAATGGATACTGGCACTCCATGCAGTCTCACAATCTCATCTGTATACAACTTGGCCAATCTTTCTAAACTGTAGTCCATCCAAACTAGCAGAAAATGAGCAGACTTAGTCAGTCTGTCAACAATGATCCAAAATGCATCATGACTCTTCTGTGTCCTCGGAAGTCCCATCACAAAATCTATAGTTATTCTCTCCCATTTCTATTCTGGCACTAGTAGTGGATGTAATAACCCAGTTGGTAGTTGGTGTTTTGCCTTTACTTACTGACAAGTTAGGCATTTGGAAATAAACTATGCCACATCTCTCTTCATACCCATCCACCAGTAATGTACCTTTAGCCCTCTATTCATTTTTGTACCACCAGGGTGCATGGCAAAAGGAGACTCATGTGCTTCCTTCAAAATGATATGCCTCAAATCAACATCATTAGGAACACACATTCTGCCCTGGTGTAGTCATAGACCATCATCTCTTTTTGAGAATTCTGGTTTCTTGCCCTACTGGACTTCTTCCAACAACCTCTGATACTTCTGATCATTCTAAGCAGCCATTCTGATATGATCAATCAACACTGGCTATACAAGCCATGCAACTGCTGTCTGCCCATCATCATTACTCTCTAAGCTGGCATGCAATGATCTTAACTCATGCACCATATACAAAGGAGTAACCCGTAGACTTGCCATAGTCTTGCGACTTAAGGCGTCAGCCACAACATTAGCTTTCCCTGGCTGATAGTTTATCAGACAATCATAGTCTTTTATCAACTCTAACCATCTCCTCTGTCTCAAATTTAACTCTTTCTGGGTGCCCAAATACTTCAAACTCTTATGATCTGTGTAGATGTAGCATTTCTCCCCATACAAATAGTGCCTCCAGATCTTAAGAGCAAACACAATAGCTACAAGCTCCAAGTCGTGTGTCGGATAATTCCTCTCATGCAGTTTCAGCTGACGTGATGCATAGGCAATGACATTTTGATCTTGCATCAACACACAGCCTAACCCATTGTGAGAAGCATCGCTGTAAACTATATATTCTTTACCTGGTGTAGGTAAAGTCAAGACTGGAGCCTCAGTCAAACATTTCTTCAATTTATCGAAACTCTGCTGGCATTTATCCGTCCACTGAAATTTCACATCTTTCCTAAGCAGCTTGGTCAATGGAGATGCCAACATGGAGAATCCTTTCATAAAAAGACGGTAGTATCCAGCTAAACCCAGAAAACTGTGAATCTCTGTGATATTTCTGGGTGGCTTCCAATTAAGGACAGCTTCTATCTTGCTAGGATCTACCTTAATACCCTCTGCTGACACTATGTGGCCCAAAAAGGATATTTCTTTCAGCCAAAATTCACACTTCGATAATTTGGTGTATAGCTGTTTCTCCCTCAAAGTTTGCAGTACAATCTGCAGATGTCTATCATGCTCTTCTGCACTCCTCGAGTAAACTAATATATCATCTATAAATACCACAAGAAACTGGTCAAGGTATAGTCTGAAGATAGTGTTCATCAGATCCATAAAAGCAATCGGAGCTTTAGTTAACACAAATGGCATAACCAAAAACTCATAATGGCCATAGCAGGTTCTAAAGGCAGTTTTAGAATACTCTGCTCTTATACTTTCAGCTGATAATAACCTGATCTCAGGTCAATTTTGGAGAACACAACTGCACCCCTCAACTGATCAAATAAGTCATCAATGCGGGGCAATGGGTATATGTTCTTTATTGTCACCTTATTCAACTGTCGATAGTCAATGCATAACCGGAGAGTGCCATCTTTCTTCTTTACAAACAACACCGGCGCTCCCCAAGGTGACACACTAGGGCGGATAAAGTCCTTGTCAAGCAGCTCTTGCAACTGCACTTTCAATTCTTTTAGTTCTGCTGGTGCCATTCTGTATGGCGTTATGGAGATTGGGTCCACACCAGGCATAACATCAATTTCAAACTGCACTTCTCTATCTGGAGGTAATCCTGGCAATTCATCAGGAAACACATCCGAAAAGTCACATACTGTGGGGATGTCCCTTAATGATAGACTACCCACTTAGGTGTCTATCACATGTGCCAAGTACGCCCCACACCCCTTCCTAATCATTTTTCTGGCCAATGCAGCTGAAATGATGTTTGAAGGCAATAACTGCCTCTCCCCATGTATTACTACATCACCATACTGAGGGAGACCAAAAGTGACTGTCTTCAGTCTACAGTCAATCATCGCATGATGCCTGGCTAACCAATCCATGCCCAAGATAATGTCATAATCTCTGAAGGGCATTTCAATCAAATCAGACAGAAAAGTGTGTCCTTGGATCACCAAAGGACAATCCCTATATAATTTATTTACCCTAACCTCCTAGCCTAATGGACTAGTTACTAGCACATTATAGTCCATTGGTACACACTGAATAGCAGTAGAACACATCACACTAGCACTAACATACGAATGTGTGGAGCTAGGATCAAATAACACATGTACATCTTGGTTAAGGATGGAGAAAATACCAGCTACTACGTCTAAAAGCCTCCTCCCTCTGACGCATGGTATACACTCGACCGTGCGCCATCGATCTTGGCCGTTAACAGTGCTTTGACTTCCAGGAGTGTTACCAGGACCCCTACCTCTGCCTCTACCTCTACCAGCTGGCTGTGACCCTCTAGGTGCAGAGACTTGGGCTGATCCCTCAGATGCAGCAGAAGGTCCAGACCGGCACGGACTAGTACAATCCTTAGCGAAATGTCCGCTCCCTCCACAGTTAAAACATGCACCTGTGGCCTTGAAACAAACCCCATCGTGCGTTCTACCACAAGTTTCACACTGCCGTGCTGATAGAGCTCTTCGGGGTGCTTGCTGGGTCTGCTGACCAGACTGGGGTGATCTTTGGCCAGAGAATCTGCCTCTACTAGATCTACGGGAGCTGGATCCCCCAAACTGTTTCCTCTTTCTAGAACCACTCTCAGGTGCTTGTCCAGTAGTCTTTTTCAATCTTCTCTTTCTCTTGTGTACCCTTCTTCACTGCCCCTTCTAATTTTATCCTTTCCAGTTCCAGGGCCTATGAGATCAACTCAGACAAATTCTGATGTCAGAAACCCACAACTTGCATTCTCAGATTCGGCCTTAACCTGAACTCAAACCTCTTACATCTGTCTCTGGGGGTGGAGACTAAGCTTCCAGCATAGTGGCTTAGCCTTGAAAAATCCCGTTCATACTCTGCTATTGTTCTATCCCCTTGTTTCAAACTCAGGAATTCTTGTAACTTCATATCCACATAAGTATTGAGGACCCACTTCTGTCGAAACTCCCTTAAAAAGTCTGACCATGTTAACACAGGTGGCTCAACTAGGCTGTGGGGGATGGTCTTCCACCATTCATACGCATCCCCTTACAACAAAGAAACAAAATACTCGAACTTCAGCTCTTCTGCATACTGCAGCTTCCTGAAAACCCATTCCATTCGCTCTAATCACTGTTCTGCCTCCAGTGGATCCACAGTGTCCTTAAACTCGGTGGCCCCAAATTTCATCAATTTTTCATATTGCCGAGCCGAGGGCTATGGTTGTGCTATAGGTGCTTGCATCTGAGCTTGGGGCAGTACATTTCCCACCATTTGTTGGAAAAACGCAGCCATCTGCTGTGTAAACTGAGTAAGAAACTGCGGTGCTGGAGTAGGAGCTGGAGTGGCTGACCCACTCACGTTCTGGAGTGCTGGGGCTTCCCCTTGAACCTTAGCCTCAATAGATTGTTCCACGGAATGATCTCCTTCTTCCATTCCATTTTCCCAAAATTTCTACTTCCTGAGATCAAACACAAGGAGGTTGACCTCCGTTAGTGCATATTCATGATGTAAATATGTCATATATATCAATTAAAGACACTTGAGCAGTTGTACTTATCAAAGAAATATTCACATGCATAGTCAAAATTTAATGTAAAACCATGCTCTGATACCACTAAAACATATCACACCTCACCCCTCTGTAAGGCATGACATGATCCCGTAGAATACATAATGAACTACCGAACTTCGCCTACTGATAACTCATTAAGTATCCTACAAGGGATTTTAAAACCATTTTCTTACATTTTGGAAGTGGTGAGCGTTTTGTTAGGAATTAAAATCATTTATTCAAAGTTTAAAACTAGTAAAAATTTTTGTCCATTTTTTTATTTTTTTGCAAATTTTATAAAAATTTCGGCAGAGTACCGTCTGTATTTTGAGAAAACAGTTCTTCAAATACCTAAGAAAAACACTTCTAATAAATTTTTCCACAACTCACAAACTCCAAATAATCTCAATTCAACATAACTCAAGTCAATTCCACTTCAAAATAATTCCACAGTTTAATTCAAGTTTGTCATCTCAAAACATTTCATCATTTCATTCAATAAAGCTAATTTACATTCACAAGTTTAATTTACAGATATTAAATATAAAAAATAATATTATTACAATTTATTATACAACTGCTCAACTTTACATTGAAACATACAACATTAAAATGTTTACATCAAATAATTACAAGGGTATAAATAAATACCCATATAAAAGTGATCAAGAAGTTCTTGCCAATCCAGCAGCTCACTCTGCTGCTTTTTCCTTGCCCTTATCTGCGACAGCAAAATAACCTATCGCTAAGTATAAAAATACTCAGTGGTGCACAATAAAAATTTAAAATACAATACATAAATCATTCATTGACAAAACACAATTTAAATATTTCTCAATCACATTTCACAAATTATAAAAACTCATAATAGCACAATTTGGTCAAATAATTTAATAAACGCAGTGTTGCCAAATCATGCACAATTTAAGCCATGACACAAAATTTTCGATCAATGCCGCGTTGTACACCATGACAAAGTAATCTACAACCTCACTAATCGAAATCAATGAGGGAGTTGGCTAGCTAGCTAATGAGTACTCATCCAATCTACAACCTCAACTGGGAAACCAGAGAGGGAGGAAAATAATCGATCTCAACCCCATAAATAGAGGAGGAATAATAAGGCACTGTCATGCTAAGTGTGAATCAGAAATCCATTTCAAACATTTTATTCAAATATTACATACAAAAATCAAATCAATTTCCAAAGTTACAATTTCATCACAAAGTGGCAACACAAAAGTTCTTACACTCATAATGCGTACTAAATCAATTTTTCAAGGATAAAATGTTGAAATAGGGTTTATTGTGCAGGAACCTGACGCGAGTCGCCTCTAGGCCTTGACTCAGTCTTTTAGACTTTCCGAGCCTTTTTCAGCTAAAACACAAAATTTATAGTGTCTTAGTATCTTTACTTCATAACAATTCCAATAACTAATTCCAATATGTTTAAACTTACATTCTTGCAAATTTCATGTTGAGGTTACTATTTATGGTACTATTCAAGTCAATTTGTTGACTTTCTAAGGCTTCATAGGTATGGGAACTCCAACTTCACCCACATACCACATTTTTGTCTCTAAATTTGTTGGTTTTGGTTGTTTTCTCAAAACTTAGGTCTTTTAGGCAAAATTGCAATTTTTCAGTTTTGGTGTCTTATGTTGCACTGTTCCATTAGTCAATTTGCTATTAGAATTTGGCAAAATTTTCTTCATAGAAAATGTTCCCTATTGTCTTAGCTTTATTCTCCTTTTGGACCACTCCAATTGGAGTTTTGTAGCTCAAGTTATAGCCATTTGAACTGTGGCTACTGGATTGGACTCAACCCAGATTTCTGGGCAATTTTTAGTTCTGGCAATTTTAGGTCACCAACTTTGGGTATCCAAATGACTTGGTTAGTGGCATAATTTGGGTTTGTGTCCTTCATGAAAGTTTTAGCTCTATATCTCACCTGTCCACTGGTAAAAGTTCAGGTTATTTAGACTTTCCTAGCTCAAGTTATGGCCAAATGAACAAATACTATTCATTTAGTCATTTTGTACAGGGCAGACTGAGATTTTCCGGATTTGGTCAATTTGTTCACTAGGTTTTGGTCACTTTTTGGGCATGATTCCTGAATAAAAATTGTGTCATTTTGTGTCTATTTTCATTTCCAATTGGCCTCATACCAATTGGACTTGTAAATTTTCAGTTTTGGTCTCTCAAAGGGACCTTAGTCCTGCTGCTAGCAGCATGACCACATTCAATCCGAATTTAACCTCAATTCAAACACTTCCAACACACTTCATTTGGTCACAAATGACCATTTCTCACTTCAAACTAGGTCAAACACATCATTTCACCATTTCTCCAAAATTTTCCAATTTTTCAAGAGGTTAAGAATCATAATTTCACCATGAACACAATTAATAAAATTAAGGTATTCCAATCATACTTACTTTCTCCATTGCACTTATATACATCATTTATTAAACTAAATATATCATCCCCACTCAAATCCCATGGTTGCTGAATTTACCCTAGTTCCCTAACATGCCATGTTTATCTTATTTTACAGAATTTCTAACTTATTTGAAGTGCTTAAGCTTGCATGTAAAGAGAGGTATGGGAAGAACCTCACTAACCTTATGTGATGCTTTTCAAGGCTTGAAATTCTTTCTTCCTTTCTTCTCCTTCTTGTCTTTCTTCCATCCACTCTCCAAATAATAACTTAAATTAAGGTTTTCTACTAGTTTAGGAAAATATTTATGGAGAGAGGAAACAATTTCAAGGTTGGAGTTTGGGGTGACAATGGAGGTTTGAGAGAGAATTTGGGAGAGAGAGACGGCAACCAAAATGGGAAGAAGATAAATTTGACTTTTATTTTTTTTTTTTTTCATTTTCATTGTCACACCTTACCCCTTTGTAAGGCATAACATGATCCCGTAGAATACCTAATGAACTACCGAACTTCACCTACCGATAACTCATTAAGTACCCTGCAAGGGATTTTAAACAATCTTCTTACTTTTGATAAGTGGTGAGCATTTTCTAATAGGTATTTAAAACATATGATTAAAAGTAAATCTAGTTAATATTTTTGGTCCATTTTATTTTTTCGTAAATTTTATAAAAATTTTGACAGAATTCTGTCTGTATTTTGAGAAACCAGTTCTTCAAATACCTATAAAAAGCACTTCTAAAAATGTTTTCTCAACAACTACTTCAATTTCACAATCAAACTCAATCCATTTCAACAACTCCATAATCATTTCAATCAATTTCTCAAGTTCAAAATTCAATAATCCTCAAAATACTAACAACATTTCATTCAAATTAAATAAAATAGTTCCTCTCATATTTTATTAGAGATAAAATAATTTATATATATATATATATATATATCATTACAAAATTTATATCAAAGGAATTTCAAACTAAATTTTTATTACAAACTCCATACAAACTTTGTACAAGCTGCTCAAGACCCATTTTACATGTCCATACATTTATGTGCAATACATACATCAAAAGAAATATTTACAGTTAGGGTATAAATTATACCCGGTGACTTCAAGCTGATAGCTCCTCACACCTCAAGATGCACTACTCCTCTAGTCTCAGATCTGACAAGAATAGAAGCTATCGCTGAGTACTAGGACTCAGTGGTGCATAACATACTAAAATAATCTTTATGCAAAACTTAAATTACATTTATTCAAAAATTTGGCTGAACATGAGAATTAAGTACAAATCATGCATTATGAGATTTTAAATGCAAACCAAGTTCATTTCAAAGTATCAAAACACATTTCATAAAACCCACAGTTAGATCATGCCATTCGAAACAAATAGAATCTCAATAGCTAGAGGCTAAAGAGAAATCAAATCACAAGGCTAGCTAGCTCAAATATATGGATATCCATTCACATCCTCTTCTACTGGCACACCTCAACACTTCTCCAGAGAAGGAATCAAAATTCAAAACTAATTACCCCTCCTAGTCGTGCTAATGAGGTGTTCAAATATATGGTCATGACACTGTGGTTTCAAAACTTATCTTAATAATTTGCTAAACATTGTCATTTAAAATATACACAATAACTTTCACAATCTAAAATCAAGCATCATAAGAATGCCATAATTCAACATTTCACATTATTCAAAACAGTATGCAGAAGATTTATAAAAAGTATATGTTGTGCACAAACCTCAAGCGAGTCACTTCTTGGCCTCGACTCGGTTCCTCGGGTTCTTTCCCGGTGTTCTTTTCAACTGAAACACACAATTTTATAATGTTTCAGTACCATAATTTAACATAAATCCAAAAATAAATTTAGCCTTATTTTTACCTAGCTCTAACGTGCTAAACTCGACATTCTTGAAATTTTGTGTTTCGGGTTACTATTCACTATACTATTTAAGTCAAATTATTGACTTTCTAAGGCTTAATAGGTATGAGAATTCCAACTTTACCCACGTACCACATTTTGGTCACCAAACTTGTTGGTTTTGGTCATTTTCCCAAAACTTAGGTCTTTTAGGCAAAATGGCCAAATTTTCAGTTTTGGTGTCCCTAATTGTACTGTTTCATTGGTCAGTTTACTGCTGGAATTTGGCAAAACTTTCTTCATAGAAAATGTTTCCTATTGTCTTAAGTTTATTCTCCTTTTTTAATCACCCCAATTGGAGTTTAGTAGCTCAAGTTATAAGCAAATTACATTTACTGTTCATGCTGCAGAATTTTGTTCTGGCAGATTATTAATTACAAATTCGTTCAGCAATTTGATCAAGTTAGGTCCATAATTTGGTCTAATTTTCTTCATATGAAATGTTTTACTATATCTTAGGTTTCCAACGGTTCAAGAATCGCCTAAATCGGAGTTTTCTAGAGAGAGTTATAGCTATTGAAACTTTACTGTTCATATGGCAAATCTGCAATTCTGCAGATTCAGTGACTCAACTTTGCTCAGTAATTTGATTGGGTTAATGGAAAATTTTGGGTTTGTGTTCTTCATGAAAGTTTTAGGCCTATATTCCACCTAACCACTGGTAAAATTTCAGGTCATTTTGACCTGCCTAGCTCGAGTTATGACCAAATGAATAAATACTGTTCATTTGGTCAGTTTATACAGGGCAGCCTGCAATTTTCCAACTTTGGTCAATTTGTTCACTAGGTTTTGGTCACTTTTTAGGCATGCTTCCTAAATGAAAATTGTGTCATTTAGTGCTCATTTTCATTCTCAATTGTCTCATGCCAATTGGACTTATAAAATTCCATTTTTGATCCCTCAAAGTTGACTTTTGGTCATGCTTCATACCAATCCGAATTTGGCTTTGATTTAAACACTTCTAACACACTTAATTAGGTCACAAATGACCATTTCTTCCCTTAAACTATGTCAAAGACATCATTTAGCACTTCTTCACATTTTTTGTCTCTAAACCCTAATGTTCAAAACCCTAATTCATGTCATTGGTTGCATTTAGCTAATTAAACACTTATAAACATGCTCCCTTAACTCAAATAAGCTTCTTAACATGTTTAGCTCAAACAAATTTATACTTTGTCCAACCAAACCCTAGCTGTCCAAAATTTTATATAATCCCTCAATAAATTTTCTTTCCATTTTAAGTTTATTTACAAGCTCAATAAGTTAGAAATGTAAAAATCAAACTCAAATTATCAAATTTGATTACTAACCTTTTATGTAGAATTTCTTTTTCTTCAAAACTTCTTCCTTTCTTTTTCTTTTTGTTGTCAAGCTCCTTCCCAAGTGACTAGAACAAGTTTTTGTGAAGCAAGTATGGAAGGATTTGAGGTTTAATGGTGGTTTCAAAGCTTGAAGACAAGCTTTAATGGAGTTTGCAATGGTGAGGGAGAGAGAAGGATGGGAGGCGGCAACAAGGAAAAAAAATGATGACCAAATGAATTTTTTTGTTTCTTTTCTTTTGTTTTTTTATCCTTATGGAAGACCCAAAAATTCAATTAATTAAATTCACAAATTCTTATTTTTATGGCATCATGCATGAGGTCATGCATGATGTCATCACCTTTTGACTTTTCCATTTTTTTTTCTATTTATTTTTTTATTAGTTCTTAAATTTAATTCTCGATTCTGACATTTTCTTTTCTCCAATTTATTTGACAGTTAGGTCAGGAGTCAGCTCTCGGGGTCAATTGACCAAATTGCCCCTCGCCGGTTCATCCCGGTTTGTAATTAATTCCATATTTCTTCCGGCTCCCTGACCTAATTATTTGACTGGCTTAACAGTTCTTTTTCGTGATTTTCTCTTTTTTATTGTGTTTATAAGGGTCCTAAGGACCGCAGCGTCACATTTTACGGTTCGAAATTTGAGTTTAAAATGACTTCGCAGTCGTTCCCGAGAAGGTCACCCATCGCTGTGACTCTCGGCTCGTTTAACTTCTTATGTTCTGTTTTTCTTGTTTATACTTAACTAATTGGACATTACTAATTATTTGTGTTTATAGCTTCTCTAGTTGTCTTAAGCGTGGTTCTAATCTTCTTAATTGTCCGGACCGACTCCGGTCACTGAAATAGTAAAATATACTAGGCTATACAAATAGGGGTGTTACATTCATATTTTATCTTTAATAATAGATCTTGACTTAGTCAAAATGTGTATGAAAAATTAAATTGGACTTATGATGTCATAATATGAGGTAGGCATGATGTCATTAAAGGCTTTTCTTTTCTTTTTCTTTTCCATTTATTTTTCCTTGGTTCTTTAATTAATTTCTCGACTCCAAAATTTTTGTTTCTCTGATTTTATTTGACAGTTAGGTCAGGAGTCAGCTCTCGGGGTCAATTGACTAAATTGCCCCTCGCCGGTTCAACCCGATTTGCAAATAATTTAATATTTCTTTTGGCTTCCTGACCTAATTATTTGACTGGCTTAACAACCTTTTTTCATGATTTTCTCTTCTCCACTGTGTTCGTAATAGTCTTAAGGACAGCGGCGTCACATTTTACGGTTTGAAATTTGAATTTAAATCAACTTCGCAGTCCTTCCCGAGAAGGTCACCCATCGCTGTGACTCTCGGCTCATTTAGCTTCTTATGTTCTGTTTTTCTTATTTATACTTAACTAATTGACAATTACTAATTATTTGTGTTTATGGCTTATCTAGTTGTCTTAAGTGTGGTTCTAATCCCCTTAATTGTCCGAACTGACTCCGGTCACCGGAACAGTGAAATATACCAAGCTATACAAATAGGGGTGTTACACAAAACCCTAAACACCCTTCACAAAAATTAATCCCCACATCAAGAGCAAGGTTTTGATTATCATAAAGTGAAAAAATTCCAAGGTTTATACAAGCCAATAAAGAGACCAAAGAGGTTAGTGCATGTTAATTACTTAATCTTGTTTATTTCTTAAAATTTAGTTTGAATATGAACAAATAATTAAGAAATTGAGATAAATCATGTGTGAAATTGAGAATGGAATTTTGGCCAGCTTAATGGGAGTGGTAGTTCATGGTTTTGATGGATTTAAAATGGCATACAAATGGTGTTGATGTGTAGACATAAATTTGAAATGGATTAGTATGCCTAATTGACATGTGTTGTGTGAACCTTGAATTTGAGCTAGGGTTTGGACACAAAAACTTGGATCTTGTTCATGTGTTAGTGAAAGCAAGTTTTAATGGTCAATTAGTGACCATTTGGTTATGTGTAAACAAGAAATAAAGTGGTTTGTGTAGTGGGAATTGTGGTTAGTATGGCTGCCCTTGGGAACCTGCAGGACTGGGCATGAGTCCAGCAGCTTTGGGCAGCAATAACTGGAGTTGTAGAGGTTCAATTTGTGCAAGGCCAATTGGACATGAAACTAGACACATAATGGCACAACTTTGGTGAAGAAACTATGCCTATAAAACCAAACCAAGTTGACTTAAAGATTGCCCTAATACGGGTGACCTGCATTCTACCTGGGCAAAATGACCAAATGAACAGTATTTAGTCATTTGGCTATAACTCAGTGTAGAAAGGTCCAATTGACCTGAAATTTTACCAGCAACAATCTAAGATATAGAGCTACAACTTTCAAGAAGAAACCTAACCCAAATTATGACTATAACATATTCAAAAAGTAACCTACATTCACTACTCAAAATATTGTAGATTTGGTCGGTCCAGAAAATCTAAAAAATTTGTGGTTTTTGGGTCATAACTTGAGTTACAAAACTCCAAATGGAGTGATTCAAAAAAAGAAATGTAACTAGACAAAAAAAGAAACAACTTTCACGTTGATCACTTTGCCAAATTCCCACTGAAAAAATAACTAATGGAATAGTAAACACAAAGCTTGAAATCTGAAAATTTTGAACAATTAACATTAAGCTTAGAAATGGTATTGGCAACCAATACCAACAGTTTTGGAATGCAAAATGTAGTTTGTTGGGAGTATTAAAACTAATGTACCTATTGTCTATGCAAAAGTCAACATTTTTGTTGACTAATAGAATGAATAGTAACACCTAAACTTAAATTTCAAGAATTGTATAAATTAAGAGTATAACATGCCCTAGTACACCTAGCAAGATTGGTTTGGATAGGTTGGCATGCCAATAGGGTTCAATTAGCAGTACTACACATGGCATTATGCCATTCTGTGATTTCATGGCTTTTAACTATTCTGACACTATGTTGATACTTGGCCTTGTGCCTAATGTTATTACAGCTTATTAGCTGTTCAGTTGCACACCGGGAGTACATATATGACCGATGGTGTGACGACCCGAGGTACTTGATACCCAGTGCCAGTTTACCCGTTTATCCAGTCTAGTCATCCAGTATAGTTTACTTGGGCAACCAAAAATGAAAGTAAATAAATTTAATGAAATTATGAATATAACAAATACAAAATAAATAAGATTACCAATAATGATCAAAAAATTGTCTGCATAAGACATCAAGACATGCACTGCATATTTATTTTTTGTTATTTCTTTTTATTTTATTATTGGCACCACTAAGCATTATTGCTTAGCTCGTTGCTTTTTGTCACGCGTAGGTTCTGGAGAGACTGACCGAGAGCCCAGTAGACTACAGACAGGGTGAGACCTTCTGCAGCTCTGCATAGTGTCCGTGTCACCTCACCGTCATCAGTGCATTGGTAGGACACTAGGTTTTATTTTGATATTTTGTAATTAACTTTTACTTTCTCATGTGCAATTAAAACTCATGTAATGTATTTTGGTATTAATGTAAATAGTAAAAATTGTGTTTATGAATGAAAAAAAATTGAATATTTATGTATGACTTGTATATGAATTTCATATGAAATGAATGAATGAGAATGGGAGTATATATGAGAAATATTGGGATTTTGTTGATGAAATGAAGTTTGAGAATGATTGAAAATTTTGGAAGTGCTTTCACAGGTTTCGAAGAACTGTTTTATCCATTTTTAGCCAGCACTCTGCCGAATTTTCTATAAAATTTGCAGAACCTCAAATAAATTATAATTTCAATAAATGACTTAAATGAATTATATTTCACAAATTGTACTTCATAACTATGAAAAAAATAAATTAGGAAGAATAAAAATGATTGAATTAAATAGGGTGTTCCGGTATACTGCGTGGCATATCTTGCTCGGCTACACTGTAGACGGGTAAGGAGTGTCACAGTTGCTGATCCCAATCCACGAGGAACCCTAGGAAAATAATTTTTAGGACCTAATTAAAGGTTTACTGAGGTATAATTGACATTAGAAATATCAATGAAAATTTAGGAGAATTTATAAATCGGTATAGATAAAAATTAAAACCCAATAAGCACCATGAAGGGCATTTTGGTCATTTCAACCCCAGAATTGAATTTTGACCTAAATGTCAATTAAATTGAGAGAGATTAAAACACATAAAATAAATTAAAATCATGAAAAATTCAATATAAATGGGAAAAGAAAAAAAAAAGAAAAGAAATAACATTTATTGCCTAAGGGTGATGTCATAATGACATCATTAAAAAATTTTAACCAATTGAAATTGAACAACCGATTAAAAAGGGATAAGAAGAGATTAAATGGAGACAAAATCACATAAAACAAGTCATCTTCTTCCCTTATCTTCCACCATGGCCGAATTCCCTAAGAGAGAGCTTCCTCCATTTTTCAAGCTTCCAAGCTTGAAATCTCTTCCTTTCTCACCATAGAAACCCTAGATCCTTTCATTAAAAATCCCTCCCACACCATAAGGAAGATAGTGGTTGCTAAGGAAGTGAAGGAAATTGGAGTTTTAGCAAAGTAAAGAAGTGGTCCATAAGGTTAGTGCACTATATGACCTTCCTTCTTTCTTTTATAGTTGTTAACATACAAAATCAAGTCAAAATAACATGAAATTGAAAAGAATACCTTGGGAATATGGAACCCTAATTTTCAGCAGCCAAGACAAGATTTGGGATTTACGATTTTTGATGAGATTAATCTTATTTATTAGTGTTATTGATGAACACATGTGAAAGACAAGTTGATTGGACATGAGTTTGGTTTGTATTACATGTAAATTGAGTATGGAAGTTAGGGTTTTTTATCTTACTTTGAGGATCTTGGATATGAATTGAAATTGATGATGTTGAAATGAATTGTTGACATTTAGAAGTGCCATGAATATGAAATGAAGTTTGGGAGTTGGGAGGATTTGAAATTGGGAGTGCTGATTTTTCTGTGCAAGAAATTGAACCTTAAGTCCAGTGTGATTTTTAAGCCATAAGTTGAATTGTGTTGCTCCAATTGGTGTGAGGTCAATTGAAAATGAAACCTAGGACAATTTACCACATTTTTCATGAAGAAAACATGCCTAAAAACTATCCCTAACCTGGCATAAAATTGGCTTGAATCCAGGTAACCCTAATCTGGATCTGGGAAAAAGACTAAATGAACAGTAAATGTTCAAATGGCCATAACTCACACTAGGAAGGTCAGAATGACCTAATTCTTAAACCATTGGAAAGCTTAGACATAGGACTACAACTTTCATGAAGAATATAGAACCCAGATCTACCTCTGACCAAGTCAAATTGTTAGCGCAATTTAGATCAATAAAACTATTCAGAACCAATCTGCCCAGAATTTGTTGGACATAGGCTAACCCGACCAGTTTTGGCAAAAATGACATAAAATGGTATAAAAAATTGCAAAAGCAATGAAACCAGTTCCAAAATTTTTATAATACATAGATCTACAATATTGATGTTTTTATCAGAACCCAGAACCCAAGGGAACTAAGTCAAATTGTTATAACAAGTTAGTACACCAAATCCTGGAATTTGCCTCAACTACCACCTAACCCCAGAATAGAATTTATATCATAACTTTCACTAGGAAATCCCAAATGGGATGAACCAAATTGTTCTAGAAACCTAAGAGATAGGGCTTCAACATTGATTTAGAAACTTTCCTCAGATTATGAGTGCAAGAATCCTAAAATGAGAGTCAAAGCCACTGACCTAAACCTGGAATCCTGTAAATATAGGGTACCTGGGTCTAGGCCAGTTAATTTGCTATAATTAATTCTATAAGATCTGAAAATTTGTAATTAAAAATTTTGAGTAATCATAAGACATAGAGTAACAACTTCTATGAAGAACATTAGGCCTAAAAGTGGCTGTAACATATCCAAATAATTAAGGAAAGATTGATTCCAGAATCTGCCTGGTTCTGGAACTAGAATGAGTTAATGAACCAGTTTTGATTATTTAACCATAACTTGAGTTCTAAAACTCTAAATGACATGATTCAAAAAGGAAAACAAAGATAAGACATAGAAGAACAACTTCCATAAAGAAAGTGTAGCCAAACAGTGGCCACATCTTGGCTAATTTGCTAGGAGAAAATAAGACACCAAATCTGGACCTAAAGAAAGGTTCAAGATATTATTTGATTCATGACATGTAAATTATGTAACATCCTCACTTTTGCTAGTCCGTACAGTCTACTGTTCCGGTGACCAATGTCTGTCCAGGTAGCTAGAATATTTGAAATTATAATTAGACTAGAGTAAAGAGTTATAAATAAACCAAATAATGATCAGAAAAAAAAATTAAGGAAAATTTTTAGGAATGAAATGCACTAAGGTTAAATGAGCCGTAACCACAGTGATGAGTAACCCGAAGGGAAAGTGACAGTGAAGACCGTTAGCAACCCTAGAATCGGGAAAAACTTCATGAAATAATTTTTGGGACCTCAGGGAAGGATTATTGTGGTTCCAATGAAAATAAAATGTTAAGAAAACACACGGAAAATTAAATCAATCGTTACACACAATTTTGGCTCGTTAAGCCTAACGGAGGGCATTTTGGTCATTTAGTCTTCAGAGATGATTTTTGACCAACTTGTCCATTTATGTAAGTGAATTATATGACATAAAATATGAACAAATATTGATGAAAAATTTATAAAAAATGAATAGCAAGAGAAAGAAAAGAAAATGAAAGTAAATTGGAATTATTACATAATGCTTATGTAAGCATGAGCTAATTAAATTCTTTGGCCAATCAAAATAAAGAAACACAATTAAAATACATTAAAAATAAAAGGAAAGAAGTTAGATATCTAGAATAAACCATCAGCCCTCCTTCCTCCTTCTAAGCCGCACCATAGTTCCACCATTGCCAAGCTTACTAAAGCTTGATTTCTTTGGTTTTTTACCAACTAAACCCTAAGTTCCCAACAAAAAATCTTACTCTTTCATCCTAGTGAAGCTTTTGGGAGCAAAAAAAAGTAAAAAGGAAGAGTTTTTACAAGCTTGGAAGTGACTCCATTAGAGGTTAGTGACCAAACTTACTCTTTCTCTTTTGATTCATGTTGAAGGAGTGGTGTGGGATGAAAATTTACAAGAAAATTGAAAAAATATCATGTGTATGCCTTTCTTAAAATTTCAGCAGCTTTGGGATAGGTAGGGTTTTGAAGATTTCTTTGAATGGAAGTGGTACTCTAGCTGCCCTTAACACTAATCTATTGATTAGGATAGTGAAGTGCAAGTGAATGCAAAAATCTGAAATGGGAGAGCTAGGGTTTGGACCCAAATTTGAGACTTTATTCATGTATTTGGTGAATGAGAGTTTTAATGGTCAATTATTAACCATTTTTCTGTGTGTGACTAAGAAATGAAGTGATTTGCTTCATGAGAATTAAAGCTAAGTATGCTGCCCTTGGTGACTTACAGGGCTGGGTGTGAGTCCAGCAGGTTTGGGTAGCTATAACTGGAGTTGTGTAGGTTTAATTCGTGCAAGACCAATTGGAAATGAACTAGACACATAATGGCACAACTTTGGTGAAGAAACCCTGCTCAGAAAACTAATCCAAGTTGACCTAAAGATTGCCCTAATTCGGGTGACCTGCATTCTGCCTAGGCAAAATGACCAAATGAACAGTATTTATTCATTTGGTCATAACTCAGTGTAGAATTGTCCAATTGACCTGAAATTTTACCAACAGAAAGCTGAGACATAGACCTACAACTTTCATGAAGAAACCAAACCCAAAATCTTATCATAACTTGTTCAAAAATAGACCTGCAGTCAATGTACAAACACTATAGATTTGGTTCTGTCCAGAAAATCTGAAAAGTTTGCAATCCGGCCAATTATGGTGTTCAGGCCATAACTTGAGCTAAAAAACTCCATATGGAGTGATTTAGAAAACAAAATGTAACTAGACACAATAAGGAACAATTTTCATGAAGACAACTTTGTCAAATTCCTACTATACAAATGACTAATGGAACAGTAAACATAATGCTTGAAATCTGAAAATTGTGAATAACTAACACTAGGCTTAGAAATGGTATTGGCAACCAATACCAACAACTTTAGAATGCAAAATGTGGTATGTTGGGAATATTAGAACCAATGTACCTATTGTCTATGCTAAAATCAACATTTTAGTTAACTAATGAAATGAATAGTAACACTTAAACTTCAATTTCAAGAATTGTAAAATTTAAAAGTGTAACATGCCCTAGTACACCTAGTAAGATTGGTTTGGATAGGTTGGCATGCCAATAGGGTTCAGTTAGCAGTACTGCACATGGCATTATACCATTCTGTGATTTTATGGCTTTTAGCCATTCTGATATCAGTGTGATACTTGGCCTTGTGCCCAATGTTTATTACAGCTTAATAGCTATTCTGTTGCACACTGGGAGACACAATGTGACCAATGGTGTGATGACCCGAGGTACTTGGTACCCAGTATTAGTTTACCCATTTATCCAGTCCAGTCGACTACTATAGGTTACTCAGGCAATTAAAATAAATCTTACCAAATTTTAATCAAATGATACTGCAATAAATACCAGAAATTAAGTCTACATAAAATGTTAACATACATTCTGCACATTTATTGTATTTTAGTTATTTTATTTTATATTGGCACCACTAAGTAGAATTGCTTAGCGCGTCGCTTTGGCCAAGCCCAGGTACTGGAGACATAGCTGGGGAGTCCAACAGACCTCAAACCGGGTGATTGTCAGATTTGCATAGAGTCTAGAGTCACCTCATATCTGCAGTGCACTTAGTAGGACATTAGGACTTTGGGTTGTATTTTGTATTTTGCATTTTGTATTAGTCTTTGGTTGTGATTACTAACTCTTGAAATTATGTGATAATGTAAATATATGAAATTTCATGTTATTGAAATTTTCTGAATATTATGTTGAAAAATGAAATGTTGGGAAATATTCATGAATGTGATTTGAATTGTGATGTGAACAAAAATTTTGAAAATGGTGTTGAGATTGGAGATTGAGTTGATATGTGTATATATTGGAGTTTTGGATTTGAAAACTATATTGGAAGTGTCTTTTAAACAGGTTTAGAAGAACTATTTTTCAATTTACAACCGGCACTCTGCCGAATTTTCTATAAAAATTTATAGAGAATTCAGATTAATCAATTTGCAAATAAACGATATAATGGTTAATTTTTGCAATTGGTAAATAATAAATAAATAAATTAAGGAGGGTAAATTGTTATAAAATAAGACATGGTGCTTTGGCACACTGGGTGGCATATCTTGCTCGGCTAAACTGTAGACGAGTAAGGGGTGTCACAAATTACCTATATGAATTGCTAAATGTATAAGTTACATTAAAATGAAGGGGGTGAACCTATTTTCCCACTATAAATTGACATGAAACTACTATAAAGCACTAATAGTGCATGACATGAAATAGTAAGATCATAAGTAATTAATAATACTAATTTGCCCAAAGTATACCGAGAATTATTTATATAGCATGGATTGATTGGTATACCAATTAGGGACTACAGATTGTAGTACTGCCCACAGGAATGATCATTGATGGACAACATTTATCTGATATGGTTGTTCTGCAGGCTTCATGCCTACCCATTGACCATTGTGACTATTATGATTTTTGGCTTTATCCCTGCCCGCTGGCCTTGTGCCTGACATGACAGATGTATATATGTTAGACATACGGATGTTTAACTAGTATACTCCCATTTATCTAGTCTTTATAGTCTGTCATAGATTACTTGGACACAAATATCATTAATAAACCTTAAATTTAAGTAAGTACATGAAAAGATCACAGGTATAAGTAATAAGACTAAACATGAAATAAACGAACAAAAAAGATCCCGATTAACTTAATTGCTTCCAAAGTTCTATAAACATGTAAAAGACTAAACTCATAAAATCTATATTTCCTTATAAAGTTATACGTGAAATAATTATTTCAATTATTTAGCTATTTTTATTTCAATTTACGCACCACTAAGCAATATGCTTAGTGCATTGGCTCTTACCATGCGTAGGTACAGAAGACCAGTACAAGCAATAGCAGCAGCAGTAGAGCTTAGACAAGATTTTGATCAGATGTGCTACAGTGTAAATTGTCACCTCAGCAGTTCATTTTGGTAGGGCTCATGTATATTAGATGTTGCATTTTGATCATTATACATAAGTAAATGTTGTAAATTATTTTAAGATATGTAATTAAATTTTTGGATTGTATATAATTTGTACATTACTGTATGTAAATTTTATATGAATGGAATGAAGAATATTTATTTGAAAATTTTATGAGCCTTGATGACATGATATGATATGGAAAAGAATGAGATGGATAATATGACATATGATGTGAAATATTTTATTTACTTGAAATGGTTATGAGTATTATGATGACATGACATGGTTTATGGAAAATGATATGGATATGGGATTTAACAGGTAAATAAGGAAACCCACCATGCACTAATAAGACTAGGGGTGACCATTCGATTCGAACCGAACTGAACCGAACTAAATTAAATTATAAAAATCGAATTATATATTTTAGAACCAAAATAGATGAAAAATTGAATCAAACCGAACCGCTTTATTTTTTATTCGATTCGATTTAAACTGATTGGTTTTAATTTTTTATTAATTTTTTAATTTAGACTTGATTTTCAAGTTATTTGGTCTAATTTTGACTTTGGTTTGAACCTTATAACCATTAATCAATGAAATTAAACAATTAATATATATATATATATATATATAATTAAATATAATTCATAAATTTCCCATAAAAATAAATCAATTCAAAAATTAATTTGGTTCTATTTGAACATATAAATTACTATTCAGTTTGGTTCAATTTAACTGATTTTTTTCTCTTTAAAATCGAATCGAACCAAAATAACTAAAATTTTTATAATGTAAAACCAAACCGAATCGATTGAATTTTAAAATCGAATTGACTCGGTTCGATTTGATTTTTTTATTTCAATCGAAATCTGCTCAGCCCTAAATAAGACAGAGAAAACTCTGTCTTGGTCTCTACGAAAATAAGATGTGAGAAAAAAAAATTTTCTACACGTAAGATAATATAATTAAATTAATATTGTACACGACAAGATAGGATAGAGTGCTCCGGCACCGAATGTAGCATGCCTTGCTCAGCTACACTATAAACGGGTGAGGGGCGTTACACAATCTTTCTTCTTGTTTTCCCAGATCGAATGTACAGAGGGCATACTCTGATTCTGGTAATAACTCTCATTTTCCTTGGGTAGCCATCCTTTCTAGCCAACTAATATTTTCTTTTAGTTTATGATAGAGATTAGCATGGTGTTCTTTATTAGCTTTTTCCTTAGAACACTCCTTCAGAATATCATTGATCAATTTTGCTTGCCCATCAAATTCAATATATTTCATATTGTTTTCCTGCTTATACTTGGCCACTAGCATCTTCTGATGATTTAACTCTTCTTGCAATTTGTTTTTTTGCATCTCTGCCTCCTTTATTTTTCCTTGAAGCATAGACTTTTCTGAGCTTTGTACTTCTCATATTCTGCCTATGTTGTCACTACTTCTTTTCTTACTCTTTTTCCTTCATTTTTCATAGCTTGCTGAATGCTTTGGGCTAATTGATCTTTCTTTGCTTCTAGCTACTTAACTTATTCCTTCAACTGTTGGTTCTCAAGCATCATACTTTGGAAGTGAATCTCCAACCTGGCATGAGTTTTTCCAGAGTAATCCTCAATAGTGTCCCTCTGAGGCGATTTATTTTCAGGACCTATGAACTTAGGAGCCTTATATTCTCCATCTCTCTTTTCCCTCCACATGGGGTAACCTATTGTCGTGCTAAGTCCCTTAGGTGACCGATCCATCAAGGTTATTCTCTCCTAAGACTTCCACAAAGGCTTCAATTCATCCCTTTTACTAGCTTCATAATAAAAATGAATTGGGAAAAACTCCTTTGTGCATGGAATGAACTGGGTGGAATAGAATTGCCTCATTACTAGAGCTGGTGAGTAACCGATACATCCAGTCACCCCTACCAAAGGTATAAATTGATAATCTCCTGTTCCTAATATGAATGGTTGACCTGAACTCCACAACTTTCTCTAGCAATAATTTTGACCATCATAACTCAAAATAAGCTCTTACCATTGTGATTCATTCTTCTCCCCTATAACTGTCTTTAACATCTTTTCGATGATAGGGTGATCAGAGTACCAAGTGAACCATTTGGTCTCGCGTGGGTAGAAATGGCTCAAGATCCAGAGATACAACAGTTGAATACAGAACTTCAAAGTTCCTTTACCCTTCTGTCAGCAATATGTTAGAGTCAGAAAAGCTTCGATGATGATAACAGGGATTGGATTGATGTTCTGCTTTTCAATTACCTAGAATAACTCCACTACATTACTGCTTGCTATCTCTAGAGGCCCGGGCAACAGAACTAACCCATAAATACTCAAAGCAAGTGTTGGTAGAGTACCCTCCAACCTTCCATCCTGAATGTGTTAGTTTAAAATTTTCTTAATATAGGTCCAAGACCACCCATGGGAATTGCTTTTAACAGTTTTCTTAGCTTTTGCTTCTTATGCTGAAACTCTTATTATACTGGAAAACTATTTCCACGTCTGCCTATAGTCAAGATGAAGATAAACACAATTTTGAGCCACATAGGGGATCTCCAATAGTGACTGGTACTCTTCTATCGTTGGTATCGTATCAATGTCATTGAAAAAGAAAACCCTGTAAGTGGGATTCTATGTGGATAATAATGTCTTCAGAGCAGAACCTTGTATCCTGACCCATAATAAAGAGGCAATTTTCCCATACATTGTTTGGATGTGTGGAGGAAGCAATTTCCAGTAATTAAGCAAACCGTCAGAATTGGCTATCCTCACTTCAATCTTATCAGGATCGAATAGGGGTAATGAGTAAGCTCCTACTTCAATGGCCTCTTCTTCTGCTTGTAAGGATTCTGAACTTTGAATTAAACTACACCAATGTCGAGCATTCTATTCTTGCCTTGTGATTTCCCTAGTTGACTGCCTTGAGGATGCCATCGGGACCTCTTTTACTTACCCTTTGCAAACAACCTCTGCTCAAAAGAGACAAATTAATCAAATCATAAAAATGTAAATGTATAACTCAAGTAATTTCGAGTTATACTATCAAAGCCAATTGTGTCTATGCATTTGTCAAAGTAGGAAGATGTTTAGACTGCTTAGAAAATATGATTCAAAATTACTTTTTCTTAAAAATAAAAGTGATTAAATAACAAATAAAGGAAAACGAAGAAGAAGTGCAACCCTTTTGTCCTAGAAACAGGATAATCCTAACATCAGGTGGGTGCTACCTAATGGGATGGCTCTACCCTTAGGGATAGCTTGCTAGGACTTTTTACTAATGTGATGGTTTAGCTTTGAGTCTAATTTACTAAAGTTTAAAGATCCCCAGATTGTCCCTACTGCGAACAATAGAGCCTTATTTCATTATTATGGTACTAACGGGAAAATTTATGGGTATCACAATAAATGAAACAAATTTCAATCTGAGCAAAGGCCTTTGCGGATACTAATGGGAAAACCCATGGGTACAACTACATGACTTCCTCCTATTCCTTAGATGGCAAAAGAAAGCCCAGGTATAGGGCTGAAGTGTGTGAGGACATTGAGTAAGTATTAGGTGTGTGAAGGGACATGCCCACCTCTTCCTTATTTAGGGAAATTAAAATAACACTGCTGCACCACACAAGAAAGCACTTAAACAAATTAAACGGTTGGTAATAAAAACCAGAAAATAGTAATAATTTAAATTTACCAAATGTTAAAGCCCTTGATATTTATAAGTTAAATCCCATAATTATTAATTTATAAGAGCACAAAGTTAAATCCACTTTCGGACCTCTAAACCAGAGTTTTTTTAGGATTTAATATCTACAATGGAGTCTCTAAGCTATCGTAAGGGTTTTGCGATCACCAGACGATTCTCACCAAAGTGGAAAGTGAGAAGTCACCACTTTAATTTTGAGGAGAATTAAAGGAAACCATTTATTATTGAAAACCATTTTACCATTTCTAAGGCAGAGATGCTGGGTTCAGGGTCCGTATACATGTGAGAAAGGTGGTAGGCACCCCACATCATCCTTTAACTGGGATAAGTGGATTTAAGGATGTGCTCTTTGTAACTTAAAATCGATAATTTTGGGGTTTAAATTATAATGTTAGTTTCCAATTTACTATAGGAACATTTGATGTTTCACCATTCGGGATCGTCCCAAAAATAGAAGTAGATGGAATGACCCTAGGGTGAATTATGACTCTGACTTTTATTATGATTTAAATTCCACCCTCTGCAAAATTAGGACTCAAATTCTAGAGAGGCATTATTTGATTCCTAGAGTTCATGATGAGTAAGGAGGACTCTCAACTCATTCATCATTCATCTCATTATTAGCATCCAAACAATTTAGGGTACGGTATGTGAAGTGAATTTTTTACAATTGAACCCGTATGGATATAGATTTTCATTCCTTTTAATTAGGACTCCAATTAAAAGGGAATGTGTTTATTAAAGTCTAGAGAGTTTTCTTCACCAATGAGGACTCTCAGTTAATGAATCAAAGTCCCATCATCAGCAATATCAACTATAAAATCTTTACCTGTGTTGATAGATGAATTCACAACTAGAGAGATGAAGTCGAACTGTGCAAGCCTAGATTATCAAATTAGAGGAAGGACTCTCCCTCAATAAGAAAATATTCCCAGGAAGGACTCTCCCTTGGGCTTCAAAATTGCATAAAAAAAATGCTTTACATAGATGTGAAAGGGGGTCCGAGGAAAGGACTCTCTCTCAAACTTCCAATATTTTAAGAAGAAAGCTTCTAAGAGAGAAAATACTTTTCACAGATATGGAAGGGGGTTCTAGGAAGGGACTCTCTCCCGAACTCCTAATATTATAAACTGTGCGAGGTTTCTCCCGGACTCTTATTATTTCCCGATCTATAAAATGACACGTTATAAAATAAAGGCGTACTATTTCCTAACTCTATATTGTTCATGACAACTATATGTGTTATTTTGATCTCTCAGATTTGTTGACCATGCAGTGTCTGAACTCATTCTAATGCACCCTACTTTTATCATTGCCAATCTCTAACAGACATATCTGAACTCTTTTTCACTCTCTTTATTACATCCGAACTCTAACTACTACCTATTATTTCATTCGAACTCAAACTATTACTCCTAAACTATTTTGAAATGAGGAGCATGCTTTTAATATAAAATAAAATGATGAGAATGATATTTTATAGTACTGCAATGACATAACAGTAATATTTACAAAACAGGTATCAATCAATGTTAACATTATTCCCCCACGAGTTCGACATGGCTAAATACTTATAGAACTTAGATTCCAGCTTTTGTAACATTGTGGATGTGACTTTATCCCCTTAAAAGAAACATGTAAATGCTAAAGGTTTTACCTGCAAAAGGGCTCATGCAATGATAGAATGAATGAGTTCTGGTGTATGAAACCTAGAAAAATGGAGCCAAATTACTATCAAGTTGATTTAAAAGTGACAGATTAAGGTACTTTTGTGATAGTAAGCTATCTAATGCTCGATGCTATTATGAGGATTATTTAGAAAACTGACATTTCAAAAGCCTCCCCCTTATATTCTTTCAAATCTTTTCGAGAAAAAGATCCCTTAATAGTGGAAATGTTGGGTATTTAGAGGGAACAGGGGCCTTAAAATGAAGGGCCAGGATTCAAGATGAAGAAGAAGAAGGGCCTGGATTTAAAAGGGCTATATCCGAAGGTCAAGAATTAAAGTGATTAAGGATTTAAGAGCAGCAATCAATCTAGGACTTCTCTGTCCTTTCTTTCTTTGATCTAATGGTTGGGAGTCATGCCTTATAAATCGAATTAAGGGTTGGGATTGGGAGGTAACAAATTTGCATTGATCATTTTAATCTGAGGGCCTGAGATTTATCCTTATGAATTAAATCAGAGTGGAGACTGGAGCGTTCCAAAATGCTTTAACTGCCTTGAATCAATGGCTTGCATTCATCCTTACAAGTAGGATTAATGATAAAGATTGAATTGTACCCCAATCGCTTTAACTAACTCAAATCTGATGGTAAAAATTTGATCTTGTAAATCAAAGGCTAGGATTCAAAGTGATGTCTCTGAAATTCTCACACAACCCTGATCTTAATTTGACATCCTTCTGATGTGGTGGTTTCCAATCTCTTTATCAGGTCACTCTGTCTGAACTAATCTTCAGTCATCTGAAGCATCCTCATCCAATCTCTATTGATCTATCCTATCCCCCTTCACTTTCTCCAATCTCTTAAATACCGGTGGTTTCTCCACATAACCTTTATCTTTTAGTCTGATTTTTGTAGTCACTCAAAAGCCCTTCATCTGATCCCTTTTTATCCGATCTATTCTTATCTAGTCTTTTCCAGAGTACATTGAATACCGGGAAAACATTAAATATTTCATTAACCGAGGTATCACTTTGGGTCTTACAAGCATTAAATGCCCAAGGCTATATATATAAGGGGAAAGGCTTCCATTTTCATATTCTACCTTTCTACCCTCTCTTTTCTCTCTCAAATCTCCAGCAAGTTTCCTTCAAGTTCTTGATCTCCGGTGACATTTTCATCAAAGGTACAGTGTTTGATCTTTTTTCATCACATATTCTCCTTCTTCAACTGAAAATGAGCAGCAACAATGGTCAGAGAGCGAGGAGTCCACCTTCAGTACATGTTTTACGAACTTTCGATAAGGGTGAAAAGGTTGGACTAAATAGGTGACCTGAGAATGGAATAGTGGTCCATTCAATCCCTAATGAGCCCACCGAGCTAAGCTGGGGGCAAGCTCCGATCCCAAGGAAAAAAGCTCTCCCTATGGATGAGGTGGTGTTAGTTCTTAAACACTCTAAGCTAGCATAAATCAGTCAGAAGTATAATCTCCTGACCAATGCTTTTGAGTTCATTAGATGTCATGGGGATCTCTAAGCCGATCACTTTTTCGAAGAGGGAGATCAGATTATGTTTTATGAAGAGCAGTTCAAAACTGGGCTATGATTTCCCTTAGATCCATTTTATAAGGACATCTTGAGATACAATTAAGTCTATGTGGCGCAATTGGATCCAAACTCATGGCGAACACTAGTGGCCTTCTAAGGTTTATACTGGGCTAAAGGTCTGGAGCCCAAGATCAAAGTCTTTGCCGAACTACATTAGCTCGCTCTATGAAAGAATGATGAATATTGGTTCTTCTAAGCAAAGTTAAACTATGGGCACTTCATCGATCTCCCCTCCTTACTGAAGAACTAGAAAGATCGATTCTTTATCTTGTGAAGCCGAGATCCCTATGGTTTCGAAGGTGTGCCATGGAGCTAGAACTACTTGGCCGAAAGGCCAGAAAAGAAGATCGATCTGAACGAAATCGAAAAGGCTATGGTAAAGGAGCTTAAGAGCTAGGCAAACTCTCACAGATTCCTATGCTCGGATGTCATTGGGGCTAAACTTAAATGGTGGATGATGAACGTGATCGCCCTAGAAGATGTCCTACTCTAGCTCTCTAATCTCGGGCCTAGGAAGGGTAAAGCTTCTCGTCTTAAGTCCTATGACTATTACAAACTCACTAACTTCTTTTTATGTATAGATATGGTGGGAGGCAACGCTGATAAGGCAACTTAGAAGAGGAAAAAAAAAGCTCGCCAGAAAAGTTTTAGAGAAAAAGGAGGTTGTTGCTACTATTACTCGGGCCGAGCTTGAGGCCCAAAAATGAACTCGAGTGGAAGAAACAAGCTCCCCAGCCTGAGCTCAAGAAGAACATGCTACTAAAGGGCAGGCCCTTGCCCCAGAACAACCTACTACTCAACCTCTAGTCTCTGCCATTTCAGAAGGCAGGTCCCCAAAGTAAACAATCCTATCAGGGTGACCACTCTCCTGAGGTGCTCAGATACTAATTAGCTCATTAGAGAGGAATCGCACAATGTGAGGCAACATAGACCTAGCCCAAATCACTAGCTCTTCAATTTGCCTTCCTGAAGACCAAGCTCAAATGGCCTCAGAGAGCATCAATGAACTCCTCAACCAGTTAATGGGCTTCAGCTTGGAAGCAGTCGCTACCTAGCCTATGGTCGATCAGAAGGTTAACTTTCTGAGGAGGGAGATCTCTAAGGCGGTCCAAGAGGCCATGGCTTCTAAAAACCAACTCTCAGTTGTGAATGCTCATATTATAAAATTAGAGCAACAAGCAAAGACTTCTGAAGAGCTAATAGCTCGGCTATGGAAGGAACTTGAAGATGCCTAGGCCAGTTGAGCTTCTGACCTAGCTAAGTTTACCAAGGAGATAAAAGCAAAGGAGGATGAAGCCTTGGAGAAGGAAGCCAGCGCCTATGTGCAGGCCCATGGCAATCTCCTAGCTGAGCTTATCAAGTGCTATCCTGAGGACGACTTCACCTAGCTCGAGGCACTTGCTCTGGGTGTTGAGGCTAAGAGCGAGAGCAAACTGAAGGGAGAGGACATAAACAATGTAACTGATGAGCAAGCTGGGGAGGACCAGCCCGTGGAATGATGTAACCAAATGTTCAATGAAATAACAGATTTCTTTAAGATCGGTCTTTCTTATTTTCTTATTTGAGATCGGATAATCACATGATTGACATTAAATTGCAAGTTCAATTATATGCAATAACCTTTAGAGATCGGACTAACAGCATAGAAATCAGAAATAAAACATAATACCGAACTTCAATCAAGAACAAAATTGAAATTTAAGCAAGTATATAAAATTGAACTTTATTGAGATTAGATGGTCTGAGGAACAAACTAGAACAAAATAAAACAATTATTGAGATCAGGTTATTTACAGATGATAATTGGATCTAAGCCGGGAAATCAAACTTCAATTAAAACTAAAACAAGAATGAGCTTGGAGATTGGATAATCAACACTCAAACTTCCGATAAACTGAAACTCGAGCAAGCATACAGGATTGAGCTTAATGAGACTTAAAACGAGTATTATTGAGTCAGGGCCATCCCAAGGTCGGTCTACAATAGAATTGCAACCTTTATCGAGATCGGATAATATTGTGATCGGACTTCGATTCAGAAACTGATTACATGTAATTGATGAACTAACAGATGAAAATTAATTAAACTAGTATTATTGATGAAACTTAAAACCAATATTATTGAGTTCAGGTAATCCCAAGATAGGACTACAACATAATTGCAACCCTTATTGAGATCGGATAATGTTGGGATAGGATCCCAATTCAGAAACTACACTAATTTAATGAACTAACAGATGAAAATTAATTAAACTAGAATTGTCATTTCTGCCAAAAATTGACGGGCCAAAATATGGTATCTACAAATTTAAAAGAAAAATATATAAAATGTATTCTTATAATAATTTTTAACAAAATATTAACTTGACATTAATACTAATTGAAATTAATATATATATATATATATATATATTATATAAATAGATACTAATGTAACATCATAAAATCTTATAATATTAATTTTATAAAAATAAAAATTTTATCCTTTTATTACAATAATATACTAAATCATGTGCTACAATTTTTAAAATTATCTCTAAAAACTATTATATAGAGAGAGAGGATTAAGAATATATTATTAAAACTATAAACTAACTAGAGTATGTGTATATCAATAAAATAAGAAATTATAAGCATAAAAAATTTTAATCATTGAGTATATTTTAATAGTTATCTCTAATTTCTAATTCTATAAATAAATTTTATGTTAATATAGATTATTTTAAGGTAAATATTATCTTTTATTATAAATTTTATTTTTTATATTTTATATTTAATTTTTCACTTATAATCCATATAACTAATTTACTTTTTTAAAAGGAGTTAAAATTGAAATTTTTATATCTAATAATGTGGTTTATATTTTTAAAGATCCTTTTGAAAGAGGGAAAACTTACACCATAACTAATATTGTAATGGAGGAAATTAAACATACTTATTTTAACATTTATAAAAAGCTTAAACTACACCTCACGCAATTTAGTGTGGTCAAAAAACATATTATACTAATCATTTCAGAAATATTAAGATACAACTTTAAGAGTTTTTATAATGTAAACGATTATGCTATATAAAATAAAATTATAATTTTTGTCCCTTTTAAATTGTAAAATTAGATTATATTATATTGATTTAATGATTTTTTTATATAGATTTTTTTGTGTATAATGATTTATATTAAATCAACATATAAAACTAAAGTGGGAGTAAAAGAGACATTATAATTATTACTAAGAGGTAGTTATTATTTTAATATTTTTATTTTTATTATTTAAATTCAATTATTACTTATTTATGTTTTATTTGTTTGATTTTATTACTATTTAGATTGAAGCAATAATCTTTCATCTTATGATTATATACGGAAAATTAACAAAACTTACATAAAAATAAATTAAATTACAAATAATGGGTATAAAAAACGTACATAGCACGGTCAAAAAAACTAATATATATATATATGAGAAATTAATGATTCTATTTATTAAACTAATTTCCATTGAAGCAATTAAATTAAGTATCCAAACATACATATTAGAGTGTTACTTCCTTGAATTATTACTAATTTTTTATGGTGAAAAATAATTTTATATTTATAATTTGTATTGACAAATTGATTTGTAAGTTATAAATAAGATGATTATTTATAGGATTTGCGATAATTTGCAGGAGAAATGTGAGAAATATAACAAGAATAAGAAAATAAAGAGAAATTGAGAGAAGAATTTGGCATGTTGATGCTTTAGGAGATAAAAGCATCAAACATGTCTCCAATGGCAATGCTGGTGTTTCCCCCAAAAATTCCTCTACATACTGTGGTGTGCCTAGCCCTATTGAATGGAACTACCGCTCCTTCCTATGGTGGCTCTTTGTTGAGAAAATGCAATACTAAAAATGTCATGTAAGTTCATGAGTTATAGAGCCCCTTGCTACATGCTAATTCTGGTTTCGAGGATCTGCTGGCATCATTAGTTTCTCAAGATATCAATAATGTGCTGGCAATGCAACCTTCCTTATTAATCTAGAAATTCTACAAGCAGATTTGTGTCAACCAGGCCTTAATGATGTGTCGTTTGATCCTCAAGCATTTTCTCAATAGAACAACACTTTAAGGGCATAGTTGTTGTAGATGAGCAGAACCCAGCCCTTTATCCTCCCACCAGCTTCTGTGAAAGAACGTCTACGTTTCAAGGCTTTTGAAACAACATAACTGCAACAACCTTTTATTTGATATTCTAGAGGTTTCTCCAAAATTTACCAGGGGCGGCAAAAGCAGGAAAAGAGTTTTGAAGCCCACTACAAGCGACATATGGAGGATGAATGCTCTATATCTCACGGGTAACATTTGAATAGTGGATTCAGTTTTAGACGTGAATCAGAATTGGCATTAGAGGTTGGAAAAAATGTGGGATATCTTCGATGGGAATGGATCACTTTTTCTAGATCGTTTAGAAAAGCAAATCGTCGAGGATTTGAAAAATGTAGTGATGTGAATTAATTTTCTCATTCTTCGTCGTTGTCACTTATTTTCCCAGGGATCAAAAATTGTTTAGTGTAATTTCTTAGTATCATTAAGATTTTGGTAGTGTTGGGAAGAAATCTCATCCAACGAATCTCTTTCCACTCTTTGACGTGGAATCTTCTACCAATTGGAATTTCAACCATGTTCTATTTGCATTTGTTAGAATCAATTGAGTGTCCATCTTCGTTTGTATTAGTCTGCGTCTTTTGAGGTGGTTGTTTAAAGATCTTGATGTGGCTCACGTGAATATCATTTGCATGTTGCTAGTGTTGTCATCTTTCTAGTCTCAGTTCATCTAATTTGGCCATGTGGTGGATCTCTTTTCCAGGTGTCATGGGCTTGTAGTTCCCTAGTGCAGCGTCGGTCTTTTAGGTGGCTAGGTTCCTTGCTTCCATCTTTTGTGTGTTTGGCAGCATTCTTTCGTGGAACATTTTTTTCATTTGATCAATTTCTAGGTTCAAGAGTTCCTTGTTTATCTATTCCTTGGAGGCTTGTTTTTCTGATTCTCTCTATTTGTAGCTCAATCCCCTTTTTTCCTTAGTCAACTTAAGGTGCTGCTAGATTTGTTTGGTTCTTGGGCTTCAGTTTCTATTGGCTTTTTAATCTACTGATTGTTGGTTTTCTTATGTGGATCTCTTGACTGGATTTCAAGTGATGTTGGTATTGTTGCAGCAATATATATAGTATTGTTGCATCATTTTATAGAGTAGTAGGCTTCATCTTTGTGGCTGTCACTTGGATTAATCATTTTAGTGTTGATCATGCTGTTGATTATCTTGCTTCCTCTATGCTCTTAGGAGCCCTGCTTAAAATTGTTTGGCCTTTTGGCTTTATGTGATATTCTTGCCTTTTGGCTTTTAGTTCAGGGGATCTCTGTTTTAGTAGCTTATTTTGTGTTCTATTTTCTTACTTGTTTTACAACTGTTAGTCCATTTGCGATATGTTCATGTAGCTGGGTCTGATTGGGTTGGTTTTTCATGGTGATAGGTTTTTTTTTTTTTTTTTTCATAACACTTATCCTTCTAGTTCTGTGGGTGCTAGTCTTTGTTATATTTTCCTTTCTAATAATATTCTTTTACTTATCAAAAAAAATTAAAGAAGCAGACATTGTATTTAACCATAATTATTCGATATCACCATTCTTATAAAGATTTTTGATAAAATATGTTTCATTCTATCTCTTTTGATATTTAGTTGAGCTATACACATTGCATTGTGTTCATAAAATATTGTTGGAATATTTTTCTCAAATGATAAACCATACATCTCCTTGATATGTTTGGTCAATAATCTTAGCCGATCACTTGACTTACCTCATACATTCTGATTATTTCTACGTGATTTGAAGAAGGGATGGTTAAAATTTACTTTTTAGAATGTCATGCCAAAAAATTTTTCATCATTCTCTTGAGGATAAAAATATCTTTACTCACTTATAGCGATAATAAAACTATTGGGGATTGTTTAATGAATGTGCTTTATACATATAGAATCACTTTAAGATCTTTTCATCTAAGATCTTTTCCATATAAGTTTATTGATAAACAAAAATTTCATCTATTAAGTACTTGATTTGCTAGCAAAGAGAAAAAAAAATTTTTTTTCTATGACTTTTCATATCAAATTCTTTCTCCAAATAATTTACTGTCCTGTAAAACTCTATAGGAGTTTCAATAATATTTAAATTATTAACATATACAGCAATCATAATGAACTTTGATTCATATCTTTCTATAAAAACACATGGGCAAGTCGTACCATTTTTATACATTCTTTCAATAAATATTCATTCAGATAATTATATTACATATGTCTAAATTATTTTAATTTATATAAAAATTTATGTAATTATATTAAAAAACATTTTCTGAGAATTTTTATATGCTTCAGGCTTCTTAAGTCTTAGATTTTCATAAAAATTTCACTACTAAAATGAGATATATAAACAAACTATAATATTTTCCATTAAGTGCACATTAAAATTTTCATGTACTGAAAGATCAATATATATATATATATATTAACTCTTGACCTTGATTGGGATGGAAGAAAACAGCTGGGCTTCAAGTAAAAGAAAAGAGTTTAATATAAGGCAGTACAAGGGCATCTTCCCACTTCATGCCCATTACCAATCTTATAATAAAATATTAATTCTATATTAAAAAAAGAGGCATTTGGGAACAGAAATCCTGAAATTATGGAAAGATTAGGACAACAAGACCTAAAGGGGACATGGAATTGACCTTTTACAGTCCTATACATCACCCAGAACATATTTTTATCATTATTTTTTTTTTTTTAAGACATTATTGAAAGCAAAAGGCCATAACCTTCCCTAAGAAAAACAAAGCTAAAAACAAAAGGGCCCTAAGAGAAAAGTAATTTTCTTTTGAAAAAAAAAAAAAAAACCAGCTCGTGAATGAATCGATGGGTTGATTAAATTATTGGTTAAATTATTTGATTTAATTTATTAAAGTATTAACATAAATTAATTTAAAATTTTTAATTTAATGAATATTTTTAAGTAAAAAAATTAAATAAAATTAATTCTTGGCATCATATCAGAAGATTCTCAACTATAGCAAAAGTGGCTAAAGGTTAAATAAATTAAAAAAAAAAAAAAGCCAAAACTATATTCAAAATAAGATAAAATTATAAAGGTTTTGGTTGAGCAGTTTGCCAAGAAAATTATTTTTTAAAAAAGAAAAAGAAAGAATGGTGTATAATTTTTTTGATAAATTAAAGAAGGAAGCTTATTATTAGATAGTGACTTGAAGTCCACACGTAATGTTATGTGTGGGTCCTTTCTATTTTTCTTTTCCAAATAACATTATCAATTGGGGTGATAAATGATTTTATTATTAAATTAAAGCTATATCAAATTAATTTTTAAATATAGATGTTTATAATTAAATATAAAAATTAATTAATTAATTTTATTAAAATAGAGAGATTAATTAATTAATTTGATTGATTAACGAAAAATTTGATAAAAAGACTAAATAATTTAATAAAAATTTTTATAAAGACTAAATAATATATTTTTAAAATTTAAAGATCCAATAGTTAATTTCATTAAAATACAAAGACTAAATAATAATCTTCCTTTAAATAATATAAAATTTTCTATTTAATATCAATGAGTTGATAAAAAAATAATTAACTATTTAATCAAAGAAATTATACTTTTTACAGTAATACTTATAAATATTAAAAGTTTTTTAATAATATATAATAATTATTAAGATTTTTTGAAAAAAAATTTTATAGGGTGATTGCCTTTTTGCTTGAAGAAAATGGATAAAGTATTTCAGTTATATATATAAGACTTTAATAATTTTTTTTTTTAGCTAACTTTTGGAATGTAATTAGATTCGAATTATTTTTTTACATAATATGAGAGTCTATACTACTTTAATATTGGGCAACTAACATTGTATTTGCTTGTAAATTTTATACTCTAATATTCATATCTAAGTATGGAGTGTGTTGTTCCACGTTTAAAACGAAATATTTGAGTTATATGTAAGATTTGAACAAATCTCTTTTTTTTAAATTAACTTTTGAGATAAAATTAAATATGATCTATTTTCTCTATATTTCTCAACAATCTAGTATTATTGGCAATAGATGATTCAACTATTGATTAATTAACTTGCTTATGAGTTGTTTACTATTTAATAAATTTATTGTTTCAATTTTTTTTTTTTGTTTTTTGTGTTTATGTGTATGAATTAAAAATAAAAAGCAAAAATTTGAAACAAAATGAAGAATGAAGTTAGGTTAAAACAAAATATAAAATCAAATAAGCCATAGAAATTGGAATGATTGTATTATTAATAATGATTTTATGCAATTAGTATTATATGGAAAATTTTGAACAAAGATTGATAAAGATTGGAGAAATGCAAATTGGCAATGTAGGGCATAGATTCGGGAAATTATTAAGAGTCAAATCTTGATAAAGAACAAATTTGACAAAGGAAATGAATCGAAGGACACTAAATGTGAACTATATATGAATTACCCTTGTGATTGGATGGGAAATTTGTTTGGATTGTAATGAGATTTCATTTAAGAAAAAAAAATGATGATGGATCTTGTTTAGATCTATTATTGTGTGTATTATTAGAGGCTTAATTAATAATAAGAATATTTTATAATTTTTTAAGATATAATAAAAATAATAATTTAATTTTTATATTTTTTTAAATTATTTATTGAGAGAGGTTATTATCAATATTCTATTAAAATTTATTATTAATTTATTATAATTGAAACAATTGATTTAAATTAAAGGGATTAAATTATTAAAAATAATTAAATTATTATAAAAATAAAATATAATTTAATAAAAAAAAATTTGATTAATAGAAGCATATTATCTTAAGAGAGAAGTTTAAACGATCACATCCAATTGAACAACTCTAGTGCACGTGTGTCAAGTACCCATCCAACTTAAAAATAATAAGTAATAACAAAAAAAGGTCTCATCAATCAGCATGATTCCTCTATCGTAGCTTTAGACCATTCTTAGGGTCCACCTCGCTCTACAGTGCACCCCTCCACTCATGACTCATGCCTATTCCACCACCCATTAGGCAATTTATAATAGGTTTAAAGCTAAATTACCCTCTTACACTTATTGAAAAATTTAATTTATTTTATTTTTTAATAATTTTTTTTCTAATTTAGATTTTAAGTTTTAATTTAAATTTAATTTAATTTAAAATTTTAAAAATTAAAAAATTAAATTTTTTAATTTTTGAATTTAAATTAAGAAATTAAAAAAATTAATCTTAAAATTAAAAAATTAAACTTTTAATTTTTTTATTTAGATCAAAAAATTATGAAATTTAACTCATAAATTTTAATTTTTAAACTAGATTAAGTTTAAATTAAAGTTTTTAAATTACTTTAAATAAAAAATTAAAAATAAATTAAATTGAATGTTCTTATTTATTGAGCTAAATTGAACATTTACCATTTAAGAATATAACCATGAAATTTCATGAAATTAATAACTTAATTTTTATATTTTTAAAACTAAATAAGTTTTTTTATTCTGTTAATCAGGGTGAAATTATAAAATTTTTATTAAAGCTAATATAAGGTGTTCATTTGATTAATTGAATCCAATTAAATAAATTTTTGTTTAATTAATTTTTTAATTTATTATAAAATACTAATTGAATCAAATGCAATTGAGAAAAATCAAATTTATTCAAAGCCGAAAATATTTAATAAATTATTATTATAATCAAATTAATAAAAAATATATTATATATTTTATATTATTAGTTAATTAAATATAAATATAAAAATATTTATAAATATAAAATATTTATAATATCTATTATTTATAAAAAATAATACATAATTTTTATTATTAATAAAAGAATATTAAGTTAAATATTATTAATAAAATTATAAAAAATAGTCAACATCAAAGTATTTCACCAAACCTTGCATCAAATTTACAATAAACGTTAAATAGTTGGAATATATGATATAATAACATAAGATTAAAAAAAATCAATATTAAAATTAAAAAGATATTAAAAATTAGATATTGGTAAAACAATAAAGCTTAAAACAATAAAACAAACATGCCAGATAAAAATAAATTTACATTTATATTAACCAATTCAAAATTTACATTAGAATTGAGATCACTAATTTTTGTCTACTTCTATTGGTATAAATAAAATAAATTTTAAATTTGAATGACAAAAGATAAAAAGTTAAATAAGAGAAAATATAAAGAAAAATTTTTATATTACACTCATGGGAAAGGGAGAGAATATATATATATATATATATATATATATATATATATATATATATATATATATATATATATATATATATATATATATTTTTTTTTTTTTTTTTGAATAATTAATTTTGATAGAATTTTTTACTCATTTATTAATAATTTTAAGAAATTGTGATATTTTAATTTGAATTATAATAAATAAATTATGAATTATTAGGTATCAACAGAAATTTTGAGGAGGCCAATTAACGAAAAATGAAAATTTACTATATCTATTTAAAACATTTTATATGTAATACCTACCATTTCCTGACATCGGAATTTCTATTGTAGATGGAATATTCTGACAAATTTTAAGATTCCACAGATAAAGAAATAGAGGCAAAAGGGTATGGGTATATATTTATATGTGTGTGTGTTTGAAATGTTCAAAATACTTTTAAACATGAAAATATTTCAATGGATTTGATCAAAGAAAAGTTTTGGAGAGCGTTTCGGGTAGATGAAACTTTGGCAGCCGAAGGATGGACTTTTGATAACTGAAGTCCTTTTTATAGTTCAAATGCCCATTTGAACATAACAGACTCCGGTAGGGGTGGCCACAGTTTAGGAACCACCGGTTACGGTTCCTGAACCGTCGGTTTAGGTTTAATAAAATTATAAACCTGAACCAAATCGCAAAGGGACGGTTTAGAAGACGGTTCTTGAACCGCCGGTTCCGGTTTGAGCCCCAGTTTAAAAAGGTTTGAAGGTCGGTTCGAAAAAGAACAATTCAAGACAGTTTGGAGGACGGTTTGGAAGCGATTTAGGGATGATTTAAGGGTAGCTTAGACAAAAAAAAATTAAAGAAAAATTTTATTGATTCAAAATTTAAGTTATATTTGTAAAAATATTTTAATTTTTCTTAGAAATCTTTCAATCAAAATAAAATAAGAAAAAAAAAGAAAAAAATAATTTATCTTTAAAAAAAAATTAATAAATAAAGACTTGAACCTGATTAAAAAACTAGAGATAAAATTAATTTTTTTAAAGAAATTAGTAAAAAGTGTATGAACTTAATTTTGCCTAAATATCCCTTTAGGATTTAGAGAAATAAATATTTCTAGTTCTATTACTTGCCTTTTTAAAAAAATTATATAATAATTGATAATTAAAAAGTATAAAAGAGAAAAAAAATTAAAATAGAGGGTATTGGAAATTTATTGAGGATTTAAAGTAATAACAAAGTATTTGAGATAGTATTGAAAATTTCAATAAGTATATAAAATAATAAAGTAGAAAAATTGAGAGAGTATTGAAAATTAAAATGAGTATAGAAAATAATTATTTATAGAATTTGAGAAAAATTGAAAAAATATTAAGAATTGAAGAAAATATAGAGAATACTTGTGTAGAGAATTAATAATATATATAAATAAATTAGGAGTGAGGTAACATATTTATTAAATTTTTTTATATTTAAATCACCGATTTAATCCGGTTTGAAATCGTCGGTTCAATCTGGTTCGAAACCGCCAGTTCACGATTCTTAAAAAATATGAACCTGAACCAAACCGCAGAAGGACGATTTCGATCTGGTTTGAAGCCTATTCTGATTTTGATCGGTTTTGATCCGATTTTGACTGAACCAGTTCTGGTTCGGTTCTGGTTCAAAACCGGACCGTGGCCACCCCTAGACTTCAGTAGCCGAAAGCCCAGACTTCAACAGCTGAAAGTCCCTTGACTATCAAGGGTATATAATGGACCAACATTCATTTTTTCTACCAAAACACTTGGGATTTTCTTCTTCTCTCTCTCTCTCAACTTTGGGGCATACAAAGAGTCATTTGAAGAGATTTACTTGAGTTTTTAAAGATCTGGAGGTGGGTTCTTCCATTTAGAAGTTTGGGAGAGTAGATTTAAGTTTTGGGGTTTTAATTCTCTTACCTCCAAGCTCTAAGAAAAGAGATAACAGTCAGTATGCAGTTTTTCGGAAACTCTAGAAAATTTCCAAGTTTGGCAGTCGAAATCCAAGACTTCTTCATTAGTCGCAGTCAGTACTGGACAAAAAGGGCCACCTGAAGCCTGAGACTTAGGTGGCCGAAGTACGTTCTCCCTGCTTTTTCTCCCTTCTTTTCTAAGTTTCCAAAACATGATTTCATGATTCCTAAAGGCCTAGAATAAGATGTTTATGATATGTATAGAGTTTTAGAACCTTGTATAACTCTCTAGAATCTGATTTTATAGGATCAGGCTTGAGAAACTTGGAAGGTTAAGAATCCAAAGATAGCTATTGTTCGAGTTAAGTGGTTAATAGGATATAAGAGGTAAGTAACTCTAACCTTAATAAAATGTAAACTTTTTAAATTTAATTTATGATCATTCTCATGCATCATATCATATATATTTTGGATGTATGTATCTAGAACATGAAGATGTCACATAATTACATAATTGTTGTTGGCGCATTGATGGATGATGGATGACTCATTGACTCCCCCCATATTTATGACTATATATGTTATGTATGTTATGGATTTATAAGTAAATTCAACGGAGAGATCTTTATGATGCCCTGTCAGAGGAGATCTATAAGTTGCCCCAGTGCATGACACATGTCATGTTTTAAGCAAAAGTTCTGATGAGCCTTTGTATGAGCCAAACACATTGGATTTGGGGAGTTACCGGTGACACGTCCATCCTACATGAAATATTTATGATGTGAAAACCCATATGAATGATACATTGCATATGTATGAATTAAATGATATAGTTAATGTTAGTTAGTTTACTCATTGAGCTTATTTAAGCTTACTCCTTTCCCCTAACCCCAGATATAAGGTTGCAAGACTAGAAGAGTTCTTTAAAAAGAGAGTATCAAGGATAGTTTTAGCCTTTTTCTTTAAGTATGATGTAAGGGTAGATGGACATGTAAAATGTGAATGGATATTACCATGCTTGTGATGATAGAAAATTGGAGTCATGTAATATTTTAAGTATGAATGATGATGTTTAAGTTTATATTAACTCTTTTGGGAAGTGTATACGTTAAACCATTATGTTTTAGTGCTTATGGATGTTAAGGTTCAATTTTTTAACCACTTTTATATTAAAAATGTTTATGTATGGATGAAAATATTAAAGTGTAATGGCTTATTGTATGTTTAAGTGTTGATAGTACAAATATTAAAAGTATGTTCATAAATTTTAGACTTGCTACGAGTTTCGACAGTTTTAATCTGATCCGATCCTTAGAGCCAATAACGGTACCTAGCTTGGGTCATTAGATTATAGATATTTGCAAGGGATAAGAAAGATTAAAAAGAACAATTAATAAAAAGAATACATTTTAAGATAGCTAAAAAAAATTTGCAAAATTGTTTGGGGCTAGAGGTCCCACTTGCCTCTGCCTCTGCAGTTAATAAATTGGTTTTTCCGTTCAATTTTTGTTCAATTTATGATTAATTATAGTGAGTTATGAAAATAGTTAAGTTTTTGAAATTTTATTTTATTAATAAAATAATTCCTTAATTTAAATTTCATATTTAAATAGTTAACATATTTTATAATAAATATAATTTTTAAAATGTTCTCCATGTACCATGTTCTAAATTAATATTATAAGAAAATGATCCTGTTAATCACATTAATATTAATTGTTTTTAAATGTCAATCACAACAATTTTATTATTACTTAAAAAAAAAAAGTTTTACACTATACAGTTATAAATTATAACATCATAAGAAAATATAAAAAAGGTGATCATGTAAACTATCTTTTATTTTATTACACTTTATTGTTTGTATTATATAATTTATTAATTAGATGATAAATAAATCAATATTCTTTTATTAAGAAAATATAAAAAGACATTTTGATATTTTTATGAAAAATTTAGTAGAAAGAGACCAATCTTTTAATAGAATAAAAACATGAGAGGCTAACTTATTTGATTTTAAAAATATAAGGATCAAATTATTGATTTTATTAAATTTAATGAATACCATAACTTATAATATTTTTAAGTGTAATTATTAAATATTTAGGAATATTAGTATTTCTAGTATTTTTTTTTTTAAATAAATTACGTATACTACCACCTAGGGAAGTAGCTAACATATTAATGAAAACAAAATATATTTATAACTATATTTTAAGCTTAAAACCACTTGTGCTAATTTGCTGCATGTGCAGTAAGAAAAACTGTGTGCCTTTCTCTCTATATAATGTTGGATCATCTCGTCATGTGCCCTCTATATCGTTTGTTAATGCTAAAACCAGCCATTAGGGTGATAAGATTCTTAATTATTTTCATGTTTGTCAAGCTAATTAAATATTCTAATTTTTATTCATTGTGTATATGAGATCATATTCATGTGCCGTCAGATCTTATATCTAAGATAATGATATTTTAAGAAAATTTACAATTTGATCCTTGAATTGTATTCTATATTATATTTTAATATCTGAATTTTAAGAAATTAATTATTTTATACATAAACTTTACACTATATTACACTTTATCCCTGAATTTTAAGAAATGAATTATTTAGTTTCTAAAAATTTCTTAAAATTTTGAGATATTAAAATTTCTTAAAATTTTTTAAACATTTTCAATAAATCTATCTTTAACAACCCAAAATAATTAATAAACATTAATTCAAGTATTTTAATTAAATTAATATAATAAAATTAATTAAATTAATTCAAAAAAATAATTTAATTGATCATTAGTATAAAAATAATTAATGAGTTAGAAGTAATTATTTTAGTACAAACAATTTGAAATGATATATGCTCTTAGTTCTAAGAGTTTGGATGGTGTGAGGGAGGGTGAGAAAGGGTAAGGAAGGGGAAGGGTAAGGAGAGTTATAATTAAAAAAAAAAATCTCATGTTTGGAAAGGGATGAAAAGGTAAGAAGAGGTAATGTATATTATTTATGTTTGGAAAGAGGTAAAAGAGAGGTAAATTTAAGGGGTATAAAAAAATTAAGATTTGAGGAGTAAGGAGGGTAAGGCTTACTCTCACTTATCCTTACCCTTCCCAAACACGAGTAAAATAATTAATTATCCCTCCTTATTTTTATTTATCCCTCCCTCTCCCTCATCCAAACAAATAAGAGACATGGAATTTTTTTTTTCTTTTTTCCCTTTTCCTTACAGCAGAGTAATGCCTTCAAATTGCTGTTAAAAAATTTTAAAAATATGTTAAATGAAAAGTATTAAAAATTAATTTTAAATTAAAATTTTTTGTTTGATGACTCTCCAAGCTTACTTAAAGTCTTGTTTCAAATTAGCAAATGTTGAACATATACGTACATTGGTATCTTAATTTTAGCTTAAAATTCAGTAAAATATTCAATTTATGGTGCGTTTGGTATAAAGTTAAAAAATTGAGGGTAAGGTGTTAACCTTATAAAATTTAAGGGACTAATTATTATGGGGGTAAAAGATATTTAATGGTGTAATAATTAATGATGTTTAGTAGAAGGTTAAAAAATTGAGCTCACATGAAAATATATAAACATCTATTTTTTTTATATTTTAATAACAAATATCAAAATTATTTTTTTTATTTTTGGTAATATTATTTTTATTTGTAAATAATTTAATTTAAAAAATTTATTTTATATACACACACACACACACACACACATATATATATATATATATTCAAATTTCCTTTGCTTGCTATAACCTAATGAAATCTGTATATATAATCTGTAAATTGATAGAATTTTTTCTTTTTGTACTATATATATATATATATATATATATATATATATATATATATATATATATATATATATATATATATATAGTACAAAAAGAAAAAATTCTATCAAGCAGATTATATATACAGATTTCATATATATATAGTACAAAAAGAAAAAATTCTATCAATTTACAGATTATATATACAGATTTCATTAGGTTATAGCAAGCAAAGGAAATTTGAATATATATATATATATATAATTTTTTTCAACTCATAATGGAATAAACAAGATAGAAATTCATATTTTTTATGCCCAAAAAATTTATAGTCTTACTCATGTGATTGAAAAAAAAAAATCATACATTCTTGTTGTTGTAGGAGAGGAAGAGTTTTTGAAGATGAATGGACCAAAAAATAAAACAAGTTGAGAATAACAAGTTGAGAATAAATAGAAAATAGATATATAAATAGTGGGTTTAGCTTCTGTTAACCTACCCACCCCAAGGTTAACATTTAACCCCTAAAAAAAGGTTAAAATTTAACTTGCTCACTTTAAAGTATCCAAACAACATTAAAAAAATATAAGGTTAATAAATAAATTTAATTCATTATTTAAATTTTAGTTATTTAAAATTAAACTTCAACATTTGTTTATATATACATATATCTTTATAGTGTTTTTAAAAATTTTTTTAATAAAAAATTTATTTTAAAATATTATTGTTACTTTTTTTCCAATATTTATTGTGTAACACCCCTCTCCCGTCTACAGTGTAGCTGAGTAAGGCGTGCTACATTCGGTGCCGGAACACCCTATCATGTTTTATCGTTTACAATATTAATTTAATATTAATTTAATTTTATTATCTCACTTGTAAAAATTTTTTTTTTCCTATTTCATTTTTATGGAGACCCAGACAAGGTCCCCTTTGTTCTATTAGTGCATGGTAGATTTCATGTTACTTGTTAAAACAATTTATATTCATTTCATCTATTCATTCATCATATCACTTCTCATGCTCATATCAATTTCAAGAAAATAAATTACATTTCATTTATATAAAGTTTACATATACAATAATTTACAATTTATATACAATTCCAAAATTAATTAAATTATTTACTTATGTACAATGATCCAAAATGTAAAATTTAAATACACATGAGCCCTACCCAAAATGAATTGATGAGGTGATACCGACCCTGTAGCAGATCTGATCCTCTCTATCTGTACTCTCCTGCTACTGTTGCGGCTGCTGGTGCTCTCTAGTACCTACGCGTGGTAAGAACCAACACGCTAAGCATAACGCTTAGTGGTGCATAAATAAAGAAAAATAACTCAACTCAACTCAACTAAGCCTTTATCCCAAAAACTTGGGGTCGGCTATATGGATTTGTTTTCTCCACTCTAAACGATTTTGGGTTAAATCCTCAGAAATATGTAATGCTTCTAGGTCATGATGTACTACTCTCCTCCAAGTTAATTTAGGTCTACCCCTTCTTTTCTTTATATCCTCTAACCTAATGTACTCTATTTGTCTAACTCGAGCCTCCGTATGTCTACGCTTCACATGATCAAACCACCTCAATCTCCCTTCTCTCAATTTATCCTCAATTGGCACCACTCCTACCTTTTCTCTAATACTCTCATTATGGACTTTATCTAGTCTAGTATGGCCACTCATCCATATTCTCATCTTTACAACTCTTATCTTAGACGCATATGACTCCTTCAGTGCCCAACACTCACTACCATATAACATAGCCGGTTGTATGGCTGTACGGTAAAATTTTCCTTTCAACTTATTGGGAATCTTGCAGTCACATAAAACTCCCGTGGCACGTCTCCACTTCAACCATCTCGCTTTAATCCTATGACTAACATCCTCCTCACATCCCCCATCTACTTAAAGGTCTGAGCCAAGATATTTAAAGTGATTAGTTTGGGACAGTACCACTCCATCCAAACTAGCTCCTTCCCTATTACCAGTTTAGCCTTCACTGAACTTGCAATGCATTTATTCTGTCTTCGTTCTACTTAACTTAAAGCCCTTTGACTCTATAGTACTTCTCCAAAGCTCTAGTTTTTTATTGACTCCTTCTTGTGTCTCATTTATCAGAACAATATCACCCGCAAACATCATGCACCAAGAAATACTCTCTTGTATATGTTTCATCAATTTATCTAAAACTAATATAAAAAGGTAAGGGCTTATAGCTGATCCTTGGTGTAATCCAATTGAAATCAAAAAATCTCTTGTGTCCCCTCCCACTGTGTACACGATAGTAGTTGCTCCTTCATACATATCTTTCAACACTTGTATGTACCTAATTGATACTCTCTTTTGTTCTAACACACTCCATAAGATATCTCTTGGAACACTATCATAAGCCTTCTCCAAATCAATAAAAACAATGTGTATATCTATCTTCACATCTCTATATTTCTCCATCAAGCTTCTAATGAGAAAGATCACTTCCATAATTGAACGACCGGGCATGAAGCCAAATTGATTGAGAGAGATAGAAGCATCATGACTTAGTCGATGCTCCACAACTCTCTCCTACAACTTCATAGTATGGCTCATGAGTTTAATTCCCCTATAGTTTGAGCAACTCTGTATGTCTCCTTTATTTTTAAAAATAGGTACTATAATACTCTTCCTCCATTCATGAGGCATTTTCTTTAAGTTTAGAATCTTATTAAATAATTTAGTTAACCATGCCACTCCCATATCTCTCAAACACTTTCACACTTCAATTGGTATTCCATCGGGTCCACAGGCTTTATCCACTTTCATTCTCTTAAGTGCTTCCTTTACTTCTAAAGATCTAATCCTTCTAGTATAATTCACATTCTTTTCTATTGTTCTATAGTCTATATTCATGCTATTACCATTTTGACTATTATTAAAGAGATCATTAAAATAATTTCTCTATCTTTCTTTAATGTCCTCATGTTTCACCAACACTTTTCCTTCTTTATCCTTAATGCGCATAACTTGATTGACATCTTGACATTTCCTTTCTCTCCTCCTTGCTAATCTATAAATATCTTTCTCCCCTTCTTTAGTTCTAAGTTTCTCATATAACTTTTCAAAGGTCTGTGCACTTGCTTGACTAACTGCCTTTTTTGCCTTTTTCTTTGCTATCTTGTACTGTTCATATGCCTCATTATTATCACATTTAGGTATTTTTTATACCATTCCCTTTTTCTCTTCACTGTCTTTTATACTTCCTCATTCCACCACCATATCTCTTTTGAGGGTGGTCCATGTCCTTTAGACTCTCTAAGTACTTTTCTAGCCACTTCTCTAATCTTTGATGTCATCTTTATCCACATATCATTGGCCTCCATATCCAGCTTCCATGCTTCGGACTTGAGAAGCTCATTTTTGACCTTCACTTGCTTTAATCCTTTAAACTTCCATCACTTTATTCGAGCTACACTATTTCTTCTGACCTTACTTGAAACTTGATATCCCAGACCACTAACCGATGCTGACTTGTTAAAGCCTCTCCTGGAATGACCTTACAATTCTTGCATAGAGCTCTATTTGTCTTCCTGGTTAAGAGGAAGTCGATTTGGCTTTTATGTTGCCCACTTTTGAAAGTCACTAAATGTGACTCTCTTTTTATAAGGTATGTATTTGCTAGTATTAGGTCGTAGCAAATATCAAATACTAGAAAAATAACTAAATAATTTAAAATAATTATTTCACGTATAACCTTATAAATAAATATCAATTTTCATGTATTTAAAATCTTTTACATGTTTTCTAGAACTTTGGAATTAAATAAGCAAATAGGGATCTTTTCTGTGCATATACCTTATATTCAGTCATATAAAATTCATATTAATGATTTTCTCATGTACTTATTTATATTTAAGGCTTATTGCTTTTATCTGTGCCCAAGTAACCTATGACAGACTATAAAAACTGGATACACGGGAGTATACTAGTTAGACATCCATATGTCTATTCAGTATACAATGGTCATATCAAGCACAAGGCCAGCGGGTAGGCATAAGTCAGTAATAATGAAAATTGGCACTATGGCCATCGGGCTGGCATAAAGCCAGTATAACAATCATCTTAGACATATGTTGTCTATCAATGATTATCCCTGTGCGCAGTACTGCAATATGTAGTCCCTAATTGATATACCAATAGATCCAAGCTATATAAATGAGTCTAGGTGTACTTTGGGCAAAATAATGTTATTTCATACCTATAGTTTCATTAATTCATGTCATTTTTACGCTTAACAAAGTATTTTATTTTACTTCATATCATATGCTAAGTTATTTTATGAACCTTTCTCAAGGTCCAGAATTTGGCATTTTCTAGAGTCTTTTTTTGTCTAATTAATTGGTCATGTTATAGTCATTTTTAGGCCTAAGATTCTTCATAGAAGTTGTTACCCTATGTCTTATAGTCACTCAAAAAGTTTATTACAATTTTTCAAGTTTTATAGAATTAATTATGGCCAAATCACTGGCCTGGACTCATGTACCCTATTCTACCAGGATTCATGTTCAGGTCAGAAACTTTGACTCCCATTTTAGGGTTCTTATGTTCGTAATTTGAGGACCAAGTCTAAAACAAAGTTGGAGCCCTGTCTCTTAGGGTTCCAGATCAGTATGGCTTATCCTAATTAGAGCTTCCTAGTGGGAGATATGGCTAAATGAGTGTTCTGGGGTCAAATGATCACTTAGGAAATTTCCAGAATTCATATACTAATTTAACTTAATAAATTGGCCTAGTTCCCTAAGTATCTAGATTTTGGTCAAAAGACCAATTTTGTAAATCTATGTCTTATAGAAATTTTGCCACTGGTTTATTGAATTTGGGTTTTTGTAGACCAAGTTATGGCCATTTAGCCAAAACCGGTCCGGTGAGCTTTAGTCCAGGAAATTTTTAGTAGAATGGTGTAGGTTAGTTTGGTATCCTAACTTGAGTCAACAATTTCATTTGGTTAGAGGCATTTCTGGGTTTAGTGTTTGAATACCTGAATTAGGACAGTAAATTGTCTAAGATTTTGACAGAATTTGGGCAGGGTTTCTTCATGAAAAATGGGGTATTTTGAATCTAGTTTCACCTCTAATTAGCCTCATACCAATTAGAGTCACACAACTTTAGTTATAACTCAAATAAGACACTGGACTCATAGGTCTGAATCTCCTACATAAGAGAAGCACTCCCAATATTCCATCCTCTTTACTCCCAACTGCAATTTATCATTCATAACACTTCAAATGATCAATAAACAGTCTCAACAAGATCAATCTCAAGCCATAACACCAAGGTACCAAAATTAATTCAAACCTTAACTCAAAATTTCTCAAATATTCAAATCCTACTTCACACACATCAATTTGTGTTCAGAGTCTCATAATCACCATCAAAGCCACCCATAAACATCTTTAATTAAATCAAAACTCATTAAACACTTTCCTAATTCATGGCTGCCAAAAATGGAAGTGGCTCATACATGGATATTTTCTTTCAATTCTTTCAAATTCTAAGTCAATTCATGCTTCCAACATAAAATCTAAAGAGAAATTAAAGAATAGTAGCACTAACCTTTTTGAGCAGAATTTTCTCAAGCTTAAACTTCACTTTCTTTCTTTTTCTAGGCTGCCAAACACTCTCCCAAGAGGAATTCTCAATGTTTAATGAAGGAAACTTAGGGTTTAGTGATAAGAATTCAAGGTTATGGAGAGAGAAATGAAAGAAATTGTAATGGAGGTAGAGAGAGGGAAGAAGTCGGCTGGAATTTGGGGAAGAAGAAGGCAGATTGGCTTTTCATTTTTAACCTATTTTATCTCTTTTTAGTTTGGTTATAAAGAGTATGTTGTAATATGATTGGTGGAGGGCATTATAATGACATCATTATGATGTCATAATTAGGGATTTAAGTCATTTTCTTTTTCTTTCTTTTATATTCATTTTCAATTAAATTTTTAGCAATATTTATTCATATTTTATGTCATAATAATTATTTATTTAACGGGATAAGTTGGCCAAAAAATCATTTCTGAAGAAAAAATAACCAAAATGCCCTTTGTTTTGCTTAACAGATTAAAATTGTCTGTACCGATCTAAAAATTTTTCTTTAATTTTTCTTGGCATTCTAATGTTATTAAAACCTCAATAACTCTTCTCTGGAGTCCCAAAAATTATTTCACTGGGTTTCCCTCGGGTTTAGGGCTACTAGCTGTCTTTACAGCAACTTCTCGTTAGGTCACCCATCACCAGGGCACCGGCTCATTTAACTCATTTGTAATTCATTTTTTTTTATTTTTTCTTAATTTTACTTAGTCTTTATTCAGTCAATTTATGCCTCCTCACTCTAGTTAGAGTGTAGTTCCAGTCATCCTGGCTATCCGGACAGACATTAGTCATCGGAACAGTAGAATGTACAGACTACCTAAAGTGAGGGCAATACAATTCTCCCCCTCTAATAAAAATTTTATCCTTGAAATTTACTCGGTGTAAATAGACGAGGAACTGCACCTATCCTCTTTCATCTCGTATGCAAAGTCTATCATTACATATACTAAAGTATTATAATGAGAAATATACCTCTGACAGCATCTGCCAGCTCTGGCTCCTCCTATGCCCTCATAGCATATACACGAGGTGCTACTCGGGCCTCGGGTCGCTCAATAGTCTCTGAAGCTGGTCTCTGTGATGTACCCATCGCCTCTGGCCTCGCAGGTCATCTACCCCTCTGAGCTGTAGGGGCAGATCTCTCAGTCGATGGTGGGGCAGTGGGAACACTTCGATGGGGACAATCCCGTAAGAACTGATTGGTAGCTCCACATCGGAAGCATCCCCCGATCAATAATCGGCACTCTCCTTGGTGCCTCCTCTCACAGTAGGTGCATAATTGTATGGAGGTAAATCCCTCTACTGCGGTGCCTGGAGAACTCCCTACTGACGCTCTGGACTGTCCTCCTCTCTGAGTAAACTAAGACCCCTGTCTCTGGCCCTGGCCCTAGGAAACCTTGGGTCTCTTAATCTCAGAAACTGGTGTGCTGGACTGACCTTGTCCAGAACTCCTCTTTCGCTGTTTATCTCTCATAGACTGCTCCTTATTTCATACTCTCTCTACATTAAGTGTTGTAGCCACTAGCTGGGAGAAATCCGTATACCCATGTGCCGTCACTATAATTCTGATATTATCGTTAAGTCCATCCTCGAACCTACGACACCTCTCTGCCTCTATAGGCATTACCTCCCATGCATATCTACCTAGCCTCACAAACTCCCTCTCATACTCAGAGACCATTAACTGTCTCTGCCTCAAGGTCAGAAACTCTCTCCTTCTAGCCTCTAAGTATATGTGATTAATATACTTCTTCTTGAACTCAGTCAAGAAGAAGTCCCAAGTAAGCTCCATCGGCTGTACTGCTCTAGAAACCATATCCCGCCACTGATAGGCTTCCTCTTGTAGTAACGACAGAGCGCACTCTAGCTGCTGCTCTGGCGTGCAATATAACTACTTCAGCACTCTCTCAGTTCCCTCTAGCCAATGCTCAACAGCGGATGGGTCGTCTTCCTTCTTACCCATAAAGTCAACGGCCCCATACTTTTTTAACTTCTCTAGTGGAGACTGTTGTGTAGGCTGTGAGGTGGCTCCGGTAAACTGGCAGAGCATCTGAGTCATTTGCTCCAAAAACGCCTGCTGCATTCTACCCGCTGTACCCCAGGATGACTCCTCTCTCCTGTCCCACCCCTGACTGTGGACAGGTGCATGACTACCAATCTCCTCCTTCTCCACTGGTCTGTAAGACCCTTTCTCTGAAGGATCGAACTCCATCAATCCTATAAAATAAACAAAGAACATATCTGCATTAGTGTCACCTCGACTCTTATATAAGGGCTCATGCATGTTATGCACACTATATCTTTCTGTCTACCTATGCCTAGGAATGCCTAAACCTTTACTCTGATACCAATAAATGTAACACCCCTCTCCCGTCTATAATGTAGCCGAGTAAGGCGTGCTACATTCGGTGTCAGAGTACCCTATCCTATCTTATCATTTACAATATTAATTTAATATCCATTTAATTTTATTATCTCACTTGTAGAAATTTTTTTTTATCCTATTTCATTTTTATGGAGACCCAGACAGAGTCCCCTCTGTTCTATTAGTACATGGTGGGTTTCATGTTACCTGTTAAAACAATTTATATCCATTTCATCTATTCATTCATCATATCACTTCTCATGCTCATATCAATTTCAAGAAAATAAATTACATTTCTTTCATATAAAGTTTACATATACAATAATTTACAATTTATATACAATCCCAAAATTATTTACATCATTTACTTATGTACAGTGATCCAAAATGCAAAATTTAAATACATATGAGCCCTACCCAAAATGAACTGGTGAGGTGACACCGACCCTGTAGCATATCTGATCCTCTTTATCTGTACTCTCCTGCTACTGTTGTGGCTGCTAGTGCTCTCCAATACCTACGCGTGGTAAGAACCAATGAGCTAAGCATAACGCTTAATGGTGCATAAATAAAGAAAAATAACTAAACAATTTAAAATAATTATTTCACGCATAACCTTATAAATAAATATTAATTTTCATGTATTTAAAATCTTTTACATGTTTTCTAGAACTTTGGAAGTAAATAAGCTAATAGGGATCTTTTCTGTGCATATACCTTATATTCAGTCTTATAAAATTCATATTAATGATTTTCTCTTATACTTATTTATATTTAAGGCTTATTGCTTTTATCTGTGCCCAAGTAACCTATGACAGACTATAAAAACTGGATACATGGGAGTATACTAGTTAGACATCCGTATGTCTACCCAGTATACAACAGTCATATCAGGCACAAGGGCAGCGGGCAGGCATAAGCCAGTAACAATGAAAATTGACACTATGACCATCGGGCAGGCATAAAGCCAGTAGAACAGTCATCTTAGACATATGTTTTCTGTCAATGATTATCCCTGTGAGTAGTACTGTAATATGCAGTCCCTAATTGGTATACCAATCGATCTAAGCTATACAAATGAGTCTAGGTATACTTTGAGCAAAATAATGTTATTTCATACCCATAGTTTCATTAATTCACGTCATTTTTATACTTAACAAAGTATTCTATTTTACTTCATATCATATACTAAGTTGTTTTATGAACCTTTCTCAAGGTCCAGAATTTGGCAGTTTCTAGCGTCTTTCTTTGTCTAATTAATTGGTCATGTTATAGTCATTTTTAGGCCTAAGGTTCTTCATAGAAGTTGTTACCCTATGTCTTATAGTCACTCAAAAATTTTATTATAATTTTTCAAGTTTTGTTAAATTAATTATGGCTAAATCACTAGCCTGGACTCATGTACCCTATTCGACCAGGATTCATGTTCAGGTCAGAAAAGTTGACTCTCATTTTAGGGTTCTTATGTTCATAATTTGAGGATCAAGTCTAAAACAAAGTTGGAGCCCTGTCTCTTAGGGTTCTAGATCAATATGGCTTATCCTAATTAGAGCTTCCTAGTGGGAGATATGGCTGAATGAGTGTTCTAGGGTCAAATGATCACTTAGGAAATTTCCAGAATTCATATACTAATTTAACCTAATAAATTGGCCTAGTTCCCTTAGTATCTGGATTTTGGTCAAAAGACCAATTTTGTAAATCTATGTCTTATAGAAATTTTGTTACTGGTTTTATTGAATTTGGGTTTTTGTAGACCAAGTTATGGCCATTTGGCTAAAACTGGTCGGGTGAGCTTTAGTCCAGGAAATTCGGGGCAGAATGGTGCAGGTCAGTTTAGTATCCTAACTTGAGTCAACAATTTCATTTGGTTAGAGGCATTTTTGGGCTCGGTGCTCTCAATGAAAATTATAGTCCTATGTCTAATATTTCCAATGGTATAAAATTCAGGTCATTTGGACCTGTCTAGAGAGAGTTATGGCCAAATGAACAGGTTCATTTGGTCATTTTTCTGGGTTCAATGTTTGAATACCCGGATTGGGATAGTAAATTGACCAAGATTTTGACAGAATTTGAGCAGCATTTCTTCATGAAAAATGGGGTATTTTGAATCTAGTTTCACCTCTAATTAGCCTCACATCAATTGGAGTCACACAACTTCAGTTATAACTCAAATAAGACACTGGACTCATAGGTCTAAATTTCATGTATAAGAGAAGCACTCCCAATATTCCATTCACCTTACTCCCAACTACAATTTATCATTCATAACACTTCAAATAATCAACAAACAGTCTCAACAAGATCAATCTCAAGCCATAACACCAAGGTACTAAAATTAATTCAAACCTTAACTCAAAATTTCTCAAATATTCAAATCCTTCTTCACACACATCAATTTATGTTCAAAGTCTCATAATCACCATCAAAGCCACCCATAAACATCTTTAATTACATCAAAACTCATCAAATACTTCCCTAATTCATGGCTGCCAAAAATAGAAGTGGCTCATACATGGATATTTTCTTTCAATTCTTTCAAATTCTAAGTCAATTCATGCTTCCAACATGAAATCTAAAGAGAAATTAAAGCATAGTAGCACTAACCTTTTTGAGCAGAATTTTCTCAAGCTTAAACTTCATTTTCTTTCTTTTTCTAGGCTGCCAAACACTCCTAAGAGGAATTCACAAGGTTTAATGAAGAAAACTTAGGGTTTAGTGGTAGGAATTCAAGATTATGGAGAGAGAAATGAAAGAAATTGTAATGGAGGTAGAGAGAGGAAAGAAGTTGGCTGGAATTTGGGGAAGAAGAAGGCGGATTGGCTTTTCATTTTTAACCTATTTTATCTCTTTTTAGTTTGGTTATAAAGAGTATGTTGTAATATGATTGGTGGAGGGCATTATAATGACATCATTATGATGTCATAATTAGGGATTTAAGTCATTTTCTTTTTCTTTATTTTCTATTCATTTTCAATTAAATTTTTAGCAATATTTATTCATATTTTATTTCATAATAATTATTTATTTAACTGGACAAGTTGGCCAAAAATCATCTCTGAAGACGAAATGACAAAAATGCCTTTTGTTTTGCTTAATAGACTAAAATTGTCTGTACCGATCTAAATTTTTTTTTTTAATTTTTCTTGGCATTTTAATGCCATTGAAACCTCAATGACTCTTTTTTAGAGTCCCAAAAATTATTTCACTGGGTTTTCCTCGGGTTTAGGGCTGCTAGCTCTCTTTACAGTAACTTCTCGTTAGGTCACCCATCACCGAGACACCGGCTCATTTAACTCATTTGCAATTCACTTTTTTTTTTTATTTAATTTTACTTAGTCTTTATTCAGTCAATTTATGCATTCTCACTCTAGTTGGAGTGTAGTTCCAGTCATCCTGGCTGTTCGGACAGACATTAGTCGTCGGAACAGTAGAATATACGGACTGCCTAAAGTGAGGGCGTTACATATTGTAATACATAAACGTGCAAATATCTTTTTAATATTTACAAAATACTAATTATATGCTAAAAATAAATGAAAATATTATTTTACAAAAATTTATTATATTATTATGAAATAATACATAGCAAACAAACACACCAATTTAGTTTAGTTGGTTGGATCCTTAAAGACCTTTTATGAGGTATTAAATTCAATTTTCCTTGTCAAGACTCAAAAAAAAAAAAAGAAGATTCTTATTGATTAATCGGTTGGTCGGGTCACATCAATTCACCAATCCGATTGGTTGAGTTAACCAAGTTACTTCCTTGTTAAATCAAATTATAAATTCATGCCTATTTGTGGTTTCATTCACTAATTCATCAGTTTGACTGACCAATCTAGTTCAAATTTATTAACAATGGTTCCTATAGGTGAATTCTATTAATGAATAGTCATTTCATCAATGAATTAGTCATTCTGTTTAAATTTTTGTGTATATTTTCTAGTTAAGTAAGATATAAGATTTTTCTTATTTCATCATGCCTCTCCTAATATTCTTGGTCATAATCTAGTTTGAGTTTAGCACAAGAGCATAACTGGCCCTGTCAAATTCAAGATCAAAACCAATTAATGGTTAATGAGGCTAAACCTTTTGCCTTAGGGTTTATTCTTGGTCTATTCTCAGTCCTTTTTTCCTTTGAATCTTGAATTAGATCAAACTAGATCGGAGTCACATATAGCCTACCAATTTCTTTTGTCTAGAAGAAAAGTTTGAAAAATTATTTCAACCATTGGATTATGTCAAGTTGAATCATACCAAGACTAGAATCAGAATCATCCTTGAATCAAAATTGAAATTGTTAGAAAATAAATCCCAGTGATTTGATTTATGTTTTTCCTAGCCACGACTTGAAATCATTGGTTTCAACTTAGAACCAGCTTGAGAAACTAGACCATGGCTAGGTTTATCTCTTAGTCTCTCTCACCCTTTGGAGCACCCTCTCTACCTATCATGTGACCCAACCTATAACGACCTAATTTGGTACTACTATTGGCACGAGAGGAACGAGTAGGTAAGTAGCCATGAGAACTCCCTTAATAAGCCTAAATATTACTTTCATAGTCATTAAGGGCCCATTTCAATCATAAAACATATTTAAACATAAAATAATTTCATTTATTTTATAAAACATTTATCCATAAGTACAGTAAATCATTATACAATTACATGTCTTTGAGTTTTATAAACCTATATGAATACCTTTTACAACACAATGAGGCATTAGCCTCTAGAACTCATAATGTGAATATGTTGTCTGTATTTTTAACATTTGTCCCTGAAAGGGAAAGATAGAGAAAATAAGTGAGCTTGGGACTCAGTGAGTAAAAGCCTATTTGAGGAAGGAAAATATATAACTTTAGAGACTTTTTGTGCTATTGGATTTAATTCCCCTTGCTAAGACTCAAAAAAAGTTTTACTCCTATTGACATATTAGACTGGCGAGGTCACATTAGTTTATTAATTCAATTGGTTGAGTTAACCAAGTCACTTCCTTTTTCAATCAGATACAAATTCTTGCCTATTTGCAGTCCAATACACCGGTTCATCAATTTGACCAACTGGTCTAGTTTAGATTTAATAATAATGGTTCCTATAGTTTAATTCAGTCAACAATAGTCCTTTCATCAATGAATTAGTCACTTCCTCTTCCAGTTAGAAACAAATTATAACCTATTTGCAATCTAATAAATCAGTTCATCAATCTAACTGACTGGTCTGGTTTATCTCTAATAACAATAGTTCCTATAGTTTAATTCGATCAATAATAGTCCTTTCATTAATGAATTAGTCATTTGATCAATAACAGTGGTTCCTATAGTCTTGTCCATGATCCAACTTGTGTTCAGAATGAGATCGTAATTAGCCCAAACAAATTCAAGAGCAAAACCAATTAATGGTTAATAAGGTTAAACCATACTGAAACTGCCTTAGGCTTGCCCTTAGTCCTTTTTCTCTTTAAATCTTGAATTGGATCGAAAAAACTAAAACTATGGTCTAGCCCACTAATTTCTTTCATTTAGAAGAAAAAAAAAATTGAAAATTTATTTCACCATTGGATTGTATCAATTTGAATTGAACCAAAACTAGAACAAGAACCACCCTTGAGCTTAATCGAAATTGTTAGACATTAGATCTCAACAATCTAATTCAGGTTCTTTGTAGCCACAACTTGAAATAATTGGTTTCAACTAAAAAACAGCTCGAGAAACTAGAAATTGGCTAGGTCACTCACTGTTCCCCCTATTTATCTCCTTCTCTATTATTGCACAACCTAGCACCCCTTCTCTAGCATGTTCCCTCTCTCTACATTGCTAAAATCATTTTTTTTTTCACCCAACTCACTATTGATCTCTCCCTCTCAAAACAAATTTCTAATCCAGTCTTTAATTCCATGAACAAAAGTCTTCCAATCAGTCTTGTTGGATCAAACAATAATCTAAACAACCTAAAACCGAGACCACTATAGGCACTGGAGAACGGGATGGCTTAAGGCCACTAAAACCTATAGCAAGCCTAATCATACATCTTTGACATCACATAAGGCCCACATGAATCTATAAAGTACTATGAAATACGTAAATTGTGAAAAACATTTCTTTAACCCACATGCTTACCCTAGTCCACACCTAAAATGTATCACACATAACTGATGTTTATATGCATGCATAGGCAAACAATCACATAGAAATCTCTACTGGTATGAATACAAGAAAGTTGGTGGCATGCTTAACACATGCAAGTCGGATAGGAAATGGTGTTTCCAGTGGCGGATGGGTGAGTAATGTATAAGAACCTACCCTTAGAAAGGGAATAATGATCGAAAATTGCTGTTAATATTGTAACACCCTCCCCGTAGCAACTCCGTACATTCTACTATTCCGGTGACCGGTGTCGGTCCAGACAGCTAGAACGTCCGGAAAAATATTTAAACTAAAGTCGGGAATCATAATTAACTCAAATATTAATAAGAAAAATTTAGTAAAAATTTTTGAAATAAAATACAACCAAGTTAAACGAGCCGGTGTCCTAGCGATGGGTAACCAGAGGGAAGTTGCGGTTCTCGCAACGAGGAGCCCTAGACTCGGGAGAAAAATTATAAAATAATTTTTGGGACTCCAGAGAAGGGTTATTGAGGTTCCCATGGCATTAGAATGCCAAGAAAATACCTAGAAAAAATTTTCAATCGGTACAGACAATTTCGACCCGTTAAGCCAAAAGGAGGGCATTTTGGTCATTTCGCCTTCAGAGGTGATTTTTGGCCGACTTGTCCAGTTGAGTAAATAATTAATATGACATAAAATATCAATAAACATTACTAAAAATGAAATTGGAAATGAGTAGTGGATAAAAGAAAAGGAAAATGAAATAAAAAGCAATTTATGACATCTTGATGATGTCATTTAAAAGCCATAACCAATCACAATTAAGTAACCATTTGACTAATTAATAAAAGAGATAAATAAAGACCAAGGAAGACCAAAAACAAGCAGCCATCTTCTTCTTCAAAACGTGATCCTCTCCTCCATAAACCTCCATGGAAGTTTTCTTTAATTACTTCCATTTTCCCATGAATTTGCACTATAAAACCCTAAGTCCCTTCACTAAAAACTTGTCTCTACCTCTTGGGAAGTGTTTGGCAGCCTAGAAAAGGAAGGAAAGTGAAGTTTTATCTTGGAGAAATCTGCCCTACAAGAGGTTAAAGTGAGGTTAGTGCATCTATACACCTAAAACTCTTTAATTTCATGATTAGGGACTTGAATTTAGTAAGGAATTGTAAGTTAAATGGACTAAAACTCATGTGTATGTGTACCATAAATTTTGGCAGCCCTAAGGAAGGAACAATGATGGAGTGTTTTTGATGGTTTTAATGGACTTAAAATGAATTAGAGATTATGTTTAAGGTGCATATACACATATGTGATGAATGAAAGTGTGTATCTAAGGTGTATGTGTGAATCATAATGGGAAACTAGGGTTTAGGAGTGAAAAATTGGACTTGGCTTATGAAATGATTAATGGACATACTAATGGTCAATTAGTGACCATTTAAGGCAAGTTAATTATAATTTGAAGTAAGCTAATGCATGGTAAACTAAAATGGGAAGGCTGCCTAGAGACAGCAAAATTAAGGTTGTGAGTCCAGCCTATTTGGACTGCCATATCTTTGGCTGTGTAGGTCCAATTGGTGTTTGGCCAATTGGACATGAAACTAGGCTTATAATGGCACATTTTTTCTGAAGAAACTATGCCCAAAAGACCAAAGCAAGAGGACCAAAAGTTGGCCCCAATCCGGACACCACAAAGACACCTTCAGAAATGACCAAATGAACAGTAACTGTTCATTTGGCCATAACTCACTGTAGATATGGTCAATTGACCTGAAAGTTTTACAGAAACAAGTTAAGACATAGACAAACAACTTTCATGAAGAAACCTACCCCAAATTATGACCAGAACCTAACCCAAATGGCAGTCACAACATCGCTCAAACCTGCAACTCTGCAGATTTTGATTTGAGCAGTAATGTTTGGAGGACTATAACTCTCTCTAGAAAACTCGGATTTAGGCGATTCTTGAACCGATGGAAACCTAAGGCATAGTAGAACATTTCATATGAAGAAAGTTAGACCAAATTATGAACTTAACTTGATCAAATTACTGACCAAAGTTGGACCAAAAATCTGCCATACCCAAAATCTCAGCATGAACAGTGCACGTGAACAGTAAACTTTTTTGGCCATAACTTGAGCTAAAAAACTCCAAATGGAGTGATTCAAAAAAAGAAATTCAACTAGACAAAATAAGGAACAACTTTCATGTTTACCATTTCCTCAAATTCCCACTGTAAAAATAACAAATGGAACAGTAAAGATGAAGCATGGAAACCGAAAATTTTGCTCAATTAGCATTAAGCTTTAAAATGGTATTGGCAACCAATACCAACAAGTTTGAAATACAAAATGTGGTATGTTTGAGGTGTTAAGACCAATACACCTATTTTCTATCCAAAAGTCAACATTTTTGTTGACCAATGAGGTGAATAGTGACACCAAAACCAAAAATTGACAATTTTGCCAAAATGACCTAAACTTTGAGAAAGTGACCAAAACCAACAAGTTTTGAATACAACATGTGGTATGTTGGGAGTACTAAAATCAATGTACCTATTGTTTATGCAAAAGTCAACATTTTAGTTGACTAATGAAATGAATAGTGACATGAAAACTTGAAATTCAAAAATTGTGAAACTTAAAAATGCAAAATGCCCTAGTAGGCCTAATGTGATTGGTTTGGATAGTTTGGCATGCCAATAGGGTATTGTTTTAGCAGTACTGCGAAAGGAAAGGCTTTATGCCCGTATTCATGGCTTTATGCCCGTATTCATGGCTTTTATGCCCGTATTCATGGCTTTTATGCCGATTATGTGATATCATGGCTTTTTAGCCATACCGATCGCATACGTGGTTGACGCTCGCGTCCCATGGTATGACGCCCGAGGCACCACGGTGTCGGTGCCAACGACCGTTATCCACCCGATCGTCCAAAGATAGGTTACTTGGGCATGGAAAAGTATAACTGTGATTGAACTGATTATTAAAGAAAATACGAAAATTAAGAATCAGGAATGATTACAAAAATACAAAGAAGCTCAAGATCATGAAGACAATAATTAACGAAATGCATGAAGAAGTTAATATCATAAAACATGATTAGCCCTCGACTAAACAATAAGTTAGTAATTATTCATTTATTATGAACACAATAGCAAGGAAATTATTATCTTTATTTGCATATTATATTTTCTTGTATTATTGGCACCACTAAGCTTTATGCTTAGCGCGTCGCTTTTGCAACGCGTAGGTACTGAAGATTTGGACAGAGGGCCCAGTAGACCACAGATTCGATAAGGCAGTTCACAGTTCTGCATAGTGTCCATGTCACCTCAACTTCCACAGTGCATTGGTAGGACACTAGGTCCCATTTTGTATTTTGAGATTTTTGTAAATTTGGTAATTAAAATCTTATTTTATCATGTGTATTTGAAACAAATGTAATATAATTTTGTATTAATATAAGTACTTGTAATTTGTGAATATAAATCACATGTGAGAATTTATTTATGATTTGAGTCTAATGATGATGTGAAAAGACAAATAGAGGAATCGTTAAGAAATTGCTGTAACTTGATGTGATACAAAATGTGAATTGTATATGAGTACCATGAGATGAATGATTGAGAAATAAATGAAATTGCTGAAATTATTCTAAGACTTTGTTGATAATTGGAGTTGGGATTGATTGAATATGATCATAGGAAGTGTTTTTCACAGGTTCCGAAGAACTGTTTTCTCCATTTTTAGCCGGTATTCTGCCGGATTTTCTTTAAAATTCTCGGAACCTCAAATAAATTATAATTTCCATAAATGGCTTAAATAAATTATATTTCACAAGTTATTTTCAAAACTATGATAAAAATGAATTAAGATAAAATAGAGTGCTCTGGCACACAGAGTGGCATAACTTGCTCGGCTATACTGTAGTCGGGTAAGGGGTGTCACAAATATCCCATAAGCTAAGGCAAAAGGAAGAATCCACCTGAGGAGGGCTTGTGTCTGATTAGTTAGTTAGTGAGGCAATAGCTTACCAAGGCGATAATCAATGGCTCATCCGAGATGATGATAAGCTACATTGGCATTTAAGCATTTTATTATTTTTTATAGTATTAATAAAGGTGTACATAAATTAAAATCAAACACTAATTACAAAAGTCCTATTGAAAAAGCACAACACTAATACATTAATTCCACCCACATCCTAATTAACTTCAAAAAGAAATACATCCAAAATAAAACAAAAATTAGTTGATATATCAACTAGGTTCTTTACTCAAAACCTAAGTCCTTAAAGCTTCGTCTATAAAGCCTACTTGCTAAAATCTTCTTCTAAAGGGGTTAGGAGAGAAAAAGATGAGTGAGTTGGGAGGTTCAGTGAGAATAAGCCTACTAGGGAGAAAACTATATGTAAAATTTTCATAATCATAAATACAACATATACATTAGTTTTTTCATATCAAACAAATTAAATATGACAATCACATCACCAGTGATTCCCTCTATAAACATAATCTAACTATGCTAAAGCATAGCTAAAGGCACAACTTATCTTTTTCTTGCTCTATAATAAAAGCACAACATACATACATACATACATACATACATACATACATACATACATTGTAACATCCTCCCGGTAGCAATTCCGTACATCCTACTGTTCCGGTGACCGGTGTCGGTCCGGACAGCTAAAACGTCCGGAAAAATAATTAAATTTAAGTGAGGGACCATAATTAACTCAAATATTAATGAGAAAAATTTATTAAAAATTTTAGAAATAAAATACAGTTAAGTTAAAAGAGCCGGTGCCCAAGCGATGGGTAACCAGAGGTAAGTTGCGGTTCTCGCAACGAGGAGCCCTAGACCCGGGGGAAAAATCATAAAATAATTTTTGGGACTCCAAAGAAGGGTCATTGAGGTTCCTATGGCATTAGAATGCCAAGAAAATATTTAGAAAAATTTTTCAATCGGTACAGCCAATTTTGACCCGTTAAGCCAAACGGAGGGCATTTTGGTCATTTCGCTTTCCGAGGTGATTTTTGGCCGACTTGTCCAGTTGAGTAAATAATTAATATAACATAAAATATGAACAAACATTACTAGAAATCAAATTGAAAATGATTAGTGGAGGAAAGGAAAGAAAATGAAGAAAAAGCTCAATTATGACATCTTGATGATGTCATTTACAAATTGTGACCAATCACAAATAAGCTACCATTTGACTAAACTATTAAAAGACATAAATGAAGACCAAAATAACACAAATTACAGCAGCCATTCTTCTTCTTCTTCTTCCCCAAAACGTGACTCTTCCCATCTCCCTCCATTGATGAGCTTGGCAAGCTCATGAAACCCTAAACTCCCACCATATTTCCTTGAGTTCCCAACACTAAATTTTACCCTAGAACCTTGCTTAATATTTTGGGAGCTAAAAGAGGAGAAGAAATTGAAGTTTTGGGTTGGCTTGGATTTAAGCTACAAGAGGTTAGTGCACTATATATCAAAAACTCTTTAATTTCATGCATAGGAACTTGAATTTAGCAAGAATTTGTAAATTAAGTGGATGAAATTTATGTATATGTACTCCATAAATTTCGACTGCCCTAGGGAGAAATAGGATTGAGTGTTTTTGAATGGACTTGGAATGAATTAGAAATCATGAATAAAGTATATAAACATAAGGAAATGAGTTAGTTAGTCAACTAGGGTAACTTGTACAAAATCTTGAATTTGAGCTCGGGTTTTGGGAGTAAAGTATGGACTTGGATTATGAATTGATTAGAGAACATTTTAATGGTCAATTAGTGACCATTTTAGGTAGATTGACCAACAAATGGACTGAAAAATGAGATTGCAAAGTGAGGTTGCAAACTGCCCTAGGACAAGAAAGATAGGGACTGAAAATTCAGTCCCTTTGCACTGCCATAACTTGGGCTGTGCTAGTCCAATTGGTGTTTGGCCAATTGGACATAAAACTAGGCTTATAATGGCACATTTTTGCTGAAGAAACCATGCCCAAAAGACCAAAGCAAGAGGACCAAAACATGGCCCCAATCCGGATACCCTGAAACTGCCTCTGCAGAATTGACCAAATGAACAGTAACTGTTCATTTGGCCATAACTCACTGTAGATTTGGTCAATTGGCCTGAACTTTTTACAGAAACAAGTTAAGACATAGACAAACAACTTTCATGAAGGAACCTACCCCAAATTATGGCCAGAACCCATTCAACCAAGTGACTCAAGTTACTGTTCATGCACTGTAGATATGGTAAATTTCTGCAGAATGCATATCCGGACAGCTTGGGTTTTTGAGCCATATCTGGAGCTACAAAACTCCAAATGGAGTGATTCAAAAAAGGAAATTCAACTAGACAAAATAAGGAACAACTTTCATGTTTTACATTTCTTCAAATTCCAACAGTAACAGTATCCAATGGAACAGTGAAGTTGACTCACCAAAACTGAAAAATCTGCTCCTTTGGTTTAATGCTTGGAAATGGTATTAACACTTAATGTCAACAAGTTTTAAACACCAAATGTGGTATGTTGGGAGTTCCAAAGTCAATGTACACATTTTTATTCTAAAAGTCAACATTTTTGTTGACCAATGAGGTGAATAGTGACACCAAAACCAAAAAAAATTTGGCAATTTTGCCAAAATGACCTAAACTTTGAGAAAGTGACCAAAACTAACAAGTTTTGAATACAAAATGTGGTATGTTGGGAGTATTAAAACCAATGTACCTATTGTTTATGCAAAAGTCAACATTTTAGTTGACTAATGAAATGAATAGTGACATGAAAACTTGAAATTCAAAAATTGTGAAACTTAAAAATGCAAAATGCTCTAGTAGGCCTAATGTGATTGGTTTGGATAGTTTGGCATGCCAATAGGGTATTGTTTAGCAGTACTGCGAAACGAAAGGCTTTATGCCTGTATTCATGGCTTTTATGCCCGTATGCATGGCTTTTATGCCCGATTATGTGATATCATGGCTTTTTAGCCATACTGACTGCATACATGGTTGGCGCTCGTCCCATGGTATGACGGCCCGAGGCACCGCTGTCCAAAGGCCAACGACCGTTATCGATCCAATGCTCAAGATAGGTTCCTTGGGCAGGGAAAAGTATAATCAGAATCGAATCGATTGTTAAAGAAAATACGAAAATCAAATATCAAGAATGATTACGATAGAATACAAAGAAACTCAAGATCAGGAAGAAAATAAATAAACAAAATGCATGAAGAAGTTAATATCATAAAACGTAATTAGCCCTTGACTAAACATTAAGTTGGTAATTATTCAGTTCTTATGAACACAATGGCTAAGAAATTATGATTTTTATTTGCATATTATTTCTTTCTATTTTATTATTTGCACCACTAAGCTTTATGCTTAGCGCGTCGCTTTGGTACTAAAGATTGGACAGAGGGCCCAGTAGACCACAGATTTGGTAAGGCAGTTCACAGTTCTGCATAGTGTCTGTGTCACCTCACTGTCTGCAGTGCATTGGTAGGACGCTAGATGTCATTTTGGTATTTTGTAATTGATTTTATTTTCTCATATGTATTTGAAACTTATGTAATGTATTTTGATATTCATGTAAATAATGAAAAGTGTGGTTGTAAATGGAAAAGTGAATGTTTATATATGAATTATGCATGGTATCATATGAGATGGATGAATGAGAACTGAGATTGAACATTGTTGAGAATTTGATAAATGGAGTTGAGATGATGGAAAATGAATATAGGAAGTGTTTTTCACAGGTTCCGAAGAACTGTTTTCTCCATTTTTAGCCGGTACTCCGCCGGATTTTCTATAAAAATTTTTCGGAACCTCAAATAAATAGTAATTTCGATAAATGGCTTAAAATGAATTATATTTCACAAGTTATATTCAAAAGGAAGAATAAAAATGAATTAAGATTAAATAGAGTGCTCGGCACACTGAGTGGCATAACTTGCTCGGCTACACTGTAGTCGGGTAAGGGGTGTCACATTTAGTGGTATCAGAGCATGGTTTAGGCATTTCTGGGCCTAGATTGAGTCCATACCATGCATTGCATTTGTAAGAGTCGAGGTGACACTAATGCAGATCTGTTTTCTTGATTATTTTAGGTTAAGGTATGGATTCAGAATCGCAGAGAGCGATGAAGAAGAAGTAGTAAGCCGTACTGCGCCTGGTAGTAATATTGATTATCGGGGAGTTCCTGCTCCACAAGTGCAAGAGGTGCCTGTACAACGCCATCTGGCCTTGTTTGAGCAGATGACTGGATTCTTTCGACAGAGGACTGGTGTTATTCCACCACTATCTCAAAGTAAATCACCTCTTGGAAAAATTAGGAAATATGGAGTCGAGATTTCAATGGTAGAAAGGAAGACGATTCTGCGTGGTGAGTATTGGTTAGAAAGGATCAAAGGTCATGCAGCTCCATTGCACACGAGCGAGTTTGGAGTGTGCGGTTTCTTTGTTACAAGAAGTCGCATATCGGTGGTGGGATGTCGTAACCAAGGTAGTGTCACCAACCGACGTAACTTGGGAATTCTTTACGATAGAGTTGAGAAGAAATATATTACCTGTGTTCATGAAGAGGAACAGAAGAGGAGTGGTGATCAGCAAAAGAGGAAATTTGGACAGTCTAGTAATAAGAGGCCGAGAGAACAGTTAAGTCAGACATATGATCAAAGTAGGAGATCTAGACCCAAGCCTATACCCAGGAGAGATCAACCAGAAACACTAATAGTGAGTGCGCTAGGATTAGCAAGAAAATGTGGCCATTGTAACAAGTGGCATAAAGGTGAATGTAGGGGATTGACTGGAGCCTGTTATAGATGTGGGGCCATAGACCATTGTCTGAAAGATTGTCCTAAGAGGAATATACCACGGACCCAGACAGAGGCCGTGGAAGGACCAAGTACAACAGTAACACCACTTCCAAATGTCACCCAAGCCGGAGAGGAGCAAGAAGCCCCAGATGTGAATTTGAGGTAAAATATTTCTTTTATGATATGCCTAAGTGTATAATGATAGATTCGAAAAGACTAAATGGTACCATGTATACAAAAGAAGTAGACAGATGGAGTAATAGAAAGGTAAAAGAATTATCTTAGAACCAAAAAACATCCAGTAAATTTCGAGGATGAAATTTAAATTAGAGGGGAAGAGTTGTAACATCCTCCCGGTAGCAATTCCGTACATCCTACTGTTTCGGTGACCGGTGTCGGTCCGGACAGCTAGAACGTCCGGAAAAATAATTAAATTTAAGTGAGGGACCATAATTAACTCAAATATTAATGAGAAAAATTTAGTAAAAATTTTAGAAATAAAATACAGTTAAGTTAAAAGAGCCGGTGCCCAAGCGATGGGTAACCAGAGGTAAGTTGCGGTTCTCGCAACGAGGAGCCCTAGACCCGGGGGAAAAATCATAAAATAATTTTTGGGACTCCAGAGAAGGGTCATTGAGGTTCCTATGGCATTAGAATGCCAATAAAATATTTAGAAAAATTTTTCAATCGGTACAGCCAATTTTGACCCGTTAAGCCAAACGGAGGGCATTTTGGTCATTTCGCTTTCCGAGGTGATTTTTGGCCGACTTATCCAGTTGAGTAAATAATTAATATAACATAAAATATGAACAAACATTACTAGAAATCAAATTGAAAATGATTAGTGGAGGAAAGGAAAGAAAATGAAGAAAAAGCTCAATTATGACATCTTGATGATGTCATTTACAAATTGTGACCAATCACAAATAAGCTACCATTTGACTAAACTATTAAAAGACATAAATGAAGACCAAAATAACACAAATTACAGCAGCCATTCTTCTTCTTCTTCTTCCCCAAAACGTGACTCTTCCCATCTCCCTCCATTGATGAGCTTGGCAAGCTCATGAAACCCTAAACTCCCACCATATTTCCTTGAGTTCCCAACACTAAATTTTACCCTAGAACCTTGCTTAATATTTTGGGAGCTAAAAGAGGAGAAGAAATTGAAGTTTTGGGTTGGCTTGGATTTAAGCTACAAGAGGTTAGTGCACTATATATCAAAAACTCTTTAATTTCATGCATAGGAACTTGAATTTAGCAAGAATTTATAACTTAAGTGGATGAAATTTATGTATATGTACTCCATAAATTTCGACTGCCCTAGGGAGAAATAGGATTGAGTGTTTTTGAATGGACTTGGAATGAATTAGAAATCATGAATAAAGTATATAAACATAAGGAAATGAGTTAGTTAGTCAACTAGGGTAACTTGTACAAAATCTTGAATTTGAGCTAGGGTTTTGGGAGTAAAGTGTGGACTTGGATTATGAATTGATTAGAGAACATTTTAATGGTCAATTAGTGACCATTTTAGGTAGATTGACCAACAAATGGACTGAAAAATGAGATTGCAAAGTGAGGTTGCAAACTGCCCTAGGACAGCAGCATAGGGACTGAAAATTCAGTCCCTTTGCACTGCCATAACTTGGGTTGTGCTAGTCCAATTGGTGTTTGGCCAATTGGACATGAAACTAGGCTTATAATGGCACATTTTTGCTGAAGAAACCATGCCCAAAAGACCAAAGCAAGAGGACCAAAACTTGGCCCCAATCCGGATACCCTGAAACTGCCTCTGCAGAATTGACCAAATGAACAGTAATGTTCATTTGGCCATAACTCACTGTAGATTTGGTCAATTGGCCTGAAATTTTTACAGCAACAAGTTAAGACATAGACAAACAACTTTCATGAAGGAACCTACCCCAAATTATGGCCAGAACCCATTCAACCAAGTGACTCAAGTTACTATTCATGCACTGTAGATATGGTAAATTTCTGCAGAATGCATATCCGTACAGGTTGGGTTTTTGAGCCATATCTGGAGCTACAAAACTCCAAATGGAGTGATTCAAAAAAGGAAATTCAACTAGACAAAATAAGGAACAACTTTCATGTTTTACATTTCTTCAAATTCCAACAGTAACAGTATCCAATGGAACAGTGAAGTTGACTCACCAAAACTGAAAAATCTGCTCCTTTGGTTTAATGCTTGGAAATGGTATTAACACTTAATGTCAACAAGTTTTAAACACCAAATGTGGTATGTTGGGAGTGCCAAAGTCAATGTACACATTTTTATTCTAAAAGTCAACATTTTTGTTAACCAATGAGGTGAATAGTGACACCAAAACCAAAAAAAAAATGGCAATTTTGCCAAAATGACCTAAACTTTGAGAAAGTGACCAAAACTAACAAGTTTTGAATACAAAATGTGGTATGTTGGGAGTATTAAAACCAATGTACCTATTGTTTATGCAAAAGTCAACATTTTAGTTGACTAATGAAATGAATAGTGACATGAAAACTTGAAATTCAAAAATTGTGAAACTTAAAAATGCAAAATGCTCTAGTAGGCCTAATGTGATTGGTTTGGATAGTTTGGCATGCCAATAGGGTATTGTTTAGCAGTACTGCGAAACGAAAGGCTTTATGCCTGTATTCATGGCTTTTATGCCCGTATTCATGGCTTTATGCCCGTATGCATGGCTTTTATGCCCGATTATGTGATATCATGGCTTTTTAGCCATACTGACTGCATACATGGTTGACGTTCTGCGTCCCATGGTATGACGGCCCGAGGCACCGCGGTGTCGGTGCCAACGACCGTTATCGATCCGATCGTTCAAGATAGGTTACTTGGGCATGGAAAAGTATAATCAGAATCGAATCGATTGTTAAAGAAAATACGAAAATCAAATATCAAGAATGATTACGATAGAATACAAAGAAACTCAAGATCAGGAAGAAAATAAATAAACAAAATGCATGAAGAAGTTAATATCATAAAACGTAATTAGCCCTCGACTAAACATTAAGTTGGTAATTATTCAGTTCTTATGAACACAATGGCTAAGAAATTATGATTTTTATTTGCATATTATTTCTTTCTATTTTATTATTTGCACCACTAAGATTTATGCTTAGCGTCGCTTTGCAGCAACGTAGTGCGAAAGATTGGACAGAGGGCCCAGTAGACCACAGATTCGGTAAGGCAGTTCACAGTTCTGCATAGTGTTTGTGTCACCTCACTGTCTGCAGTGCATTGGTAGGACGCTAGATGTCATTTTGGTATTTTGTAATTGATTTTATTTTCTCATATGTATTTGAAACTTATGTAATGTATTTTGATATTCATTTAAATAATGAAAAGTGTGGTTGTAAATGGAAAAGTGAATGTTTATATATGAATTATGCATGGTATCATATGAGATGGATGAATGAGAACTGAGATTGAACATTGTTGAGAATTTGATAAATGGAGTTGAGATGATGGAAAATGAATATAGGAAGTGTTTTTCACAGTTCAAGAAGCTGTTTCTCTATTTTTAGCCAGACTCACGGATTTTCTATAAAAATTTTTCGGAACCTCAAATAAATAGTAATTTCGATAAATGGCTTAAAATGAATTATATTTCACAAGTTATATTCAAAAGGAAGAATAAAAATGAATTAAGATTAAATAGAGTGCTCGGCACACTGAGTGGCATAACTTGCTCGATTACACTATAGTCGGGTAAAGGGTGTCACATACATATATATATATATATATATATATATATATATATATATATATATATATATATATTTTGTTAGAAGAGAATTGAAAAATTATTATTAGGATTTATTTCTATGGGTACTTTTAGTTTACCTTTTAAATGGGATGCGTATAAAAATAGATGTTAGATTATAAAATTGTCTTTTAATTTTTTTAAATAATTAAATAAAATTTTAATGGTGATTTTTTAAAAAATATTATATCTAAAATTAGATATTAATTCTCTTAAATTTAACTTATTCAATTATTAAAATATGTAAACAATAAAATTCTTGAGTACTAAATGAAAGAATTCATTTCAAAAATTATATTATATTTCACTTTCAAAACAAATAAAAAGTTAGTCATAGAAATAGAATATTTATTAAAATTATTTTTAAAAAAATTGGTGAGATTTTTAATTTGATTTTTTTCTTCTGATATAGGAAATTAAACTACCCATTATTGCTAATAGAAAAATGACATCATATCCCCACTTGTCCTTAAGAAATTCAATATCTTACAAATGTACCCTTTATTTCTAGGACAGCTAAACCTTTTTTCCAGTTTGCCTTTCACCAAGAAAGTTAACAATAAAAGGTTGGTTGTTGGAGGGACCATTCTTGAACATTTATTTTTTCTTGGAGTCTTTGTCTCTTCTTTTAATGTTGTTATTGTCCCTTCACTTCTCAAAGTTGTGGCTCATTGATCTTCTCTTTTTACTACCAATATAATATTTTTCCTATTTTTCTTTTATCAGTTTGGAATTATATTGTAGATGTCTTTTTTTTTTTCACAACTATTTTTTTTTTTTAAAAAATCAAATTTTTTATTAATTAAACTTAGAGAATCATTTAACTCTGAACACGATTTTAAATTGTTAAGCATAATTCATTACAAATATGTATTTATAAGTATTATATTAAATTATTAATGTTTAACTGTCAATATCAAAACTTCGGTTAGAACTCAAATTTATATATATATATATATAAACGGTTGCATTAATTTATAATTGGAGACAAACGTTTTAATTTTGAGTTAAAATTAAAATTTAATTTAGAAAAAAATTGATTATATTCAATTTAAGGTATTCTGTGTTTCTGTTGAACATTTATAAACACATGATGCAAATGTGATGTTACTAATTAATCAATTGATTTTTAATTTTGACCAAAATATTTTTAAAATTAAAACAGTTGAATTAAAATTTTTAGATAAAATCAAAAATTGAGATAAATATTTAATTTTTTTAATTTAGTTGCCCTATATTTTATTATAAAATATGTATTTATCATTGGATTGCCAATTTTAAATTTATATTATAAGCAAAATAATATATATATATATATAAACTTGGTTTGGAGGTTAAAATGGGCAGTAATTTAACTAGTCGCTCATTAAAAAATTAATTAAATATAATATTTATTAATATAAATAAATAAAATTAATTAATTAAAATTTAATTATTTAAATTAAACTTGGACATTAATTAAGTTATATTTATACTTTTAATAGTTTTTTAATTTTTATATTGAAGTATTCCAGTAATATAATATATAAAAAAATTCTGTAAATATATAATTATTTTTAAATATTTATAAAATATCAAGTATATGTTAAAAAATAAATAAATAAATTATTTTGTAAAATTTATTATATTATTGTAGGATAATATATAATTAAAATTACAAATCTATAACTACTAACTTAGCTCAACTAATTTTGATTGTATAGATTTTTTTATGAAATTTTAAGTTTAATTCTCTTTGTTAATATTAAAAAATATGTATTAATTTTATTGACTAATTAAATTGACCGTTCATTCGAATCATACTAATTTAACTGTTAAATTAACCGAATTATAATGAGTGATTTTATTATTTGATTTAATTATAAATTTAAACTAATTTAAAAATCTATTTATCAATTCAGTATTTAATGACTACGGTTTACGGTGCAAGAAGCATAAAAGCATCAGTATTTCCTTCAAAGTTAAAATGAGCACTACTGGGGTCCATTCATTAATTAAAATATTTAATACCAAGAAGAAATTGCATGAAAATTTATGGGTTTGATTGAGGGTAAAGAATCTTGAATCAAATTATAAGAAATCATCATCATCATTGTCTTCAGATTCATTGGTAGAGTTTACAAAACAGAGTACTTGTTCATTACACTGCCCACTCTTTAATTGTCTATGGCATTCAATATTTCCAAGGACACCATAGTCAATCTGTTGCCCAGAAATTACACAACTTAATTTTCTATTCTTTTCTTTTCTTTATACCCATTAGAAAAATATGGTGACATTCTAATCTAATTTTGGAAAATTATTTTCAAACAAAACATAATTCATTTTGCTTCCCAAAAATTTTCCATCATTTCCGCACTCCATGAGTAATGCACACTGGTACAGCGCTTTCATATGGTAACCAATTTCATGCTATATTCATTGAAGTCTTCATCTCTCTCCACAGAAACCATATACCTGCAAAACCTAATTTCAAAATTTCTAATCTTCAAGAAAGTTTGAAAAGATGATTTATTGATTTATGAAATAGCTGCTCAAGTGTGTGTGTATATATATATATATATATATATATATATATATATATATATATATATATATATATATATATATATATATATATGATTTTTGAATATTCAATGAATCTAATCATATTTAATAGTTTAGCTATAAGGTTCGTTTATTGATTCAATCACTATAAGATCTACTCAATAAAAGGAAAGAATCTTAATTAAAGATAAGTAATCTTATTAGGATTGACAAACATAACAATGCCTATAATTATGCACTATAAATAAAAATATAATTCTATAATTATACTAGCTAATAATATTCATATAATTACATAGTTAACTTATCATAACCAAATCATTATCTATATCTTATATAAAGAGATTAGATCATCTATGGAGGTATATTTTTCTGTCTAATCAATCTGATACACTATTCTCTAATATTAACTCAAATTTAAGCGTCGAAAGATCCTCACCGGGTCCATACTCAGTAGACCTCCATCTATTTATTTTTTATTTTATAGGTTCATACTTGCAAAGAATTTTCATGGACCGCAACAATTTATATGCCTAATTAATAAAATATTAACACATCATAATTTTAAATAAAACTTTCTAGAGATGTGTTAAAGGTTAAATATTTCAAGTGATCATTGACTTTATGCGTGTTTTCATAAAATTTACTGAATTTTAATTTTTTGCATAAAACTTATTAAATTTTAATTTGATTTCATAATTACAGATTAATACATCAACTATTTTATAAATAAAATTATTTTATTTTATTAATTTCTTAAAAAAAATATCAAGTTACCTCCCTCCTCATAAAACCCCTCCATTTTTTCTTTTTTTTTTCTCTATTAATAACTATTAATTAAGTAATTTTATTTATAAAATAGTTTGACAGGTCAGTATATTAACATAAAAATTTTTAATTTCTGATCATAGTGATCTTTATAAAATGAAATTAAAATTTAATGAGTTTTATAAAAAAAATTAAAATTTAATAATTTTTATGAAAATATTTATAAAATTAAATAATTATTAAATATTGAATGAATGTATGGATATAAGTACCCATCATCTAATCTAATACTAATAATAATAGTTAAATAAACTCTTTATTTAATTTGCTTTGAGCAGGTGATTTGGTAAGCCACTTTTGATGGTGAATAATATTTTAGTAATTAAAAATTCTTACATTTTGATGTGAGACTGTTCTTCCCACTGAAGGCCTTTTCTTTTTTTATTTTTCTATTTGCTAATTTTTAATCCTTTAGAGCAAGCAACGACCGGCCGACAGCATTACCACATCTGCAGCATATAAAAATGACCTAAATTTTCACATATTCCTTTCTTACATGTGCACTTCACTGCTACATCAGATTCCACATTTCATTCATATTTACAAACAAAACAAAGACTCCTTAAAAATAATAATTAAAATAAACATAAATAAATAAACAAAACAAAGACGAATCTTTCATCCATACTTCAATAAATAAATAAATAAATAATTATGCCCATTCTGCTCCAAGGGAATAGCGAATGCAAATCCCTAAAACTAGCAAAACTCACATTTATTCTCTCTAAATTATTATAGAAATCCAGTTTTTATACAAAACGCAGTTGACTTTCCTATTCCTTGCCCATAATTAGATTGGATCTTAGTTTTTATCTTTTTTTTTTTTTAATTAGTTTGATTGGAACTCAAATTTAAAATTTCATAATTTTAGAGAAAATTTTATTACCATTAAATTAAAATTTATTAATTGAATTTTAATTTTTTAATATGCAATTTTTTTAAAGTGCATATAGTACAAACTCGATTTTATATGAGAATGAGTTTAATAATTATTAGATTACATATATATATATATATATATATAACGGTAGATGAATTCATTTTTATATGAATTTGAACTGCACACCCTATTTTTATTAATGCCATTAATTTTTTTTTTCTACTCTTTTGAAGGGGAGAGCAAATAAATTATAACATAATAACTATTTTCGATTGATTTTGATGTTATCAATTTTTTTGTTTTTGATGAGCGGGAAATTTTAGATGTTACGATTATAAAACAGGCAGTTGAAAATAATATAAATTTGATATGAAATTAAGAGCATGTTGTGTACAGAAAGCTCCTTAAAACCAGTGAAAGATGTTAGCATACTGCAGTTAACAAGCACATGCAAGGTTAGCAATTGCGACCACAGAAATTGATGGACCACCAGCAATCTTGGATTATTAAAGAAGACAAAATCATGTTGATTTATAGAATCCAGAGTGAAATATATATATATATATATATATATATATATATATATATATATTCAATGGTTTCCTACTGTTGTACAGTTGGTTCTTGATCTTCAAATCTATCACTGTCTGATACATAAATCCATCAATCATTCGGCCAAGATCGCTAGGTGAAATGTTACTTGTTCATCTAAATCTGTCAATCAAAAATGAAAATCTTAGGAAAGATTCATATATTTTCTTTTATCTTTAAGCTAACTATTACTTGACTAGAGGAGAGGAAACAAGATGGTTCTACATGACCTTAAAAGAGGAAACCAGATAAAATATCATTGAACTAGGATTCATAAAAAGGGAATTGGTTATTGATGATTTAGCTCTGTGCTTCTGAAGTCATTTTCAATATTATATAATCTCAAATTCAAGTCTCAATTGAAATCAATGATAAAGGAAAAAGAAAAAAAAGTTTATAGATCCCTTCAGCACAACAATTTAACCAATCAACAGGGTTTTTTTTTTTTTTTTTTTTTTATAACTTTTTTTACTCAAGAGATTGACAGTCTAGTGTATAGATTTTCAGGATTTGAACTCTGTAAAATAGACACTTAATCACTCGGAAAAGCTATTTTTTTATTCATATGCTAGTTAGCAGCTTGACCAATTACAAATAATAATGGAATAAAAAAGAAGGTGCCCTTGGATCCAGATCTTCTGCTTTTCTTCTATAAACAAAATATGGGGTTTCACCCTCCACAATCCCAAAACAGATCAACAGTTCTCATCTCTCAGCAATGTCTGCAACTCTAAGGAATCTCTTTCTTTCTCTCAATATCTTCTCCCTCACCTTCTTTCTATCAATTAACTCTATTTTCTTTCATTCTTGTTACTCCATTGATGAACAAGGCCAAGTTATTTTCACATGGAAGAAGAGTTTAAACACCTCCACAGATGTGCTCAATTCATGGAATCCTTCAGACCCAAGTCCATGCAACTGGTTTGGGATCCATTGCAACTCATATGGAATGGTTACGGAGATAAGCTTGAAAGGAGTAGATTTGCAAGGTCCATTACCTTCAAATTTTCAGTCTCTCAAGTCCTTGAAGACCCTTATCTTGTCCTCAGCCAATCTCACCGGCAGCATTCCAAGAGAGTTCGGTGAATATCAAGAGCTCAGTTTCATTGATTTTAGTGACAATTCTCTCTCAGGTGAAATACCAGGGGAAATATGTAGGCTAAGCAAACTGCAAAGTTTATCTCTCAACACAAATTTTCTTGAAGGTGAAATTCCTTCTGATATTGGTAATCTTTCAAGCCTTATATATCTGACTCTTTACGACAATCAACTCAGCGGTGAAATTCCAAAGAGCATTGGAGCATTAAGCAAGCTAGAAATTTTCAGAGCCGGTGGGAACAAAAATCTGAAGGACGAGCTGCCCCAGGAGATTGGGAACTGCACCAACTTGGTTGTATTAGGCCTCGCTGAAACCAGCATTTCTGGGAGTTTACCTTCATCAATTGGAAAGCTGAAAAGAATTCAAACTATAGCCATTTATACAACACTCCTAGCAGGTACTATCCCAGAAGAGATTGGAAACTGCAGTGAGTTGCAGAATTTGTACGTGTACCAGAATTCTTTATCTGGTATTATTCCATGGCGAATCGGGGAACTTAGCAATCTTAAGAGTCTGCTACTGTGGCAGAACAGCTTAGTGGGTTCAATCCCATATGAGCTTGGGCGATGCACAGAGCTCACTGTCATTGATTTTTCTGAGAATCTTCTGACTGGAAGCATCCCAAGAAGTTTTGGAAATCTTTTGAAGCTTCGAGAGCTTCAGCTAAGTGTTAATCAGTTAACAAGCACTATTCCTGCTGAAATCACAAACTGTACAGCTCTCACTCATCTTGAAGTGGATAACAATGCCATTTCGGGTGAGATTCCTGCAATTATTGGCAACCTAAATAGCTTGACTCTATTCTTTGCTTGGCAGAACAATCTAATAGGCAATATTCCAAAGTCTCTATCAGAGTGCCAGAATCTTCAGGCTCTTGATCTGTCATACAACAATCTTTTTGGTTTGATACCAAAGCAGATTTTTGGATTGCAAAATCTCACCAAGCTACTGCTAATTTCCAATGATTTATCTGGCTTCATACCTCCAGATATAGGGAACTGCACCAACCTGTACAGGTTGAGGTTGAATGGAAATAGGCTAGCAGGCACTATTCCATCGGAAATAGGAAAACTGAAGAGTTTGAATTTCATTGACTTGAGCGACAATCATCTTGTCGGAGGAATTCCTCCATCCATATCTGGATGTGAAAACCTCGAGTTTCTTGATTTCCATTCAAATGGGATAACTGGTTCTCTACCAGATACTCTGCCCAAAAGCCTACAGTTCGTGGATGTTTCAGACAATAGGCTTACAGGTCCACTGACTCATGGCATTGGGTCATTGATTGAATTAAACAAGCTTATCTTGGCAAAGAATCAACTTTCAGGCGGAATTCCAGCCGAGATATTATCTTGCAGTAAGCTGCAATTGCTCAATCTTGGAGATAATGGTTTATCTGGAGAAATTCCGAAGGAGCTTGGTCAAATGCCAGCACTGGAAATCTCTCTCAATCTTAGCTGCAACCAATTTTCCGGGGTGATTCCATCTGAATTCTCTGGTCTCAGCAAGCTTGGAGCGCTTGACATCTCCCACAACATGCTCAAAGGGAACTTAGATGTTCTTGCAGACCTCCAAAACCTTGTTTCTCTTAATGTCTCCTTCAATGACTTCTCTGGCGAGTTGCCTAACACTCCCTTTTTCCGAAAGCTTCCGATTAGTGATATTGCTTCAAACCAAGGTCTCTACATTGCTGGAGGAGTAGTAACCCCCACAGATAGCATGGGACGTGCAGCACGCAATAGATCAGCAATGAAACTAGTGATGTCCATTCTTCTCAGTGCTAGTGCAGTACTAGTTCTGCTAGCAATCTACATGCTTGTCCGCGCTCGAATTGCTAATAATGGCCTGATGGAAGATGGAAACTGGGAAATGACTTTGTATCAGAAGCTCGATTTCTCCATTGATGACATTGTTCGAAATCTAACATCATCTAATGTTATAGGCACAGGCAGCTCAGGGGTAGTATACAAGATCACAATTCCAAATGGGGATTCCCTAGCAGTTAAGAAGATGTGGTCATCAGAAGAATCAGGGGCATTCAATTCTGAAATTCAGACGCTTGGTTCTATCAGACACCGGAACGTCGTTCGGCTTTTAGGCTGGGGTTCAAACCGGAATCTGAAGCTGCTTTTCTATGACTACCTCCCAAATGGAAGCTTGAGCTCACTTCTTCATGGTGCTGGCAAGGGAGGAGCAGAATGGGAAACAAGATATGATATTGTGTTAGGGGTTGCACATGCACTTGCATACTTGCACCATGATTGTTTACCGGCAATTCTTCATGGAGATGTGAAAGCCATGAATGTACTCTTAGGACCAGGCTATGAATCTTATCTAGCTGACTTTGGCCTAGCAAGAGTTGTAAGTAGCAATTCTGATGATGATTTAGCGAAACCGAGCCAGAGACCTCACCTAGCTGGTTCTTATGGATATATGGCTCCGGGTACTTTTTTTTTTCTTATTCAGATTTAGTTATCTCAATTTGAATTTCATACTATTAAATCACAAATCATGCTTATTTTTTCTTGGATTTCCTTTTCGCAGAACATGCATCGATGCAGCGCATCACTGAGAAAGCCGATGTGTACAGTTTTGGTGTGGTGCTTTTAGAGGTTTTAACAGGAAGACACCCATTAGACCCAACATTGCCTGGTGGTGCACCCTTGGTTCATTGGGTTAGGGACCACTTGGCAAGCAAAAAAGACCCAGTAGACATTCTAGATGCAAAACTTAGAGGGAGGGCTGACCCTACAATGCATGAAATGCTCCAAACATTTGCTGTATCATTTCTCTGCATCAGCTCCAGAGCTGATGATCGTCCAACAATGAAGGACATTGTTGCAATGCTAAAGGAAATTCGGCATGTCGATCCTGCAAGGCCAGAAACTGACTTGTCAAAAGGATGTTTGCCAGCAGCTCAATCGCCAACCCCTGCTAGGATTGTAGTGTCACAAGGATCTTCTAACTGCTCATTTGCTTTTTCTGATGATTCAACCTACGATGGGTCAACATTTCAGCAATAGTTTTCAGAGCTTTCATGTTCTATACATTTTCCACCACTTGAATGAGGCAATCAGAGGAGTAAAAATATTTTCACCATATTTGGTGTTGTAGGTTATGAGAACTAATTTGTTAAGAGTAAATTCAGGGTATGTAGTATATATTATCAAAGGCAAAAAAGAAAAAGAGAATTTTCAGAGTTTTAAAGGGAAAGAGGAGAAAGGGGTCCAACTCAATTGTTGTTTGATAGCTCCAATACTGATGAGGGGATTACCTTGGGAGCAGATGAGGGCATGTAGAAGCTGGAACAATCAATCATTGGTAGTTTTGGATCTTTGTAATTATAATCTAATGCAAGGAATGTGATTCTCTATCTGAAAATTAGAATAGAAGCAGTCTTTCCAGCAGTGCTCACATGGTCCCACTTTCCCTAAGCCACATGTCCATGTGCTGTCTGAGAAAGACTTTTCCAGTGATATGAAAAGAAACATAACCAAAGAATGCTAACCTTAATTTAGAAGACTCTGCATGTCTTAATTCAGAAGCACATAAACTGGAGCAGGACCATTATACCTGCTATGAATAGCAAAATAATGTATAAGCAACTAGCTCACATGCAGAAGTATTGAATTTGAGACCCACATGAAGTTCATAGACAACTAAGCCAATTTAATCCTCTTTAAGAGTACTATTCTTTTTACTGGCTCGCTGCATCAAAGGGTTTTTGTTTTTTGTTTTTGACTTCCTACTCTATTTAGTTGTAATTAGGTACAATCAAGTACAATTAATATGCTAATTTGTATCAAGTAGATGTCAAACATCTTATCAACAGTAAGAAGGGCAGCAAGAAGATCTATCTGAAATATTTGCATTAACTGGATAACATGATTTTATCTCAAGCAGAAATCGAAGAATTGACATCTACACCAACACAACAGCAATATCTGGATGAAATATGTGCACTAACTCGATGCATGAATTCTTCCATTATCAGTAAAAACAATGGTGATCGACCAAATCTATTTGCACCACTTGCTGCTTTGTCTTGTGGGTGTTTCCTAATTAGGATGGACTTTGATCGGCATAGATAAGATGGCACTAGAGTACAATGACGCAAGATGAAATTTGGCACAGTGAATGGGTGAAGTGGACAATTTTTTGGCCACAGCAATGTGGTGCTAATGGGGACAGCAACTGATCCACATTGAGCAACTTATATTCTCCAGCGACTGTGGACCATTAGCCAAAACTGAGATGGTCGCATCAGGGGAGATAGATAGTTGTTGTGCTCTAGGAAGAATGCTAAGATTCTAACTTCTTCAATATGAAACTAATGACACCCAACTGAAACCACGGTACTGAAGCCAACAATGATTCTTGATTTATGTTTCTTCTTGGGAATATCCTGACCTTGAAGCCATTGTTTCCAAGCCTGAACCAAACGATGATCCATAGAAAGGTTTGATAAGCCAAGTTTTGATTCTTGACCACCACATTAACAACATGAGAGATTATTGAATTTTAAGCTAGCCGTCAACCTATTACAACCCTTCTCCTTTATTCGGACTTAGAACCAGCTATGTTTTGCTAAGCTCATGTAGGTGGAGTTTACTGCCTACTTTGCATCTGCTTTACTAACTCTCTTCTTGAACAATGCTGGTTAAAAATCATGCCACAACATTAGGGGTTAACATTACTTACTGAAAATAACGCATAATTTAATGAAAATTCATCAATTTTCTTTTCTTCCTTTCTCTCCCTGTACTTTCTTTTCCCATTTCCAGCTCATAGAATCCACTTACCAGTGCTTATCCACTAAATCAATACCTCAGTGACGTCTAATAATCTTCTTAATATCAATATTTTGTGGTAGCATATGAGTCTCAAGTGAGCACCATAGAGCCATTGAGTCGTGTGACATATTCCCACCAAAGCATTTCAAGTCTAAGCGCAGCATAATTCTTCTTTCTATTTTCTACTGAGTTGCTTGTATAAATATATGACAAATAGATAAGAACAAGACACTTAATTACCATACTAGTACACAACAGCTAGTGGGGTTTCCACCCCATCCCTGTGTTATGGAAAGTCAATCACTATGTTATGGAAAGTCAATCACTGTATTATTTTTCTGTATATTTTGTATTCTGTATTCCTATTTAGGATTTCTTATTTAGGATTTCTTCCTAATTAGTAGAACACAATTATAGAAATCAATTGTATATATATACCCGTGTACAGATTAATTGAAATCAATAAGAATCATCTCTTTCTACATGGTATCAGAGCAGGTCATCAATCTAGGGTGACTATTTGTTCTCACTACTCAGCTCAGGAGAGACCTTGGTCGCTGACCAGCCGTTTCAACCCCGATCAACATTGCCGGCGTCGTCTCAACCCCCTCATTCCACCACCGTGTCTTTGTTGCGATCCAAAGATAATCATTAAAGGACTTCTGAGGTTTGGCTCTCAGATCTTATTTCGGTATTTGTTTGATTTGTGATTTTGGGTTATTTTGCTGCTATAAGCACTTTGGATTAGCGTTTCGGTTAGTTTTCTTTGTCTCAACAAATGGCAGACAATAAGAATATTATTTCTGATGTGATTCCGGTGATGACTAAGATCACGGAACACAAACTTAATGGTTCGAATTACCTGGAGTGGAGTAAGATCGTTAGGGTCTATTTGCGTAGCATTGATAAGGATGATCACCTTACTAAAGATCCACCCACTGATAATACACGACAAACTTGGCTAAGGGAGGATGCTCGATTGTTTTTGCAGCTTCGGAACTCGATTCATAGTGAGGTAATTAGTTTAATTAATCACTGTGAATTTATTAAGGAATTGATGGATTACTTAGATTTTCTGTATTCTGGTAAAGGGAATATCTCCCGTATTTATGATGTTTGTAAGGCATTCTACCGTGCTGAGAAAGAGGATAAGTCTCTCACGGCTTATTTTATGGGTTTTAAACGGGTATATGAGGAACTTAATGTATTGTTACCTTTAATCCTGATGTGAAAGTTCAGCAGGCCCAATGGGAGCAACTGGCTATTATGAGTTTTCTTGTGCCTTCCTTCAGAGTATGAGATCTAAATCTCGATTCTCTCCGATCGAGATTTCCTCTTTGCATGAAACGTTCACACGGGTCCTTCGTACAGAGAGTACTCAATCTTCACAACCTGTCAGTAGTGCTCTTATTAGCCGTAATCCAAATGGACAACAGGCTAATAGAAGATGAAGTAGAGGAGGAATTACAGGCAAATGTATAATCAGAATGGAGAGGCTAGTTCTAATCAGACTCAAGAGGAGTCATTTGTTATTATTGCCATGAGCCCGCCATACAAAATATAATTGTCCGCAACTTCAGAGAAAAATCACGATCACGGATGGCAAATATGGCAGCAGAGAATTCTACTGATTCTTCCTCCGAGAAAACTATTTTGGTATCTGCAGAGGATTTTGCACAATTTTCCCGATGATCGTGCATCTCTAAAGCCTACAGTTCCTCACATCGCGATCACGAGTCGTAAATCTTCTACATGTCTTTTGTCTTATTCATCCAAATGGGTTATTGTTTCTGGTGCGACAGATCACATGAAAGTTAATTCTAGTCTTCTATCTGCTTTTCTGTCTAATCTCACTTCCTCTCATTACTTTAGCCGATGGTTCTACTTCTTGTGTCATGGGTTAGGCTGAATCGAACCCGACTTCACAATTTCTTTGTCTTCTGCTTTGTGTCTACCAAAATTCTCTTTTAATCTACTTTCGTTAGTAAACTTACTCGTACCTTAAATTGTTCTGTTTCCTTTTTCTGACCGGTGTTTGTTTCGTGATCTTACGACGGCGTATTATTGGTAGAGGACGCGAGTCGTGGTCTCTACATTCGAAAATCATGTATCGCGGTCGCTTGTTTGCTCCAGTAACTTAAAACCTCTTGAAGCTTATTGTAGATATGGTAATACTTCTTTGTCTACCATGAAGAAGCTTATTCCTCAATTTCAGTCATTATCAGTACTAGAATGTGAGTCATGTCAGTTTGCAAAACATCATCGTTTGCCTTCTGTGTCTAGAGTCAATAAACGGGCTTTATCTCCTTTTGAGGTAGTTCATTCTGATGTTTGGGGTCCTTGTTCTGTTACATCTAAAACTGGATTTCGTTATTTTGTTACTTTTGTTGATGATTACTCTCGTGTTACCTGGTTATATTTAATGAAAAATCGTTCTGAGTTGTTTTCTATCTTTTGTGCCTTTTGTAATGAAATCAAAACTCAATTTAATATTTCTGTGCGCATATTAAGAAGTGACAATGCCAAAGAATACTTTTCAAATTTCAAATTTCCTTATATGACACAAAATGGCATTCTTCATCAGTCTTCCTGTGTGGATATCCCATCCCAAAATGGCGTGGCCAAAAGAAAAAATCGTCATCTTCTTGAGGTAACTCGTGCTCTTCTTTTTCAGATGAAAGTACCTAAACACTTTTGGGCGGATGCAGTTTCCACGGCATGTTTTTTGATCAATCGTATGCCGTCTTCTGTCCTTAATGGGGATATTCCTTATACTACTTTGTTTCATACAAAATCTTTGTTCCCTATTGAACCCCGTATTTTTGGTTGTACCTATTTTGTGCATGATGTTCATCCACAGGTTACTAAATTGGATCCAAAATATCTCAAATGTGTCTTCCTTGGGTACTCCCGGCTCCAAAAAGGGTACCGTTGTTTCTCTCCTACTCTTAATTGTTATCTTGTTTCTGCAGATGTCACATTTTTTGAGTCCACTCCATTTTTTCCTCCATCATCTGTGTATGAGAGTCAGGGAGAGGAGGATGATCTCTTAATATATACTGTCCAACCAATGTCTAGTACTCTCCCACAGCCTGTTCCTTCTGTCTCTAGACCTACTCGACCTCTCATTGTTCATGTTTATTCCAGGAGATTGGAGATTCCTGACTCAGATCCTCCACCAGCTACTTCGTTGGGAGATCCTGTACCTCATACTGATCATGATTCTGATCTAGACTTACCCATTGCTCTTCGTAAAGGTAAACGTTCATGTACTTACCCTATCTCTTCTTTTGTTTCTTATAATCAATTGTCTTCTTGTTCTCGGTGTTTTGTTACTTCTTTAGACTCTGTTACTATCCCTAATATTGTTAATGAGGCACTGTTTCATCCTGGCTGGTGTGATCTATGAAAGAGGAAATGGAGGCTTTAGATGCTAATGGTACATGGGAACTATTGCCTTTACCCACTGGTAAGAAAGCTATTGGTTGTAAATGGGTATATACAGTAAAGGTAAATCCTGATGGTTCTGTTGCTAGGTTAATAGAACGCCTTGTAGCATAAGGATATTCTCAGACATATGGGGTTAATTACTCTGATACTTTTTCTCCTGTAGCTAAACTTACTTCTATTCGCTTGTTTATCTCTTTAGCAGCTACATATGATTGGCCCCTGCATCAATTGGATATCAAGAATGCTTTCCTTCATGGTGATCTTCAGGAGGAGGTGTATATGGAGCAACCACCTGGGTTTGTTGCTCAGGGGGAGTTGGGTAAAGTTTGTAGGCTTCGAAAGTCTCTTTATGGCTTGAAACAAAGTCCTAGGGCATGGTTTGGGAGATTCAGTGAAGCAAGATCAGAATTTGGTATGCAAAAGAGTAAGTGTGATCACTCGAGATTTTATAGGCAATCTGAGGTCGGTCTAATTCTCTTGGTAGTCTATGTGGATGACATTGTCATCACCGGGAGTGACTCTGCAGTATTTCATCTCTTAAAACCTTCCTCCAAACTCGCTTCGGACCAAAGACTTGGGATTGTTAAAGTATTTCTTGGGTATCGGGTTATGAGAAGTAAGAAGGGTATTTTCTTGTCTCAAAGAAAATATGTCCTCGATCTATTGACAGAGACAGAAAATTAGGTGCTAAGCCTTGTAGCGCACCAATGACTCCAACTTTACAATCAAGTAGCGGGGATAGTGAGTTGTTTGAAGATCCAGAGAGATACAGGAGATTGGTAGGAAAATTGAACTACCTTACAGTCACTCGTCCTGACATTGCTTATGCCATTAGTGTGGTAAGTCAATTTATGTCTTCCCCAACTGTTGCTCATTGGGAAGCCTTGGAACAAATCTTGTGTTATCTGAAGGGCGCTCCAGGAAGAGGTTTGCTATATGGTAATCATGGGCATTTGAATGATGAATGTTTTTCAGATGCCGACTGGGCTGGATCTAAGGTTGACAGGAGGTCAACTACTGGATATTGCGTTTTTATTAGAGGAAATTTGGTGTCTTGGAGAAGCAAGAAGCAAAGTGTAGTTTCTCGATCTAGTGCTGAATCCGAATACAGAGCCATGGCACAATCAGTATGTGAGGTAATGTGGATACTTCAATTACTAGATGAGACAGGTTTTAAGACCTCCCTGCCTGTGAAATTGTGGTGTGATAATCAAGCTGCTCTTCACATTGCTTCTAATCCGGTGTTTCATGAGCGAACCAAACATATTGAGATTGATTGTCACTTTATTCGTGAAAAGATTCAACAATAGATCATCTCAACAGGGCACATCAAAACTGGAGAGCAGTTAGGAGATATTTTCACAAAAGCTCTGAATGGAGCTAGGATTGACTACATTTGTAACAAGTTGGGCATGATTAACATCTATGCTCCAACTTGAGGGGGAGTGTTATGGAAAGTCAATCACTATGTTATGGAAAGTCAATCACTGTATTATTTTTCTGTATATTTTGTATTCTGTATTCCTATTTAGGATTTCTTATTTAGGATTTCTTCCTAATTAGTAGAACACAATTATAGGAATCAATTGTATATATATACCCATGTACAGATTAATTGAAATCAATAAGAATCATCTCTTTCTACATAACAGAATAATTTAAGGTACGAGTAAGTTTACTAACAGAAAGTAGATTAAAAGAGAATTTTGGTAGACATAAAATAGAAGACAAAGAAATTGACGAAGTCGGGTTCGCAGTTCCAGAACCCATGACACAAGAAGTAGAACCATCAGCTAAAGTAACAGTAGAGGAAGTGAGATTAGACTGAAAAGCAGATAGAAGACTAGAATTACCTGTCATGTGATCTGTCGCACCAGAATCAATAACCCATTTGGATGAAGAAGACACAAGGCATGTAGTAGATTTACCTGACTCAGCAATCGCAGTGACAGGGGAACTGGTAGGCTTTAGAGATGCCTGATACTGGGAAAATTGTGCAAAATCCTCTGCAGATACCAAAATAGTTTTCTCAGAGGAAGATATCAGAGAATTCTCTCACGCCATATTTGCCATCCGTGATCGCCGATTTTTCTCTGAAGTTGCGGACAATTATATTTTGTTTGGCGATGCTATTGGCAATTATAACAAATGACTCCTCTTGAGTCATGATTAGTACTAGCCTCTCCATTACGCTGATTACTTCGCTGCTGTAATTCCTCCTCTACTTCCTCTTCTATTACCCTGTTGTCCATTTGGATTACGGCTAATAAGAGCACTACTTACAGGTTGTGAAGATTGAGTACTCTCTGTACGAAGGACCCGTGTGAACGTTTCATGCAAAGAGGAAATCTTAGTACTGGAGAGAATATGAGATTTAGCAGTCTCATACTCTGAAGGAAGGCCTGCAAGAAAACTCATAACAGCTTGCTCGTTGGGCTTGAACTTTCACATCGTGACTAAAAGGCAACAATACATTAAGTTCCTCATATACCCGCTTAAAATCCATAAAATAAGCCGTGAGAGACTTATCCTCTTTCTCAAAGACGGTAGAATGCCTTACAAACATCATAAATACGGAGATATTCCCTTTACCGAATACAGAAAATCTAAGTAATCCATCAATTCCTTAACAAATTCACAGTGATTAATTAAACTAATTACCTCACTATGAATCGAGTTCCGAAGCTGCAAAAACAATCGAGCATCCTCCCTTAGCCAAGTTTGTCGTGTATCATTAGTGGGTGGATTTTTAGTAAGGTGATCATCCTTATCAATGCTACGCAAATAGACCCTAATGCCTTACTCCACCTGTAATTCGAACCATTAAGTTTGTGTTCCGTGATCTTAGTCATCACCTAATCACGCCGTAAATAATATTCTTATTGTCTGCCATTTGTTGAGACAAAGAAAACTAACCGAAACGCTAATCCAAAGTGCTTATAGCAGCAAAATAACCCAAAATCACAAATCAAGCAAATACCGAAATAGGATCTGAGAGCCAAACCTCATAAGTCCTTTAATGACTATACTGGATCAGGCAACAGCACACGGTGGTGGAATGAGGGGGTTGAGACGACGCCGGCAATGTTGATCGGGGTTAAAACGGTCGGTCGGCGACCAAGGTCTCTCCTGAGCTGGGTAGTGAGAACAAATAGTCACCCTAGATTGATGACCTGCTCTGATACCATGTAGAAAGAGATGATTCTTATTGATTTCAATTAATCTGTACATGGGTATATATATACAATTGATTCCTATAATTATGTTCTACTAATTAGGAAGAAATCCTAAATAAGAAATCCTAAATAGGAATACAGAATACAAAATATATAGAAAAATAATACAGTGATTGACTTTCCATAACATAGTGATTGACTTTCCATAACATGTAGAAAGAGATGATTCTTATTGATTTCAATTAATCTGTACATGCGTATATATATACAATTGATTCCTATAATTGTGTTCTACTAATTAGGAAGAAATCCTAAATAAGAAATCCTAAATAGGAATACAGAATACAAAATATACAGAAAAATAATACAGTGATTGACTTTCCATAACATAGTGATTGACTTTCCATAACACTCCCCCTCAAGTTGGAGCATAGATGTTAATCATGCCCAACTTGTTACAAATGTAGTCAATCCTAGCTCCATTCAGAGCTTTTGTGAAAATATCTCCTAACTGCTCTCCAGTTTTGATGTGCCCTGTTGAGATGATCTGTTGTTGAATCTTTTCACGAATAAAGTGACAATCAATCTCAATATGTTTGGTTCGCTCATGAAACACCGGATTAGAAGCAATGTGAAGAGCAGCTTGATTATCACACCACAATTTCACAGGCAGGGAGGTCTTAAAACCTGTCTCATCTAGTAATTAAAGTATCCACATTACCTCACATACTGATTGTGCCATGGCTCTGTATTCGGATTCAACACTAGATCGAGAAACTACACTTTGCTTCTTGCTTCTCCAAGACACCAAATTTCCTCCAATAAAAACGCAATATCCAGTAGTTGACCTCCTGTCAATCTTAGATCCAGCTCAGTTGGCATCTGAAAAACATTCAACATTCAAATGCCCATGATTACCATATAGCAAACCTCTTCCTGGAGCGCCCTTCAGATAACATAAGATTTGTTCCAAGGCTTCCCAATGAGCAACAGTTGGGGAAGACATAAACTGACTTAGCACACTAACGGCATAAGCAATGTCAGGACGAGTGACTGTAAGGTAGTTCAATTTTCCTACCAATCTCCTGTATCTCTCTGGATCTTCAAACAACTCACTATCCCCTGCTAACAGTTGTAAAGTTGGAGTCATTGGTGCGCTACAAGGCTTAGCACCTAATTTTCCTGTCTCTGTCAATAGATCGAGGACATATTTTCTTTGAGACAAGAAAATACCCTTCTTACTTCTCATAACTTCGATACCCAAGAAATACTTTAACAATCCCAAGTCTTTGGTCTGAAAAATGAGTTTGGAGGAAGGTTTTAAGAGATAAAATACCTGCAGAGTCACTCCTAGTGATGACAATGTCATCCACATAGACTACCAAGAGAATTAGACCAGCCTCAGATTGCCTATAAAATACTGAGTGATCACACTTACTCTTTTGCATACCAAATTCTGTCGCTTCACTGAATCTCCCAAACCATGCCCTAGGACTTTGTTTCAAGCCATAAAGAGACTTTCGAAGCCTACAAACTTTACCCAACTCCCCCTGAGCAACAAACCCAGGTGGTTGCTCCATATACACCTCCTCCTGAAGATCACCATAAAGGAAAGCATTCTTGATATCCAATTGATGCAGGGGCCAATCATATGTAACTGCTAAAGAGATAAACAAGTGAATAGAAGTAAGTTTAGCTACAGGAGAAAAAGTATCAGAGTAATCAACCCCATATGTCTGAGCATATCCTTTTGCTACAAGGCGTGCTTTTAACCTAGCCACAGAACCATCAGATTTACTCATCAGATATACCCATTTACAACCAATAGCTTTCTTACCAGTGGGTAAAGGCAATAGTTCCCATGTACCATTAGCATCTAAAGCCTCCATTTCCTCTTTCATAGCATCACACCAGCCAGGATGAGACAGTGCCTCATTAACAGTATTAGGGATAGTAACAGAGTCTAAAGAAGTAACAAAACACCGAGAACAAGAAGACAATTGATTATAAGAAACAAAAGAAGAGATAGGGTAAGTACATGAACGTTTACCTTTACGAAGAGCAATGGGTAAGTCTAGATCAGAATCATGATCAATATGAGGTACAGGATCTCCCAACGAAGTAGCTGGTGGAGGATCTGAGTCAGGAAATGGAGGCTTTAGATGCTAATGGTACATGGGAACTATTGCCTTTACCCACTGGTAAGAAAGCTATTGGTTGTAAATGGGTATATGCAGTAAAGGTAAATCCTGATGGTTTTGTGGCTAGGTTAAAAGCACGCCTTGTAGCAAAAGGATATGCTCAGACATATGGGGTTGATTACTTTGATACTTTTTCTCCTGTAGCTAAACTTACTTCTATTCGCTTGTTTATCTCTTTAGCAGCTACATATGATTGGCCCCTGCATCAATTGGATATCAAGAATGCTTTCCTTCATGGTGATCTTCAGGAGGAGGTGTATATGGAGCAACCACCTGGGTTTGTTAAAAACCACAAGAATTACATAGTTTGCAGTTTCATATTTCTACCTTCAAACAAACTCTCTTCCTCCTGCAAATTTAAGATATTAAATTGAAAAAAACACAAAAGCGACTAAAAAAATAAGTTTATTGATGAAAATAAGGAGTAGCCATATTGGATGCTGCATGTGAGCACAAGCTGAACATGACATGAAGAGGTTTTGGGTTAATATACAGTATTTGATAATTTTTTTTTTAATAAATTATCAAATATTCATTCGTTATTTTCAGATAATAGATAAAGAAAAGGAAATTATATATGATATTCTTTTTTGTGTTAGATGAAAAATGTTGTGTCAAGCGGATCTTAGCAAGTTAAATAGGTTTTGAGTATTCTGCAAGTTATTCGTTTAATATGTTCATGCATGTGTTTTTAACAGGAATAGTTAATCACATCTTATTCATGATGACCCAAATAATGTTCTACCCAACTCTCGACACTAACATGAAGATGACTTGCAAACCCAATTTGCCAACCTATGTGAAACTCAAAGAACTATTCTGTTGGTGTTAATGTCAAAAGTCCACATTTCATTAATTGTTAGTAAGCTGCTCCTTGCATTACTCTGTCCCTTTGTTTTTGTGTGCGTTTTTCCAAACAGCGATGACTAAATTCAGAAAAGAAACACCTATTGAAAGTATTTATTAACTAGCATGGATGCTAAAATTTTACCATTTAACTAACGCAGAACAGTGAAAATTTCTATCAGATATGTTTTCATAAAAGCCTATCCAGCAAACATATTTAAGAAAACTAACACTAGGAGAGGACATTTTACTTGCTTGATCCACCTGGGTCCCCAGCTTGAGGAAGACCATCTAGATCGAGAAAATGTTTCTGCGTACAAACTACCATTGATCAAACCTCTATAACAAATGGAGAAAGAGGCACCCACTAGAGTCTATTATTCAATACTAGTGGCAGAATAAGAATTCCTCAATAAAAACAACAAATGTTGTCATGTGCTTAAATGCAATATCCACGTGTATAACAAGAATTCCTCAAATGATTACTTGTCCACCTGCTCTGCGAATCAGTTATCAATGACTACACAATATAAGGATGAAATCTCTTTCCATGTAGATTTTTCCTCACCTTAACTGCTTTATATGCTCTGCAGGAAAATAAACAAACTCAGAGATAAATGATCCTATAAGAACATAGTTAAAGAAGATAATTATTTAAGCTTTCATTTAGAACCATCCAGTTGATTCCTGAGTCTGAGTTAGGTCTTAGATTACAGTAGTCTATGAAACAAGACGCAGGAATTGTACAGTAAAGATTAAACTGTTTTCAACATTTTGGTTTTCTCTTAGATCCAGTGAATCTAATAACGATAAGCTTCAAAATAATGAACTAAGTGTCTGTTTGATTGAGCATCTATGAGCCAATGCCAGTTTTTGGCTTCTAGGCTTCCAATTGCCAATTTTGGGTGTTTCGTAATGTGACACCCCTTACCCGTCTATAATGTAGCCGAGCAAGATATACTGCATACCGGAACACTATATTTTATTTCAATTATTTTTATCCTTTCTGAATTTATTTCTTTATGGTGATGAAATACAATTTGTGAAATTTAACTCATTTAAGTCATTTATTGAAATTATAAATTCATTTGAGGTTTCGAAAATTTTATAGAAAATCTGGCAGAGTACCGGCTAAAAATGGAAAAAAACAGTTCTTCGGAACCTGTGAAAACACTTCCAATAGTCATTCTATTTCACAACTCCCAATTATCACATTAATTTTCAACAATTTCTAAATAATTCTTCCATTGTCATTCATTCATTTAACATCATAATCATGTACATTTCATTTATAAACACGAATTTACAATACTGACATTCATACCAAATTATATTACATAAGTTTCAATTTATACATGAGAAAATAAAAGTTTGATTACAAACAGTATAAAATACCAAAGTGGGACTTAGTGTCCTACCAATGCACTGTAGCTTGTGAGGTGACACGGACACTATGCAGATATGTGAACTGGCCTCACCCAGTCTGTGGTCTGCTGGGCTCTCTATCAGTCTCTTCAGAACCTACGTGTTGCAAAAGCGACGTGCTAAGCATAAGGCTTAGTGGTGCCAATAATACAAGAAAATATAATATGCAAATAAAAGTAAAAAATTCCTAGTTATTGTGTTTACAAGAAATGAATAATTACTAACTTATTATTTAGTCGAAGGCTAATTACATTTTATGAGATTAACTCTTTCTAGCATTTTATTGGTCGTTTTCTAGATAATTTTTGTCACACCCTATCACTTATAAGGCACGACATGTTCCCGTAGCATACCTAATGAATTACCAAACTCCACCTACAGATAATCCATTAGTTATGCTACAAAGGATTTTAAAATAAACCATAACTTTTTATCTTATCAATTCTTTTGCAGAAAACTGCATGAAAATAGTTAAAATTCTATGTAAACATTCATTGGAAATAATGATAGACCAAATATTACAAAAGTTACATTTTCATAAGTCTCAAAGTAAAATACAAAATAGTTACAAACTCAAGATGAGATAGCAATACAATGCTTTTAAATACAAACTGCTCAATATCCGTACATCCATACATATAGGTACAAAATACATCCAAAGGAATCAAAAGGGTATACCTAACGTAAATACCCAAAAACAATACCAAAATACTGCTTTCAAGTCTCTCACTCGACAACCTTCTCCTTTCCCTTACCTGCGACAGCATAAAGAAGCTATCGCTGAGTATATCACTCAGTGGTGCACAACTAATAACTTTAAAACTTAAGATAAAACACAATTTGTCAAAGCATAATAAATCACATTTTTCTTAAGCATGAAAACTTCACAAGAGTTCTAAGTTCATAAGAGCCATTTATTTAAATAACATTGCGAATGAGAAATCATACTTCATAAATCACAATTCACAAAGCATTAGTGTTGCCAACACCAACACACAGTTCAGGCCATGACACAAAATTTCACGATCAGTGCCGTGTTGCACACCACGACAAAGCAATCTCAACCTCACTAACCGTTATTAATGAGGGAAGGGCTAGCTAGCTAATGAGTACTCATATAGTCTTACCCCACTAACCGTTATTAATGGGAGACATAATCAATATCAATTACCAACCCCAAGTAGCCATTACTACTGAAGAGTTCCGAAAGGGACTGTCAAGCTAACTGTGGTTTCAAAACAGTTTCAAAAAATTTTCCATTCAACAATCACATTTATAAACCAATAAACACATTTAAATTCATCATAATATCCAAATAAAGGTAGCAATACCTAAATTTCTTAAATGGAAGAGAAAAACCATATTTCAGTCAAAGTAAACTTGTTCAAAGCAAACTCATTCAATTTAACACATTCCAAGCAATTTACAAATTTAAAAACGAAGAAAATGTTAATTGTACACAAACCTTTAATGCTCTCCTTTATTGTTCCCTACTTCTCCTTGTCCGTTCCAACTTCTTTTTCTACTAAAAATACACAAATAGAATACCTTAATACCAATCACAATTGCTGCCAAGAACTCATTATATGCATGTCTAATGCATCCCAAGTTAGCTTTGAAAATTTTAGAATATTTTGGTTTTGGGACAGCTTAGTGCCCCAATCTTTGAACCCAATTTTTACCTAGTTCGATCATAATTTGGTGAGGTGTTCTTCATGAAAATTGTTCATTTAGGTCTTAACTTTATTTTCCTTTTTGAATCGCCTAATTCTGAGCTGTGTAGCTCAAGTTATGCCCAAAACACCATTACTGTTTACGTCACTATTCATGCTGCAGATTTTGTTCTGACAGATTTATCAATCCAACTTCGTTCAGCAATTTGACCAAGTTAAGTCCATAATTTAGTCTAATGTTCTTCATATGAAATGTTCTACTATGTCTTAGGTTTCCATCGGTTTAAGAATTGCCTAAATCGGAGTTTTCTAGAGAGAGTTATAGCCTTGCAAAATTTACTGTTCATTTAGTTAATTTTAGGTGCCCAGATTCTGGCAGATTCGGTGACCCGAATTCGTTTCACAATTTGATTGAGTTAAGTTCATAATTTGGCCTAACATTCTTAATATGAAATATTCTACTATGTCTTAGGTTTCCATCGGTTCAAGAATCGCCTAAATCGGAGTTTTCTAGAGAGAGTTATAGCCTTGCAAATTTACTGTTCATTTGGTCAATTTTAGGTGCCTAGATTCTAGCAGATTCGGTGATCCGAATTCATTTCGCAATTTGATTGAGTTAAGTTCATAATTTGGCCTAACATTCTTCATATGAAATATTCTACTATGTCTTAGGTTTCCATCGGTTCAAGAATCACCTAAATCAGAGTTTTCTAGAGAGAGTTATAGCCATTGAAACTTTACTGCTCATATGGCAATTCTGTAGTTTTCAGATTCAGTAACTCAATTTTGCTCAATAATTTGATTGGGTTAATGGCATAATTTAGGTTTGTATTCTTCATAAAAGTTTTAGGTCTATATCTCATCTAACTAGTGGTAAAATTTCAGGTCATTTTGACCTGCCTAGCTCTAGTTATGACCCAAACACGATTACTGTTCATATGTACTGTTCATACTGCAGTTTTTCAAGTTTGGTCAGTTTGATCACTAGGTTTTGGTCACTTTTTGGGCATGCTTCCTAAACGAAAATTGTGTCATTTAGTGCCTATTTTCAGTCCCAATTGGTCCGATACCAATTGGACTTGTAAAATTTCATTTTTGGTCCCTCAAAGTTGACTTTTGGTCATGCTTCATACCCAATTCGAATTTAGCTTTGATTTAAACACTTCTAACACACTTAATTAGGTCACAAATGGCCATTTCTTTCCTTGAACTATGTCAAAGACATCATTTAGCACTTCTTCACATTTTTGATCTCTAAACCCTAATGTTCAAAACCCTAATTTTTCTCCCATTTGGCCAAAAAACTAGTTTAGGTTCCATATATGTTTTCTTTCATTTTCTTATGAAATTTCATCATAAATTAACTTTATTCCAAGCTTATACAACTAATCTCACATGAAAAGAAAATTACCTCTTGTTGATTTCTTTCCAACTTCACTTTTCTTCCAATTCTTGTTCTCCTTGCTTTTAATCTCTCAATCAAAGATCTCTTTGATGTTTTCTTTTAGTGGGCTATGGAATTTATGAAGGGAATTTAAGGGAATTAAAACTTAGAAGGGGAAATCAATGAGGGGAAGAAGTGGAAGAAGAAGAGAAAAAGAGAGAGAGAGAGAGAAAGAGAGAGGAGAGAGTGGTGGCTTCTTATGAAAAAAAGAAATGAAGAAGACATTTGTCTTCTTATTTATATATATATGTATATATTTATCCCCAAAATTAGCTTATTAAAATTATAATTTTAATTGTGTCATAAGGATAATTAAACTTAAATTTTTATTCCCTTTTTTTTTACATTTACACTTAATTTTTCCTTTTAATTAAATAATTAAATTTAACTATCAAAAGTCCATAAGTCTTTCATTTTAAATTTGTCATAATGGAAATGAAAGTTTAAGTTTTCATTTCTTAAATTTTCCCTTACATATTTTTACTTGAATTTTTCTTCAATTTTTATCCCATAATTCAATTCATTAATTTCATTTAATTTAATTGACATTTTGGTCAAAAGTCAACTCTTGAGGTGAATTGATCAAAATGCCCCTCATCGGGTCATAATCCTTCTTTTTATAATACCCGATGAGTCCTTAGTTTTTTTTTGTTCACTAGAATTTTTATTGTGTCTATCTCAATTAATTTATTTTTGGTCCTCAAGGTGCCTTTGAATAGTATTAGTCACGGACCAAAAATGATACTATTCATAACTCGGAGGTTCAGGGTGTTACAATTCTCCCTTCCTTAAAAATAAATTTCGTCCTCGAAATTTACCTGGTCTCAGTCTCTGAATAGCTGTGGGTGCTGTCTCCTCATGTCCTCCTCATGCTCCCAAGTAGCCTCCTGGCCTGAATGATGGTTCCACAGCACTTTGACTAGAGGTATCTGTTTGTTTCTCAGCTGCTTCACCTCATGTGCCAAGATCTTTATGGGCTCTTCATCATATGTCAGGTCTGGATTCATCTCAATCTCCTCTATTGGCAAAATGTGAGAGGGGTCTGATCTGTACCTCCTTAACATGGAGACATGGAAGACATTGTGAATCTTTTCCAACTCCGGAGGCAATGCAAGTCTATATGCCAATGGACCCACTCTTTCCAGAACCTTATACGGCCCAATGAAGCGAGGACTTAGTTTCCCCTTTCTACCAAACCTCATGATCCTCTTCCATGGGGAAACTTTTAGGAACACCTTGTCACCCACACTATACCGAATATCTCTTCTCTTTAGGTCAATGTAGGACTTTTGTCTATCCGTTGAAACTTTGAGTCGGTCTCTAATGAGCTTAACCTTTTCTTCTGACTGTTGCACTAATTCTGGACTAATCAACTTCCTCTCGCCCACTTCATCCCAACACAAGGGAGTTCTACACTTCCTGCCATAAAGTGCTTCGTATGGAGGCATTCCGATGCTTGACTGATAACCGTTGTTGTAGGAAAATTCAATTAAAGGCAAGTGTGTGTCCCAACTCCCTTCAAACTCAATCACACAAGCCCGAAAAATATCCTCCAAAATCTGAATGATCCTTTCGGATTGGCCGTCTGTCTGTGGATGGAATGCTGTACTGAAGTTTAATCTAGTTCCTAGGGCTTTTTGGAGACTACCCCAGAATCTAGAAGTGAACCTTGGGTCTCTGTTTGACACAATAGACACTGGCACTCCATGTAACCTCACAGCATCATCAATGTACAGTTTGGCCAATCTTTCCAGGCTGTAATCCATTCTCACTGGCAAAAAGTGTGCAGACTTGGTCAATCTATCAACAATAACCCAAACTGCATCATGATTCTTTTGTGTACGTGGAAGTCCTGTCATGAAATCCATAGTGATTCTTTCCCATTTTCACTCGGGAATTGGCAATGGCTGTAGCAACCCTGCAGGCACTTGGTGTTCTGCCTTTACTTGCTGATAAGTTAGGCATTTGGCAACATATTCTGCAATGTCTTTCTTCATTCCTCTCCACCAATAGTGCTCTTTCACACTTCTATACATTTTGGTTCCACCAGGGCGCATTGCAAAAGGTGAATCATGTGCTTCCTTTAAAATGGTCTGCCTCAGTTCAACATTCTCAGGAATGCACATTCTACCCTTATATAACAATAAGCTCTCATCATTTACTAATAATTCTGGTTTCTTGCCATCCTGAGCCTCTTCCATCAACTTCACATACTTATCATCCTTCTGTGTAACTACTTTAATTTGTTCTGCCAGCATTGGCTTCACTTGCCAAGTAGCTACCATCTGCCCATTTTCATTAATCTCCAAATTAGCATGCAATGCCCTTAACTCATGCACCATGGATAATGGAGAAACCCTCAAACCAGCCATAGTCTTGCGACTTAAAGCATCAGCTACAACATTAGCTTTTCCAGGCTGATAGTCTATCAAACAATCATAATCTTTTATCAGCTCTAACCATCTCCTTTGCCTCAAATTTAACTCCTTTTGTGTGCCCAAGTACTTCAAACTTTTATGATCTATGTATATATAACATCTCTCCCCATACAAGTAATGTCTCCAGATCTTCAAGGCAAAGACAATGGCTGCTAGCTCCAAGTCATGTGTAGGATAATTCCTCTCATGCGGTTTAAGCTGGCGTGAAGCATAGGCAATGACGTTTCTATCTTGCATCAACACACAGCCTAATCCGTTATGAGAAGCATCACTGTATATGGTATACTCCTTACCCAAAGTGGGTAAGGTTAAGACTAGAGCTTCAGTTAAATGCCTCTTTAACTCATCAAAACTTTCCTGGCATCGATCAGTCCACTGAAATTTTACATCCTTCCTAAGTAGCTTGGTCAGTGGAGATGCTAGTATGGAGAATCCCTTCACAAACCTTTGATAATACCCAACTAAACCAAGGAAACTCCGAACTTCCGTGACATTTCTTGTGACACCCCTTACCCGACTACAGTGTAGCCGAGCAAGTTATGCCACTCAGTGTGCCGGAGCACTCTATTTTATCTTAATTCATTTTTATCATAGTTTTGAATATAACTTGTGAAATATAATTCATTTTAAGCCATTTATCGAAATTACTATTTATTTGAGGTTCCGAAAATTTTATGGAAAATCCGGTAGAGTACCGGCTAAAAATGGAGAAAACAGTTCTTCGGAACCTGTGAAAAACACTTCCTATATTCATTTTCCATCGTCTCAACTCCATTTATCAAATTCTCAACAATGTTCAATCTCAGTTCTCATTCATCCATCTCATATGATACCATGCATATATCATAGATAAACATTCACTTTTCCATTTACAACCACACTTTTCATTATTTACATGAATATCAAAATATATTACATAATTTCAAATACATATGAGAAAATAAAATCAATTACAAAATACCAAAATGATATCTAGCGTCCTACCAATGCATCTTGACAGGTGAGGTGACACGCACACTATGCGAATCGTGAACCGCCTTACCAATCGTGGTCTCTGGCGCTCTGTCCAATCTTTAGTACCTACGCGTTGCAAAAGCGACGCGCTAAGCATAAAGCTTAGTGGTGCAAATAATAAAATAGAAAGAAATAATATGCAATATAAAAATCATAATTTCTTAGCCATTGTGTTCATAAGAACTGAATAATTACCAACTTAGTGTTTAGTCGAGGGCTAATTACGTTTTATGATATTAACTTCTTCATGAATTTTAAGTTTTCATTGTATTCTATCGTAATCATTCCTGATATTTAGTTTTTGTATTTTCTTCAATAATCAGTTCAATTACAGTTATACTTTTCCATGCCCAAGTAACCTATACTGGACGATCGATCGATAACGGGTCGTTAACCGACACCGCGGTGCCTCGGGCCGTCAAACCATGGGACGCAGAACGTCAACCACGTATGCAGTCAGTATGGCTAAAAAGCCATGATATCACATAATCGGCATAAAAGCCATGAATACGGGCATAAAAGCTATGGATACGGGCATAAAGCCATGAATACAGGCATAAAAGCCTTTCCTTTCGCAGTATTGCTAAAACAATACCCTATTGGCATGCCAAACTATCCAAACCAATCACATTAGGCCTACTAGGGCATTTTGCATTTTTAAGTTTCACAATTTTTGAATTTCAAGTTTTCATGTCACTATTCATTTTCTTAGTCAACTAAAATGTTGAGTTTTGCATAAACAATAGGTACATTGGTTTTAATACTCCCAACATACCACATTTTGTATTCAAAACTTGTTAGTTTTGGTCACTTTCTCAAAGCTTAGGTCATTTTGGCAAAATTGCCAATTTTTGGTTTTGGTGTCACTATTCACCTCATTGGTCAACAAAAATGTTGACTTTTGGATAGAAAATATGTACATTGACTTTGGCACTCTAAACATACCACATTTGGTGTTTAAAACTTGTTGGCATTAAGTGTTAATACCATTCCAAGCATTAAACCAAAGGAGCAGATTTTTCAGTTTTGGTGAGTCAACTTCACTGTTCCATTGGACACTGTTACTGTTGGAATTTGAAGAAATGTAAAGCATGAAAGTTGTTCCTTATTTTGTCTAGTTGAATTTCCTTTTTTGAATCACTCCATTTGGAGTTTTGTAGCTCCAGATATGGCTCAAAAACCCAAGCTGTCCGGATATGCATTCTGCAGAAATTTACCATATCTACAGTGCATGAACAGTAACTAGAGTCACTTGGTTGGATGGGTTCTGGCCATAATTTGGGGTAGGTTCCTTCATGAAAGTTGTTTGTATATGTTTTAACTTGTTGCTGTAAAAATTTCAGGTCAATTGACCAAATCTACAGTGAGTTATGGCCAAATGAACAGTTACTGTTCATTTGGTCAATTCTGCAGAGGCAGTTTCAGGGTTCCGGATTGGGGCCAAGTTTTGGTCCTCTTGCTTTGGTCTTTTGGGCATGGTTTCTTCAGCAAAAATGTGCCATTATAAGCCTAGTTTCATGTCCAATTGGCCAAACACCAATTGGACTAGCACAGCCCAAGTTATGGCAGTGCAAAGGGACTGAATTTTCAGTCCCTATGCTACTGTCCTAGGGTAGCCTGCAATCCTCACTTTGCAATCTCATTTTTCTGCCCATTTGTTGGTCAAATTACCTAAAATGGTCACTAATTGACCATTAAAATGTGCTCTAACAATTTCATAAGCCAAATCAATTTTCACTCCCCCAAAACCCTAGCTTCACCTTATGTTTTCTACAAGATGCCTTAGTTAGCATACCAATTTATTATCCTTGTGTATATGTATCTTAAACATCATTTCTAATCCACTCTAAGTCCAACAAAACCCTCATTTCTATTCCTTCAATATGGCTTCCGAAATTCATGGCATTCATACACATGGTTTTGGTTCATTTATTCCACAATTTCTTACCTATTACACATCTCTAACATGGAATTAATGTGTTTTAAATACATATGTGCACTAACCTTGAATGGAGCCACTTCTAAGACTTCAAAACTTCATTTTCTTCCTTTCTTTTTTCTGTCCAAAGCTTGCTCTAGGTGTGAGGACCAAGTTTTATGAAGGCATCTAGGGGTTTTATGGTGTAATTGGCTAGGTTTTGGAGCTTGGGTGAGTGCATCAATGGAGGGAGATGGGGAGAAGTCACGTTTTGGTGAAGAAGAAGAAGAATGGCTGCTGTAATTTTTTGGTTATTTGGTCTTCATTTAGTCTCTTTATTAGTTAGTCAAATGATGGCTTAATTGTGATTGGTTGGTGAGTAAGTGAGTGACATCATGTGATGTCATTTTTGTCTTATTTTTGCATTTTCTTTTCTTTTCTTTCACTACTCATTTCAAATTTAATTTCTAGCAATATTTCTTCATATTTTATGTCATATTAATTATTTACTCAACTGGACAAGTCGGCCAAAAATCACCTCTGAAGGCGAAATGACCAAAATGCCCTCCATTTGGCTTAACGGGTCAAAATTGTCTGTACCGATTGAAAAATTTTTCTAAATATTTTCTTGGCATTCTAATGCTATAGGAACCTCAATAACCCTTCTCTGGAGTCCCAAAAATTATTTTATGATTTTTCCCCCGGGTCTAGGGCTCCTCGTTGCGAGAACCGCAACTTACCTCTGGTTACCCATCGCTTGGGCACCGGCTCTTTTAACTTAACTGTATTTTATTTCTAAAATTTTTACTAAATTTTTCTCATTAATATTTGAGTTAATTATGGTCCCTCACTTAAATTTAATTATTTTTCCGGACGTTCTAGCTGTCCGGACCGACACCGGTCACCGGAACAGTAGGATGTACGGAATTGCTACTGGGAGGATGTTACATTTCTAGGTGGCTTCCAATTAAGAATGGCTTCTACTTTGCTAGGATCCACTTGGATACCTTCTGCAGACACAATATGCCCCAAAAATGAAATCTCCTTTAGCCAAAACTCACATTTCGACAGTTTGGCATATAACTGCTTCTCCCTCAAAGTCTGCAATACTATCCTCAAGTGCTTGTCATGTTCCTCTGCATTCTTTGAGTACACTAAAATATCATCAATGAACACCACAACAAACTGGTCCAAATATGGCATGAAGATAGTGTTTATTAGGGCCATAAAAGTAGCTGGAGCATTAGTCAACCCGAATGGCATTACCAAGAACTCATAGTGGCCATACCGAGTCCTAAAGGCAGTTTTAGGAATACTTTGCTCCTGCACCCTCAACTGGTAGTAGCCCGATCTCAAGTCAATTTTGGAGAATACAGTTGCATCCTTCAACTGATCAAATAAATCATCGATTCGTGGCAGAGGATATTTATTCTTTATGGTCACTTTATTCAACTGTCTGTAGTCTATGCATAGGCGGAGAGTACCATCCTTCTTCTTCACAAATAATACTGGTGCTCCCCAAGATGACACGCTAGGGCGGATGAAACCCTTATCTAATAATTCCTGCAATCGTACCTTCAACTCTTTCAACTCAGCAGGTGCCATCCTATAAGGAGTGATGGAGATTGGCTCCACACCAGGCATAGTCTCAATTTCAAACTGTACCTCTCTTTCTGGAGGTAATCCTGATAATTCTTCTGGAAAGACATCCGGAAAATCCCATACTGTAGGAATATCTTTAAGATCTGGACTCCCTACCTGGGTGTCTATCACATGAGCTAGATAAGCTTCACATCCCTTTCTAATCATCTTTCTAGCAAGTGCAGCTGAAATGATGTTGGATGGCAATAACTGCCTCTCCCCGTGTATCACTACATTTGCATACTCGGGAAGAACAAAAGTGACTGTCTTCAGTCTACAGTCGATCATGGCGTGATGTCTGGCTAACCAATCCATGCCCAAGATTATATCATAATCTCGGAAGGGCATGTCAATTAAGTCTGACAGGAATGTATGTCCTTGGATCACCAAAGAACAATCCTTATACAATTTGTTCACCCTAACCTCTTGTCCTAAAGGACTAGTCACTAGCACATCATAATCCAATTTCACACAAGGAATAGCAACATAGCATGCAATACTGGCACTAGCATAAGAATGTGTAGAACCAGGGTCAAACAGCACATATACATCTCTATCAAAAATGGAGAAAGTACCAGCCACAACATCTGATGTCTCAGCTTCATCCTTTTGGCGCATGGTGTACACTCTGACTGGTGCACCACTCTGCTCTGGTTGGCTCACTGTGCCCTGGCTGCCAGAAGTGTTACCTCTACCCCTGCCTCTGCCTCTACTAGTTGTCTGTTGTCCTCTGGAAGTAGAACCTTGAACAGATCCCTGAGTGGTAGTAGGTGGTCCAGATCTGCAGGCACTAGTACAATCTCTAGCAAAATGCCCACTTCCACCACAGTTGTAACAAGCTCCTATGGCCTTATAACATACTCCTCCATGAGTCCTGCCACAAGTTTCACAAGCACGAGTAGGAAAGGAACCCCTAGATGTCTGCTGTCCAGATCTAGGTGGCCTCTGCCCTGAGAATCTTCCCCTACTAGATCCTCTGTTACTTGGTCCCCCAAAGCTCTTCCTTTTACCCGAATTGTTACTTGGACTTTGACCTGTAGGCTTACTGCTCTTCTCTTTTTCAGTGATTACTTTCTCAAATGCCCCTTTTAGTTCTATCCTTTCCAATTCAAGGGCCTGTGATATCAACCCAGAGAAGTTGTCATGTCGAAACCCAACCACTTGCAATCTCAAACTAGGCCTCAAACCGGCCTCAAACCGTTTGCATCTGTCTCTACTGGTAGTGAGTAGGCTTCCAGCATAGTGGCTGAGGTGAGAAAAGTCTCTCTCACACTCATTTCTGATCTTGTTCTCTTGCTTCAAACTGAGAAACTCCTGTAGCTTCATATCCACATAGGTATCAGGAACATACTTCTGTCTAAACTCCCTTAGAAAGTCATCCCATGTCAGCACTGGCGGCTCAGCCAAACTGTGGGGAATGGTCTTCCACCACTCATATGCATCTCCATGCAGCAAGGAAATTGAATATTTAAACTTCAACTCATCTGTGAAGTGCAATTTCTTGAAGACCCTCTCCATCCGTTTTAACCATTGCTCAGCTTCCAATGGGTCCATTGTACCCTTGAACTCTGTTGCCCCATACTTCATTAACTTGTCATATTGTTTGGCTGGGGATGGTGGTTGCACTGGAGGTGCTTGCACAGGAGCTTGGACTGGTATATTGCCAGCCATTTGCTGAAATAGTGCAGCCATCTGCTGAGTGAACTGAGCAGGAAACTGCATAGGGGGGATGGGTGCAGCCGATCCACTGGCATTCAGAGGAGCTGGGGTTTCCCCTTGTACCTCAACTGCTACTGATTGCTCTACTGTGTGATCCCCGTCTTCCATATTGAATCACAAGGAATTCTACTCCCTGAGTAACCAACATAAGGAGATTTCCCTCAATTAGTCCATATTTATGATGTAATGCACTATATGGATCAATAATGACAATTGAGTAGTTGTACTTATAAAAAATTTTCAAACATGCAATTTCAAAACTTGTATAAAAACCAAAGCTCTGATACCACTAAAACATGTCACACCTTATCCCTTATAAGGCACGACATGTTCTCGTAGCATACCTAATGAATTACCAAACTCCACCTATAGATAACCCATTAGTTATGCTACAAAGGATTTTAAAACAAACCATAACTTTTTATCTTATCAATTCTTTTGCGGAAAACTGCATGAGAATAGTTAAAATTCCATGTAAACATTCATTGGAAATAATGATAGACTAAATATTACAAAAGTTACATTTTCATAAGTCTCAAAGTAAAATACAAAATAGTTACAAACTCAAAATGAGATAGCAATGCAATGCTTTTAAATACAAACTGCTCAATATCCGTACATCCATACATATAGGTACAAAATACATCCAAAGGAATCAAAAGGGTATACCTAACGTAAATACCCACAAACAATACCAAAATGCTGCTTTCAAGTCTCTCACTCGGCAGCCTTCTCCTTTCCCTTACCTGCGACAGCATAAGGAAGCTATCGCTGAGTATATCACTCAGTGGTGCACAACTAATAACTTTAAAACTTAAGATAAAACACAATTTGTCAAAGCATAATAAATCACATTTTTCTTAAGCATGAAAACTTCACAAGAGTTCTAAGTTCATAAGAGCTATTTATTTGAATAACATTACAAATGAGAAATCATACTTCATAAATCACAATTCACAAAGCATTAGTGTTGCCAACACCAACACACAGTTCAGGCCATGACACAAAATTTCACGATCAGAGCCGTGTTGTACACCACGACAAAGCAATCTCAACCTCACTAACCATTATTAATGAGGGAAGGGCTAGCTAGCTAATGAGTACTCATATAGTCTTACCCCACTAACCGTTATTAATGGGAGACATAATCAATATCAATTACCTACCCCAAGTAGCCATTACTACTGGAGAGTTCCAAAAGGGACTGTCATGCTATCTGTGGTTTCAAAACAGTTTCCAAAAATTTTCCATTCAACAATCACATTTATAAACCAATAAACACATTTAAATTCATCATAATATCCAAATAAAGGTAGCAACACCTAAATTTCTTAAATGGAAGAGAAAAACCATATTTCAGTCAAAGTAAACTTGTTCAAAGCAAATTCATTCAATTTAACACATTCCAAGCAATTTACAAATTTAAAAACGAAGAAAATGTTAGTTGTGCACAAACCTTCAATGCTCTCCTTTATTGTTACCTACTTCTCCTTGTCCGTTCCAACTTCTTTTTCTACTGAAAATACACAAATAGAATACCTCAATACCAATCTCAATTGCTGCCAAGAACTCATTATATGCATGTCTAATGCATCCCAAGTTAGCTTTGAAAATTTTAGAATATTTTGGTTTTGGACAGCTTGCTGCCCCAATTTTTGAACCCAATTTTTACCTAGTTTCGATCATAATTTGGTGAGGTGTTCTTCACGAAAATCGTTCATTTAGGTCTTAAATTTATTTTCCTTTTTGAATCGCCTAATTCTGAGCTGTGTAGCTCAAGTTATGCCCAAAACACCATTACTGTTCACGTCACTGTTCATGCTGCAGATTTTGTTCTAGCAGATTTATCGATCCAACTTGGTTCAGCAATTTGACCAAGTTAAGTCCAGAATTTGGTCTAATGTTCTTCATATGAAATGTTCTACTATGTCTTAGGTTTCCATCAGTTTAAGAATCACCTAAATCGGAGTTTTCTAGAGAGAGTTATAGCCTTGCAAAATTTACTGTTCATTTGGTCAATTTTAGGTGCCCAGTTACAGCGGTCGGTGACCCGAATTCGTTTCACAATTTGATTGAGTTAAGTTCATAATTTGGCCTAACATTCTTCATATTAAATATTCTACTATGTCTTAGGTTTCTATCGGCTCAAGAATCGCCTAAATCGGAGTTTTCTAGAGAGAGTTATAGCATTGCAAATTTACTGTTTATTTGGTCAAATTTAGGTGCCTAGATTCTGGCAGATTCGGTAACCCAAATTCGTTTCGCAATTTGATTGAGTTAAGTTCATAATTTGGCCTAACATTCTTCATATGAAATATTCTACGATGTCTTAGGTTTCCATCGGTTCAAGAATCACCTAAATCGGAGTTTTCTAGAGAGAGTTATAGCCATTAAAACTTTACTGCTCATATGGCAATTCTGCAGTTTTGCAGATTCAGTAACTCAACTTTGCTCAATAATTTGATTGGGTTAATGGCAAAATTTGGGTTTGTGTTCTTCATAAAAGTTTTAGGTATATATCGCATCTAACTACTGATAAACTTTCAGGTCATTTTGACCTGCCTAGCTCAAGTTATGACCAAACATGATTATTGTTCATGTGTACTATTCATACTGCAGTTTTTCAAGTTTGGTCAGTTTGTTCACTAGGTTTTGGTCACTTTTTAGGCATACTTCCTAAATGAAAATTCTGTCATTTAGTGCCTATTTTCAGTCCCAATTGGTCCCATACCAATTGGACTTGTAAAATTTCATTTTTGGTCGCTCAAAATTGACTTTTGGTCATGCTTCATACCCAATCCGAATTTAGCTTTGATTTAAACACTTCTAACACACTTAATTAGGTCACAAATGGCCATTTCTTTCCTTAAACTATGTCAAAGACATCATTTAGCACTTCTTCACATTTTTGGTCTCTAAACCCTAATGTATAAAACCCTCATTTTTCTCCCATTTGGCCAAAACCCTAGTTCAGATTCCATATATGTTTTCTTTCATTTTCATATGAAATTTCATCATAAATTAACTTCATTCCAAGCTTATACAACTAATCTAACATGAAAAGAAAATTACCTCTTGTTGATTTCTTTCCAACTTTACTTTTCTTCCAATTCTTGTTCTCCTTGCTTTTAATCTCTCAATTAAAGATCTCTTTGATGTTTTCTTTAGTGGGCTATAGAATTTATGAAGGGAATTTAAGGGAATTAAAACTTGGGAGGGGAAATCAATGAGGGGAAGAAGAGAAAAAGAGAGAGAGAGAGAAAGAGAGAGGAGAGAGTGGTGGCCTCTTATGAAAAAAAGAAATGAACAAGATATTTGTCTTCTTATATATATATATATATATATATATATATATATATATATATATATATATATATATATATATATATATATTTATCCCCAAAATTAGCTTATTAAAATTATAAATTTTAATTGTGTCATAAGGATAATTAAACTTAAATTTTTATTCCCTTTTTTTTTTTGACATTTACACTTAATTTTTCCTTTTAATTAAATAATTAAATTTAACTATCAAAAGCCTATAAGTCTTTCATTTTAATTTTGTCATAATGGAAATGAAAGTTTAAGTTTTCATTTCTTAAATTTTCCCTTACATATTTTTACTTGAATTTTTCTTCAATTTTTATCCCATAATTCAATTCATTAATTTCATTTAATTTAATTGACAATTTGGTCAAAAGTCAACTCTTGAGGTGAATTAACCAAAATGCCCCTCATCAGGTCATAATCCTTCTTTTTATAATACCCGATGAGTCCTTAGTTTTTTTTTGTTCACTAGAATTTTTATTGTGTCTATCTCAATTAATTTTCTATTTATTTTTGGTCCTCAAGGTGTCTTTGAATAGTATTAGTCACGGACCAAAAATGATACTATTTATAACTCGGAGGTTCGGGGTGTTACAATTTTTGAGTATCTTTTCATTATAATCGTTCTTGTTCTTTATTTTGATATTTAATTTCCTTACGTCCTTTAACAATCAATTCAATTACAATTATACTTTTCCATGCCCAAGTAATCTATACAAATTGACTGGATAAACGGATAAACTAGCACTGGGTAACAGGTACCTCGGGCGGTCACACCATCAGTCACATTGTGTCTCCTGGTGTGCAGACAGAATGGCTAATAAGCCATAAAAGTAATAAGGCATAAAGCCAAGTATAACATCATAATCAGTATATCCATAGGCTATCATATCACAAAATGGCATGGAGCCATAAATCATACGCAGTACTGCTATTAGAGCCCTATTGGCATGCCAACCTATCCAAACTAATCACATTAGGCCTACTAGGGCATATTATAAAGTTATTTCTTGAATATTTGTACTTAACATGTAAGGTTACTATTCATTTAGTCATTTAAGTCAAAATATTGACTTTCTCATATATAATAGTTACATGAGTTTTAATCACATAGATTTACCACATTTTGGTTCCTAAAAGTGTTGGCATTAGTTGCCAAATCATTGCTTCTAACCAATGGAGAATAAATCAGAAATTTCAGTTTTGGGTGCTAGAGTTCACTGTTCCATTAGGCCATTCTACACTGAGAATTTGGCCAAATATTCTTCATCAAAGTTGTTTCTTATTGTGTCTAGTTACATTTATTTTTTTGAATCACTCCATTTGGTGTTTTGTAACTCAAGTTATGGCCTAAACACTATAACTGGCCGGATTATAATTTTTTTAGAATTTCTGGGCAGAATCAATTCTGCAGTTTTTGGACATGTTATGATCAAAATTTGGGTTTGTTTTCTTCATAAAAGTTGTAGGGCTATGTCTCAGATTTCTACTGGTAAAAATTCAGGTCAATTGGACCTTTCTACACTAAGTTATGACCAAATGAATGAACACTATTCATTTGGTCATTTTGCCCAGGTAGAATGTAAGTCACCCGGATTTGGTCAATTTTTAGAGCATCCTAAGTTTGTTTTCTGGACAAGTTTCCTCCATTAAAGTTGTGCCATTATGTGTCTAATTTCATGTCCAATTGGCCTTGCACCAACTAAACCTACACAACCCAAGTTATAGCTACCCAAACATGCTAGACTCGCATCCAGACCTGCAAGGCACTCAAGGCCAGCATACCTAACTTCAATTCTCATGGAACAAATCACTTCATTTCCTAATCAAACATAGCCAAATGGTTACTAATTGACCATTACAACTTTATTTTATGTCCATTTTCATCCACCACCAAAATTAAATTTCAAAACCCTAACCCTAATTGACCAAGCCTCCAATTCATGCATCTTACTCCTAATTTGCTATACTAATCATATAATTTAGACTAGGGGCAGCTAATATGTCACTTTAAATCAAAGAATTCTCCTAACCCTAACTCATGTCAAGGCTACCAAAATTTCATGGAACATAATCATGCCCCATTAATTCAATTTTTATCAAATTTTCAACTTAGCTTAAATTCATGTTTAGAAAGATGTAAAAGCAAAGAATATGGCACTAACCTCTTTGGTGATTTTCTAAGCTTGTTCATGCCTCACTTTCTTTCACTTTCTCTTCTTCTAATTGCTGCCCAATTCTCGCTCTAGTGGTAAGGGAAATTTTTTGTGAAGGGAAGCTAGGGTTTTGGGGTGATTTGGATGGGTTAGCTCAAGCTTGATCAAGCTCCCATGGAGTTTTCTTTCCTCTCTCTCTCTCTCTCTCTCTCTCTCTCTCTCTCTCTACGTTTTGGCTACCCTAAGGTTGAAGATAGGTGTTTAGTTCCTTAATTTTTATCTCCTTTTATTCATGTTTAAGTAGTTTATAATGATGTGTTAAAATTTGGTTGGGTGAAAATATTTTAATTGCATCATGCTTACGTAATAAATATGACTTTTATTTCATTTTCTTTTCTTTTCTTTTCTACTCATTTTTAATTTAATTTTTACTAATATTTTTCATATTTTAGATCATAATAATTATTTACTTAACTAGACAAGTCGGCCAAAAATCATCTCTGAAGACGAAATGACCAAAATGCCCTCCGTTTGGCTTATTGAGCCAAAATCATCTGTACCGATCTAAAAATTTTTCTAAGCATTTTCTTGGAATTCTAATGCTATAGAAACCTCAATGACTCTTCTCTAGAGTCCCAAAAATTATTTTATGAATTTTCTCCCAGGTTTAGGGCTCCTAGTTGCGAGGACCGCAACTTCCCATTGGGTTACCCATCGCTAGGCACCGGCTCATTTAACTTGGTTGTATTTTATTTCTAAAATTTTTCCTTAATTTTTCTTATTATTATTTGAGTTAATTATGGATCCTCACTTTAGTCTAAATATTTTTTTAGATATTCTAGCTGTCCGGATCGACACTGATCACCGGAACAGTAGAATGTACGGAATGACTACAGTGAGGGTGTTACAACTCTTCCCCTCTAATTTAAATTTCGTCCTCGAAATTTATCTGACTTAAGTAATCGAGAAGCTGCTACCTCCTTGCTTCTTCACTTCCTTGTGTTGCCTCCTTAATGTTTGGTTTCGGCTCCTCCTGAGCTTCCATAGCTTATACCCGTGGTGCCACTCTGACTTCGGGCCTTTCGATTGTCTAAAAAACAATCTTCTGTGAAATGTCAGCCGTCTCTGCTCTACCCGATCTTTTACCCCTTTGAATTGTAGGGGCAGGTCTATCAACTTGTATTGGAGCTATTGAACCACTCCTCTGAGGGCAATCTCTTATGAAATGATCCTTAGCCCCACACTTGAAACACTCTCCAGCCAACAGTCGACACTCCCCTCTGTGTCTCTTACCACAGTACATACATTCAGGCACTGGGGCTGATCCCCTTGTTATTGTGCCCGGGGAGCTAGCTATAGATATCCCAATCTGGCCTCTCTGGCCCTGTGTCTGATCTTGTGAACCAGAACCCTTAAGCTTCTTACTATTAGTGGGTATACTTGACTGCCTTGGTCCAAATTCCCTCTTACGCTACCTATCTTTCCTATTCTGTTCACTTACTCTGACTCTTTCCACTTTTAGTACGGCTTCAACTAATTTTGTTAAATCCGTAATCCCCAAGGCAGTGATCATTATTTTAATGTTGTCACTTAGCCCCTCTTTAAACCTTCTGCATCTCTCTATTTCTGTGGGGACTATCTTTCTTTCGTAGCGGCTTAGTCTGACAAACTCCTTCTCATACTCCACTACTGATAGTTGTCTCTGCCTTAGGTTAATGAATTCTCTTCTCCTATCTTCTAGGTACACACTTCCCACATACTTTTTCCTAAATTCAACAAGGAAGAAATCCCAAGTTATCAACTCTGGTTGGACCTCACTAGATGCGGTGTCCTACCACTGATAGGCATCATCTTGAAGTAGGGACACAACACCCTCCAAGTTCAGCTTTGGGGTGCAATACAGTTCCTTCAATATCCTTATGGTGCGGTCTAGCCAATTTTCAACCGCCATCGAGTCATCTTCTTTTTACCCATGAAGTCCACAGCTCCAAATTTTCTTAGTTTTTCCAAATGGGATTTCTGCTATGGAGGTGGTGGTGGTGGCATAACCCCAACCATTTGTCAGAAGAATTCAGCCATTTGCTGAAACATAGCTGGCAGAGGCTATGTAAGCACTGCTGGTGCTGGTGGAGTAGGTTCTCCCTGGCCCCCAGTCTCAGCTGCAGGTGGAGCATGACTCTCCACTTCCTCATTTCTGCTCTCTGTGATGTGGGGTCCATATCCTAATCAAAATGAGAAAACCGAATAGATGTGTCACCTCGACTCTTACAAATGCAATGCATGGTATGGACTCAATTTAGACCCAGAAACGTCTAAACCGTGCTCTGATACCACTAAATGTGACACCCTTTACCCGTCTATAGTGTAGCCGAGCAAGATATACCACACAGTGTACCGGAACACTATATTTTATCTCAGTTATTTTTATCCTTCCTTAATTTATTTCTTTATGGTGATGAAATGCAATTTGTGAAATTTAACTCATTTAAGTCATTTATTTAAATTATAAATTTATTTGAGGTTCCGAAAATTTTATAGAAAATCCGGCAGAGTACCAGCTAAAAATGGAGAAAACAGTTCTTCGGAACCTATAAAAACACTTCCAATAGTCATTCTATTTCACAACTCCCAATTATTGCATCAATTTTCAACAATTTCTCAATAATTCTTCCAGTTGTCATTCATTCATTTAATATCATAATCATATACATTTCAATTATAAACACGAATTTACAATACTGACATTCATACCAAATTATATTACATAAGTTTCAATTTATACATGAGAAAATAAAAGTTCGATTATAAATAGTATAAAATGCCAAAATGGGACCTAGTGTCCTACCAATGCACTGTAGCCTGTGAGGTGACACGGACACTATGCAGATATGTGAACAAGCCTCACCCAGTCTGTGGTCTGCTGGGCTCTCTGTCAGTCTCTGCAAAACCTATGCGTTGCAAAAGCAACGCTCTAAGCATAAAGCTTATTGGTGCCAATAATACAAGAAAATATAGTATGCAAATAAAAGTAAAAATTTCCTAGTTATTGTGTTTACAAGAAATGAATAATTACTAACTTATTGTTTAGTCGAAGGCTAATTACATTTTATGATATTAACTCTTTCTAGCATTTTATTGATCATTTTCTCAATAATTTTTGCGCCTCTTTTCATTGTAATCATTCTTGTTCATTATTTTGATATTTAATTTCCTTACATCCTTTAACAATCAATTCAATTACAATTATACTTTTCCATGCCCAAGTAACCTATACAAATTGATCAGACTGGATAAACGGGTAAACTAGCACTGGTACCAGGTACCACGGGCCATCACACCATCGGTCACAATGTGTCTCCCAGTGTGCAGAAAGAATGGCTAATAAGCCATAAAAGCAATAAGGCATAAAGCCAAGTATAACATCATAATCAGTATAGCCATAGGCTATCATATCACAAAATGGCATGGAGCCATACATCATACACAGTACTGCTATCAGAACCCTGTTGGCATGCCAACCTATCCAAATCAATCACATTAGGCCTACTAGGGCATATTACAAAGTTATTTCTTGAATATTTGTACTTAACATGTAAGGTTACTATTCATTTAGTCATTTAAGGCAAAATGTTGACTTTCTCATATATAATAGTTACATGAGTTTTAATCACATAGATTTACCACATTTTGGTTCCCAAAAATATTGGCATTAGTTGCCAAATCATTGCTTCTAACCAATGGAGAATAAATCAGAAATTTCAGTTTTGGATGCTAGAGTTCACTGTTCCATTAGGCCATTCTACACTGAGAATTTGGCCAAATGTTCTTCATCAAAGTTGTTCCTTATTGTGTCTAGTTACATTTATTTTTTTTGAATCACTCCATTTGGAGTTTTGTAACTCAATTTATGGCCTAAACACCATAACTGGCTGGATTATAATTTTTCTAGAATTTCTGGGCAGAATCAATTTTGTAGTTTTTGGACATGTTATGATCAAAATTTGGGTTTGTTTTCTTCATGAAAGTTGTAGGGCCATGTCACAGATTTCTATTGGTAAAAATTCAGGTCAATTGAACCTTTTTACACTAAGTTATGACCAAATGAATGAACACTATTCATTTGGTCATTTTGCCCAGGCAGAATGTAAGTCACCCGGATGTGGTCAATTTTTAGGGCATCTTAAGTTTGTTTTCTGGGCAGGTTTCCTCCATCAAAGTTGTGCCATTATGTGTCTAATTTTATGTCCAATTGGCCTTGCACCAATTGAACCTACACAACCCAAGTTATAGCTGCCCAAACATACTGCACTCGCATCCAGACCTGCAAGGCACTCAAGGGTAGCATACCTAACTTCAATTCTCATGGAACAAATCACTTCATTTCCTAATCAAACATAGCTAAATGGTCACTAATTGACCATTACAACTTTATTTTATGTCCATTTTCATCCACCACCAAAATTAAATTTCAAAACCCTAACCCTAATTGACCAAGCCTCCAATTCATGCATCTTACTCCTAATTTGCTATACTAATCATATAATTTAGACTAGGGGCAGCTAATATGTCACTTTAAATCAAAGAATTCTCCTAACCCTAACTCATGTCAAGGCTACCAAAATTTCATGGAACATAATCATGCCTCATTAATTCAATTTTTATCAAATTTTCAACTTAACTTAGCTTAAATTCATGTTTAGAAAGATGTAAAAGCAAAGAATATGGCACTAACCTCTTTGGTGATTTTCTAAGCTTGTTCACACCTCACTTTCTCTTCTTCTAATTGCTGCCCAAGTCTTGCTCTAATGGTAAGGAAAATTTTTTGTGAAGGGAAGCTAGGGTTTTGGGGTAATTTGGGTGGGTTAACTTTAACTTGATCAAGCTCCCATGGAGTTTTCTTTCCTCTCTCTCTCTCTCTCTCTCTCTCTCTCTCTCTCTACGTTTTGGCTACCCAAAGGTTGAAGATAGCTATTCAGTTCTTTAATTTTTATCTCCTTTTATTCATTTTTAAGTAGTTTATAATGATGTGTCAAAATTTGGTTGGGTGAAAATATTTTAATTACATCATGCTTATGTCATAAATATGACTTTTATTTCATTTTCTTTTTTTTTTTTTATTTTCTACTCATTTTTAATTTAATTTTTAGCAATATTTATTCATATTTTAGATTATAATAATTATTTACTTAACTGGACAAGTCGGCGAAAAATCATATCTGAAGACGAAATGACCAAAATGCCCTCTGTTTGGCTTATTGAGCCAAAATCGTCTGTACCGATCTAAAAATTTTTCTAAGCATTTTCTTAGCATTATAATGCTATAGAAACCTCAATGACTCTTCTCTGGAGTCCCAAAAATTATTTTATGAATTTTCTCCCTAGTTTAGGGCTCCTAGTTGTGACGACTGCAACTTCCCACTGGGTGACCCATCGCTAGGGCACTGGTTCATTTAACTTGGTTGTATTTTATTTTTAAAAATTTTCCTTAATTTTTTTTATTATTATTTGAGTTAATTATGGCTCCTCACTTTAGTCTAAATATTTTTTCAGACGTTCTAGCTGTCCGGATCGACACCATTCACCGGAACAGTAGAATGTACGAAATGGCTACAGTGAGAGTGTTACACATAAGCATAGCTTTTAGAGAAGCTTTTCTATTAGAGTTCAAGTCTAATTGGAATTAGGAAGTATAATTAATTTAGAAAACATAATTAGTTTAGGAAGTTTAATAAAATTTAAATTATGAAGTTTAATAACTAGAGTCCTAAAAGGGCTCAGTTCTAGTGCCTTATATATATGTGCAGTTGGTTCTCCATTATATGGAATGCATAGTAGAGAGTCTACAAAGTCGAGATGTGTGTTAAATTCCGTAAATTTTGTTTGAGTAATTTTGAGAGTGAGAAAAATAATTAGTAGTTGTAATTATTTTTCCTTAATAGTAGAGTTGTTGGTGGAGGAGGCTTATGCCGAACCACGTTAAATTTTGTATTCTTTATTTTATATGGGTGTGATTTTTCATAACAAATGGTATCATAGCTGTGGTTTGATATGTCAAAGATGGCGAGCATAAAATTTGAGGTGGAGCCATTTGATGGGAAAAATAATTTCAGTTTGTGGCAAAGCACCATGAAGGATGTCCTTGTGCAATAAGGATTAATTAAAGCATTGAACGAGAAGCAACCGATGACCATGAAAGATGATGATTGGGAGGAGCTTCAACAAAGGGATGTGAGTACAATTAGATTTACGTTAGCCTCAGATGTGAAGTACAATGTCTTAGAGGAGACTTCCCCGTTATTTTGTGGAAGAAATTGGAGAGCCTGTACATGTCAAAGTTACTCACAAATCGGTTGAACTTGAAGAAGGAGTTATACTAACTCAGAATGGAAGAAGGTACTGATGTGAGAGATCACCTTCATATTTTTAATAAATTAATTATCCAATTGTCTAGTATTGGTATGAAGGTTAATGAAGAAGATAAAGCCCTCTTACTTTTAACCTCTCTCCCACACTCTTATAAAAGCTTGGTGACAGCTCTAACAATTAGGAAGGAGACTTTTAAGGTGGAGAACGTTACCGCAGTTATCTTGGATGATGAGAAGTTTAAGAAGATAAGTAGTAGCAATGAAGGTGGAGCTTTTGTTGCTAGTTTTAGTCATGGTAGAAGCTATCCACGTGAAAACAATTGGAGAAGGAATAGTAGGTCGAGCTCGAAACCATGAGTAGACCATGAAGATAGAGAATGCTACTACTGTCACGAGAATGGTCATATTCAATACCATTGTATGAAGATGAAGACGATCTTGTAGAGTTTAAACAATTCAAAAAGAGTCGCGGAAAAGAAAAAGAAGGAATTACTGCAATTGCAATGGATGATGGTATTGATGGGGAATGTTTGAATGTAGATGATAATAAGGAAAAGACAAAAGATCCATAACAAGATGAGTGGTTAATGGATTCTGCTTACTCATTCCATATTTGCTCAAAGAAGAAGTGGTTTAATGTGATTGAAGAAAAGAAAGGAGAAAAAGTGAAGCTCGCTAATGGGAACAAGATGGAAGTTGAAGGTATTAGAAAAGTAAAGATCAAGCTACATGGTGATCAAGTAAAAGTGTTCAATGAAGTGAGATATATTCCTAAATTTGGAAGGAACTTAATTTTCTTGGGTAAATTGGATTCTTTGGATTATGGATGTTCGATTCATGGTGGAGTCATGAGAGTTAACCGAGGTGCTCTTGTGATTATGAAATGTGAGAAGATTGGTATAAAGAATCTCTACAAATTGGAAGGAAGCACATTGATTGGAAGAATGTAAGTGGAAGCAAGAGGCAACATCAACAATCAAGAGTGCAAGGAAGTACCCAAGAGAAAATTGACTTTTGCAAAAATTATGAAGACTAATTCCATTTGACTTGGAGGTGGAGATTGTTAGAGTCCAAGTACAATTAGAATTAGAAAGTATAATTAATTTAGGAAGCATGATTAATTTAAGAAGTTTAGTAGAATTTAAATTATGAAATTTAATAATTAGAGTCCTAAAAGGACTAAGTTTTAGTGGCCTATATATATGTATAGTTGGTTGGCCATTATATGAAATGCATAGTAGAGAGCCCACAAAGTAGAGAGGTGTGTTAAATTCCATGAAATTTGTTTGAGTAATTTTGAGAGTGAGAAAAATAATTAGTGGTTGTAGTTATTTTTCCTTAATAGTAGATTTGTTGGTGGAGTAGGCTTACGCTGAACCACATTAAATTTTATGTTCTTTATTTTGTATGGGTGTGATTTTTCTCAACATTTTCAAAAGCCCGCAGTTAGTGGCTCAAAATTATAATTGTAGCCCTAAAGTTTGAGATTTCCAATTGTTAGTTTTTGACCCTTCAACCACTAACATCAAACCACTAACATTTGATTATTGGGGATAGACTGCCAATAGTTGACTAACCACTGACCAAACAAGCCCTAAATTATTCAAAAAGCATACTGAAGTATATCCAAACTTTATTAACATTGAATATTGATGACAAATAACAAATATCAAAGATTTATTGCTCTGTTAGGGTAGTTAACCCTAACAAGAGAACTTTATAAGAATTTAGAAGAAGAAGAAGAATATTAAGGAGAGAAACAGGAATAGAGCAAGATAGAGAAATAGAATTAGAAGAAGAGAGAATTGTATTTCTTCTTAATGAATCCAAAATGCATACAAGAATGACTATTACGCTTATTTAATAGCTCAGGAACTACCTCAGCTACTGTAGGTAGTTATCCCTAACCTCCTAACCGATCTTGTAACCACCTAATCCTTTTCCTCCTACAACAACTCAATTAATTCCCTTAATAGCCCAAACTACTACTGCCTTATTCTATACTTTCTCCTCTGGTATGTAACATGCACATATGCTTGCATGCTAGCTAGGGGTAAGCACTTTTTAGTTTAAATCAAAAACCATCCAAACTAACATTTTGGGTACTATTTTCAAGTTAAAAAAAAACAAGCATAACTATATCAAACACACACACTCTATATTTTATTAAACACCAACGAACCTGTAACACCCCTAAGTTCGATAGTGCGTTCTACTGTTCCTGTGACTAGTGTTGTCCGGACAGCTAGGCTGCCTAGAACTACACTTCGAGATGAGTGAGGAGACATAAAATAATGAAATACAAGAAAAGAAAATACAAGAAAAACAAAGAAAAAATAATAGTAAAGAAATGCAACCAAGTTAAGCGAGCCGAGAACCCTAGCGATGGGTGACCGCATCGGGAAGTCACGGCGTGGACCATTGACTAGGCCTGGACCACGGGGAACCCTGAAAAATATTTTTAGGACTTAAATAGACCCCTAATGAAGTATAAATATCATTAGAAATATTAAATGAAAATTAAATAATTAGTACAAAGAAAAGTGAGAAATTGAAAAACGGACAAAACCCGGTGTTACTGAAAATTCAGGAATACAACCCGAACAGGGGCATTGTGGTCATTTGACACCCCGAGTTGTCTTTTGACCTAAATTTCCATTAAAAATAAATAATATTACACTTGGAAAATATAATGAAAAATTAATTTAGGGGTACCTAATATAAATAGCAAAAATGGAGTTCAAATTAGGTAATTAACATATTTAAACATATAAAATAATTGATTTTATGTAAGTGGAGCACTATGGGGATTAAATAAATATTATGTGGGACACTTAAGAGCTAAAATGGGCAGAATATTTCATCTTCTTCCACCTTTCAAAAGGGCAGCCGAAACCAAGAATGGAGTTCCTCCATGGATGCATGGGTTGAAGCTTCATGCAAGCTTGATCTAAGCCACTTTCCATGCACCTTCCTTCATTAAAGTTAATCCTCACACCATGGGCAGTAGATAGGCAACAAGAAAACCAAGTTTTGGAGAGGTTTTGAAGAATTTCCAAAGTGGTAAGTTTGCATTTTTGGGTTATTGCTTCATTAAGTTTGTAAGGATGTTATGGATGTTTGATTTATGAAGAAATTTTTGAATTTTGATATTGAATGTGAATATGTACTTTTGGCAGCCATGGAAACACCTTGAAGGCAGTTTATTTGTGCTTATAAATGGTGAATTAAATGATTGATTAAATGTATATTGTGTAGGAAATTGTTTGGGTGATGTATACTTAGTATATGTAAATGTAAAATTAAATTTAAAGCTTGGAAAGTAATGGAATGTAAGTGTACCATTGTGGCAGTTTGCTAACTCTTGAGGAATGCTGGAATTCATGCTTGGTTTATGGAATAATGATGTTAAAATGTGTTAGTTGTTATGGCAGTTTGAGTGTATGTATGGTGGTGTGAAGTGGGACATGTAAGTGAGCATGAATTGGTGATTGAATTGTTGTAAATTGAGTTGGACAAATTCTGCACTTGTTGATGCACATTGAATGTAATTGCAAGCTGCCAAAATGACCTATAATATGTTATAAATTATGTTTAGGTTGTGGTACAACCAGAATTGGTTTGAATGTTGAGTTTGGTAAGTGTTAAAAGTGATGCTTGATGTGTATGCAAGAATTTCAATAAGGCAGTTTGAGTTTTAGGCCTAGAACTTTAATTGTGTGACTCCAATTGGTATGAGACCAATTGGAGGTGAAACTAGGCACAAAATGTGCCAACTTTCATGATGGGAGCATACCAAAATTCTGCTTGCAAGGTAGCTTGAAAAATGACCAAATCCGGATTAAGTGCAAATGAGGCCTGAAAATTGACCATTTGGGCAGCAGTTAGTGTTTAGGCCATAACTCACTCAAAACAGGTCCAATTGACCTGAAATTTTAACCATGAATAGTTAAGACCCATATGTACAAGTCTTATGAAGACACCAAAGCCCAGAAATGACCATAAGCAAGTCAAACAGCTTGCACAAGTTCGGGTCCAAAAACTGGCCGAACCTAAAATGACCTAAAGTGACCTAAAATGACCAATTTTGGTGCAATTTGACCAGCAATAGTAAAATGACTATAACTTGGTCTACATAACTCAGAATGACCTGAAATTTTGCCCCGCGTTCCATAAGACATAGATCTACAAGTTTGTAGTTTTGACCAAAACCCGAAAACCAAGGGAACTATGTCGTTCAGCTAGGTCAAACTAGTATCTCGGAATCCAACAAATTGCAAGAAAATGCAGTATATGCGAAAATGAACTTGGTAACATGTACCAACCCTAAAAGACTATCGAATATGACATGTTAGTAACATTAAAACCTAATTTACCTAGAATACATCGAGGGTCGATATATTAGGTTGATTAAGCAAATAATAACATTCAGTGAATTATTTATCAAACATTATCGTTAGAGATAGTTTAATTTAGTACTGAAACACCTCAAATTGTGTTTCTCAGTTAGCAAAGACTCAGGAAAAGGGAAGGAAACACTGAGTCAAGACCAGGAGACAGTTATCAGAGGTTTGTGCACAACAGCTATTTCTTTTAAATTTTTCAATTGAAATGAATTATGACTATTTATACATTATTGTTTTAAATTGTGGAAATGTGTTTGAATGGATAATTATTGCTTGAAAAACATTGTAAATGGTTTGAAACTGTGAAAAATTATTTGAATGATATTGATGGATACTTATTGATTGAAAAGCATTGGAAATGATTTGAAACCACAGCTATCATGTATATTGATTGTATTCCTCGCTAGCTTGTCTAGTGGGACGAATTGAATTCCCTCTCTGGCTGAAGTGTTGAGGTGTGTGCCTGTTGAGGACGAATCGAATGAGTACTCATATTTTTGCTAGCTAGCTATGTTATTCCTCATTAGTCATCGACTTTTGGGACGAATTGAATACCTCATTAGCCATCGGCTTTTGGGACGAATTGAACCTTGGAACATGATTAAGCTGTGTGTGATTTATTGATATGTATTGTGAGATTGTGAAATGAATTTAAACTCTTATTGACATTCACTGTCTTTTGAAGTTAACTATGTTTTGATCTCTGAGATTTATTGTGATATTGTGTTAAATTCCTTATGACATTAATTGTCTTGAATTTAACTATGATTTTACGTATCCATCATTTATATGATTTATGAATTGTGATTTAAAGTTGTATTTGGTTAATGTTGTGCACCACTGAGACATTGTCTCAGCGATAGCTTTTCATTGCTGTCGCAGGTAGACAGACGGATAGGGCAGCAGATTAGGCTGCTAGTACATCCAGCGAGAGATTATCGGGTATAATGAGTATACCTCATTTTGCATTTTGTACTGTAATATATATTCACTGTATGTATATTTTGTTCTTGGTTTGAGCAGTTGTAAAATAAAATTGTACCTTAAAGTTGTAAAATAAATTATGAGATATTTTGGCTTGTAAAATTTGTACTGTATTTCTTTATCTCAGCCTTTGAAAAAAAAAAATTATTGTGGATTGAGTTGAAAAACATATTGTGTTGAATTTTGTTGGAGTTTGAGATTGAGGAAAATATTGAAGTGCTTTTTACAGATTTTTGAAGAACTGTTTTATCCAAAAAAAAAATAGAGGGCACTCTGCCAAAATTTTTACAGAAATTACTAATAGTCTAAATGTGTTAGCTAATTCACTTCAGTTCAAAAAGGTTTTTAACACCTGTAAATAGTGCTCGCCAATGTAATATGAAGTAAGAAAAGTTTTAAAATCCCTTGTAGTGTATTTAATGGGTTATCAGTAGACGAAGTTTGTGACACCCCTTACCTGACTACAGTGTAGCCGAGCAAGTTATGCCACTCAGTGTGCCGAGCACTCTATTTTTATCTTACTTCATTTTTATTCTTCCTTTTGAATATATCTTGTGAAATATAATTTATTTAAGCCATTTATCGAAATTATAATTTATTTGAGGTTCCGAAAATTTTATAGAAAATCCGGCAGAGTATCGGCTAAAAATGGAGAAAACCGTTCTTCGGAACCTGTGAAAAACACTTCCTATATTCTTATTCATTCATCTCAACTCCATTTATCAAAATCTCAATATTTTTCAGTTCTCAACATTTGTCAACCATTCCTTTCTCAATCATTCATCCATCTCATATGATACCATGCATATATCATAGATAAACATTCACTTTTCCATTTACAACCACACTTTTCATTATTTACATGAATATCAAAATATATTACATAAATTCAAATACATATGAGAAAATAAAATTAATTACAAAATACCAAAATGACATCTAGCGTCCTACCAATGCATCACGAGGTGAGGTGACACGCACACTATGCGGTCTCTGGCGCTCTGTCCAATCTTGATGCCTACGCGTTGCAAAGCGCTAAGCATAAAGCTTAGTGGTGCAAATAATAAAATAGAAAGAAATAATATGCAATATAAAAATCATAATTTCTTAGCCATTGTGTTCATAAGAACTGAATAATTACCAACTTAGTGTTTAGTCGAGGGCTAATTACGTTTTATGATATTAACTTCTTCATGAATTTTAAGTTTCTTTGTATTCTATCGTAATCATTCTTGATATTTAATTTTCGTATTTTCTTTAACAATCAGTTCAATTACAGTTATACTTTTCCATGCCCAAGTAACCTATACAAATTGACCGGACTGGATAAACGGTAACTAGCACCGGGTACCTCGACACCATCGATCACAATGTGTCTCCCGGTGTGCAAACAGAATGGCTAATAAGCCATATAAGCAATAAGGCATAAAGCCAAGTAAAACATCATAATCAGTATAGCCATAGGCTATCACATCACAGAATGGCAATGAAGCCTTACATCATGATCGCTATCGTAACCCTATTGGCATGCCAACCTATCCAAACCAATCACATTAGGCCTACTAGGGCATTTGATACTTTTGAATTCTTCAATTTTCGAATTTCAAGTTTTTATGTCACTATTCACTTCAATAGTCAACAAAAAGTTGACTTTTGCATAGAACATAGGTGCATTGGTTTTAACACTCCCAATGTACCCCATTTTGCATTTAAAACTTGTTAGTTTTGGTCACTTTCTCAAAGCTTAGGTTATTTTAGCAAAATTGCCAATTTTTGGTTTTGGTGTCACTATTCACCTCATTGGTCAACAAAAATGTTGACTTTTGGATAGAAAATATGTACATTGACTTTGGCACTCCCAATATACCACATTTGGCATTCAAAACTTGTTGGCATTAAGTGTTAATACCATTTCTAAGTTTAAACCCACACAAGCAGAATTTTTAGTTTTGGTGAGTCAACTTCACTGTTCCATTGGACACTGTTACTGTTGGAATTTGAAGAAATGTAAAACATGAAAGTTGTTCCTTATTTTGTCTAGTTGAATTTCCTTTTTTGAATCACTCCATTTGGAGTTTTGTAGCTCCAGATATGGCCCAAAAACCCAAGCTGGCCGGATTGCATTCTGCAGAAAATTACCATATCTACAGTGCATGAACAGTGACTAGAACCACTTGTTTGGATGGGTTCTGGCCATAATTTGGGGTATGTTCCTTCATGAAAGTTGTTTGTCTATGTCTTAACTTGTTGCTGTAAAAATTTCAGGTCAATTGACCAAATATACAGTGAGTTATGGCCAAATGAACAGTTACTATTCATTTGGTCAATTCTGCAGAGGCAGTTTCAGGGTTCCGGATTGGGGCCAAGTTTTGGTCCTCTTTCTTTGGTCTTTTGGGCATGGTTTCTTCAGAAAAAATGTGCCATTATAAGCCTAGTTTCATGTCCAATTGGCCAAACACCAATTGGACTAGCACAGCCCAAGTTATGGCAGTGCAAAGGGACTAAATTTTCAGTCCCTATGCTGCTGTCCATAGGCAGATTTCACCTTCACTTTACCATCCAATTTTTCAGTTCTAATTAGGGTCAACCTACCTAAAATGGTCACTAATTGACCATTAAAAAGTTCTCTAACCATTTCCTAAGCTAAGTCACAATTTCACCTTACCAAACCCTAATGTCCAAACCAATTACTCATAAACCTTGATTAACATGCTTAGTTCAATCTCCATGCATATTAATACCTTAACCATGATTTCCAACCACTCTAAGTCCAACAAAACACTCATTTCTATTCCTTCAATAGGGCTGCCAAAATTCATGGCATTCATACACATAATTTTTATTCATTTTAGTTACAATTCCTAACTTATTTCAAGTCACTATCATGGAATATAAGAGTTTCAAATGAATAGGTGCACTAACCTTAGGAGGGCAGAATTTTCCCAAGCAATTCCTTCACTTTCTTGGCTTTTCTTGGCTGCCAAACACTCCTACAAGGTGTGTGGACAAGTTTTAATGAAGAGACCTAAGGGTTTTAGGGTAAGGAATCAAAGATTGGAAGGTATAAAAAACAAAAGCTATGGAGGAAGAAACTCACGTTTTGGCTGGTTGAAGATGAAGAAGGAAACCAGAAATTTTTGGTCTATTTTTGACTCTTTTAAGTGTTTTAAGATTGCTTGTTAGATGGTGATTGGTTGGGAGTAAGATAATGACATCATGTGATGTCATTATCCTTAATTTCCACTATTTTTCTTTTATTTTCTTTTCTACCACATTTCAATTTAATTTTTAACAATATTTATTCATATTTTGAGTCATAATAATTATTTACTTAACTGGACAAGTCGGCCAAAAATCACCTCTGAAGACGAAATGACCAAAATGCCCTCCGTTTGGCTTAACGGGTCAAAATTGTCTGTACCGATTGAAAAATTTTTCTAGGTATTTTCTTGGCATTCTAATGCCATGGGAACCTCAATAACGCTTCTCTGGAGTCTCAAAAATTATTTTATAATTTTTCCCCCGGGTCTAGGGCTCCTCGTTACGAGAACCGCAACTTCCCTCTGAGTTACTCCTCGTTAGGGCACCGGCTCGTTTGACTTGGTTGTATTTTATTTCTAAAATTTTTACTAAATTTTTCTTGTTAATATTTGAGTTAATTTTGGTTCCTCACTTAAGTTTAAATATTTTTCCGGACGTTCTAGCTGTCCGGACCGACACCGGTCACCGGAATAGTAGAATGTACGGAGTTGCTACGGGGAGGGTGTTACAAAGTTGGTAATTCATTAGGTATACTACGGGATCATGTTATGCCTTACAGAGGGGTAGGGTGTGATAGAACCAATACAGATTCTTTCAATTTTATTTTGGTTTGATTCAGATTGTTTTTGTTTACCCTTAAAAAATGTTCAGCTATTTCAATTTTGTTCAATCTCACACAAAACTAAACCAAACCAACTAATACTCACTCATGTTCAAAACTAAAATTGTTAGCAATTTAGTTCAATATTATGTCAAAGATTCAATAAACAAAAGTATAGTTAATTAACTAAGTTATTTGATTGATAAGCATGAAGAAAGAACAGTTACAGAATTATAATTGGAAGGAAACAATCGAAAAACATAAAAATCAATCAAGGTTATCAAAACTTAATTTTCATCAAGGATCAACACAAGATTCATAAAATGAAATCATAGTGAAATTATAGATAGCAAACTCCATAAAATAGCTCATAAAATGTTTAGAAATACATAAAAAAATCTATAAACAAACCTTATACCAAAGAACTAATATTCATAATATAATCTTGAAAAGTAGCATTCATATAAGTTATGCATTGATATGACAAAAATCTACATTTGAATCTTTAATTAGATTTTCGGTTTTTCAAACAAAATTAGAATACTTTTATATTTTCAATAAATGGTTGGAAGTACCATTAAGCACTCTTAGTTATAGAGTGTAAATGAATAAAGAGTTGCAGGCAATTCCATGATAACCATATGATCTAGCTCCCACTGAGACAATACCATGGCAAAGGCTATATTGCTCAATTGTACCACACTTCTATGCTACCTTCAAGGCTACCATCATTTTGGAGATGCATAAGTGCCCGTGCAAGCATAAATAGTACTGTTTCAATAGGTTGTCTACATAGATAAAAGCAACAGAGATCTAGTAGCAAGGTTACTCCCCTCCAACTCATCAATGCAAATGAGAAGATAACTTGATAAGGAATGCCTATAACTATCCAAGAACTACAGCAAGAAAAGTAAAGAACTATAACTTTGCTTTAATATTTTTGATAAACATGTATTGACTATGTTCTTGAATAAATTTTAGTTTAATTTATTTCTTTCTTTTTCTGCGTTGTTTATGCTAATTTTGGGAATAAATAGACACCTGATTACAGCAAACCCATTGAATTGACTTACAATTTCTAACATATCCCTCCATGCTTTGATTTTATACATGAATTTAATCATCTAGCAAAAACTAAATCACAAGATTATACAATTGCACTCAAAACTTTCACAGCACTAATACATGTAATTTTGACTAACATTACTTTCATAGCACTAAGACATGCAATTTTGACTAACATTGGCTACGATTACTTTATGAAACAACGCCATTAAAAATATCCATCATTTTTACATCCAAATTCCAAAGTAACTACAGTTATATCACAACTAAAGGTCCATAATTTTGAGAAAGGGGGAAATATAGAGTATGAAGCTACCTGTAAAGGCCTATGAACCTATTGATTGCATCATACATCTAACAATATATCAAGAAAAAGTAGATTTTTAAAGTTTATGCTAATTGTAACATGTGTTGCTAGCTAATGGTGGGGGAATTGAACCCCCATTTTCTCTTTAGTTCGTCTCATTATAGAACAAATAATGAATGTTAGAGCTAGAAGCTCATTCATGAAATTGTTCTCTTATGCAAATAAACAATCTAAATCATTACTATAACTCAAAATTCATGTATGCCACTTTACACATTGCCAAAACATCAAGAGCCTTTTCAAAAGGACACAATTACCTTTTTGTGCATCATTAAGGAAAAAAAATCCTTCTTATACATTTGCTTTCTGATTTTGACCCTCCTCATCTAATTCCAAAACAAAAGTTCTTCCAAAACCATTCAAACTTTTATCAAATACCCTCTTTTGAGAACCCTTTGCCAGAAAATATTTCTCAGGTTCATTAACTTTTAAAGATTTTTTTGGAATGTATCTAACTGGAACTGATGAGCCGCTATACTTTGCCTTCCAATCACAACGAATATAAATTTCACATCTAAAAGTTTCACACAATCATTATGAATAAGTCGAAGCTTCAAATCCTAAATTAAAAGTTGATTACGATAACCATTACGAAACTAAAATACATTAAAATTCTAATATTCTCCTTTATTCAATAAAAGGGGGTGATTAGTTCAAAATTGAGCAAAAGATCTCACCAGGGATAAAGAAGAGGTGATATTGAAGACGAAAGAAGACTTTGGATGTCAGATTTCCCACCAGAATAACCATTTCTAGTTTAATACTAAGCTCCAGAGGCGAAATAGTTTAAAATCGAGTATCTCGCTCACAATATCATGGATTTTAATTTGCATAATTTAAAGAGGAACACTATTTTGCAAAGGCTTAGAGCATAATTCAATTTAATGCATTTTTAATTTTTTTTTAATTTATTCTCAATTAAGTCAAAAAAATTGAGCTTCTTCTTTTATTTTTAGGTTTAAATTAAAAAATTAAAAAATTTACTGTCAAAATAAAAAAATAAACTTTTTATTTTTTATTTAAATAAAAAATTAGTCAATAAACTTTAATTTTTGAACTAAATTGAACTTAAATTAAAATTTTTAGGCTGATTTAGATGAAAAATTAAAAATATACTAAGTTGAACTTCCCAATAAGCATATTGTCTGAATTAAACATTTTGCCATTTAGCAAATGTATAATGCACTATTTTTTTAGTATTGGAATATACTTTATAATTTATCTTTTTTAATGCCTAATTACTATTAATTTAATATTAATCTTTTAATATATTTATATTGGTGTTTAAAATTTTTGCTTAACGCTCAATTATGCATATACTTATTAGGTAAGTTCAATTTAACAGAGAAATTTTAACTTAAACTTAATTTAGCCTAAAACTTAAGAAACTTAAGAAATTAACCTTCTTAATTTTTTGATTTAAATCAAGAAATTTAGTCCCAAAATTAAAAATTAAACTTCTTAATTTTTTATTTAGATCAAGAAATTAAAAAATTTAACTCATAAATTTTAATTTTTGGGTTAAATTGAGATTAAATTAAAAATTTTTGTAACACTCCTCACCCGTCTACAATGTAGCAGAGCAAGGCGTGTCACACGGAGTGCCGGAGCACCTGATCTTATCTTATTTCATTTCAGTTTTTGATTTATTTATTCTACAACTCAAAACCAATAGCCTCGATACAATTCTCAAATTCAATATAATCTCAATACCATTTTCTCAAACTCAGAATCAGTCATATTTATCATAATCAAATAATCAATTCATATATCAGAGTTCTTACATTTCATTAACTTACATAATTTGCCAATTAATTACATAAGTTTATCATATACATGATATACAAATTAAATTACAATTTGCTAATTCACATTACAATATAAGCAATAATTGTAATGTACAAATTACATAATATGATTAATATGAGCCCTATCTACATGCATTGCTGAAGAGGTGATAACCTTGTACCCTTCTGACATTTCTGCAGATCTAAACTCTAAAAATCTCAGTCAAAGTACTTGCGAGAGGAAACAAATCTATCGCGCTAAGCATTGCTGCTTAGTGGTGCAATAATACAACCAAGAAATAATATATACAAATAAAAAAAGGATAAAGCATAATTTTAAATATTCAGGAATCAATTTGATTTGCTATGATGTTTCTAGCATTAGCTATCTTATATGCTAATTTGTACCCCTTTGAAAGTGCCGAGTTTATAACTTTACAGTAATAATATTCAATATTCAATTTATTTTAAGAGTATTGTATTTTTGGTTTCTATGATTCTGAAAATTGCATTTGTAATATTTAATTCAGTTGTGTTTCGATAGCTAATCTTTTTCTCATCTCATTCAATAGTTTCTAATAATTTCATTGCTAGTATTCTTAACTTATTTCAATAAATTACACTGCCCAAGTAACCTATGACAGGCTGACTGAACTGGATAACGAGTCACTATGGCTAAAACGCCATCACTATGGCTAAAACACCATCAAAACATCAACGATGTATGCAATCACTATGGTTAAAGCCATGATAACAGATACAATCAATATGGCTAAAAAGCCATCAGACAGATAATCAGATAATTGGGCATACAAGCCCCAAAAATATAGGCATAAAGCCCTACGCATAAAGTGTTACTTAGTACTGCTTAAACAATATCCTATTGGCATGCTAACCTATCCAATCTGATACTCGTGTCTAGGCAATATATGGGCACATAAGTACAATTAAACATGAATAGGTATTACAGTGTCATTATTTAATTATAAGTTTCAATTACAGTTTGTCACACTTGATTCTGTTCCTAGTGGAAACATAGATTTCTAAGTCACAATTATTCAGTATATCATTAGACAGATCACATTTGACATCAGTTTTTCTAGAGTAGCATTGTACTCAAAGTATTTTTCTTATCTCTGATAATGAGGACTAATGTTCTATTCACACATTCATATATTTCATTAAGTCATTAAGTTTACTCTTCACATCACTACTCAACATAAATGTTGACTTTTGCACACTTAATAGATATATTAATTCTAGTTGCACTATGATTCCTCATTTTGAGTTTAACTCCTGTTGGCATCGATTGCCAATCTCAATTTAAGGCTCATTATATGTGATTTCAAATTTTCAGAAATGGTATGCTGGCTTGACCTAATTAATTAACTTAGTTTCCTTGATTTTTGGGTTTTGGTCCAATTACCAATTTTTTAGGTCTATGTCTTATTGAAATTTTGGCACTGATTTCATGTCATTTGGAGTTCTATGGACCAAGTTATGGTCATTTTACTAAAGCTGGATAGATTGCACTTGTTTAGCAAATTATGGTCAATTTTGATTCTGGACAGTTTTTGTAACCCAACTTAGGTAAGCATTTCGACTTGGTTAATGACATTTTTAGGCTTTGGTGTTTTTACCAAGGTTGTAGTCCTATGTCTAAGCTTTCCAATGGTATAAATTTCAGGTCATTTGGACCTATCTACAGTGAGTTATGGCCAATTACGTAAATACTGTTTATATAGTCAAATTCTGGATTTGCACATTACCAATTCCAGATTAGGTCAAATTTAAGGTCATTTTTCGGATAGAATTTTGGCAAGGTTTCTCCATGAAATTTGGCACATTTTATGTTTAGTTTTACCTCCAATTGGCCTCATACCAATTGGGGTCCCATAATAAGGGTTATAACTCCAAAAGCATACTGCCCTCGTTCAATTCCTCAAACATACAAACAATACACATTCAAATTCAATTTCCCTAACTCCCAAACTAAAATTCTGGATTTATAGCACTCTAAAATCATTCATCAAATTATCAAAGAACTAAGGCTACCAACTTGACAATTATACAAATCTTCAATACTTCATTCAAAAACCTCATTGAAATTTCCATATCTCAACTTACACATGAAATCAATTTGCTAAAACATCTAATTACCTCAATCACTATCATTACCCATCCATTACATATCAAAATAAACTAAGGTCCCTTAATTCCCATGGCTGCTGATTTTATGGCTCTCCAATACTCAACAATTTCCTCAATTTTTCTTAGCAAATAAACTCATCTCAACCTTAATACTAAGTTTAATTAAGTGAGGTAAGGAAAACTAGCACTAACCTTTTTTTTGGAGCTTGCTAAACCTTGAAATTTTCTCTCCTTTTTGCTGCCTATGTGTTACCCATTGTGTGTAGACTAAGTTTAGTGAAGAAACTTGAAAAATTTATGGCTTGATCATGGAGGACTTGAGCTCATGCATGAAATGGCCATGGAGTTTTATGGGAGAGTGATTTCGGCCATGGATGATTTCTTGAAGAAATGAAATGGTTTTTAGTGGAGAAATCTATCCCTTAGGTGTATTTATACCCCCACTATCTTAAGGTTAATTACTATAATATATGCTCCACTAACTTTGGTTAATTAGTTTAATAATCCACTTTTAATTATTCTAAATTATACCCCTCATTTTTCCTTAATTGCATTTCATATTTAATTTCATTTTTTATGTGATTTTCAAAATTTAATACTACTCATTTTTAATGGACATTTAGGTCAAAAGTCAACTCTGGGTGTCAAATGACTAAAATGCCCCTCTTCGGGTCATATTTCAAATTTTTCAATAACACCGATTTAATTCTGAATTTGTCAGTTTCTTAAATTTTTATTTTTATTTATACTAATTAACTAAATTTCTTTTGACATTTCCAATATCAATTATACCTCAGTAGACCTTTAATTAGGTCTCAAAAATTATTTCTCAGGGTTCTCCGCGCTCCTGGGGTCATCAATTGCCTTCCCCGTAACTTTCCGGTGCAGTCATCCATCACTGCAGTTTCAGCTCGTTTAACCTAGTTACATTTCATCTCTTTTATTTTTCCCTAATTTTTCATGTATTTTCTTATCATTTTTTCCATCATTTCATGTCTCCTCACTATCTTTTAAGTTTTGTTCCAGACATCCTGACTGTCCGGGTAAGCATCAGTCATCGGAACAATTGAACGTACGGACTACCGACGGTGAGGGTGTTACAATTCTTCCCCTCTGAATAAAATTTCATCCTCGAAATTTACCCAGTGTAAATAATCGATGGCAGCTATCTCCTTGTCTTTTTCACTTTTTTGTGTTATAATACTTCACTTTTTCTTTAGTCTATCTTACTAGACTTAGCTCTACAATCTTATCCTCATCTCGATTTACTATTGAAAATACGTAACTCTATTCAATAGTCCCAAGTCGGTATTGTAATCTGCAGCTTATAGTACAAACATCGAGAATATTGCATAGTTACCATGGTATATCCCAATAGATCAGATTTTTTCTATACTTATCTTTTTCGAATCTATGACTTTCTGTGGTCCGGGATCCATACCTTAACCTAAATTAACCAGAGAAAACATATATGCATGAGTGTCACCTCGACTCTTATGAATACAATGTATGTTATGCACACTATCTCTTTCTATATATCTATACCTAGGAATGCCTAAACTGTACTCTGATACCACTAAATGTAACACCTGTAACACCCCATTGCATAGCCTAGTATATTTCACTGTTCTGGTGACGGGTGTCGGTCCGGACAATTAAGAAGATTAGAGCCACACTTAAGACAACTTAAGAAGCCATAAACACAAATAATTAGTAATGTTTAATTAGTTGACTATAAATAAGAAAAACAGAACATAAGAAGTTAAACGAGCCGAGAGTCACAGTGATGAGTGACCTCCTCGGGAACGACTGCGAAGTCGTTTTAAACTCAAATTTCGAACCGTAAAAAGTGACGCTGCGGTCCTTAGGACCCTTATGAAAACAGTGGAAAAGAGAAAATCACGAAAAGGAACTGTTAAGCTAGTCAAATAATTAGGTCAGGAAGCCGGAAGAAATATTGGATTATTTGCAAACCGGGATGAACCGGCGAGGGGCAATTTGGTCAATTGACCCCGAGAGCTGACTCCTGACCTAACTGTCAAATAAAATCGGAGAAAAAAAAATTTTGGAATCGAGAATTAAATTAAAGAACTAATAGAAAAAAAAAATAAATAGAAAAAAAAGAAAAGGAAAGAGGTTGGAAAAGTCAAAGGGATGACATCATTTATGATGTCATAAAGGTTTAATTTAATTATTTTATTAATTAAGGAATTTTGGTCTTCAAAAAGGGATAAGACTAAGGAAAATAAAACAAAAAAAAAAATTTAGAAAAGTCTCTTCTTCCTTCCAATCTTGCCGCCCCATTTTCTTCCTCTTAGCTCCCATGAAAAATCCTTCATTAAGCTTACATTTAAGCTTAAATTGCTCCACTTAATCTTCATAAATCCCATAAAAACCTTGTTAGACCTTGCAATCTCAACTTAAGCACAAGAAAGAAAGAAGAAAGAAGGAGAGAAATTGGAGAATTGCCAAAATAGTTGAGGTTAGTATGCTAACTTACTATTTTTCCATTCAAATGCATGTTTAGGTAATTAAGTGAGCTTAGAACTTGATTTAAATGAAACAAATATGGGGGAAGAATTAAACTGAATTTTCGGGCAGCTTGAGAGGAGTGTGGTTTGCATGAATATGATGCAATTGAGTGAGTTTAGAAACTTTACTTAGTTAAATGATTAACATTAAAATCATTAGAAGTAGTTAAATGCAAGAGTTAGTGAGATTAGGGTTTCAATGCTAGGGTTTATGAACCAAAATTTGGAGAAATGCATAAATGGCATGTTTAACTTATTGTGACAGGAAATAATGGTCAATTATGACCAAATAAGTTGTGTGGGAATGGTAGGAAATTAAACCAAATTCGTAGGTCAATGGTCATGCTGCTGGCAGCATGACCAAACCCACTTTGAAGGACCAAAACTCAAATTTTACAAGTCCAATTGATATGCCACCAATTGGAGATGAAAATAGACATAAAAGAGCACAATTTTCATTAAGGAACCATGGCCAAAAACTGACCAAAACTTGGTGAAACAATTGACCAAAGTGAATTGATTGCAGGCTGCCACTGCACTAAACTGACCAAATGAACAGTAACTGTTCATTTGGTCATAACTCGAGTTAGACAGGTCAAATTGACCTGAAATTTGGCCAGGGGTTAGAGGGCATATAGATCTAAAACTTTCATGAAGAACATCACCCCAAATTATGCCATTAACCCATTCAAATTATTGAGCAAAGTTAGGTTACCAAACCTGCAACTCTGCAGAATTTTCAGTGAGCAGCAATGTTTGAATGGCTATAATTCCCTCTAGAAAACTCGGATTTAGGCGATTCTTGAACCGATGGAAACCTAAGACATAGTAGAACATTTCATATGAAGAAAGTGAGACCAAATTATGAACTTAACTTGATCAAATTATTGACCAAAGTTGGATCAAAATCTGCCAGAACCCAAAATTGCAGCATGAACAGTGCACGTGAACAGTAAACTTATTTTGGCCATAACTTGAGCTACAAAACTCCGATTGAGGTGATCCAAAAATGAGAATACACTTAAGACAATAAGGAACATTTTCTATGCAGGAAGTTTTGTTAAATTCCGACAGTATATCGACCAATTGAATAGTGTAACTTCGGAGAACCAAAACCGAAAATTGGCAATTTTGCCAAAATGACCTAAGCTTTAAACAAATGACCAAAACCAACAAGTTTGGTGACCAAAATGGGGTATGTGGGTGAAGTTGGAGTTCCCATACCTATTAAGCCTTAGAAAGTCAATAATTTGACTTGAATAGTACAGTGAATAGTAACCCGAAACACAAAATTTCGAGAACGTCAAATTTAACACGTTAGAGCTAGGTAAATGTGAAGTTAAGTTTATTTTGGATTTATTTTAAGTTTTAGTACTGAAACATTGGAAAATTTCATGTTTCAGTGGAAAAGAATATCGGGACAGAACCCAAGGAGTCGAGTCAAGGCCAACAGGCGACTCGTTTGAGGTTTGTGGACAACATATACTTTTATAATCATCTTTTGCATATCGTTTTGAATAATATGAAATATCGGATTATGGCATTCTTATGATGTTTGATCTAAATTGTTGAAAGTTATTATGTATATTTGAAAAGACAATGTTTAGCAAATTGTTAAGATAAGTTTTGAAACTACAGTGTCATGACCACATATTTGAACACCTCACTAGCACGACTAGTGGGGGTAATTAGTTTCGAATTTTGATTCCTTCTCTGGAGAAGTGTTGAGGTGTGCCAGTAGAAGAGGATGTGAATGGATATCCATATATTTGAGCTAGCTAGCCTTGTGATATGATTTCTCTTTAGCCTCTGGCTATTGAGATTCATGTGATTTCTCTTTGGCCTTTGGCTATTGAGATTCTATTTGTTTCGAATGGCATGATCTAACTGTGGGTTTTATGAAATGTGTTTTGATACTTTGAAATGAACTTGGTTTACATGTAAAATCTCACAATGCATGATTGTATTTAATTTTCATGTTTAGCCAAATTTTTGAATGAATGTGCTTTAAGTTTTGCATAAAGATTATTTTAGTATATTATGCACCACTGAGTCCTAGTACTCAGCGATAACTTTTATTGCTGTCGCAGATACAGAGACTAGAGGAGCAGCAGATTGAGCTGCTGAAGTGTGTGAAGTCATCAGCTTGAAGCCTTCGGGTATAATTTATACCCTAACTGTAAATACTTCTTTTGATGTATATATTGCACATAAATGTATGGACATGTAAAAAAATGGATCTTGAGCAGCTTGTACACAAATTTGTATGAAGTTTGTAATAAAGATTAGTTTATGTTTCTTTTGATATAAATTTGTAAGGTTGTGTATAAATTATTTCATTTTTAATGAAATATGAATGATATTGATTGACAGTATTTTGAGAACTATTGAACTTGTGAATTTTGAGAAGTTGACTGAGTTTGATTGTGAAACCGAAGTAGTGGTTGAGAAAAACTTTTAGAAGTGCTTTTTACAGGTATTCGAAGAACGGTTTTCTCAAAATACAGAGGAAACTCTGTCAAAATTTTTATAAAATTTGCGGAAAACTAAAATGGCCAAAAATATTAATTAGTTTTAATTTCAACTAAATGTATTAAATACTTATTAGAAATACTCACCACTTGTCAAAGATAAGAAAATTGTTTTAAAATCCCTTGTAGGTTACTTAATGAGTTATCGGTAGGAGAAGTTCGGTAATTCATTAGGTATTCTACGGGATCATATTATGCCTTACAGAGGGGTAAGGTGTGACGTGTTTTAGTGGTATCAGAGGAAGTTTTTGAATTATGTTTTAAATTGTGAATTTGTGTCTTTTCTTTGTTAAGTACAACTGCTCAATGTCCATATTTGTTACATACAGTGCATTACATCATAAATATGAACTAACGGAGGGAAATCTCGATGTGTTACTTGTTCAGGAGATACCCTAACTTCAGACTGAAATGGAAGAAGGGGATCGCTCAGTTGAGCAGTCTGTTGAAGCTGGGGCACAAGGGGAAGCCCTAGCTTTACCGAATGTTAGTGGGTCAGCAGCACCAGCCCCACAAATGCCGCAATTCCTGCACACCGCACAGAGATGGTCGCGATGTTTCAAAGAAATGGTCGGGGTATGCCTGCTCAAGCTCCACCCCAACCACCTGTGGCATAACCACTGCCTTCAGCCAGACAGTATGACAAGTTATTGAAGTATGGGGCTGCAGAATTTAAGGGTACAGTGCACCCTTTAGAGGCAGAGCAATGGCTTGAAAGAATGGACAGAGTGTTTAAGAAACTGCACTGCCAAGATGAGCTGAAGTTTGAGTATTCCGTGTCTCTACTACAAGGGGATGCGTATGATTGGTGGAAGACCATCCTCCACAGCTTGGTAGAACCATCAGTGCTAACCTTGGATGACTTCATCAGAGAGTTCAGACAGAAATACATCCCAGACGCATATGTTGATCAGAAATTGCAAGAATTTTTGAGTTTGAAATAAGGAAATCGATCAGTGGCAGAGTATGAGAGGGAGTTCTCCCGCCTGAGTCACTATGCGGAGAGTCTCTTTACTACCAGCAAGGCAAGATGCAAGAGATTTGAGACGGGTTTGAAGCCCAGTATAAGGATGCAAGTTGTGGGATTCCGACACAGCAACTTCTCAGAACTTATGTCTCAAGCACTTGAATTGGAGAGGATTGAATCAGAAGCAACCCCAAGGAAAGAAAAATCAGAAAAAGCTGAGAAATCAGAAAAAGACAAGGGGGAAAAATCAGTTGAACAAAGTTCTGGTGCTACCTCTGGAAAGAGAAAGAAGTTTAGTGGAACCAGCAGGGGTCGAGGTGGAAGATTTGGTAGGGGCCGATTCTCCGGACAGAGACCCCTTCTGCCCGCCCCTGTGAGACTTGTGGCAAGATTCATGGGGGGGAGTGTTACTGGGCCACTGGAGCCTGCTTTAACTGCGGAGGCAAGGGCCATATAGCTAAAGACTGTACTAGTGCTCCGAGATATAGTCCAGCTCCTACTACTGCCGAGGGATCTATTCAGAGTCCTGCTCCCAGAAGTTCACAGTCATTTGGCAGAGGAAGAGGCAGAGGTAAAGGCACTACTTCAGGCAGTCAGGGCACAGTTGGTCAATCAGCATAAGGAAGTGCTTCAACCAGAATCTACGCAATGAAACAGCGAGAAGAAGCTGAGACTTCTGATGTGGTAGCTGGTACATTCTCTATCTCTGGTCAAGATGTATTTGTATTGTTTGATCCGGGTTCAACCCATTCATATGTTAGTGCTAGCATAGTCAGTTCACTTGCTGTTCCATGTGTGCAAATGGGTTTTGAAGTGCTAGTAACTAGTCCTTTAGGACAAGAGGTCCGGGTCAACAGAATTTATAGAGACTGTCCTTTGGTGATCCAAGGACATGTTTTCCTGTCCGACTTGATTGAAATGCCCTTCAGAGAGTATGATATCATCTTGGGCATGGATTGGTTAGCCAGGCATCACGCCATGATTGACTGTAGACTGAAGACAGTCACTTTTGGTCTCCCTTTATACGGTGATGTGGTAATACACGGGGAGAGGCATTTACTGCCATCAAACATCATTTCGGCTGCACTAGCCAGAAGGATGATCAGAAAGGGGTGTGAAGCATACTTGGCACATGTGATAGACACCCAGGTGGGGAGTCCAGCACTAAGGGACATCCCTACGGTATGTGACTTTCCGGATGTGTTTCCTGATGAATTGCGTGATTACCTCGAAAGAGAGGTGCGATTTGAAATTGATGTTATGCTCGGTGTGGATCCAATCTCCATAACGCCATATAGAATGGCACTGCAGAATTCAAAGAGTTGACCGTGCCATTGCAAGACTGGCTTGACAAGGGCTTCATCCGCCTAGTGTGTCACCTTAGGGAGCGCCCGGTGTTGTTTGTACGTAAGAAAGACGGCACTCTCCGCTTGTGTATTGATTATCGGCGTTGAATAAGGTGACAATAAAGAATAGATATCCATTACCCGCATTGATGACTTGTTTGATCGGTTGAGGTGCGGTATGTTCTCCAAAATTGACTGAGATCGAGTTATTATCAGCTGAAAGTACAAGAGCAGAGTATTCCTAAAACTGCCTTCAGAACCCGCTATGGCCATTATGAATTCCTAGTCATGTCATTCGAGTTAACTAATGCTCCGGCTGCTTTTATGGATCTGATGAACACTATCTTCAGATCATACCTCGACCAGTTTGTTGTGGTATTCATAGATGATATACTGGTCTATTCGAGGAATGCAGAAGAGCATGATAGACATCTGCGGATTATACTGCAGACTTTGAGGGAGAAACAGCTATATGCCAAATTGTCGAAGTGTGAATTTTGGCTGAAGGAAATATCTTTCTTGGGGCATGTAGTATCAGAAGAGGGTATTAAGGTAGATCCAAGTAAGATTGAAGTGTCCCAATTGGAGGCCACCTAAATGTCACGTAAATCGTAGTTTTCTGGGTTTAGCTGGATACTACCGTCGATTTGTGAAGGGATTCTCCATGTTGGCATCTCCATTGACCAAGCTGCTTAGAAAAGATGTAAAATTTCAGTGGACAGACAAATGCCAGCAAAGTTTTGATGAATTGAAGAGATGCTTGACTGAAGCTCCAGTCCTGACTTTACCTACACCGGGTAAAGAATATACAGTTTACAGTGATGCTTCTCACAATGGGTTAGGTTGTGTGTTGATGCAAGATCGAAATGTCATTGCCTATGCATCACGCCAACTGAAACTGCATGAGAGGAACTATCCAACACATGATTTGGAGCTTGCAGCTATAGTGTTTGCTCTTAAGATCTAGAGACATTATTTGTATGGGGAGAAATGTTATATCTACACAGATCATAAGAGTTTGAAGTATTTGGGCACCCAGAAAGAGCTGAATTTGAGACAGAGGAGATGGTTAGAGTTAATAAAAGACTATGATTGTCTGATAGACTATCAGCCAGGGAAAGCTAATGTTGTGGCTGACGCCTTAAGTCGCAAGACTATGGCAAGTCTACGAGTTACTCCTTTGTCTTTGGTACATGAGTTAAGATCATTACATGCCAGTTTAGAGATTAATGATGAGGGGCAGACAGCAGTTGCATGGCATGTACAGCCAGTGTTAATTGATCAGATCAGAATGGCTGCTCAAAATGATGAAAGGTATCAGAAGCTGTTAGAAGAAGTCCGGCAGGGCAAGAAACCAGAATTCTCAATCAGAGATGATGGTCTACTGCTACACCAAGGTAGAATATGTGTTCCTAATGATGTGGATTTGAGGCAAATCATTTTGAAGGAAGCACATGAGTCTCCTTTTGCCATGCACCCTGGTGGCATAAAAATGTAAAGGGGGCTAAAGGAGCATTATTGGTGGATGGGTATGAAAAGAGATGTGGCAGAGTTTGTATCCAAATGCCTAACTTGTCAACAAGTAAAGGTAGAGCATCAAGTACCAACTGGGTTGTTACATCCACTACCAGTACCAGAATGGAATGGGAATGAATAACAATGAAATTTGTGATGGGACTTCTGAGGACACAGAAGAGTCATGATGCAGTATGGGTTATTATTGACAGATTGACTAAGTCTGCTCATTTTCTGCCAGTCCGGATGGACTCTAAATAGCTGTGGGTGCTGTCTCCTCATGTCCTCCTCATGCTCCCATGTAGCCTCTTGGCCTGAATGATGGTTCCACAGCACTTTGACTAGAGGTATCAGTTTGTTCCTTAGCTGTTTTACCTTATATGCCAAGATCTTTATGGGCTCTTCATCATATGTCAGGTCTGGATTCACTTCAATCTCCTCTACTGGCAAAATGTGAGAGGGGTCTGATCTGTACCTCCTCAACATGGAGACATGGAAGACATTATGAATCTTTTCCAACTCTGGAGGCAATGCAAGTCTATATGCCAATGGACCCACTCATTCTAAAACCTCATGCGGCCCAATGAAGCGAGGACTTAATCTCCCCTTTCTACCAAACCTCATGATCCTCTTCCATGGGGAAACTTTCAGGAACACCTTGTCACCCACACTATACCGAATATCTCTTCTCTTTAGGTTAATGTAGGACTTCTGTCTATCCGTTGCAACTTTGAGTCTATCTCTAATGAGCTTAACCTTTTCTTCCATATACTGCACTAATTCTGGGCCAATCAACTTCCTCTCGCCCACTTCATCCCAACACAAGGGTGTTCTACAGTTTCTGCCATAAAGTGCTTCATATGGAGGCATTCCGATGCTTGACTGATAACTGTTGTTGTAGGCAAATTCAATTAAAGGAAAGTGTGTGTCCCAACTCTCTTCAAACTCAATCACACAGGCCCGAAGCATATCCTCCAAAATTTGAATGATCCTTTCAGATTGGTTGTTTGTCTGTGGATGGAATGCTGTACTGAAGTTTAATCTAGTTCCTAGGGCTTTTTGGAGACTACCTCAGAATCTAGAAGTGAACCTTGGGTCTCTCTCTGACACAATAGACACTGGCACTCCATGTAACCTCACCACATCATCAATGTACATTTTGGCCAATCTTTCTAGGCTGTAAACACTGGCAAAAAGTGTGCAGACTTGGTCAATCTATCAACAATAACCCAAATTGTATCATGATTCTTTTGTGTACGTGGAAGTCCTGTCACGAAATCCATAGTGATTCTTTCCCATTTCCACTCGGGAATTAGCAATGGCTGTAGCAACCCTGCAGGCACTTGGTGTTCTGCCTTTACTTGCTGACAAGTTAGGCATTTGGCAACATATTCTACAATGTCTTTCTTCATTCCTTTCCACCAATAGTGCTCTTTCACACTTCTGTACATTCTGGTTCCTTGCCAGGAATGCACATTCTACCCTTATATAACAACAAGCTTTCATCATTTACTGATAATTCTGGTTTCTTGCCATCCCGAGCCTCTTCCATCAACTTCACATAATTATCATCCTTCTGTGCAACTGCTTTAATTTGTTCTGCCAGCGTTGGCTTCACTTGCCAAGTAGCTACCATCTGACCATCTTCATTAATCTCTAAATTAGCATGCAATTCCCTTAACTCATGCACCATGGATAATGGAGAAACCCTCAAACAAGCCATAGTCTTGCGACTTAAAGCATCAGCTACAACATTAGCTTTTCCAAGCTGATATTCTATCAAACAATCATAATCTTTTATCAGCTCTAACCATCTCCTCTGCTTCAAATTTAACTCCTTCTTTGTGCCCAAGTATTTTAAACTTTTATGATCTGTGTATATATAACATCTCTCTCCATACAAGTAATGTCTCCAGATCTTCAAGGCAAAGACAATGGCTGCTAGCTCCAAGTCATATGTAGGATAATTCCTCTCATGTGGTTTAAGCTGGCGTGAAGCATAGGCAATGACGTTTCTATCTTGCATCAACACACAACCTAATCTATTATGAGAAGCATCACTGTATATGGTATACTCCTTACCTAAAGTGGGCAAGGTTAAGACTGGAGCTTCAGTTAAATGCCTCTTTAACACATCAAAACTTTCCTGGCATCGATCAGTCCACTGAAATTTTACATCATTCCTAAGTAGCTTGGTTAGTGGAGATGCTAGCATGGAGAATCCCTTCACAAACCTTCGGTAATACCTGGCTAAACCAAGGAAACTTCGAACTTCCATGACATTTCTAGGTGGCTTCTAATTAAGAATGGCTTCTACTTTGCTAGGATCTACCTGGATACCTTCTACAGATACAATATGCCCCAAAAATGAAATCTCCTTTAGCCAAAACTCACATTTCGACAGTTTGGCATACAACTGCTTCTCCCTCAAAGTCTGCAATACTATGCTCAAGTGCTTGTCATGTTCCTCTGCATTTTTTGAGTACACCAAAATATCATCAATGAACACCACAACAACCTGGTCCAAATATGGCCTGAAGATAGTGTTCATCAGGCCTATAAAAGCAGCTGGAGCATTAGTCAACCCGAATGGCATTACCAAGAACTCATAGTGGCCATACTGAGTCCTAAAGGCATTTTTAGGAATACTTTGCTCCTACACCCTCAACTGGTAGTAGCCCAATCTCAAGTCAATTTTGGAGAATACAGTCGCATCCTTCAACTGATCAAACAAATCATCAATTCGTGGCAGAGGATATCTATTCTTTATGGTCACTTTATTCAATTGTCTGTAGTCTATGCATAAGCAGAGAGTACCATCCTTTTTCTTTACAAATAATACTGGTACTCCCCAAGGTGATACGCTAGGGCGGATGAAACGCTTATCTAATAATTCCTGCAACTGCACCTTCAACTCTTTCAACTCAACAGGTGCCATCCTATAAGGAGTGATGGAGATTGGCTCCACACCAGGCATAGTGTCAATTTCAAACTGTACCTCTCTTTCCGGAGGTAATCTCGGCAATTCTTCCAGAAAGACATCCGAAAAATCCCATACCGTAGGAATATCTTTAAGATCTGGAGTCCCCACTTGGGTGTCTATCACATGAGCTAGATAAGCTTCACATCCCTTTCTAATCATCTTTCTAGCAAGTGCAACTGAAATGATGTTGGATGGCAATAACTGCCTCTCCCCGTGTATCACTATGTCTGCATACTCGGGAAGACCAAAAATGACTGTCTTCAGTCTACAGTCAATCATAGCGTGATGCCTGGCTAACCAATCCATGCCCAAGATGATATCATAATCTCGGAAGGGCATGTCAATTAAGTCTGACAGGAATGCATGTCATTGGATCACCAAAGGACAATCCTTATACAATTTGTTCACCCTAACCTCTTGTCCTAGAGGACTAGTCACTAGCACATCATAATCCAATTTCACACAAGGAATAGCAATAGAGCATGCAATACTGGCACTAGCATAAGAATGTGTAGAACCAAAGGTCAAAAAGCACATATACATCTCTATCAAAATGGAGAAAGTACCAGCCACAACATCTGATGTCTCAGCTTCATCCCTCTAGCGCATGGTGTACACCCTGACTATTGCACCACTCTGCTCTGGTTAGCTCACTGTGCCCTGGCTGCTAGAAGTGTTACCTCTACCCTTGCCTCTGCCTCTACTAGTTGTCTGTTGTCCTCTGGAAGCAGAACCTTGAACAGATCCCTCAATGGTTATAGGCGGCCCAGATCTGCGGGCACTAGTGCAATCTCTAGCAAAATGCCCACTTCGACTACAGTTGTAACAGGCTCCTATGGCCTTATAACATACTCCTCCATGAGTCCTGCCACAAGTCTCACAAGCACGGGTAGGAAAGGAACCCCTAGATGTCTGCTATCTGGATCTAGGTGGCCTCTGCCTTGAGAATCTTCCCCTACTAGATCCTCTATTACTTAGTCCCCCAAAGCTCTTCCTCTTACTTGAATTGTTACTTGGACTCTGACCTGTAGGCTTACTGCTCTTCTCTTTTTCAATGGTTACCTTCTAAGATGCCCCTTCCAGTTCTATCCTTTCCAATTCAAGGGCCTGTGATATCAACCCGGAGAAGTTGTCATGTCGAAACCCAACCACTTGCAATCTCAAACTAGGCCTCAAACCGGCCTTAAACCGTTTGCATCTATCTCTACTGGTAGTGAGTAGGCTTCCAGTATAGTGGCTGAGGCGAGAAAAGTCTCTCTCATACTTAGCTACAGTCTTGCTCCCTTACTTCAAACTGAGAAACTCCTGTAGCTTCATATCCACATAGGTATCAGGAACACATTTCTGTCTAAACTCCCTTAGAAAGTCATCCCATGTCAGCACTGGCGGCTCAGCCAAACTGTGGGGAATGGTCTTCCACCGCTCATATGCATCTCCATGCAGCAGGGAAATTGAATATTCAAACTTTAACACATCTGTGTAGTGCAATTTCTTGAAGACCCTCTCCATCCGTTCTAACCATTGCTTAGCTTCCAATGGGTCCACTGTACCCTTGAACTCTGTTGCCCCATACTTCATTAACTTGTCATATTGTCTGGCTAGGGATGGTGGTTATACTGGAGGTGCTTGCATAGGAGCTTGGACTGGTATATTGCCAACCATTTGCTAAAATAATGCAGCCATCTGCTGAGCAAACTGAGCAAGAAAATGCACGGGTGGGATGGGTGTAGCTGACCCATTGGCATTCTGAGGAGCTGGGGCCTCCCCCTGTATCTCAGCTGCTACTGATTACTCTACTATGTGATCCCCCTCTTCCATACTGAATCACAAAGAATTTTACTCCCTGGACAACCAACACAAGGAGATTTCCCTCCATTAGTCCATATTTATTATATAATGCACTATATGTATCAATAATGACAGTTGAGCAGTTGTACTTATCAAAAATTTTCAAATATACAATTTCAAAACTTGTATAAAAACCAAAGCTCTGATACCACTTAACATGTCACACCCTATCCCTTGTAAGACACGACATGTTCCCATAGCATACCTAATGAATTACCGAACTCCACCTATAGATAACCCATTAGTTATGCTACAAAGGATTTTAAAACAAACTATAACTTTTTATCTTATCAATTCTTTTGCGGAAAACTACATGAGAATAGTTAAAATTCTATGTAAACATTCATTGGAAATAATGATAGACTAAATATTGTAAAAGTTACATTTTCATAAGTCTCAAAGTAAAATACAAAATAGTTACAAACTCAAAATGTGATAGCAATACAATGCTTTTAAATACAAATTGCTCAATGTCTGTACATCCATACATATAGGTGCAAAATACATCAAAAGGAAATTACAGGGGTATACCTACAATATATACCCACAAACAATACCAAAATGCTGCTTCCAAGTCTCTCACTCGGTAGCCTTCTCCTTTCCCTTACCTACGACAGCATAAAGAAGCTATCGCTGAGTATATCACACAGTGGTGCACAACTAATAACTTTAAAACTTAAAGTAAAATAAAACTTGTTAAGGCATAATAAATCACATTTTTCTTAAGCATGAAAACTTCACAATAGTTCTAAGTCCATAAGAGCCATTTATTGGAATAACATTTCAAATGAGAAATCACACTTCATAAATCACAATTCACAAAGCATTAATGTTGCCAACATCAACACACAGTTTAGGCTATGACACAAAATTTCACGATCAGTGCCGTGTTGTACACCACGATAAAGCAATCTCAACCTCACTAACCGTTATTAGTGAGGGAAGGGCTAGCTAGCTAATGAGTACTCATGTAGTGTTACCCCACTAATCGTTATTAATAGGAGACATAATCAATATCAATTATCAACCCCAAGTAGCCATTACTACTAGAGAGTTTCGAAAGGGACTGTCATGCTAACTGTGGTTTCAAAATAGTTTCCAAAAATTTCTCACTCAATAATCACATTTATAAACCAATAAACACATTTAAATTCATCATAATATCCATATAAAGTTGGCAACACCCAAATTTCTTAAATGTAAGAGAAAAACCATATTTCAATCAAAGTAAACTTGTTCAAAGCAAATTCATTCAATTTAACACATTCCAAGCAATTTACAAGTTTAAAAACGAAGAAAAGGTTAGTTGTGCACAAAACTTCAATGCTCTCCTTTCTCTTTACTCACTATTCCTTGTCCGTCCCAACATCTTTCTCTACTAAAAATACACAATAGAATGTCTCAATAAGCATCTCAATTGCTGCCAAGAACTCATTACATGAATGTCTAATGCATCCCAAATTAGCTTTGCAAATTTTAGAAAATTTTGGTTTTGGACAACTTGGTGACCCAATCTTTGAACCCAATTTTTACCTAGTTTCGATCATAATTTGGTGAGGTGTTCTTCATGAAAATTGTTTATCTAGGTCTTCACTTTATTTCCTTTTTGAATCGCCTAATCTGGAGCTGTGTAGCTAATGTTATGCCTAAAACATGAGTACTGTTTACGTTACTATTCATGCTACAAATTTGGTTCTGGCAGATTTATCGATCCAATTTCATTCAGCAATTTGGTCAAGTTAAGTCCATAATTTGGTCTAATGTTCTTCACATGAAATGTTCTACTATTTCTTAGGTTTCCATCGGTTCAAGAATCTCCTAAATCGGAGTTTTTTAGAGAGAGTTATGGTATGCATAATTTACTGCTCATATGGTAAATCTGCAATTCTGCAGATTCAGTGATTCAACTTTGCTTAGCAATTTGATTGGGTTAAGTCCATAATTTGGCCTCAAGTTCTTCATAAGAAATGTTCTACTATGTCTTAGGTTTCCATTGGTTCAAGAATTGTCTAAATCAGAGTTTTCTAAAGAGAGTTATGGCCATGCAAAGTTTACTGTTCATATGGTCAAATTCTGCAGGTTCCAGATTTCTGTCTCCAAGTTCAAGGCTCATTTCAGATAGCTTAAGTTCATTTTTGAGGCAGGATATCTTCACGAAAATTCTAGCCCTATGTCTTAAGTTTCGTTTCCAATTGGTTTCACACCAATTGGAGTTGTGTAGCTCAATTTATGGGCTGTCAAACACACTAAACTTAGTGTGCAAATTCTGCCCTGGGTTTAAAATTTTCATTTCTTCAATTATTCCCTCTAACCAACCTCAATTCACATTTAATTCACCCAAAATGACTATAATTTAGCATTGACACATCAGTGGCACTTCCTAACACAAACTCCATAATTTTCAAACACCAAAGTTTGCAATTTTCTCTAATCTTACCATTTCATTAGTTCCATTCATCAACCCAATGTCAATTCAAACTAAATAAACCTCAAATGATCATAATTTAACACTACACACACTAATTTCACTCTCTAGCACCAAAACCAAATTTTCTCATGAACCCTAATCTTCCATAATTTAATTTATGCAATCCCATGAAATCTTACTACTCCCAATCATGCATACTACCTCAATTTAACTTAGATTTATCATCAATTTAACTAAAATACATCAAAACCCTAATTTTTCTCCAATTTGGCCAAAGCCCTAGTTTAGATTCCATACATGTTTTCTTTCATTTTCTTATGAAATTTCACCATAATCTAACTTAATTTAAGGTTTGTATAACAAAATGAGCATTAAAGAACTTACCTCTTGATGACTTCCTTCCAACTCCCCAAATCTTCAATTTTCTTCTAATCTCTTGTTTCCCCTTGCTTTTAATCTTTAAATCAAATATTAATTTGATGCTCTCTACCAATTAGATGCAAAACCCATAGAGGAAAAGCAAGGAATTGAGTTTTAAGAATGGGTGTCAATGGAGAAAGAAGGAAGAAGAAGAAAGAAAGAAAGAGAGAAGGAAAGAGAGTGGGTGGTAACTAAATGGGAAAGAAAGGGAGGGTTTTGTTTTCTTTTATACTTATTTATTCCTTTTTAATTCATTTAATGAGTTGTCCAAAGCCCATTGGTCCCTTAAATTTTAATTAGGTCAAAAAATGGAGTTTAAATTCTAGATTTTTGCCTCTTTTATTTTCTTTTCACTTTTACTATAATTTTTCCCTCAATATTTCTTCATAATTCAATATTGTATTTTTATTTAATTTAATTTATATTTTGGTCAAAAGTCCACTCTTAAAGTGAATTGACCAAAATGCCCCTTATCGGGTCATAATCCTTCTTTTTTTTTGTTCTTTTTTTTTATACCTGTTAAATCCTTAGGTATTTGGTTCACTTGAATCTTTATTGTGTCTATCTCAATTAATTTTCTATTTATTTTTGATCCTCAAGGTGTCTTTGAATAGCACTAGTCACAGACCAAAAATGGTACTATTCATAACTCGAAGGTTCAGGGTGTTACATTGCTGAAGAGGTGACAACCTTGTACCCTTCTGACACTTTTGCAGATCTGGACTCTAAAAATCTCAGTCAAAGTAACTGCATGAGGAAACAAATCCATCACGCTAAGCATTGCTGCTTAGTGGTGCAATAATACAACCAAGAAATAATATAGACAAATAAAGGAAGGATATAGCATAATTTTAAATATTCAGGAATCAATTTGAATTGCTATGATGTTTCTAGCATTAACTATCTTATATGCTAATTTGTACCCCTTTGGAAGTGCTGAGTTTATAACTTTACAGTAATAATATTCAATATTTAATTTATTCTAAGAGTATTGTATTTTTGGTTTCTACGATTATGAAAATTGCATTTGTAATATTTAATTCAGTTGAGTTTCTATTACTAATATTTTTCTCATCTCATTCAATACTTTTTAATATTTTAATTGCTAATATTTTTAACTTATTTTAATAAATTACACTGCCCAAGTAATCTATGACAGACTGACTAAACTGGATAAAGGATCACAATGGCTAAAATGCCATCAGAACATCAACGACGCATGCAATCACTATGGCTAAAGCCATGATAATAGATACAATCAATATGGCTAACAAGCCATCAGACAGATAATCAGATAATCGGGCATACAAGCCCCATAAATATAGGTATAAAGCCTTACGCATAAAGCGTTATGTAGTGCTGCTCAAACAATACCCTATTGGCATGCTAACCTATTCAATTTGACACACGTGTCTAGGCAATACATGGGTACATAAGTACAATTAAACATGAATAGGTATTACGGTATCATTATTTAATTATAAGTTTCAATTACAGCTTGTCACACTTGATTCTGTTCCTAGTGGAAACATAGATTTCTAAGTCACAATTATTCAGTATATCATCAGACATATCATATTTCACATTAGTTTTTCTAGAGTACCATTGTACTCAAAGTATTTTTCTTGTCTCTGATAATGAGGACTAATGTCCTATTCACAAATTCATATATTTCATTAAGTCATTATGTTTACTCTTCACATCACTAGTCAATATAAATGTTAACTTTTCCACACTTGATAGATATATTAATTCTAGTTGCACTATGATTCCTCATTTTGAGTTTAACTCTTATTGGCATCGATTGCCAATCTTAATTTAAGGCTCATTATATGTGATTTCAAATTTTCAGAATTGGTATGCTGGCTTGACCTAATTAATTAACCTAGTTTCCTTGATTTCTGGGTTTTGGTCCAATTACCAATTTTGTAGGTCTATGTCTTATTGAAATTTTGGCACTAATTTCATGTCATTTGGAGTTCTATGGACCAAGTTATGGTCATTTTACTAAAGCTGGACAGATTGCACTTGTTTAGCAAATTATGGTCAATTTTGATTCTGGACAATTTTTGTAACCCAAATTGGGCAAGTATTTCGACTTGGTTAATAACATTTTTGGGCATTGGTGTCTTTATCAAGGTTGTAGCCCTATGTCTAAGCTTTCCAATGGTATAAATTTCAAGTCATTTGGACCTGTCTACAGTGAGTTATGGCCAATTATGTAAATACTGTTCATATGGTCAAATTCTGGATTTGCACATTACCAATTCCGGGTTAGGTCAAATTTAAGGTCATTTTCCGGATAGAATTTTGGCAAGGTTTCTACATGAAAGTTGGCATTTACCTCCAATATGCTTCATACCAATTGGGGTCATACAATTAGGGTTATAACTCCAAAAACATACTGTCCTCATTCAATTCCTCAAACATATAAATAACACACATTCAAATTCAATTTCCCTAACTCCCAAACTAACATTCTGGATTTATAGCACTCTAAAAACATTCATCAAATTTATCAAAGAACTAAGGCTGCCAACTTGACAATTATACAAATCTTTAATACTTCTTTAAAAAACCTCATTCAAATTTCCAAATCTCAACTTATACATAAAATCAATTTGCTAAAATATCTAATTACCTCAATCAATACCAATACCCATCTATTACATATCAAAATAAATTAAAGTCCCTTAATTCCCATGGCTGCCGATTTTATGGCTCCCCAATACTCAACCATTTCCTCAATTTTTCTTAGCAAATCAACTCATCTCAACCTTAATTCAATGTTTAATTAAGTGAGGTAAGGAAAACTAGCACTAACCTTTTTTTTGGAGCTTGCTAAACCTTGAAATTTTCTCTTCTTTTTGCTGCCTATGTGTTGCCCATGGTGTGTAGACTAAGTTTAATGAAGACACTTGAAAAATTTATGGCTTGATCATGGAGGACTTGAGCTCATGCATGAAACGGCCATGGAGTTTTATGGGAGAGTGATTTCGGCCATGGATGGTTTCTTGAAGAAATGAAATGGGTTTTAGTGGAGAAATCTGTCCCTCAGGTGTATTTATACCCCCACTATCTTAAGATTAATTAGTATAATATATGCTCCACTAACTTTGGTTAATTAGTTTAATAATCCACTTTTAATTATTTCAAATTATACCCCACATTTTTCCTTAATTGTATTTCATAATTAATATCATTTTCTACTCATTTTTTGTCACACCCTACCCCTCTGTAAGGCATGACATGATCCTGTAGTATACCTAATGAATTATCAACTCCGTCTACTGATACTCCATTAAATACACTACAAGGGATTTTATAAACTTTTCTTACTTCTTTCACAGGGGTGAGCACTATTTACAGTTGTTAAAAACTTTTGTGAATTGAAGTGATAGAACTAACACATTTGACTTATTTGGAATTTCTGTAAAAATTTTGGCAGAGTGCCATCTGTATTTTGGATAAAACAGTTCTTCAGAAAACCTGTAAAAAGCACTTCAACATTTTTCCAAATCTCAACTCCACCAAAATTCAACACAATATTTTTCTCAACTCAATCCACAACAATTTTTCAGTATTTTCAAAGGATGAGATAAAAGAAATATAATACAAATTTTACAAGTCAAAATAACTCATAATTCACTTTACAACTTCAATGTACAATTTTAATTTACAACTGCTCAAATAATTTACATACATATTATTACATGCATACATCAGACCTATGTACATGGGTATACCTATAATATACCCGAGCTGATCCAAAGTGTCTTCAAAGAAACTTACTCATCGCTTCTATGCTCTTCTTACTGCGACAAGATACAAAGCTATCACGAGTGGTGAACTCTGGTGCACAACTATAATTTAAAAACATAGTACAATATACATTGACAAAATTTACAAAAATAATTTGGGAATCAATACTCATCAAATTCCAAAACTCAAAATATTCATTGCCAATAATGTAAATCATTTGTATAAATGACTTTGATCACAAAATTCAATTTATCAAATCATGACTAACCATTTAAGTAATTCCAACAAAATCAATTGTACATAAACCATAATTGAAATCACAATTCTTTACCATTCAAAAGCCATTCTGTAACTCAAAAATCATTATGTATCTCAAAAATCAATCTTTATCTCAAAACCATGTTGTATCTCAAAAACCACGTTGTAGCTCAAAAACCATGCTGTATCTCAAAAATAATTCTTTATCTCACTAACTATGCAAGACTAATCCAAAAGGGCCATCTTCGATGTGATTCTAACTCCCTATGGTCGGGGAGGTCGAATCAGATTCTAACTCCCTATGGTCAGGGAGGTCGAATCATCGTGCACAGTACCATCACAATAATAAATCTTTCGCAAGGGCCATAACGATAAAATAAACTTAGATCTAACCTCAAATCAGAGGAAAATCTAAGCCTGTGCACGTACCATGGTAATCAAAACACAACTAACTCCATTGTCTTCTCAACAAATGAGAGAGACGGGTAATAACCTAGTCAAGCATCTATAGTGAGATATAAAACAATATCACAATCCTTTTAGTGAGCATAAATCATAATATAATTCGATTCAAATTCAATTCCAATATCCAATAATTTTTATGCTCATCACAATTTAAATCATAAATTTGCATTTTCCATGAAAATTACCATCACAATTCAAAACATGTTCTATCACAATTTTCCAAAACATAATTTATTCAATCCATAACAATGCTTAATACTTGTGGAAATACCATTTCACAAAGCTAAATTCATACATACTATAACAATTTTCAATAATCATTGAATTAAATCCAATGCTTGTTAAACATAATACATAAGAAAAATATGTCATTTAATCATATGAAATATTCAAAACAAAATCAGTTAAAAACTAATTGTGCACAAACCTCTGATAACTGTCTTCTGGTCTTGACTCAGTGTTTCCTTCCCTTTTTCCTGAGTCTTTGCTAACTGAGAAACACAATTTGAAGTGTTTCAGTACTTAATTAACTGTCTCTATCGATAATGTTTGATAAATAATTCACTGAATGCTATTATTTGCTTAATCAACCTAATATGTCGACCCTCAATGCATTCTAGGTAAATTAGGTTTTAATGTTACTAACATGTCACATTCGATAGTCTTTTAGGGTTGGTATATTTTACCAAGTTCATTTCCGTGTATACTGCATTTTCTTGCAATTTGCTGGATTCCGGGATACTAGTTTGACCTAGCCGGACGACCTAGTTTCCTCGGTTTTCGAGTTTCGGTCAAAACTACAAACTTGTAGATCTATGTCTTACGGAACGCGGGGAAAAATTTTAGGTCAATCTGAGTTATGTAGACCAAGTTATGGTCATTTTACTATTGCTGGTCAAATGGCATCAAATTTGGTCATTTTAGGTCAATTTTGGTCAACTTTGGTTCGGCCAGTTTTTGGACCCGAACTTGTGCAAGCTGTTTGACTTGCTTATGGTCATTTCTGGGCTTTGGTGTCTTCATAAGACTTGTAGGTATGGGTCTTAACTATTCATGGTTAAAATTTCAGGTCAATTGGACCTGTTTTGAGTGAGTTATGGCCTAAAAACTAACTAATGCCCAATTGGTCAATTTTCAGGCCTCAATTGCACCTAATCCGAATTGGTCATTTTTTTTATGTCACCTTGCAAGCAGAATTTTGGTATGCTTTCTTAATGAAAGTTGGCACATTTTGTGCCTAGTTTCACCTCCAATTGGTCTCATACCAATTGGAGTTACACATTTAGAGTTATAGGCTAAAATGCACACTGCCCTTAATTACATTGCTTAAACATCATTTCATTACACATTTACCTTGCTACAAATTCACCTCTCAACCCCATTCTGTTTTGGTACATTACCAAAACCATATACCACTTCATTTTAAAGTCATTTTGGGCAGATTACAAACATCCTCAATACACCAAATAAAACTCTAATTCACAAAGTCCAAATACAATCACATATACACATAAACATTTCTAGTTTTTACATACACTTTACACAACTAATTCATATACATATCCATCAATCCTCAATGTCATAATTCTACCAATATCTTCATGAACTCATACATTTATCAAAGAGTCCCAAGGCTGCCGAATTGTTCCACAATGCCAAAGTGTCCTACAATTCATCAATTTCCATTCCAAGTGCACAATCACCATATACATGTGGAATAATTTACTAGGACATTAAATCACCCTAATCAAATAATTTCTCATCAATTATATATACAATTCCATGGCTGTCCAAAATTGATATATCAAGAACTCCTCAAACTTGAAAATTTTCTTCACAATTCAAACACCCATAACAAGTATACAAAGTTTAACAAAGCAATGTTCAAAAATACAAACTTACCTTTGGTTGGGACTTGTTAAACCTTCACTAAACTTCTTGATTTTGGTATCAAGCTCTTCCTTGTGATGTGAGGACAATTTTTAGTGAAGCTACCTAGGTGATTGGAGGTAAATTGAAGGAGTGCATGAAGCTTAAAGAAAAATGGCCATGGAGGTTTTGGGAGCTTTTCATTTACGGCATGGATGATTCTCAAGCTTGAAGATGAAGTGTTTAGTGGAGAAATCTGCCCACTAACACATTTTATAATCCTTAGTTTATTCCTTAGTGGTCCACTCACTTTAGTTTAATCATTTTATATGTTAAATGTGTTATTTACACAATTTTCACTCCACTTTTGGCTATTTACATTAGGTACCACCAAATTAATTCTTCATTTTATTTTATAAGTGTAATATTATTTATTTTTAATGGACATTTAGGTCAAAAGACAATTCGGGATGTCAAATGACCATAATGCCCCTGTTCGGGTTGCATTCCCAATTTTTCGGTAACATCGGGTTTTGTCCGTTTTTCGATTTCTCACTTTTCTTTGTACTAATTATTTAATTTTTCTTTGATATTTCTAATGATATTTATACTTCAATTGATGTCTCTTTAAGTCCTAAAAATATTTTCCGTGGTTCCTCGCAAATCCAGGCTAGTCAACGGTCCACGCCGTGACTTCCTGATTACCCATCGCTAGGGTTTTCGCCGCTTAACTTGGTTACATTTCTTTGCTATTATTTTTCCTTTGTTTTTCTTATATTTTCTTTTCTTGTATTTCATTATTTTATGTCTCCTCCTCATATCAAAGTGTGGTTCTAGGCATCCTAGTTGTCCGACAAAGACCGGTCACCGAACAGTAGAACGCACTATCGAACATAGGGGTGTTATAATTCTCCCCCCCTTAAATAAATTTCATCTCAAAATTTTACCTGGCATTAGTCTCTGAATAGATGTGGGTGCTGTCTCCTCATATCCTCTTCACGTTCCCAAGTAGCTTCCTGGCCTGAATGATGGTTCCACAGCACTTTAACCAGGTGTATCTGTTTATTCCTCAGCTGCTTTACCTCATAAGCCAGAATTTTTATGGGTTCTTCCTCATATGAGAGGTCTGGATTTACTTCAATCTCTTCAACTGATAGTACATGAGATGGGTCAGATCTGTACCTCCTTAACATGGACACATGGAAGACGCTGTGTATCCTTGCTAGCTCTAGAGGTAATGCTAACCGATATGCCAAAGGACCCACTCTTTCCAGAACCTCATAAGACCCACTCTTTCCAGAACCTCATATGGTCCGATGAAACGAGGACTCAGTTTCCCCTTTCTGCCAAATCTCATAATCCTCTTCGAAGGAGAAACTTTGAGGAATACCTTATCACCCACTGCATACTCAATATTTCTTCTTTTCAGATCAACATAGGACTTCTGACGATCTGATGCAGCCTTGAGTCTATCTCTGATCAATCTAATCTTTTCCTCTGTCTGCTGAACAATTTTTGGCCCAATCATCTTCCTTTCACCTACTTCATACCAACATAAGGGAGTTCTGCACTTTCTGCCATACAAAGCTTCATATGGAGGCATCCCAATGCTTGATTGGTAGCTGTTGTTATAAGCAAACTCAATCAAAGGCAAGTGTGTATCCCAACTACCTTCAAATTCAATCACACAAGCCCGTAGCATATCCTCCAATATCTGAATAACCCTTTCAGACTAGCCATCTATCTGTGGGTGGAATGCTGTGCTGAAGTTCAATCTAGTTCCTAGGGCTCTCTGAAGACTACCCTAGAATCTAGAAGTGAACCTAGGATCTCTGTTAGATACAATCGATACTGGCACTCCATGCAATTTTATAATTTCATATATGTATAATCTAGCCAATCTTTCCAAGCTATAGTCCATCCGAACTGGTAAAAAGTGAGCAGACCTGGTTAGTCTGTCAATTATGACCTATACTGCATCTTGACTATTCTGTGTCCTCGGAAATCTCATCACAAAATCCATAGTTATCCGTTCTCTTACTATGTTTCATAGGGTGCTATTTGTATGCTAGCTCGACACTTATTATTATATACAAATTCTGTTAGTGGGATGTATCTATCCCATCTCCCCTCGGATTCAAGGACAGAAGTTCTCAGTATATTCTCGAGGGTTTATTACATTTTACAGGTTATTATTATCATTTCATTTCATTATTTATAGAAACTCAACGAGTTTTAAAATTTACCTGAATCACTTGTTTCGACTGTCCATCCGTCTGAGGATGATAATTCATACTGATATCTCTAAGCTTATAGCAATTACTGTGGTACAGGTAATTCACATTAATATAACTGAGTCACTAACTCTAGCTATCTTACAAGTGTAATCATTTGATAGGCTAGTTCTGAAGTTTTAAATTTCTAACTAAAATTTTCACATTTATTTCCAGTACTAATACTATATTCGGGTGCAACTGTATAAATTTATAGATTACTTACAAATATTCTTAATTTATTGTACCACGAGGAAGCACGTAGCTCTACACAATAATCCCGTGTCGGTACTGTAATCTGCAGCTTATAATACAAACATCGAGAATATTATATAGTCACTACGTTATAACCTCATGGGCTAGGTTTTCTAACATCTTATCCTTCTCGAATCCACTAATATCCTAAACCGATTCTGATTACAATTTCCTTTGACAGTTACTAACAGTAACATCTTTGCCCCATCTAGAGCAATTCTATTACTGTAACTTACTTTTAGGTCTTCTTGCCTTACATTAAGTAGGCTCATTAATTAGCTTTATAATTTATGGTATGTTAGAAAATACTTTTAGCTAACAATTCTTCCAAAATTAATGTCAATCATACTTGTTATTGTAGTTTTGATCCTAAAAGACTAGTCACTAATACATCAAAATTCATTTCCATGTAAAGGAATAACAACAGAACATATAGTTCTGACACTAACACACAACTAAGTAGTGCTGGGATCAAATAATAACTAATTGTTTCTTTCAAAAATTAAGAACTTACCAAAGCTACATCCAAGTTTCTGCTCCTTTTACTTGGCGCATAGTGGACACTCCGACTGGTGCGCTACTATATTCGGGTTGATTCACTGTGTTATAGTGGTGAGGAGTACCAACTCTATTTCTATCTTGACTCTGACTGACGGTCTGTGAACTCCGGAGAGCAGATCGAGGTGGTTTAGCACAATCTTTAGCAAAGTGTCCAAGTTTTCCACAATTGTAACAGGCTCCAGAGGCCTTACGACAAATACCTCCATGTAGCTTACCACAAACATGGCAAAAATGGGCAGAATAGGAACTTCTGGTTGTTCGATGACTAGATCTTAGTGGTCTCTGCCCTGATGATCTGCCTCTATCATATTTCTGAGCTCGGGGTTCCTCAAATTCTTTTCTCTTTCCCAAATTACTGTTCGAACTTTGACCCATAGGTTTCTCCCTCTTTTCCATTTCACACTGCCCTTGTGGGGGTTGGGTCTGTACTTGGGCTTGGGCTGACAAATTATCAGCCATTTGTTGAAAGAAAGTGGCCATTTGCTGGGCCATTTGTGTAGTAATTTGTACTGGTAAAATTGGAACAGTTGGGCCTTCGACATTTTGTGGAGCTGGGGCCTCAACTTGTTCTTCTGCCATCACAGACTGTTCTATTGTCTCATTCTTCTCTTCCATTTTTTTCACAGAATTTTCTATTCCTGTATAACCAACACAAGGAGATTCCTTTCCATTAGTTCACATTTATGATGTAAATGTACTATAAGTATCAAATATTTGAGCAGTTGTAGTTCTGACAAAAAGATTTCAAATTCACAGTTCGAAATTTACTTTAAAACCATTGCTCTGATACCACTTAAACATGTCACACCCTACCCCTCTGTAAGGCATGACATGATCCCATAGTATACCTAATGAATTATCAACTCCGTCTACTGATAATCCATTAAATACACTACAAGGGATTTTAAAAACTTTTCTTACTTCTTTCACAGGGGTGAGCACTATTTACAGGTGTTAAAAACTTTTGTGAACTGAAGTGATAGAACTAACACATTTGACTTATTTGGAATTTCTATAAAAATTTTGGCAGAGTGCCATCTGTATTTTGGATAAAACAGTTCTTCAGAAAACCTGTAAAAAGCACTTCAATATTTTTCCAAATCTCAACTCCAACAAAATTCAACACAATATTTTTATCAACTCAATCCACAAAAATTTTTCAGTATTTTCAAAGGATGAGATAAAAGAAATATAATACAAATTTTACAAGTCAAAATAACTCATAATTCACTTTACAACTTCAATGTACAATTTTAATTTACAACTGCTCAAATAATTTACATACATATTATTACATGCATACATCAGACCTATGTACATGGGTATACCTATAATATACCAGGAGCTGATCTGAAAGTGTCTTCAAAGAAACTTACTCGCTGCTCTATGCTCTTCTTACCTGCGACAGCATACAAAGCTATCGCTGAGTGGTGAACTCAGTGGTGCACAACTATAATTTAAAAACATAGTACAATATACATTGACAAAATTTACAGTAAATAATTTGGGAATCTGAATACTCATCAAATTCCAAAACTCAAAATATTCATTGCCAATAATGTAAATCATTTGTATAAATGACTTTGAACACAAAATTCAATTTATCAAATCATGACTAACCATTTAAGTAATTCCAACAAAATCAATTGTACATAAACCATAATTGAAATCACAATTCTTTACCATTCAAAAGCCATTATGTATCTCAAAAATCATTATGTATCTCAAAAATCAATCTTTATCTCAAAACCATGTTGTATCTCAAAAACCACGCTGTAGCTCAAAAACCATGCTGTATCTCAAAAATCATTCTTTATTTCACTAACTATGCAAGACTAATTCGAAAGGGCCATCTTCGATGTGATTCTAACTCCCTATGGTTGGGGAGGTCGAATCAGATTCTAACTCCCTATGGTCGGGGAGGTCGAATCATCGTGCACAGTACCATCACAGTAATGAATCTTCCGCAAGGGCCATAACGATAAAATAAACTTAGATCTAACCTCAAATAAGAGGAAAATCTAAGCCTGTGCACATACCATGGTAATCAAAATACAACTAACTCCATTGTCTTCTCAACAAATGAGAGAGACGGGTAATAACCTAGTCAAGCATCTATAGTGAGATATAAAACAATATCACAATCCTTTTAGTGAGCATAAATCATAATATAATTCGATTCAAATTCAATTCCAATATCCAATAATTTTTATGCTCATCACAATTTAAATCATAAATTTGCATTTTCCATGAAAATTACCATCACAATTCAAAACATGTTCTACCACAATTTTCCAAAACATAATTTGTTCAATCCATAACAATGCTTAATACTTGTGGAAATACCATTTCACAAAGCTAAATTCATACATACTATAACAATTTTCAATAATCATTGAATTAAATCCAATGCTTGTTAAACATAATACATAAGAAAAATATGTCATTTAATCATATGAAATATTCAAAACAAAATCAGTTAAAAAGTAATTGTGCACAAACCTCTGATAACTGTCTTTTGGTCTTCACTCAGTGTTTCCTTCCCTTTTTCCTGAGTCTTTGCTAACTGAGAAACACAATTTGAAGTGTTTCAGTACTTAATTAACTGTCTCTATCGATAATGTTTGATAAATAATTCACTGAATGCTATTATTTGCTTAATCAACTTAATATGTCGACCCTCGATGCATTCTAGGTAAATTAGGTTTTAATGTTACTAACATGTCACATTCGATAGTCTTTTAGGGTTGGTATATTTTACCAAGTTCATTTCCGTGTATACTGCATTTTCTTGCAATTTGCTGGATTCCGGGATACTAGTTTGACCTAGCCGGACGACCTAGTTTCCTTGGTTTTCGGGTTTCGGTCAAAACTACAAACTTGTAGATCTATGTCTTACAGAACGCGGGGCAAAATTGTAGGTCAATCCGAGTTATGTAGACCAAGTTATGGTCATTTTACTATGCTGGTCAAATGGCATCAAATTTGGTCATTTTAGGTCAATTTTGGTCAACTTTGGTTCGGCCAGTTTTTGGACCCGAATTTGTGCAAGCTGTTTGACTTGCTTATGGTCATTTCTCGCCTTTGGTGTCTTCATAAGACTTGTAGATATGGGTCTTAACTATTCATGGTTAAAATTTCAGGTCAATTGGACCTGTTTTGAGTGAGTTATGGCCTAAACACTAACTGCTGCCCAATTGGTCAATTTTCAGGCCTCAATTGCACCTAATCCGAATTGGTCATTTTTTTTATGTCACCTTGCAAGCAGAATTTTGGTATGCTTTCTTAATGAAAGTTGGCACATTTTGTGCCTAGTTTCACCTCCAATTGGTCTCATACCAATTGGAGTTACACATTTAGAGTTATAGGCTAAAATGCACACTGCCCTTAATTACATTGCTTAAACATCATTTCATTACACATTTACCTTGCTACAAATTCACCTCTCAATCCCATTCTGTTTTGGTACATTACCAAAACCATATACCACTTCATTTTAAAGTCATTTTGAGCAGATTACAAACATCCTCAATACACCAAACAAAACTCTAATTCACAAAGTCCAAATACAATCACATATACACATAAACATTTCTAGTATTTACATACACTTTACACAACTAATTCATATACATATCCATCAATCCTCAATGTCATAATTCTGCCAATATCTTCATGAACTCATACATTTATCAAAGAGTCCCAAGGCTGCCGAATTGTTCCACAATGCCAAAGTGTCCTACAATTCATCAATTTCCATTCCAAGTGCACAATCACCATATACATGTGGAATAATTTACTAGGACATTAAATCACCCTAATCAAATAATTTCTCATCAAATATATATACAATTCCATGGCTGTCCAAAATTGATATATCAAGAACTCCTCAAACTTGAAAATTTTCTTCACAATTCAAACACCCATAACAAGTATACAAAGTTTAACAAAGCAATGTTCAAAAATACAAACTTACCTTTGGTTGGGACTTGTTAAACCTTCACTAAACTTCTTGATTTTGGTATCAAGCTCTTCCTTGTGATGTGAGGACAATTTTTAGTGAAGCTACCTAGGTGATTGGAGGTAAATTGAAGGAGTGCATGAAGCTTAAAGAAAAATGGCCATGGAGGTTTTGGGAGCTTTTCATTTACGGCATGGATGATTCTCAAGCTTGAAGATGAAGTGTTTAGTGGAGAAATCTGCCCACTAACACATTTTATAATCCTTAATTTATTCCTTAGTGGTCCACTCACTTTAGTTTAATAATTTTATATGTTAAATGTGTTATTTACACAATTTTCACTCCACTTTTGGCTATTTACATTAGGTACCACCAAATTAATTCTTCATTTTATTTTCTAAGTGTAATATTATTTATTTTTAATGGACATTTAGGTCAAAAGACTATTCGGGATGTCAAATGACCATAATGCCCCTGTTAGGTTGCATTCAGATTTTTAGTAACAGGGTTTTGTCCGTTTTCGATTTATCACTTTTCTTTGTACTAATCAATTAATTTTTCTTTGATATTTCTAATGATATTTATACTTCAATTGATGTCTCTTTAAGTCCTAAAAATATTTTTCAGGGTTCCTCGCAGTCCAGGGCTAGTCAACGGTCCACGCTGTGACTTCCCGGTGCGGTCACCCATCGCTAGGGTTTTCGGCTCGCTTAACTTGGTTACATTTCTTTGCTATTATTTTTCCTTTGTTTTTATTATATTTTCTTTTCTTGTATTTCATTATTTTATGTCTCCTCCCTCATATCAAAGTGTGGTTCTAGGCATCCTAGCTGTCCAGACAGCACTGGTCACTGGAACAGTAGAACGCACTACCGAACATAGGGGTGTTACATTTTTAATGGATATTTAGGTCAAAAGTAAACTCTAGGTGTCAAATGACCAAAATGCCCCTCGTCGAGTCATATTTCAAAATTTTCAATAACACCGATTTAATTCTGAATTTATCGATTTCTTAAATTTTCATTTTTTATTTGTACTGATTAACTAAATTTCCTTTAACATTTTCAATGTCAATTATACCTCAGTAGACCTTTAATTAGGTCTCAAAAATTATTTCTCGGAGTTCCTCGTGGTCCTGGGGTTGGCAATTGCCTTCATTGTAACTCCCCGGTGCGGTCACCCATCACTACGGTTCCGGCTCGTTTAACCTAGTTACATTTCATTTCTTTTATTTTTCCTTAATTTTTCTTGTATTTTCTTATCATTTATTCCATCATTTCATGTCTCCTCACTATCATTTAAGTGTAGTTTTAGACATCTTCACTGTCCTGGCAGGCATCAGCCATCAGAACAGTAGAACGTACGGACTACCGACGGTGAGGGTGTTACAATTTTAGACTAATTTAGATAAAAAGTTAAAAATGTATTAAATTGAACTTTCCCGATAAATAAAAAGGCTAAATTAAATTTTTTTTTTTCAATCAATCAGATTTTTTTAACTTTTATTTTTAGAGAAATGCTAAAAAAAAAAAATTTAACTTTTTAATCTTTTATGATTACACTCTAAATTAAAAATTTTAACAATTACAACTACACTTTATATATTAGAACAATTATCTATACACCATTCCACAAGTACATAAAATTGTCTAATATTAATATATATTCAATTTAGTTTCATCCATCCATCCATCTATCATACGATAAATTCCTAATTGTCAAATTATCTAATTAATTTCAATTAAGCACCAATTTAACTTATAAATATCCTTATAATTTATAATTAATTTTCATGCACTTTTACTACTTGTATGCAAAATTTATTAACTTCAAATTTAATTTAGTTTAGTCATATTATGTCAAATTGTTGATAATAAAGTTTGAGTTTTGAACTTACCAATGTGAATTTCGTCCATGTAAATATTGTCGATATGTCCCAAAAAAATGAGGAGAAACAAATTTTATAATGATTTTTCTAATCTCTAAGAACTATTGTGTCACACCTTACCCCTCTGTAAGGCATAACATGATCTTGTAGAATACCTAATGAACTACCGAACTTCACCTACCGATAACTCATTAAGTACCCTACAAGGAATTTTAAAACAATTTTCTTACTTTTTATAAGTGGTAAGCATTTTCTAATAGGTATCCAAACATTTAATTAGAGTTTGAAAACTAGTTAAGATTTTTGTCCCGTTTTATTTTTCCGCAAATTTTATAAAAATTTAACAGAGTGCCATCTGTATTTTGAGAAAACAGTTCTTCAAAAACCTGTAATAAGCACTTCCAATGACTTATCAACTTCATCAAATCAACATCCTTCTCAACCAATTTCAACATCATTTCTCAATTTCCAAAATTCAACATCATCAAAATACTATAATTCAATTTCATTCAAATTAAAACAAAATACTTCCGTTCATATGTAATTAAAGATAAAGCAATTTATATACATCATTACAAAAATTTACATTAAGAAAAATCCAAACTAAAATTTATTACAAGCTTTATACAACTGCTTACGACCATTTTCTACATTTACATACATTTATATACATCAAAATAATTTTTACAAACAGGGTATAAAATATACCCGAAAAACTTCAGAGTAGGTAGCTCCTTAATCCTCAGCAGCTCACTCTGCTGCTCCTCTAGCCTCTATATCTGCGATAGCAATAACAGCCATTGCTGAGTACTAGGACTTAGTGGTGCACAATATACTAAAATAATTTTTATGCGGAATTTAAATCATATTTATTCAAAAATTAAACTGAACATGAAATATAAATTCAAAACATGATTTATAAGATTTTAATCTAAATAATTTCATTTTAAAAGTCTCAAAACAAATTTTATAAAAACACACACTTATGTCATGCCATTTGAAACAAATATCATCTCAATAGCCAGAGGCTAAGGAGAAGTCACAGCACAAGTCTAGCTAGCTCAAATATATGGGAACCCATTCTTTTTCTTCTTCTACTGGCACACACCTCAACACTTCAGCCAGAGAAGGAATCAAAATTCGAAACCAATTTCCCCCACTAGTCATGCTAGTGAGGTATTCAAATATATGGTTATGACACTGTGGTTTCAAAACTATCTTAACAATTTACTAAACATTTGATTCTATTTCAAATATATACAATTAAACTTTCAACAATTTAAATTAAAAGCATAATAAACATTTCAAGACAATGATATCACAATTCAATATTTCAATTCATTCAAAACGATGTGCAGAAGAAAATTTACAAAAATTCAATGTTGTGCACAAACCTTATACGAGTCGCCTCTTGGCTTTGACTTGATACCTCGGGTTCTTTTCTGGTATTCTTTTCCACTGAAACACACAGTTTCATAGTGTTTTAGTATCATAACTTATCATAAATCAAAAAATAAATTCAAATTTACTTTTACCTAGCTTTAATATGCTAAACTTGGCATTCTTTAAAATTTGTGTTTCGGAGTTACAATTCACTACACTATTCAAGTCAATTTGTTAACTTGCTAAGTCTTAATAGGTATGGAAATTCTAATTTCACTCACATACTACATTTTAGTTACCAAATTTAATGGTTTTGGTTGTTTTCTCAAAACTTAAGTCTTTTAGGCAAAATTTCAAATTTTCAGTTTTGGTGTCTTATGTTGCACTGTTCCATTGGTCATGTTGCTGTTAGAATTTGGCTAAGTTTTCTTCATAGAAATTGTTCCTTATTGTCTTAAATTTATTCTCCTTTTTAAATCACTATAATTGGAGTTTTGTAGCTCAAGTTATAGCCATTTGAATTATGGCTGCCGGATTGGCCTAACCCAGATTTTTTGGGCAAATTCTGGGTTCCGACAGTTTTAGGTCACCAACTTTGGGTGACTAAATGACTTGGTTAAGGGCATAATTTGGGTTTGTGTTCTTCATGAAAGTTTTAGGTCTATAACTCATCTTTCTACTGGTAATTTCAGGTCATTTAGACCTGCCTAGCCCAAGTTATGGCCAAATGAACAAATACTGTTTATTTGGTCATTTTTGTACAGGGCAGAACACTCAATTCTGGATTTGGCCAATTTATTCACTACGCTATGGTCACTTTTTGGGCATGATTCCTGAATGAAAAATGTGCCATTTTGTGTCTAGTTTCATTCCCAATTGGCCTCACACCAATTGGGTTTGTAAATTTTTAGTTTTGGTCTCTGAAATGGACCTTGGTCCTGCTGCTTGCAGCATGTCCCTAAGCAATTCAAATTCAAACCTAATTCTAACACTTCCAATATTTCCCAATTGGTCACAAATGACCATTTTTCAGCTCAAACTAGGTCAAACACCCCATTTGACCAATTCTCAAAGTTTTGTCTTCCAAGACCCTAGGTCCAAACCCTAATTACACAATTGTTTCAATTCATGCAATTTCAATACTTTAAACATACATATAACTTCACTAACCTTAGAATTCATACTCAATTAGGTTAAAGTGTTAGTAGTATGCCCTAGAGTATATCATTTAGTATGTATCTTATACATATTTTTATTAATAAAAGGCATTTTCACTTTTCTGTTTACATAATATATTTATGTGTAATAGAAAAGGTCCATTGATATTTTGTTAGAAATTCTATTCTTAAGTTGTTAAGAATATAAGTGACAGTATTTCTAGTACAAAGTATCATAAATAGGTTCACAATCGAGGATATTTCATAATAAAGACATGACATATTCAGAAAGATTGTATTCATGTTTGTTACCAAGTTATTTATATGAGATATAAATAAGATGGAATGGTGAGTTTCATGCCATATAGCAAACATGATAGGCACTTATAAATGATAAGTAGGCTGAACCAGTGACACTTATGATAAGCACATGGAGTTTACTCTTGTCAATGTTTTGTCATAAATCATATCAGAACATATAATCTTTAGACCTGAGATAGCACAGTTATCTTGTATATAGGTAGTTTGAGTTTGATACTGCTTTTATACTTGTACTGTGTATGGGTATATGGGCATGTGTTGGCTCCTACTAGTTATATATGGAGGTAGGTATTGATCAAGATGAAATCTGTTCCTCTAAGTAAATAGAGATAAAATTCTATGTTCATTTAATTGTTCTTGATGCTTCAAGTTCCTAGCCAGGACAGATAGATTTATTCAGAAAAGAGTTTCTGATGAGAAAATCTTTTTAATTAAGAACTGGAATTAAAAGAGAAGATAATATTCATAGCAAATGGAGTTTGACATAAACCATGACTCCAGCTTGAGTTGGGATTTTGTAACAGAGAGATTCCAGTGCATGGTAACATATGATTATAGGTTCATTTAAGGTAAACCTTATTACTAATTGGGTGGCCATGGCATGCTATGCTAGCTATTAACCATGGTCTATGAGGTGCATAAAATGATTTAGAGAAATCATTTATGGTAAGAAAGAGTTCTGATGATATTAAGAGTTGATATCATATCTCATTGCCAATTAGTGATGAGCCTAGTAAGTCACACACATACACAAGTTATCACCTAATTAAATATGATTTAATTAATTAATTAAAGAGTTTAATTGATTAATTAAATAGGTTTGGTTTGCAATTAGATTGCAAAGTCCCTAGCATGACTTGAAACCAAATCTAGATTATTGGATGTATAGTATAAGTTAAATTTATATTTAAAGTGTTTAAATATGAATTTAATTAATGAGAAATTAATTAATAGAGATTAATTAATTAATTTATATTTGATATAAATTGATTAGAAGAAGAGAAATAATTATTTTGGGGTAAGAACTCAAAATTAAGACACAGGGACATTTTGGTCATTTCATAGGGTGACATATGGCACAATGAGATGGTGACACATGGCATTACACATAAGCTTGCCAGATGTCTTTTAATCATGTAAGATGATTAAAATTAAGATTAAATATAGGTTTGACACTTGGCACAATGTGATTGGGTTAATTAAACCTAGAACCAATCAGAGGGTGACATGTGGCAAGGGTTTAATGCGTTGACCTAGCTATATAAGTGTTGTTATGAATTAAAAATAAGACAACCAGCAGCCACTCCTCCTTTGTCATGCCATTTTGAGGCTCTCCATCTCTTCTTCTTCATCTCTCATCAATTCAAAGAGATTAGCCATCAATCTCTTGAATTAAAAATACTAGAAATCGTTTTTAGTGTCCTGTTTACATCTTTAACCTCTTAAAAGGCAGAACTTGATTTTCTAAATAATAGAAAAAGTTTTAGAAGCTGTTCAAGGGCTGCCATAGGAGTTCTTGGTGTGGACAAGCTAGAGGGATAACATCTGGTATCCTGAAGATGCATATAAAAGGCACAAATATACTACAGTGCATCAAGAGGTTAGTGTGCTTGTTCTTGATTTAATCTAGAGTTCTAAAATTAATCTGATTAATTTTAAAATCTTAAATAGAAAATACAGATCTAGAAACATATTAAAAGAGTTTTAATATGTTGTTTATCATTGAAATCAAATAGATAAAAATAAATCTTGCATGATGCATGTGACCCTAGGTGAAAATTTTGAATTCAATGGCATAAACTTGTGTTTTTCACACTTCCATTCCTTCATAAAGCACACCAAACCCTAACCACTCATAGCTGATCGAATTTCATATAGTTTTTAAACATATCATTTTGTTTCATTTTTCAACAAATCATCACTCCATCAAGTTGCCTAAGTATATATGTAAAGATACAAAAAGACAAATCAACTAACCTTTATGCAGAATTTTTTTTCCCTTCAAAACTTCTTCCTTTCTTTTTCTTTTTGTTGTCAAGCTCCTTATCAAGGTCTAACTACAAGATTTAATGATAGAGAGTAAGGTTTCTATGGTGGAATTTAAGGTTTATGAAGCTTAGTTTAGTGCTTCAATGGAGTTGTGTGAGAGAGCTTGGGAGAGGGATATGTCACGGCAACAAAATGAAGAAGGACTTTTATTAATTTTTTTTCCTTTTCTGAATTTTTAACCTTTAATAAGACAAAAATTATCCTAAAAGTTAAATTTTTAATTTTTGAGGTTTATTGCATCATGCATGATGTCATGCATGATGTAATCACTTTTTCATTTTTCCTTTTTTTTTCATTTATTTTTCTTCAGTTCTTTAATTTAATTCCCGACTCTGAAATTTTCTTTTCTCCGATTTTATTTGACAGTTAGGTCAGGAGTCAGCTTTAGGGGTCGATTGACCAAATTGCCTCCCGCCAATTTGACTCGGTTTGCAAATAATTTAATATTTCTTCTGGATCCTGACCTAATTATTTGACCAGCTTAACATTTCTTTTTCATGATTTTCTCTTTTTCACTGTGTTCACAATAGTCCTAAGGACTGCGGTGTCACATTTTACGGTTCGAAATTTGAGTTTAAATAGACTTCGCAGTCCTTCCCGAGAAGGTCACCCATTGTTGTGACTCTCGGCTCATTTAACCTATGTTCTGTTTTTCTTATTTATACTTAACTAATTGACAATTACTAATTATTTATGTTCAGGGCTTATCTAGTTGTCTTAGATGTGGTTCTAATCCCCTTAATTATCTGGACTGACACCGGTCACCAGAATAGTGAAATATACCAGGCTATGCAAATAGGGGTATTACAATTTTCCCCCTCTTAAAATAAATTTCGTCTCGAAATTTTACCTGGTAATTAGTCTCTGAACAGCTGTGGGTGTTGTCTTCTCATGTCCTCCTCTTGTTCCCAAGTAGCCTCCTGGCTTGAATGATGGTTCCATAGCACTTTAACTAACGGTATTTGCTTATTTCGTAGCTGCTTCACCTCATAAGCTAGAATCTCTATGGGTTCTTCCTCATATGTGAGGTCTGAATTCACTTCAATTTCTTCCACTGGTAGTACATGAGATGGGTCTGATCTATACCTCCTCAACATAGACATATGGAAGACATTATGTATCTTCTCCAACTCTGGAGGTAGTGCCAAACGATATGCCAAAGGACCCACTCTCTCTAGAACCTCATATGGCCCAATAAAACAAGGACTTAGTTTCCCCTTTCTGCCGAATCTCATAATTTTCTTCCAAGGGGAAACCTTGAGGAATACTTTCTCACCCATGGCATACTCAATATCCCTTCTCTTTAAATCAATGTAGGACTTTTGACGGTCTGATGCAGTCTTAAGTCGATCTCTGATCACCCTGATCTTCTCCTTGGTCTGCTGAATAATTTCGAGCCCAATCATCTTCCTTTCACCTACTTCATCCCAACACAAGGGCTTCATATAGAGGCATTCCAATGCTTGATTGGTAGCTGTTGTTGTAAGCAAACTCAATCAAAGGAAAGTGTATGTCCCAACTGCCCTCAAACTCAATCACATAAGCCCGTAGCATGTCCTCCAAGAACTGAATTACCTTCTTAGATTGGCCATTTGTCTGTGGGTGGAATGCAGTACTGAAGTTCAATCTAGTTCCTAGGGCTCTCTGAAGACTACCCCAGAATCTAGAAGTGAACTTAAGATCTCTATCAGATACGATGGATACTGGCACTCCATGCAGTCTTACTATCTCATCAATGTACAACTTGGCCAATATTTCTAAACTGTAGTCTATCCAAACTGGCAGAAAATGAGTAGACTTGATTAGTCTGTCAACAATGACCCAAACTGCATCATGACTCTTCTGTGTCCTCGGAAGTCCCATTACAAAATCCATCATTATTCTTTCCCATTTCCACTCTGGTACTAGTAGTGGATGTAACAACCCAGCTGATACTTGATGCTCTGTCTTCACTTGCTGACAAGTTAGGCATTTTGAAACAAATTCTGCCACATCTCTTTTCATACCCATCCACCAGTAATGCTCCTTTAGCCCTCTATACATTTTTGTGCCACCAGGATGCATGGCAAAAGGAGACTCATGTGCTTCCTTCAAATTGATCTTCCTCAAATCAACATCATTAAGAACACACATTCTGCCCTGGTGTAGCAGTAGACCATCATCTCTTATTGAGAATTCTGGTTTCTTATCGTGTCTGACTTCTTCCAACAGCTTCTGATACCTTTCATCATTCTAAGCAGCCATTCTGATCTAATCAATCAACACTGGCTGTACATGCCATGTAACTGTTGTCTGTCCCTCATCATTAATCTCTAAGCTGGCATGTAATGATCTAAACTCATGTACCATAGACAAAGGTGTAACCCATAGACTTGCCATAGTTTTACGACTTAAGGCGTCAGCCACAACATTAGCTTTCCCTGGCTGATAGTCTATCAGACAATCATAGTCTTTTATCAACTCTAACCATCTCCTCCGTCTCAAATTTAACTCTTTATGAGTGCCTAGATACTTCAAACTCTTATGATTTGTGTAGATATAGCACTTTTCCCCATACAAATAGTGTTTCCAGATCTTAAGAGCGAACACTATAGCTGCAAGCTCCAAATCATGTGTTGGATAATTCCTCTCATACAGTTTTAGCTGGCGTGATGCATAGGCAATGACATTTTGATCCTGCATCAATACACAGCCTAACCCATTGTGAGAAGCATCACTGTAAACTGTGTATTCTTTACCCGGAGTAGGTAAAGTCAGGACTGGAGCCTCAGTCAAACATTTCTTCAATTCATCAAAACTCTGCTGGCATTTATTCGTCCACTGAAATTTCACATCTTTCCTAAGCAGCTTGGTCAATGGAGATGCCAACATGGAGAATCCCTTCACAAATCTATGGTAGTATCCAGCTAAACCCAGAAAACTGCGAATCTCCATGATATTTTTGGGTGGCCTCTAATTAAGGACAGCTTCTATCTTACTTGGATCTTTCTTGATGCCCTCTACTGATACTATGTGCCCCAAGAAGGATATTTTCTTCAGCCAAAATTCACACTTCAACAATTTAGCGTATAGCTGTTTCTCCCTCAAAGTCTGCAGTACAATCCGCAGATGTCTATCATGCTGTTCTGCACTCCTTGAATAGACCAATATATCATCTATGAATACCACAACAAACTGATCGAGGTATGGTCTGAAGACAGTGTTCATCAGATCCATAAAAGCAGTTGGAGCATTAGTTAACCTGAATGGCATAACCAAGAACTCATAATGGCCATAGCGGGTTCTGAAGGCAGTTTTAGGAATACTATGCTCTTGTACTTTCAGCTGATAATAACCTGATCTCAGGTCAATTTTGGAGAACACAGTTGCACCCCTCAACTGATCAAACAAGTCATCAATGCGGGGCAATGGATATCTATTCTTTATTGTCACCTTATTCAACTACCGATAGTCAATACATAAGCGGAGAGTGCCATCCTTCTTCTTAACAAACAACACTGGCGCTCCTCAAGGTGACACACTAGGGTGGATAAAGCCCTTGTCAAGCAGCTCTTGCAACTGCACTTTCAACTCTTTCAATTCTGCAGGTGCCATTCTATATGGTGTTATGGAGATTGGGTCCACACCAGGCATAGCATCAATCTCAAACTGCACCTCTCTTTCTAGAGGTAATCCTAGCAATTCATCAGAAAACACATCCGGAAAGTCACATACTATAGGGATGTCCCTCAGTGCTGGGCTCCCCACTTAGATGTCTATCACATGTGCCAAGTATACTTCACACCCCTTTCTGATCATCCTTTTGGCTAGTGCAGCTGCAATGATGTTTGATGGCAGTAAATGCCTCTCCCCATGTATTACCACATCACCGTACAGAGGGAGACCAAAAGTGATTGTCTTCAGTCTACAGTCAACCTTGGCGTGATGCCTGGCTAACCAATCCACGCCTAAGATAATATCATAATCTTTGAAGGGAATTTCAATCAAATCTGACAGAAAAACATGTCCTTGGATCACCAAAGGACAGTCTATATAGATTCTGTTGACCCGAACCTCTTGTCCTAAAGGACTAGTTACTAGCACTTCAAAACCCATTTTGACACACGGAAAAACAAGTGAACTGACTATGCTAGCACTAACATATGAGTGGGTTGAACCCGGATCAAACAACACAAATACTTCTTTATCAGAGATAGAGAATGTACCAGCTATAACATCGGAAGTCTCAGCCTCTTCTCACTGTCTCATCGTGTAAACCCTGGCTGAAGTACTTCCTTGTGCTGATTGACCAACAGTACCCTGACTGCCTAAAGCATGGCCTCTACCTCTGCCTCTTCCTCTACCAACTGGTTGTGAACCTCTGGGAGCAGGACTCTGAATAGATCCTTCTGCAGTCGTAGGAGCTAGACCGAATCTAGGAGCACTAGTGCAATCTTTTGCAATATAGTCCTTGCCTCCACAGTTAAAATAGGGTCCTGTTGCCCAATAGCATTCTTCCCCATGAATTTTGCCACAAGTCTCACAGGGGTGGGGAGGTTGTGAACCCCTGCTCAACTGCTGACCAGACCTAGAGGGTCTCTGTCCTGAGAATCTTACCCTTCCAAACCTTCCACCTCGACCTCTGCTAAGTGCTCCAAATTTCTTCTTCTTCCCATAAGTACCACTAGGACTTTGCTCTACTAACTTTTCCCCCTTATCTTTCTCTGATTTCTCAGCTTTCTTTGATTTTTCTTTTGCTGGGATCGCTTTTGATTCAATTCTTTCCAACTCAAGTGCCTAAGAAATGAGCTTTGAGAAATTACTATGTCTGAATTCCCCAACTTGCATCCATAGGCTGGGCTTCAAACCCGTCTCAAATCTCTTGCACCTTTCCTTGCTGGTAGAAAGGAGACTCTCAGCATAGTGGCTTAAGCGGGAGAACTCCCTCTCATATTCTGCCACTGTTCTGTTACCTTACATCAAACTCAGAAATTCTTGTAGTTTTTGATCAACATATGCATCTGGGACGTATTTCTGTCTGAATTCTTTAATGAAGTCATCCCCGGTCAGTACTGGTGGTTCTGCCAAGCTGTGGGGGGTGGTCTTCCACCAATCATATGCATACCCTTGCAGTAGTGACACAGAGTATTCAAATTTCAGTTCATCTTGGTAGTGCAGCTTCTTGAACACTCTGTCCATTCTTTTCAGCCATTGCTCTACCTCTAAAGGGTCTACTGTACCCTTGAATTCCGTAGCCCCATACTTCAACAGCTTGTAATACTGTCTGACTAGAGGCTGTGGTTGTATCACAAATGTCTGGGGTGGAGCTTGAGCAGGCATACCCCCAGCCATTTGTTGGAACATCGCAACCATCTGCTGAGCAAATTGTGCAGGAAACTCCGGCATTTGTGGGGTCAAAGCACGACCATTGACATTCTCAGAAAGTCGGGCTTCCCTTGTGCCTCGCCAACAGATTGCTCAACTGAGCGATCCCCTTCTTCCATTTCAATATGGAGTAGGATATCTCCTGAACAAATAACACAAGGAGATTTCCCTCTTTATTAGTTCATATTTATGATGTAATGCACTGTATGTAACAAATAAGGACATTGAGCAGTTGTACTTAACAAGGAAAGACACAAATTCACAAGTTAAAACATGCTTTAAAAATTTGCTTTGATACCACTAAAATATGTCACACCTTACCCCTCTGTAAGGCATAACACAATCCCGTAGAATACCTAATGAACTACCGAACTTCACCTACCGATAACTCATTAAGTACCCTACAAGGGATTTTAAAATAATTTTCTTACTTTTTATAAGTGGTAAGCATTTTTTAATAGGTATCCATACATTTAATTAGAGTTCGAAAACTAGTTAAGATTTATGTCCCATTTTATTTTTTCATAAATTTTATAAAAATTTCGGCAGAGTGCCGTCTGTATTTTGAGAAAATAGTTCTTCAAATACCTGTAAAAAGCACTTCCAATGACTTATCTCATCAACTTCATCAAATCAATATCCATCTCAACCAATTTCAACATCATTTCTCAATTTTCAAAATTCAACATCATCAAAATACTATAATTCAATTTCATTCAAATTAAAACAAAATACTTCAATTCATATGTAATTAAAGATAAAGCAATTTATATATATCATTACAAAAATTTACATTAAGAAAAATCCAAACTAAAATTTATTACAAGCCTTATACAACTGCTCATGACCATTTTCTATATTTACATACATTTACATACACCAAAATAATTTTTACAATCAGGGTATAAAATATACCAGATAAACTTTAGAGCAGGTAGCTCTTCAATCCTCAGCAACTCACTCTACTGCTCCTCTAGTCTCTATATCTGCGACAGCAATAATAGCCATCGCTGAGTATTAGGACTTAGTGGTGCACAACATACTAAAATCATCTTTATGCGGAATTTAAATCATATTTATTCAAAAATTAAACTGACATGAAATATAAATTCAAAACATGATTTATAAGATTTCAATCCAAACAATTTCATTTCAAAAGTCTAAAAAAAAATTTCATAAAAACACACAGTTATATCATGCCATTCGAAACAAATATCATCTCAATAGCTAGAGGCCAAGGAGAAGTCACAACACAAGGCTAGCTAGCTCAAATTTATGGGAACCCATTCTTTTTCTTCTTCTACTAGCACACACCTCAACACTTCAACCAGAGAAGGAATCAAAATTCGAAACTGATTTCCCCCACTAGTCATGCTAGTGAGGTATTCAAATATATGGTCATGCCACTGTGGTTTCAAAACTAACTTAACAATTTACTAAACATTTGATGCCATTTCAAATATATACAATTAAGCTTTCAACAATTTAAATTAAAAGCATAATAAACATTTCAAGACAATGATATCACAATTCAATATTTCAATTCATTCAAAACGATGTGCAGAAGAAAATTTACAGAAATTCTATGTTGTGCACAAACCTTATACGAGTCACCTCTTGGCCTTGACTCGACACCTCGGGTTCTTTCCCGGTATTCTTTTCCACTGAAACACACAGTTTTACAATGTTTCAGTATCATAACTTATCATAAATCCAAAAATAAATTCAAATTTATTTTTACCTAGCTTTAATATGCTAAACTTGGCATTTTTTAAAATTTGTGTTTTGGGATTACTATTCACTATACTATTCAAGTCAATTTGTTGACTTTCTAAGGCTTAATAGGTATGGAAATTCTAATTTCTCTCACATACCATATTTTGGTTACTTAATTTGTTGGTTTTGGTTGTTTTCTCAAAACTTAAGTCTTTTAGGCAAAATTTCAAATTTTCAGTTTTGGTGTCTTTTGTTACGCTATTCCATTGGTCATGTTGCTGTTAGAATTTAGCTAAGTTTTCTTCATAGAAATTGTTTCTTATTGTCTTAAATTTAGTCTTCTTTTTGAATCACTCCAATTGGAGTTTTTTAGCTCAAGTTATAGCCATTTGAATCGTGGCTGCCGGATTGGCCTAATCCAGATTTTCTGGGCAAATTCTGGGTTCTGGCAGTTTTAGGTCACCAAATTTGGGTGACTAAATGACTTGGTTAAGAGCATAATTTGGATTTGTGTTCTTCATGAAAGTTTTAGGTCTATATCTCAGATTTCTACTGGAAAAATTTCAGGACATTTAGACCTGCCTAGCCCAAGTTATGGCCAAATGAATAAACACTGTTCATTTAGTCATTTTTGTACAGGGTAGAACACTCAATTCTGGATTTGGCCAATTTGTTCACTATGCTATGGTCACTTTTTAGGCATGATTCCTAAATAAAAAATGTGACATTTTGTGTCTAGTTTCATTCCCAATTGGCCTTACATCAATTGGTTTTGTAAATTTTTAGTTTTGATCCCTGAAAGGGACCTTGGTCCTGCTGCCTGCATCATGTCCCTACGCAATCCAAATTCAAACCTAATTCTAACACTTCCAATATATCCCAATTGGTCACAAATGACCATTTTTCAGCTCAAACTAGGTCAAACACACCATTTGACCAATTCTCAAAGTTTTGTCTTCCAAAACCCTAGGTCCAAACCCTAATTACATAATTATTTCAATTCATGCAATTTCAATACTTTAAACATACATATAACTTCACTAACCTTAGAATTCATAATCAATTAGGTTAAAGCACACGAACCCTAACCACTCATAGCTGATCAAATTTCATATAGTTTTTAAACATATCATTTTGTTTCATTTTTCAACAAATCATCACTCCATCAAGTTGCCGAAGTATATATGTAAAGATACAAAAAGACAAATCAACTAACCTTTATGCATAATTTTTTTTTCCCTTCAAAACTTCTTCCTTTCTTTTTCTTTTTGTTGTCAAGCTCCTTATCAAGGTCTAACTACAAGATTTAATGATGGAGAGTAAGGTTTCTATGGTGGAATTTAAGGTTTATGAAGCTTATTTAGTGCTTCAATGGAGTTCTGTGAGAGAGCTTGGGAGAGGGATATGTCACGGCAACAAGATGAAGAAGAAGGACTTTTATTTTTTTTTTTCCTTTTCTGAATTTTTAACCTTTAATAGGACAAAAATTATCCTAAAAGTTAAAATTTTAATTATTAGGTTTATTGCATCATGCATGATGTCATGCATGATGTAATCACTTTTTCTTTTTCCTCTTTTTTTTATTTATTTTTCTTCAGTTCTTTAATTTAATTCCCAACTCCAAAATTTTCTTTTCTCCAATTTTATTTGACAGTTAGGTTAAGAGTTAGCTCTAGGGGTTGATTGACCAAAATTGCCCCACATCGGTTTGATCTGGTTTGCAAATAATTTAATATTTCTTTCGGATCCCTGACCTAATTCTTTTACCAGCTTAACATTTCTTTTTCATTATTTTCTCTTTTCCACTATGTTCGCAATAGTCTAAGGATCGCGGCGTCACATTTTACAGTTCAAAATTTGAGTTTAAATCGACTTTGCAGTCCTTCCCGAGAAGGTTATCCATCGCTGTGACTCTCAGCTCATTTAACCTCTTGTATTCTGTTTTTCTTATTTATACTTAACTAATTGACAATTACTAATTATTTGTGTTCAGGGCTTATCTAGTTGTCTTAGATGTGGTTCTAATGCCCTTAATTATCCGAACCGACACCGATCACCGGAATAGTGAAATATACCAGGCTATGCAAATAGTAGTGTTACATATTGGGGCTCAAAAATTTGATTTATTCCATTGTCAGATAATCAATAGATTTTTCTTGATCCAAAGATGCTTTCCAAATGCCTAGAGGCCTTTGGTTATGAATATTAGATTTGTTTTGTTGATTCCTCTCTATTCACTAAAATTGACCGATTTAGTTCAGTGGTATGAGTGTTGAACAAAGTATCAAGTTGGTGCCAATTGAAAGCTCTCAAGGTGAGGAACATGATGGCGGTCTTGGAATTGTCTATCCGATAATTGGTTTTACAAGAATCGCATTGAGAAACTCCATATCCCAAAAAAGCTCTCCTTGATGCTTGTACTTCTAGCAAATGTTGTGGTTACCATAGTTAAGAAATGATTATTTGGTTTGGGGGTCAAATAACAATAAGAAGTTGGTAGCGCAATGTCAAGATTGGAAAGAAAGGGAAAAAAAAAAAAGCATGGCGACACACAATTAGCGCTCTCTCTCTCTGTTTATTTCTTACAACAATCATTTCGTTCTCCAAAGAGTTTAGACTGCTTGAGGTTACCAATGGGAGTTGGAGGGGATGATGGGGTTGACAGTAAGGAGGAGTACTTGAAGGGAAGCAAGGAGAAGAATCAAGAGGAAAGAAAATAAGGGAGTGAATGAAACTATCCTTTTAATTATAATTTAAACCTTAAAAAATGATTCACAAGCTCAAAGAAAATATTCTCTTTCCTCTTCATAAACCAAGTTATTTATGAGCTAGTTTAGAAAATGAGTTGAAATTAAGCTTGATTTTTAAGCTCATTTAATAAACAAGTTGAGCTCGAGCTCCATAGTATTTGGCTCATTAAGGCTCGTTTACAAGCTTATCAAACAAACTTGTGAACAAGCTCATTTATAAAATCATTTATATCAATTATTATATTTTATTATATTAATTATTTTATTTATGAATGTTTTAAAAATAATATATTATTTAAAATATGATATAATCAATATATAAATGATTTTATAAAATATAGTTATTTGTTGTAATAACCTAAATTTTAAAATATAAATTTTATATTTTTTTATATATAGTATTTAAATATTATTTAACTAATTTATAATTGTTGTAAAACTTTCATTAATATATTTTTAATGTTATTACTAAGCATATTTTATAAATTACTTAATAGTCCAAATTTAATTTAAATGATTAGTTTTAAATATTAATATTATTATTATTATTATTATTATTATTATTATTATTATTATTATTATTATTATTATTATTATGTTGAAAGAAAGAAATTGTCAGGTCCATTATTTTATAAAATTTAATTGAGATATGTTAAGTTTATATATATATATATATATATATATATATATATATACAATGATGATGAATGAAAAAGTAATCTTGGGCAGTGCGTGGGCAATGTGTGCAGCATCCAAATTAGGAAAGTGTTAAAAAAAAAATTGAAGATAAGTAACAGACCCCCATGCAAACTCTCTTTCACCCACTCATTCTCTCCGATGACCAAGCACCCCTAGGTGAGCTATGGCAACCATCCAACAGTGAGGAACTGCGGCAGGCGCAGTGGTCATGGGAAGAGAGAGAAAGTAAGGAGAAAATGGGTTTGAAACTTTGAATGTTCATATCTAGTGATTTCTATGTCCTATTTGCGTGATTCCAAGTGCTATGGACTCCTGGTGAAGAGTACTTTCAGATGAGACCATCCATGCTGGATTTGGTGGCCATTTCTAGTGTTGGCAAAGAGAGAGCAAAATGGGCTTTTGCCACTTTTTCATGAGATTCCAACCAATCCAACCATCGGATTAGCAATCCAAGACCACCATTGAACTCAGCACAACGAAACCTTCAAAATGGGACTGGCCCTACTCTAATCTGATGCTGTTTGAAAGAGACAATCATCAGATAGTCTGGATTCACTTGGTAAGATTTTCGACCCTTTTCAATGCTCATATATTAAATATAATTATACAACAATTATTAATAATTTATAGGGTTTATTTAGATACGATCGGATTGATGATAACTCACTGACACTCGAAATCGAGTTTTCAGCCTAGTCTAAGTGTTCGGCGAGCTGTCTCGAAACGGGATCGTGTTTACAGTCATTTTCATCATTTTTAGATATTTTGGATGCATTCCAGGTAGCATAATTTGCAAAGGTAGTCCCGAACTTAAGTTTTGTAGTTTTTACCTTGGCTAAGCTAGCTAATAAATTTGTAAAATATTCCTGACTCAGTACAATTAAGTGACTTAATTTTAATCAATACAAGGACGATGTGGAGGATCTCCAAGAGTATTTTTATAATTTTTAAAGTGTTGAAAATATTTGTTTGGATTGTAGAGGAGTTAGATACATGAGCTGGGGTTTGGATGTTTGGACTTAGATTAGGTTTCTTGTAGGCCTCAAATGGGCATTATAATTATTATGTTGGCTTGAGGTTCTATGTGTTATTGTTGGTTTGTTTTTCTTGCAGGGGGTTAGGTCCAGTTATAGGGGAGACCCTGCCAAAATTTTGACACGACCTTAGGAAATGTTCTTGCTTCTTTAATCAAATTAATTAGTTAATTTTGTCAGTCTTTTGATAGAGGTCAATGTGTATGTTTAAGTGATCAGTGCTGGCCGTCTTCTCTTTCTTGCTGAACCACCTGTAGCCAAGTCGATTAACCTGTGAGTTGGATATTGATTATTTTTGTAATTTCAATATTAATTATATATCTGGCATGCTCATGCATTCTATAAATAATTAATTATGCATATAAATAGTTAATATATTAGGGGCATCTTGGTTGCTGCATATTAATTATTGTTATTTGTTTGTTATTGCCGCCTTGAGGATCATTTGGAGCTTTGTGTGTGTGTTGGCGTGAGTATGGATATAGGTAGAATGGGTAGTCACGGCTGGAGCTTGACTCACTGGGTCCTGATCCTTATATATGGATAAGTCGGGGTAAGTACGGCTTTGAGTTGATCTCGCTGGTTGTAACACCCTCACTTTAGGTAGTTCCATACATTCTATGTTCTGATAACTAATATTTATCGGGCGGCTAGAATGCCTAAAATCACACTTAAATTTAAGTAAGGAGTCAAAAATTAAATTAATAAAGATCAAGTAAGATTGAAGAAAAATAAAAAAAGTGGAGTATAAATCAGTTAAACATGCACAAGTCCCAACGATGGGTGACCCCATTGGGAAGTAACTATGGGTCTGGTTGGTACTCTAGTTCCTACAGGACCTTGTGAAATTTTTAATTAAGGCCTAATTAAAGTGTTATTGTGAGTTAATAAGTCAAAGAAATGAACAAAAATAAGTTTAAATAAGTAGATTAAAAACCAAAGTTAGGGATTTATTGGCTATTATGGCAAAGATAAACATAAATCCGGTAAGAGTAAAATTTGGTCAATTAAATTTAAAGGTCCAACATTGACCAAAAATGGGATTTTTTAAGTTAATAAAGTGGGATTAATTTAATTAATTAAGATTATGAAAATTAAACATAATTATTTAATTAGTCAAACCTAATGATTATAGATTTCAAAATATTTACAAGTTTACCATTTTCAATTATTTACAAAATTGCCATTATGAGATAAAAAATATAAATATCAAATAAAAAGAGAGAAAAAGTCATCTTCTTCCCATTTTTCCCATCTTGCCGTCCACCATACCCTCTCAATTCCTCCATGAAAACTTTATTCCAAGATTTCAACCCATGATTTCTCCCATAGTTTTCCTAAAAGTGATAGAAAATTTGGTGACAACCCTTAATTTGAAGAAAGTGAGCAAGAAATCAAGGAAATTTGGAGGATAAGGGGAGAGAAGGAATTTTGGCCTGGAGAGAGAATAAAGAAGAATCAAAGTTTTTGGATTGAGGTTGATTAGGCTTAAAATCAAGGCTAGTGCTAAGAATCTCTCTTGAATTTGAAAGTTATTACAACTTTAGTTTAGGGTTTCTATAAAATTTAGGGCTTTCCTTATATGAAGCCTATTTGATATTATTATGGTTGTTTTATGATTATTTAATGAGTATTTATTGAGAAAAAATAGTGATTTTGTGAGAAAATTGAGTAGGTTTGTCACACCGTACCCCTCCGTAAGGCATACCATGATCTCATAGTATACCTAATGAATTACCAACTTTGTCTACTGATAACCCATTAAATACACTACAAGGGATTTTAAAACTTTTCTTCTTTTTATAGTGGTGAGCACTATTGACAGGTGTTAAAAATTTTTTTAACTGAAGTGAAACCAAATAACACATTTGAAATATTAACAATTTCTGTAAAAATTTTGGCAGAGTGCCATCTGTATTTTGAATAAAACAGTTCTTCAAAAACCTGTAAAAAGCACTTCAAATATATAATTCCTCAATCTCAAACTCCAATAATTTGTTCAACACAATAAATTTCTCAACATTATCAACTCAGTTCAACAATCAATTTTCCAGTGTTTCCAAAAAACTGAGATAAGATAAATTTATCACAATACTTTTATAGGCCAAATAGTTTACAATTTTAGTTTACAACTGCTCAAGACTAAGTACAATATATACATACAGTGTACATACATTACAATAAAAACTACACAATATGGTATACTCGATATACCCGGCGGAATCTCAAAATGTGGTACAAGCAGCCTACTCTGTTGCTCTGTCCATCTGTCTACCTGCGATAGCAATGAAAAAGCTATCGCTGAGTAAAATTTACTCAGTGGTGCACAATAACAATTTAAAATGCGGTATGTAAAATTTTTGTTGACAATTTACAATCCAAACGATTCACAATTTTTCAAAGCTCATATAACACAAATTTGGTCAAATAATTGAATAACACAATGTTGCTAATCGATAACACAATTTAGGTCATGACACAAACTTTTCCGAACATGTCATGTGTACATCACGACAAGGCACACTCACCCCAATAATCGAAATCAATGAGGGAGGTAGCTAGCTAGATAATGAGTACTCATCCACACTCACCTCAGACTGGCAAGTCAAAGAGGGAGGAACATAATCACACTCACCCAATAATTAGAGGAACACAGTAATATTGTCATGCCAAGTCTGAATCAAAACAATTCAAAATCACCATATTTAAATATTTCATACAAGCCACAAATCATATTTTATCTCAAAATTTCCATTTGTAAAGTAGGCAACACAATAATTTCCAAATAATATTCCCAAAGCCAAAACAATAAAAATTTATTCATACCTCATTTCTCCAAATAAATTTTGTAGTAAAAGAAGTGAATATAAAAAGTATTGTGCACAGACCTCTGATATATGCCTCTTGGCCCTGACTCAGTGTTCCTTATGCTTCTCAATATCCTTTTCAACTGAAACACACAATTTAAAGTATTTCAGTACTCAATGAATTTGTTTCTAACAATAAAATCTAATATTTAAATTTTCTTAGTACTATTCCCTTCAATTCATTTCATTAGTCAACCTATAATATTGACCCTTGATGCACTCTAAGTGAGTCAATTCTAATGTTACCAATATGTCACATTTTATAGCCCTTTAGTGATGGTATATGTCACCAATTTCATTTCCAAGTGTATTGCATTTTATTACAATTTATCGGATTTTGGTGTACTATTTTGACCTAGCCGGACGACCTAGTTCCCTCGGTTTTCGAGTTCCGGTCCAAACTACAAACTTGTAGGTCTATGTCTTATTGCATGTGGGGCAAAATTTTAGGTCATTCTGAGTTGTATAGACCAAGATATGGTCAATTTACCAATGCTGGACAGAATGCACTAAAATGGTAGGCTTAGGTCATTTTTAGGTCACTTTTGGTTCAGCCAATTTTGGTACCTAAACTTGTGCAACCTATTGGCTTGGTTCTAGCCATTTCTAGGCTTTAGTGTCTTCATAAGAATTTTAGATCTATGTCTAAACTATTAATGGTAAAAATTTCAGGTCATTTGGACCTGTTTTGAGTAAGTTATGGTCGAAACACTAACTACTGCTCAAATGGTCAATTTTCAGGCTTTCAAGTCACTAATCTGGATTTGGTCATTTTTCAAGTCACCTTCTAGGCAGAATTTAGGTAAGCTTCCTTCATGAAAGTTGGCACTTTTTGTGCCTAGTTTCACCTCCAATTGGTCTCATACCAATTGGAGTCACACACTAAAGGTTCTAAGCTAAAATGTACACTGCCTTTTTACACATTATTCAACACTTACCGATTACACATTCAATACTTACCAAGTTTACCTTTCATGCCAATTTTGATTTGGTACCATAACATTAACACACTTTACATCACATTTTGGTCATTTTGGGCAGCTTGTAACCACTCTCAACATACACATTATAACTCAGAATTTTCAAAGTCTAATTACAACAATTTAGCCACATGAACATACCTCATTTATATGTCTAAATCGCAACAATTAAACACATACACATGTTGCCACCATAAGCATCATAATTCAACAAACCATTCCATGAAACTACACATTTCTAACCATACTTTAAAGTTGCTGAATTAGCCCATTGAACATATCTCCTTCAAATTGCTTTCAAGCTTCCAAAACCAATTGCACCATTACACATACACTTAATATACACTGGCTAAATCACTCCTATACATATAAACACTTACATCAACATCTCAAACTACCATTTATATGCAAAAACAAGCTATACATAATGAAGTTCCATGGCTGCCAAAATGTACATCTCCATTAATTCATCAAACCTTCAAACTTCTTCCATAAATCCATTCAACACAACAGCCACACAAGCTTTAATGGAGAAAGGATGAAGAAATGAACATGTACCTCAAGTGGATCCATTTTTTGGTAACACCAATTTTTGTCGATTTCTCGATTTTTCTTTTTCCTTTGTACTAATTAATTAATTTTTCTTTGACATTTCTAATGTCATTTATACTTCAATAGATGTTTATTTAAGTCCCAAAAATATTTTCTAGGATTCCCCATGGTCCAAGGCTAGTCAACGGTCCACGCCGCAACTTTTCGGTGTGGTCACCCATCGCTATGGTTTTCGGCTCGTTTAACTTGGTTACATTTCATTGCTATTATTTTTCCTTTGTTTTTCTCGTATTTTCCTTTCTTGTATTTCAATACCTTATATCTCCACACTAATATTTAAATATGATTCCTGGCATCCTAGCTGTCTGGACAGACACTGGTCACCAGAACAGTAAAACGCACTATCGAACATAGGGGTGTTACAAGGTTGATGTGGTGCATTTATTACTGAATCTGGACAGCTTGAGTCTAGTGAGATTAGATGCTCATAATTTGAGCTACATAACTCCAATTGATGTGAAACCAACTGAAAATTAAAGCTAAGACAACATACTAAAACTTTCATGAAGAACACTTGCCCTAAAAAATGGCCGGAAGATATCTGAATAAGAGATGGAATCTGGCAATGCATAACTGAAACCTTGCAAACTGACCAAATGAACAGTACGTATTCAATTAAACATAACTCATTTTAAAAAACTCCAAATTGAATGATTCTTAAACCTGTGTAATCCTAAGACATAGGAGAACAATTCATATGGAGACTATGATGCTAAATTATGACTACAACCCACTCAAATTTGCCTGACAAAATGAGTCCAGAAATCTGCCCTGATTCTGGAACAAGCTTGAAACTTGAGAATTGGTCACCTAAACAGTTTTGGCAAAATGATCATAACTCAAGCTACACAAATGAAAATTAAATGATTTCAAAGCCAAAATAAACCTAAGACATAGATTTACAAATCTCATGAAGGAGGTATGGCTAAATTCCTACTGTACCTTAGTCAAATTTACCCATGAAGTTGAGGTACCAAATTTGGAAATTGTGAAATGTGAACATAATTGTTTATTATGTGAATTGTGATTAATGCCAATGGTATGTTGAGCATGAATGACATGAGAAATTGTGTGTGTAATACTTTTCACTTGTCTATAGTGTAGTGAAGCAAGGTGTGCTACATTCAGTGCCAGAGCACCCTATCCTGTCTTGTCGTATACAATATTAATTTAATATTTATTTAATTATATTATCTTACATGTAGAATTTTTTTTTAATGGAGACCCAGACAGAGTTTCTTTTATTTTATTCAGTGCATGGCGGGTTCCACTGTTATTTGTTAAAAACATTTTATATCATTTTCATATTTTCATTCATCATCTCGTTGCTCATATCAATTTTCCATGCATTATCTGATATCATAGCTCATATAAAATTTCAAGAAAATAAATTTCATTTCATTCATATAAATTTCATACATTCATATAAATTTCATATAATAATTTATAATTTATTTACATTCACAAAATGATGTACATAGTTTACTTACATATAATAACCAAAATGCAAAAACCTAAATATACATAAGCCCTACCAAAATGACTGATGAGATGACTGACACTCTAGTAGATCTGATCAGCTCTCTATTCGCGCTCTACTGTTACTGCTGCTGCTGGTGGTGGTCTTCTGTACCTACACGAAGAAACAATCCATCGCGCTAAGAATTTCTGCTTAATGGTGCAATAATTTGAAATAAAAATAACTAAATAATTGAAATAGTTATTCTACATATAACCTTATAAAGAAATATAGATTTTATGAGTTTATAGTCTTTTACATGTTTATAGAACTTTGAAAGCAATTAAGTTAATCAGGATCTTTTCTGTTCATTTATTCCATATTCATTCTTATTACTTATATCTGTGATCTTTTCATGTAATTATTTAAATTTAAAGTATGTTACTGATATCTGTGCCCAAGTAACCTATAACAAACTATAAAGAGTGGATACACGGGAGTATACTAGTTAAACATCCGTATGTCTAACATGTATACGTCTGTTATGCCAGGCACAAGGCCAGCGGGTAGGCATAAAGCCAGTAGAACAACCATCTTAGACATATATTGTCTATCAATGATTATTCCTATGGGCAGTACTACAATTTGTGGTCCCTAATTAGTATACCAATCGATCCATGCTATATAAATAAGTCTAGGTATACTTTGGGCAATTTAATGTTATTAAGTATTTATAGTTTCATATTATGTGCTAGTTGTATTTAATAACATTTTCATGTTACTTATGATGGGAACATAAGTCCCACATGCATATTCATGTCACTTTTTTTTTTAACAATTCATTTTGATTAACTTCATATCATAGAACAAGTCATTTTATGAACCTTTCTCAAGGTCCAGATTTTATGTCTTAAGTTCATCTAATAAATTGGTTAAGGTGTGGCCACTGTTTGGCGACACTTCCTTCATGGAAGTTGTTATTCTATGTCTTATCTTTGTTTTTCTTATTGAATCATGTCATTTGGAGTTTTAGAACTCAAGTTATGGTCAAATAACCAAAACTGGTTCCTTAACTCACTCTAATTTCAGAATCAGGCAGATTTTGGAGTCCATTTTTCCCTAATTATTTGGACATGTTACAGCCACTTTTAGGCCTAATGTTCTCCATAGAAGTTTTTACCATATGTCTTATGATCACTAAGAATTTTGAATTACAATTTTTCAAATTTTTTAGAATGAATTATGGCAATTTAACTGGCCTGGACTCGGGTACCCTGTGTCTACAGGATTCTAGGTTCAGGTCAGTAGCTTTAACTCCCATTTTAGGGTTCTTACATTCACAATTTGAAGAAGGTTTTTGAATCAAAGTTAAAGCCCTATCTCTTAGGTTTCTAGAAAAGTTTGAATAATCCCATTTGGGATTTCCTGGTGAGAGATATACTATAAAAACTATTATAGGGTCAAGTGGTGGTTTAGTCAAATTCCAGATTTTAATGAGCTGACTTGTTCTAGCAATTTGGCTTAGTTCCCTTAGGTTTTGGGTTCTGGTCAAAGCATCAATATTGTAAATCTATGTCTTATAAAAATTTTGGCATTGGTTTCATTGAATTTTCAATTTTTTAGGCCAAGTTATGGCATTTTTGCCAAAACTGGTCGGATGAGCCTAAGTCCAGAAATTCTGAGCAGTTTGGTTCTGGACAGTTTTGTTGACCTAAATTTTGCTAGCAATTTGATTTGGTTAGAGGCAATTATTGGTTTGTGTTCTTCATGAAAGTTGTGCTCCTATGTCTAACCTTTCCAATGGTATAAAAATCAGGTCATTTTGACCTTCCTAGAGAAAGTTATGGCCAAATGAATATGTACTGTTCATTTGATCATTTTTCTAGGTTTATGGTATGGTCAGCCGGATTGGAATAGTAATTTGGTCAAGTTTTGAACAGAATTTCTTCATAAAAAATGGAGTCTTTTCAGTCTAGTTTCACCTCCAATTTACCTCATACCAATTGGAGCCATAAAAGTTTAGTTATAAGTCAAAAACCAAACTGGACTCATTGAGTCCCACAACCTGCAAAAGAGAGCACTCCCAATTTTCAATTTTCTCCAACTCCCAAACTACACATGGCATTCATGGCACTTCTATAAGCAACAATTCATCTCAATTAGGTCAAATTCCAGCCATAGCACAAAAGTACCAAAGTTAGGTTAAAACCCTAACTCAAAGTTTCAATCTCAAGCATAACACTTGCAAATCAATATCTAACTCATCTCTACTTGTTAATCAACACCATCAATCACAATTTTGTTCATGATTTCATCAAAAACCTAGGTTTCTCAAGGCTGACGAAAATTGAGTCTTCCATATATTCTAAATTTTCTTTTGGTTTCATGCAATTTCAGCTTAATTAAGCATGCTTATCATACTTAGAAATGAAAGAGAGTATAATTAGTGCACTAACCTTGCTTGTGTCCAATTCCAAGCTCTCAAAACTTCAAATTTTCTACTTCTTTTTACTACTAGTAAACTCTCCAAGGTGTAGGGATAAATTTTAATAAAGATAGTTTAGGGTTTTATGGGAAGAAAAGGGAGGAAATCAAGCTTGGAAGCTTGAAAATTAATGGTGGAAAGGAGGCTTAAGTGGTTCGGCCAACTCAAAATGGAAGAGGAAGATGATGGTTTTGATGATAAGAAGGGATTAAATAACTTTTTCTTATTTTTTATGTAGGTGTTTCAATTTAATTGGTTTTAAATTTTAGTGATGTCATAATTAATATTTGTATTTTTAATTCTTTCTTTTCCCCTTTCTTTTCCATTTTCCATTACACAAATTCATGTTTTAATTCATTTTAATTATTTTAGTCTCTCTCATTTTGATTGGCATTTAGGTCAAAATTCAACTCTGGGGTTGAAATGACCAAAATATCCTTCATTATGCTTATCGGGTTATTTTTGGTCTGTACCGATTAACTAATTTTCTTGAATTTTCTTTGATATTTTTAATGTTATTTATACCTCAGTAATATCACACCTTACCCCTCTGTAAGGCATAATATGATCCCGTAGAATACCTAATGAACTACTGAACTTTACCTACCGATAATTCATTAAGCACACTACAAGGGATTTTAAAACCATTTTCTTACATTTTGAAAGTGGTGAGCATTTTGGTAGGAATTAAAATCATTTATTCAAAGCTTAAAAACTAGTAAAAAATTTTTGTCCATTTTTATTTTTTCACAAATTTTATAAAAATTTCGACAGAGTGCCATTTGTATTTTGGGAAAACAGTTCTTCAAATACCTGAGAAAAACACTTTTAATAAATTTTTTACAACTCCCAACCTCCAAATAATCTCAAGTCAACACAATTCAATTCATTCCACAATTCAACAAAAAATTTATCAACTTAAAATATTTCATAACTTCATTCACAGTGCATATAGTACAAAATTCACAAATACAAATCTTAATTTACAAAAAGAAAATCCAAAAATAATATTATTACAATTTATTATACAACTGCTCAACTTTACATTGATACATAAAATATTACAATATTTACATCAATTAACTACAAGGGTATAAATAAATACTCGTACAAAAGATCAACGGAAGCTTTTCCGGTTCAGCAGCTCACTCTACTGCTTTTTCCTTGCTCCTATCTATGACATCAAAATAAGCTATCGCTGAGTATAAAAATACTCAGTGGTGTACAATAAAAATTTGAAATACAATAGATAAAATATTTATTGACAAAACACAATTTAAATATTGCACAATTACATTTCACAAATTATCAAAACTCATTATAGCACAATTTTGGTCAAACAATTTAATAAACATAGTGTTGCCAATTCATACATAACTTAAGCCATGACACAAAATTTCCGATCAATGCCGCGTTGTACACCACAACAAAGCCTACAACCCCACTAATTGAAATCAATGAGGGAGGTGGCCAGCTAGCTAATGAGTACTCATCCGATCTACAACCTCAACTGGTAAACCAGAGAGGGAGGAAAATAATCGATCTCAACCCCATAATGGAGGAGGAATAATGTGGTACTGTCATGCTAAGTGTGAACAAAAAATCAATTCAAAACAATTTAATCAAATAATTTGTGAGAAATCTGATCAATTCCCAAAGTCATATTTGCGATCATTAAATGGCAACATAATTCATAATTAACACAGAAGTCAAATTTTCAAGAATAAAATATTTTAACAAGAATTATTATGCACAGACCTGACGTGAGTCGCCTCTAAGCCTTGACTCAGTCTCTCAGACTTTCCGAGTCTTTTTCAGCTGAAACACAAAATTTATAGTGTCTTAGTATCTTTACTTCATAACAATTCCAATAACTAATTCCAATATGTTTAAACTTACATTCTTGCAATTTCATGTTGAGGTTACTATTGATGGTACTATTTAAGTCAATTTGTTGACTTTCTAAGGCTTAATAGGTATGGGAATTCCAACTTCACCCGCATACCACATTTTGGTCACCAATTTTGTTGGTTTTGGTTGTTTTCTCAAAACTTAGATCTTTTAAGCAAAATTACAAATTTTCAGTTTTGGTGTCTTATGTTGCACTATTCCATTGGTCATTTTACTGTTAGAATTGGGCTAAGTTTACTTCTTAGAAATTGTCCCTTAATGTCTTAACTTTATTCTCCTTTTTGAATCACTCCAATTGGAGTTTTGTAGCTTAAGTTATAGCCATTTGAATCATGGCTGCCGGATTGGACTTAACCCAGATTTCTAGGCACCAAACTAGTTCTGGCAATTTTAGGTCACCAACTTTGGGTGGCCAAATGACTTAGTAAAGGACATAATTTGGGTTTGTGTTCTTCATGAAAGTTTTAGGTCTATATCTGAGCTTTTTACTGGTAGAATTTCAGGTCATTTAGATCTGCCTAGCCCAAATTATGGCCAGATGAACAAATACTGTTCATTTAATCTTTTTTGTATAGGTCAGACTGCATAAGTCCCGATTTGGTCAATTTCTACACTAGGTTTTGGTCATTTTTTGGGCATGATTCCTAAATGAAAAATGTTCAATTTTGTGTCTATTTTCATTCTCAATTGGTCTCACACCAATTGGACCTGTAAATTTTCAGTTTTGATCCGTAAAAAGGACCTTGGTCTTGCTGCCTGCAGGTTGCCCACAACTAATCCGAATTCAAGCCTAATTCTAACACTTCTAAGATACCTCAACTGGTCACAAATGACCATTTTTCATCTCAAACAATGTTAAACACACCATTTGACCATTTCTCAAAATTTTAGTCTCCAAACCCTAGGTGCTATGAACCCTAATTATACAATTCATCATAATTCATACAATTAAAATGTTCTAATCATCTTTACATGCTTAATCAAGCTTACATACATAATTAATTGAACTAAAACACTTCAACATCTCCTAATTCCATGGCTGCTAAATTCTCACTCCCATTATTCAAGCATAGTTTTCTTTATTTCTAATGAAATTTCATCACATTTAAACTTAAATTCATGCATTTGATAAAAATCTAAGCTTAAAGTTACACTTACCTCAATTTGTGGATTCACTAATTCTTTAATTCTCCAATTTCCTCTTCCTTTTTGTTCACAAGATGCTTGTCAAGGTCCAAGAACAAGATTTACTTAAAGGAGTTAGGGAGTTTATAAAATAAAATTAAGCTTTTAAAAGCTTGAGATGGGTGTTAATAGTGGAAAGGAAATGAGAGAAATGAGAAAGAAAGGGGTGACGGAAAATGGAAGGAGAAGTAATTAAATTTTTTTTTTCTTTTTGTTATTTTATGCTCTTTTAATAGATAGTTATCCCACAATTTTCAATTTCTTAAATTAGTAAGTTTATTGCATCATGCATAATGTCATGTATGATGTAATCAACCTTTTTTAACTTTTTCTTTTTCCTCTTTTTTTATTATTTATTTTTCTATTAGTTCTTTAATTTAATTCTCGATTCTAAATTTTTTTTTCTCTAATTTTATTTGATAGTTAGGTCAAGAGTCAGCTCTCGGGGTCAATTAACCAAATTACCCCTCGCCAATTCGACCCGATTTGCAAATAATTCAATATTTCTTCCGGATCCCTGACCTAATTATTTAACTGGCTTAACAATTCTTTTTTCATGATTTTCTCTTTTCCACTGTGTTCACAATGGTCCTAAGGACCGCAGCGTCACATTTTACGATTCGAAATTTGAGTTTAAATCGACTTTGCAATCCTTCCTGAGAAGGTCACCCATCGCTGTGTTTAACTTCTTATGTTCTATTTTTCTTACTTATATTTAACTAATTGACAATTACTAATTATTTGTGTTCAGGGCTTATCTAGTTATCTTAAGTGTGGTTCTAATCCCCTTAATTATCCGGACCGACACCGGTTACCGGAATAGTGAAATATACCAGGCTATGCAAATAGGAGTGTTACAATTCTCCCCTCTAAAAATAAATTTCGTCTCGAAATTTTACCTGGTATCAATCTCTGAACAGCTGTGGTTGCTGTCTCTTCATGTCCTCCTCTTGTTCCCAAGTGGCTTCTTAGCCCGGATGATGGTTCCACAGCACTTTCATTAACGGAATCTGCTTGTTCCGTAGCTGCTTCACCTCATAAGCCAGAATCTCTATGGGTTCTTCCTCATATGTGAGGTCTGGATTCACTTCAATTTCTTTTACCGATAGTACATGATATGGGTCTGATCGATACCTCCTCAACATAGACACATGGAAGACATTATGTATCTTTTCCAACTCTAGAGGTAGTGCTAAACGATATGCCAAAGGACCCACTCTTTTCAGAACCTCATATGGCCCAATGAAACAAGGACTCAATTTCCCCTTCCTGCCAAATCTCATAATCCTCTTCCAAGGGGAAGCCTTGAGGAATACTTTATCACCCACTGCATATTCAATATCCCTTCTCTTTAGATCAACATAGGACTTCTGACGGTCTGATGCAGTCTTAAGTCGATCTCTGATCACCCTAATTTTCTCCTCAGTCTGCTGAACAATTTCGGGCCCAATCATCTTCCTTTCACCTACGTCATCCCAACACAACAGGTTTCTACATTTTCTGCCATACAAAGCTTCATATGGAGGCATCCCAATGCTTGATTGGTAGCTGTTGTTGTAAGCAAACTCAATTAAAGGCAAGTGTGTATCCCAACTGCCCTCAAATTCAATCACACAAGCCTGTAACATGTCCTCCAAGATCTGAATTACCCTTTCAGACTGGCCATCGGTCTGTGGGTGGAATTCCATACTGAAGTTCAATCTAGTTCCTAGGGCTCTCTGAAGACTACCCCAGAATCTAGAAGTGAACCTAGGATCTCTATCTGATACGATGGATACTGGCACTCCATGTAGTCTTACAATCTCATCAAGGTACAACTTGGCCAATCTTTCTAAACTATAGTCCATCCGAACTGGCAGAAAATGAGTAGACTTGGTCAGTCTGTCAACAATGACCCATACTACATCATGACTCTTCTGTGTCCTCGGAAGTCCTATCACAAAATCCATTGTTATTCTCTCCTATTTCCATTCTGGTACTGGTAGTGGATGTAATAATCCAGTTGGTACTTGATGCTCTGCCTTCACTTGCTGACAAGTTAGGCATTTGGAAACAAACTCTGCCATATCTCTCTTCATATCCATCCACCAGTAATGCTCCTTTAGCCCTCTATACATTTTTGTACCACCAGGGTGCATGGCAAAAGGAGACTCATGTACTTCTTTCAAAATGATCTGCCTCAAATCAACATCATTAGGAATACACATTCTGCCCTGGTGTAGCAATAGACCATCATCTCTTATTAAGAATTCTGGTTTCTTGCCCTGCTAGACTTCTTCCAATAGCCTCTGATACTTCTGATCATTCTAAGCTACCATTCTGATATGATCAATCAACACTAGCTGTACATGCCATGCAACTGTTGTCTGCCCCTCATCATTAATCTCTAAGCTGGCATGTAATGATCTCAACTCATGTACCATAGACAAAGGAGTAACCCGTAGACTGGCCATAGTCTTGCGACTTAAAGCGTTAGCCACAACATTAGCTTTCCCTGGCTAATAGTCTATCAAACAATCATAATCTTTTATCAACTCTAACCATCTCCTCTGTCTCAAATTTAGTTCTTTCTGGGTGCTCAAATACTTCAAACTCTTATGATCTGTGTAGATGTAGCATTTCTCCCCATACAAATAGTGCCTCCAGATCTTAAGAGCAAACACAATAGCTACAAGCTCCAAGTCGTGTGTCGGATAATTCCTCTCATGCTGTTTTAGCTGATGTGATGCATAGGCAATGACATTTCGATCTTGCATCAACACACAACCTAACCCATTATGAGAAGCATCACTATAAACTGTATATTTTTTACTCGGTGTAGGTAAAGTTAGGACTAGAGCCTCAGTCAAACACCTCTTCAATTCATCAAAACTCTGTTGGCATTTGTTCATCCACTGAAATTTCACATCTTTCCTAAGCAGCTTGGTCAATGGAGATGCTAACATGGAGAATCCTTTCACAAAACAGCGATAGTATCCAACTAACCCCAGGAAACTGTGAATCTCTGTGATATTTCTGGGTGGCTTCCAATTAAGGGCAGCTTCTATCTTGCTAGGATCTACCTTAATACCCTCTGCTGATACTATGTGTTCCAAAAAGGATATCTCTTTCAGCCAAAATTCACACTTCGACAATTTGGCGTATAGCTGTTTCTCCCTCAAAGTTTGCAGTACAATCTGCAAATGTCTATCATGCTCTTATGCACTCATCGAATAGACCAATATATCATCTATGAATACCACAATAAACTGGTCGAGTTATGGTCTGAAGATAGTGTTCATCAGATCCATAAAAGCAGCCGGAGCATTAGTTAACCCAGATGGCATGATCAAGAACTCAAAATGGTTATAGCGGGTTCTAAAGGCAGTTTTAGGAATACTCTAGTCTTCTACTTTCAGCTGATAATAACCTGATCTCAGGTCAATTTTGGAGAACATAGCTGCACCCCTTAACTGATCCAACAAGTCATCAATGCGGGGTAATGGGTATCTGTTCTTTATTGTCACCTTATTCAACTATCGATAGTCAATGCATAACCGGAGAGTGCCATCCTTCTTCTTTACAGACAACACAGGTGCTCCCCAAGGTAACACACTAGGGCGGATAAAGCCCTTGTCAAGCAGCTCTTGCAACTGCACTTTCAACTCTTTCAATTCTGCTGAAGCCATTCTATATGGTGTTATAGAGATTGGGTCCATACTAGGCATAACATCAATTTCAAACTGCACTTCTCTTTCTGGAGGTAATCCTGGAAATTCATCAGAAAATACATCCGGAAAGTCACATACCGTAGGGATGTCCCTCAATGCTAGACTACCCACTTGGGTGTCTATCACATGTGCCAAGTATGCCTGACACCCCTTCCTAATCATTTTTCTGGCCAGTGCAGCTGAAATGATGTTTAAAGGCAATAACTACCTCTCCCCATATATTACTAAATCACCATACTGAGGAAGACCAAAAGTGACTGTCTTCAGTCTACAGTCAATCATTGCATGATGCCTGGCTAACCAATCCATGCCCAAGATAATGCCATAATCTTTGAAGGGCATTTCAATCAAATTAGACAGAAAAGTGTGTCCTTGGATCACCAAAGGACAATCCCTATATAGTCTATTTACCTTGACCTCCTGGTCTAATGGACTAGTTACTAGCACATCATAGTCCATTGGTACACACTGAATAGCAGTAGAATGCATCACACTAGCACTGACATATGAATGTGTGGAGCTAGGATCAAACAACACATATACATCTTGGTCAAGGATGGAGAAAATACCGGCTATTACGTCTGACGTTTTAGTCTATTCCCTTTGATGCATGGTATACACTCTGACTGGTGCACCACTGGGTGCTAGCTGGTTAATAGTACTTTGACTTCCAGGAGTGTTACCAGGACCCCTACCTCTGCCTCTACCTCTACCAACTGGCTGTGACCCTCTAGGTGCAGAGACTTTAGTTGATCCCTTAGATGTAGTAGAAGGTCCAGACTGGCATAGACTGGTACAATCCTTAGCAAAATTTTCGCTCCCTCCACAGTTAAAACATGCATTGGTGGCCTTGAAACAAACCCCACTGTGTGTTCTACCACAAGTTTCACACTGCTGTACTGATAGAGCTCCTCGGGGTGCTTGCTGGTCTTTGGCCAGAGAATTTGCCTCTTCCAGATCTACGGGAGCTGGATCCCCCAAACTATTTCCTCTTCCCAGAACCACTCTCAGGTGCTTGTCCAATAGTCTTTTTAGTCTTCTCTTTCTCTTGTGTACCTTTCTTCACTGCCCCTTCTGATTCTATCTTTTCCAGTTCCAGGGCTTGTGAAATCAGCTCAGAAAAATTCTGGTGTCTAAATCCGACTACTTGCATCCTCAGATTCGGCCTTAACCCGGACTCAAACCTCTTACATCTGTCTCTGGAGGTGGAGACTAAGCTTCCAGCATAGTGGCTTAGCCTTGAAAAGTCTCGTTCATACTCTGTTATTGTTCTATCACCTTGTTTCAAACTCAGGATTTCTTGTAACTTCATATCCACATAAGCATCAAGGACCCACTTCTATCGAAACTCCCTCAAAAAGTCTGACCAGGTCAACACAAGTGACTCAATCAGGCTGTGGGGAATGGTCTTCCACCATTCATATGCATCCCTTTGGAGAAGAGATACTGAATATTCAAATTTTAATTCTTCAATACACTGTAGCTTTTTGAAAACCCATTCCATTCTTTCCAACCACTATTCTGCCTCCAGTGGATCCACAGTGCCTTTAAACTCAATGGCCCCAAATTTCATCAATTTTTCATATTGCCGAGCCGAGGGCTGTGGTTGTGCTACAGGCGCTTGCATCTGAACTTGAGGTGGCACATTTCTCACCATTTGTTGGGAAAACGTAGCCATCTGCTGTGCAAACTGAGCAAGAAACTGCGGTGCTGGAGTAGGAGCTGGAGTGGCTGACCCACTCACGTTCTGGAGTGTTGGGGCTTCTCCTTGAACCTTAGCCTTAACAGATTGTTCCACAGAATGATCTCCCTCTTCCATTCCATTTCCCAAAAATTTCTACTTCCTGAGATCAAACACAAGGAGGTTAACCTTCGTTAGTGCATATTCAAAATGTAAATATGTCATATGTATCAATTAAAGACACTTGAGCAGTTGTACTTATCAAAGAAATATTCACATAAATAGTCAAAATTTATTGAAAAACCATGCTCTGATACCACTAAAATATGTCACACCTTACCCCTCTGTAAGGCATAATATGATCCCGTAAAATACCTAATGAACTACCGAACTTCACCTACCGATAATTCATTAAGTACACTAGAAGGGATTTTAAAACCATTTTCCTACATTTTGGAAGTGGTGAGCATTTTGGTAGGAATTAAAATCATTTATTCAAAGCTTAAAAACTAGTAAAAAATTTTTGTCTATTTTTATTTTTTCGCAAATTTTATAAAAATTTCGGCAGAGTGCCGTCTATATTTTGAGAAAACAGTTCTTCAAATACCTGAGAAAAACACTTCCAATAAATTTTCCACAACTCCCAATCTCCAAATAATCTCAAGTCAACACAATTCAATTCATTCCACAATTCAACTAAAAATTTATCAACTTAAAATATTTCATAACTTCATTCACAGTGCATATAGTACGAAATTCACAAATACAAATCTTAATTTACAAAAAGAAAATTCAAAAATAATATTATTGCAATTTATTATACAACTACTCAACTTTACGTTGATACATAAAATATTACAATATTTACATCAATTAACTACAAGGGTATAAATAAATATCCATACAAAAGATCAACGGAAGCTTTTCCGGTTCAACAGCTCACTAAAATAAAAATTTCAAATACAATACATAAAATATTCATTGACAAAACACAATTTAAATATTGCACAATTACATTTCACAAATTATCAAAACTCATTATAGCACAATTTTGCTTAAATAATTTAATAAACATAGTGTTGCCAATTCATACACAACTTAAGCTATGACACAAAATTTCCGATCAATGCCGCATTGTACACCACAACAAAGCGATCTACAACCCCACTAATCGAAATCAATGAGGGAGGTGGCTAGCTAGCTAATGAGTACTCATCCGATCTACAACCTCAATTGGTAAACCAGAGAGGGAGGAAAATAATCGATCTCAACCCCATCATGGAGGAGGAATAATGTGGTACTATCATGCTAAGTGTGAACACAAAATCAATTCAAAACAATTTAATCAAATAATTTGTTAGAAATCTGATCAATTCCCAAAGTCATATTTGCGATCATAAAATGGCAACACAATTCATAATTAACACAGAAGTCAAATTTTCAAGAATAAAATATTTAAACAAGAAATATTGTGCACAGACCTGACTTGAGTCGCCTCTAGGCCTTGACTCAGTCTCTCAGACTTTTCAAGTCTTTTTCAGCTGAAACACAAAATTTATAGTCTCTCAGTATCTTTACTTCATAACAATTCCAATGTGTTTAAACTTACATTCTTGCAATTTCATGTTGATGTTACTATTCATAATGCTATTCAAGTCAATTTGTTGACTTTCTAAGGCTTAATAGGTATGGGAACTCCAACTTCACCCACATACCACATTTTGGTCACCAATTTTGTTGGTTTTGGTTGTTTTCTCAAAACTTAGGTCTTTTAGGCAAAATTGCAAATTTTCAGTTTTGGTTTCTTATGTTGCACTGTTCCATTAGTCATTTTACTATTAGAATTGGGCTAAGTTTTCTTCTTAAAATTGTCCCTTAATTTCTTAAATTTATTCTCCTTTTTGAATCACTCCAATTGGAGTTTTGTAGCTCAAGTTATAGCCATTTGAATCATGGCTGCTAGATTGGACTTAACCCAGATTTCTGGGCACCAAACTGGTTCTGGCAGTTTTAGGTCACCAAATTTGGGTGGCCAAATGACTTGGTTAAGGACATAATTTAGGTTTGTATTCTTCATGAAAGTTTTAGGTCTATATCTCAGCTTTCCACTGGTAAAATTTCAGGTCATTTAGACCTGCCTAGCCCAAGTTATAGCCAAATGAACAAATACTGTTCATTTGGACATTTTTGTACAGGTCAGACTGCATAAGTCCGGATTTGGTCAATTTGTTCACTAGGTTTTGGTCACTTTTTGGGCATGATTCCTAAATGAAAAATGTTCCATTTTGTGTCTATTTTCATTCCCTGAAAGGGACCTTGGTCCTACTGCCTGCAGGTTGCCCACAACCAATCCGAATTCAAGCCTAAGTCTAACGCTTCTAACATACCTCAACTGGTCACAAATGACCATTTTTCATCTCAAACAATGTTAAACACACCATTTGACCATTTCTCAAAATTTTTGTCTCCAAACCCTAGGTGCTATGAACCCTAATTATACAATTCATCATAATTCATACAATTAAAATGTTCTAATCATCATTACATGCTTAATCAAGCTTACAAACATAATTAATTGAACTAAAACACTTCAACATCCCCTAATTCTTTGGCTACCAAATTCTCACTGCCATTATTCAAACATAGTTTTCTTTATTTCTAATGAAATTTCATCACATTTAAACTTAAATTCATGCATTTGGTAAAAATCTAAGCTTAAAGTTACACTTACCTCAATTTGTGAATTCCCTAATTCTTCAATTCTCCACTTTCCTCTTCCTTTTTGTTCACAAGATGCTTGTCAAGGTCCAAGAACAAGATTTACTTAAAGGAGTTAGGGAGTTTATAAAATAAAATCAAGCTTTTGAAAGCTTGAGATGGGTGTTAATGGTGGAAAGGAAATGAGAGAAATGAGAAAGAAAGGGGTGACAGAAAATGGAAGGAGAAGTAATTAAATTTTTTTTTCTTTTTGTTATTTTGTGCTCTTTTAATAGATAGTTATCCCACAATTTTCAAATTCTTAAATTAGTAAGTTTATTGCATCATGCATGATGTCATGCATGATGTAATCAATCTTTTTTAACTTTTTCTTTTTCCTCTTTTTTTTTATTTATTTATTTTTCTATTAGTTATTTAATTTAATTCTTGATTCTGAATTTTTCTTTTCTCTGATTTTATTTGACAGTTAGGTCAAGAGTTAGCTCTCGAGGTCAATTGACCAAATTGCCCATCGTCGGTTCGACTCGGTTTGCAAATAATTCAATATTTCTTCCAGATCCCTGACCTAATTATTTGACTGGCTTAACAATGCTTTTTCGTGATTTTCTCTTTTTCACTGTGTTCATAATGGTCCTAAGGACCGCAAAGTCATATTTTACGTTTCGAAATTTGAGTTTAAATTGACTTCACAATCCTTCCCGAGAAGGTCACCCATCGCTGTGACTCTTGGCTCATTTAACTTCTTATGTTATGTTTTTTTTACTTATACTTAACTAATTGACAATTACTAATTATTTGTGTTCAGGGCTTATCTAGTTATCTTAAGTGTGGTTCTAATCCCCTTAATTATCCGGACCGACACTGGTTACCGGAATACTGAAATATACCAGGCTATGCAAATAGGGGTGTTACAAGTAAACTTTTAAGTAAGTCCTAAAAATTATCTCCTAGGGTTCCTCGCAAGTCTGGGGTCAGCAACTGACTTTCCAGTCGCTTTCCAGTACAGTCACCCATCGCCATGACTCCGACTCATTTAACCAAGTTGTACTTTGCTTCTTTTACTGTTCTTTTATTTTACTTAGTCTGTATTCAGTAAATTTATATTTTCTTACTCTAGTCTGAGTGTAGTTCTAGACATCCTGGCTGTCCAAACAAAATTAGTCATCGAAATAGTAGAATGTACAGACTACCTAAAGTGAGGGCGTTATAGTGTGTGGGACTAATGTTCCCATAATGAATGATATTATGATGAAATTCTGAAAGAATGATGTGAAATGATGAAAGAACGAGAATATTGAGTTGTTAAGGATAATAAATTAGCCGAGTATACGTAGACTGTAGTGTAAGGACTGGATGGATGGGCATGCTAAGAAATGGCGAGATTTATAGTATTGTCCATGGCTTTTATGCCCGGATACCATTGGCAGGTACCGAGTGTCTGATATGGTTATCCCTCCTTCATGATTTCTTGAATAATCGTTGGTAGGCACCTAGTGTTTGATATGATTATTCCTATTTATATTGCATACTCGACAAACACTGAGTGTCCAACCGTATGATGGCCCGAGGCACCGAGTATCCAGCGCTAGTACAACCCGTGTATCTAGTCCAGACAGTTCTGTTAAAGGTTACTTTAGGCACTAGAATGAATTAAGACAGTTGAATACTAAGATGAAGAGAAAGAAAGATCCTATGAAAATAGATATTTCCAAACATCGTGAAAAAAAATATGGAAATTTGAGAAAATAAGAGAAAAATATTGTGAAAGGTATCTAAAATTCATTATATAGTCAAACAGAAGAAATGACTACAAAAATTTGAAGATGTAAATTTTATACTTTTCTAAATGATTTATAAATATTTCAATATGCATTTTCTTTATATCATTCTAGCATGATATTACTTTTGTTTTGTATATGGTAATTTCAATATGTTAGTGCATCACTAAGCAGAAATGCTTAGCACGATGGTTTCTCCTCACGAAGGTTCAGAAGACAGGAACCAGGCTTGGATAGAATTATTTAGCGCAGATCTGTAGTAGAATTCACTGTCACCTTAGTATATAATCCTGGTAGATACCAATCGCTCCATAGAAATGTATGCTCATGATGTATAAAAAACTTAAATATAAAGTTTGTAATTTTAAATATTTGAGATGCACAGTAAATATGTATAATTTGTAAATGATTGTAATGAAGAAAATTTATATATGGAAATGGATGAGAATTGAGAATATGAATTGAGATGTTGAAATTATTGTGAATATGAGGTTATATGATATGAATATTGTTGCAAGTCAAATCTTTAACAGGTCAAATGTTAAAAATACGAATAAACTCTTGCAGTTTCCATTTAAAAATTTCCCAAATTAAATTATGATGAAATAAAATTGATCATAAATGGAAGTAAGATAGGATTAGGTGCTTTGTCATAGGATTTGACATTCTCTTGCTTGACTATATTATAGATCGAGTAAGGGAGTGTTATATTTAGTGGTATCAGAGCAAGGTTTAGGCATTCCTAGACCTAGATAGGTAAAAGGACATAGAGTGCATGTCATATATTATATTCATTAAGAGTAGAGGTGACACTAATACAGATCTACTCTCCTGTCTATGTTAGGTTGGTAGAATTGACTTTGATACTCCTTGGGCTATTGAAGAGGAAGCGGGGAGTTATGCCCCAGAGAGCAATAGTATAAGAGGGATGAGGGATTTTACAGCACAGATGGCTACTGAACAGTTAGCAGAACCTCAACAATAGTTTTTTTAGCAGATGTTTGATCTATTTAGGCAAGTGACGGGAGCTAAGACACACCCCATATAGAAATCACCTCTGGAAAAGCTCCGAAAGTATGGGGCTGTGGACTTTAGAGGGAAAAAGGAAGATGACCCAGCTGCTACAGAGTATTGGCTGGAGAGGACTGAGAGAGTTCTCTAGCAGCTATATTGCATACCGGAGCAGAGCTTGGAGTGTACTATTTTGCTACTGTAGGAGGATGCCTACCAATGGTGGGACACAATAACTTGGGTAGTGCAGCCAGAAGTAGTGACATAATTCATTCTGGTAGAGTTCTGAAAGAAGTATATTAGCTATATTTATTTGGAGGACAGGAGGAGAGAGTTTATTTCTTTAAGGTAGAGGCAGATGACAGTGGCGGAATATGAGCAGAAATTTATCTAGTTAAGTAAGTACGCCATGGAGATTGTTCCCATTGAGGTGGAGAGATGCAAGAGATTTGAGGAAGGCCTCAGTGATAGTATTAGACTGCATTTTATGGCCCTACAGTATACGAGCTTCACTTAAATGTTGGCAGCAACTATGAATGTGGAGAGAGTCCGAGCTAGTGAGCGGAGTAGGAGGGGTGAACAGCAAAAGAGAGGCTTTGGCCAATCTAGCTTCACATTCATAGCCAGTAAAAGGCACAGAGGGCAGTTTAGTCAAGCACCGACTAAGAGGCCAGGATGGGGGTCTAGATCCACATTTAGGAGAGGCCAGCCTGTAGTATCAGTGGCTAGCACACCAAGTCTAGTAGTGAGAGGTTTTGCCCTAGCATCATGCACACATTATGGGAGGAGGCATAAAGGTAAATGCTGGGGATTTACTGGAGCTTGCTATAGATGTGGAGCCACATACCACTTCCAAAGGGACTGTCCTAAGAGGACTATTCCATCAGCACAAACAGAGGGATCGGCTCCTACTACTCAGAGGGATAGGAAGCCTGAGAGATCTGATGTAGCAGGGGGCACTGTGAGGCCTACATCTAAGACAGTGGAGAAGCCAGATACAAGAGTGCTAGCACGTGCATATGCCATTTGAGCTAGAGAGGAGTAGGATGCACCTGATGTTATAGTTGGTAATTCTCTCTCTTTGACTCTATAGTACATGCATTGATAGACCTAGGCTCAACTCATTCTTACATATGCACTAATATTCCAGTAGAGGGGGGTTTAAAGATTGAAACTATTGAGTAGGACATCCTAGTTACTAACTCTTTAGGCCATAGTGTGATGGTGAACAAGGTCTATAGGGGTTGTCCCTTGAGGATTTAGGAGTATGAGTTTTTGGCAGACCTTATTGAGCTGCCTTTTCATGAGTTTGATGTGATTATAGGGATGGATTGGCTATCACGTCACCAAGCTATGGCGGATTTCCGTTTAAAGAGAATCCCATTAAAGACTTCTGATAATGAGGAGATCATTATTGTGGGAGAAAGGATGGATTATCTGTCTAAAGTCGTATTAGCCACTACTGCAAAAAGATTGTTAAGGAAGGGTTGTGAAGCCTACTTGGCACATGTGGTTGAAACTAGGAAGGCTAGGCCTGACCTTCATGACATAATGTGACACCCCTTACCCGTCCACAGTGTGGCCGAGTAAGATATGCCACACAGTGTACTGGAACACCACATTTTATTTTAAGAATTTGTTTTCCTTCCTTAAATCATTTTTTATTATTTTTTTTTCATAGTTATGAAGTGCAATTTGTGAAATATAATTCATTTAAGTCATTTATTGAAATTATAAATTTATTTAAGGTTCCTCAATTTTTATAGAAAATCCGGCAGAGTACTGGATAAAAATGGAGAAAATAGTTCTTTGGAACCTGTGAAAAACACTTCCAATATGTTTTCAATCATTCCCAAACTCCATTTCATCAACAAAGTCTCAATATTTTTCAACGAATTCCTTTTCATACTCTGCCACTGTTAACTGTCTCTGCCTCAGGTTAATAAATTCTCTTATTCTCTCTTCAAGGTATACACTACCCACATACTTCTTTTTGAACTCTGAGAGGAAGAAGTCCTAGGTTAACTGTTCTGGCCGCACTTCACTAGACACTGTATCCCACCATTGATAGGCATCATCTTGCAGCAGAGATACAATAGCTTCTACGTTTTGCTCTGGAGTGCAGTGGAGTTGTTTTAAAACCCATCCTGTTCTGTTCAACCAGTTTTTGGCTGTAATAGAATCATCTTCTCTCTTGCCAAAGAAATCTACTGCTCCAAATTTTCTCAGTATTTCTAGATGTGATTTCTGCTATGGAGGTGGTGGTGGCATTACCCCAGCCATTTATCTGAAGAACTTGGCCATTTGCTGAAACATGGCCTGTGGAGGCTGAGCAGGCTCTGTTGGAGTTGGCGGAGCAGGTTCTCCCTTACCCCCAGTCTCAGCTGCTATAGGTGGAGCATGACTCTCCACTTCCTCCTCGACTGCCCTCTGTGACGTGGGGTCCATATCCTAATCAAAATAAGAAAACCAAATAGATCGACATTAGTGTCACCTTGACTCTTACAAATACAATGCATGGTATAGACTTGATCTAGACCCAGAAATGCCTAAACCGTGCTCTGATACCACTAAATGTGACACCCCTTACTCGTCTACAGTGTAGTCGAGTAAGATATGCCACACAGTGTACCAGAACACCACATTTTATTTCAACTATTTTTTTTTCATAGTTATGAAGTGCAATTAGTGAAATATAATTCATTTAAGTCATTTATTGAAATTATAAATTTATTTAAGGTTCCGCAATTTTTATAGAAAATCCGGCAGAGTACCGACTAAAAATGGAGAAAACAGTTCTTCAGAATCTGTGAAAAACACTTCCAATATGTTTTCAACCATTCCCAAACTCTATTTCACCAACAAAGTCTCAATATTTTTCAATAACAATTCTATTTGTCATTCATTCATTCCTCATGATATTCATATACAAGTCATAAATAAATACTCAATTTTCCATTCATAAACACAATTTCCACTATTTACATTAATACCAAAATACATTACCTTAGTCTCAATTACACATGAGAAAATAAAAGTTAATTACAATATACCAAAATGAAACCTAGTCTCCTACTAATGCACTGAAGACGGTGAGGTGACACAGATACTATGCAGAGCTGCAGATGGTCTCACCCAGTCTATGGTCTACTGGGCTCTCTATCGGTCTCTCCAGAACCTATGCGTGGCAAAAAGCAACGCGCTAAGCAATAATGCTTAGTGGTGCCAATAATAAAATAAAAAGAACTAAAAGAAAATAAATATGCAGTATGTATATTGATGTCTCATACAGATAAATTTTTGGTAATTATTTGTAGTCTTATTTATTTGGTACTTGTTATATCTATTATTTCATTAAATTTATCAACTTTCATTTTAGGTTGCCCAAGTAACCTATACTAGATGACTGGACTAGATAAACGGGTAAACTGGCACTGGGTACCAAGTACCTCAGGCCGTCACAGCATCGGTCACATATGTATCTCCTGGTGTGCAACAGAACAACTAATAAGCTGTAATAATTATTAGGCACAAGGCCAAGTATCACCATAATTTCAGAATGGCTAAAAGCCATAAAATCATAGAATGGCATAATGCCATGTGCAGTGCTGCTAACTGAACCCTATTGGCATGCCAACCTATCCAAACCAATCTTGCTAGGTGTACTAGGGCATGTTACACTTTTAAAATTTTCAATTCTTGAAATTTAAGTTTAGGTGTTACTATTAATTTCATTAGTCAACTAAAATGTTGACTTTTGCATAAACAATAGGTACATTGGTTCTAATGTTCCCAACATACTACATTTTGCATTCTAAAGTTGTTGGTATTGGTTGCCAATACCATTTCAAAGCGTAGTGTTAGTTATTCACAATTTTTAGATTTCAAGCACTAAGTTTTCTGTTCCATTGGTCATTTGTATAGTAGGAATTTGGCAAAATTATCTTCATGAAAGTTGTTTCTTATTGTGTCTAGTTACATTTCCTTTTTTGAATCACTCAATTTGGAGATTTGTAGCTCAAGTTATGGCCTAAACACCATAACTGGCCGGATTGCAAATTTTCCAGATTTTTTGGACAGAACCAAATCTATAGTGTTTTGTACACTAATTGCAGGTCAATATTTGAACATGTTATGATCAAAATTTGGGTTTGGTTTCTTCATGAAAGTTGTAGCTATATGTATCAGCTTTCAAATGGTAAAATTTCAGGTCAATTGGACCTTTATACACTGAGTTATGACCAAATAAATAAACACTATTCATTTGGTCATTTTGCCCAAGCAGAATGCAAGTCACTCGGATTAGGCCAATTTTTAGGTCATCTTGGTTTGGTTTTCTGGGCTGGGTTTCTTCATCAAAGTTGTGCCATTATATGTCTAGTTTCATATCCAATTGACCTTGCACCAATTGAACCTCTACAACTCCATTTATAGCTACCCAAACCTGCTGGACTCACACCCAGTCCTGCAGGTCACCAAGGGCAGCACACCTCATTTCAACTCCAACACCCTTACTCACTTCAATTCCTTCTCACACATATTCAAATGGTCACTAATTGACCATTACAAGGTTAACATACCATTACATGAGCAAACCCTAGAATTGTTCAAGTGTCCAATTTTTTTCATGTTCATACATGCATAATCCTTGCATTTCACTTACACAACTATGTTCAATCACTCATCTACTACCAAAGGCTGCTCCTAACCACTTGGCTATCAAGCAAAATCACCAAATCCTAACCAGTCCTAGCTGCCAAAATTTTTAGAGTGCACACATACACATTTTTATTTTGTTTTATTACATTTCCTACTTACTTCATGCCATTAAACATGAATTAACTCAAAAATAGCAAAAGTTTGGACACTAACCTTGTTGGAGCTGAATTTCAAGTCAACCAAACTTCTTTTTTTCCTCCTCTTTTGGCTGCCTAGAGGATATTCAAGTTGCAAGACTAATTTTTTGTGAAGCTAGGTAAGGGTTTCAAGTGAGATTTGGTGAGGTTTAAAGCTTTGGTAAGCTTTAATGAAGGTTGGGTATGGGAGGTTTGTTTCGGCTGGTTTGATGAAGGAGAAGCTGATGACTTTTTCTGATTTTTGTTTTCTTTTTATCTTCTTTTATTACGTAATTTAGTGACTTTTAATTTTGATTGGTGGATAAAGGGTTGATGACATCATGTGATGTCAAAATTGTCATTTAATCTCATTTTCTCTTATTTTCTTCTCTACTCATTTTTAATTTAATTTTTAGCAACATTTATTCTCATTTTATGTCATAATAATTATTTACTTAACTGGACAAGTCTGCCAAAAATCACCTCTGATGGCAAAATGACCAAAATGCCCTCTGTTTGGCTTAACAGACTAAAATTGTCTGTACCGATTGAAGAATTTTTCTAAGCATCTTCTTGGCATTCTAATGCCATAGAACCCTCAATGACTCTTCTCTAGAGTCCCAAAAATTGTTTTATGAATTTTCTCGCTGGTCTAGGGCTCCTAGTTGTGAGAACCGCAACTTTCCACTGGGTTACCCATCACTAGGGCACCGGCTCATTTAACTTGGTTGTATTTTATTTCTAAAATTTTTCCTAAATTTTTCTTATTAATATTTGAGTTAATTATGGTTCCTCACTTTAGTTTAAATATTTTTCCAGATGTTCTAGCTATCCGGACTGACACCGGTCACTAGAACAGTAGAATGTACGGAATTGCTACAGTGAGGGTGTTACAACTCTTCCCCTCTAATTTAAATTTCGTCATCGAAATTTACCTGATGAAAACAGTTGTGGGAATTGTTACCTTATCATCTCTTCACTTTCCTAAGTTGCCCCCTCGGTGTTGTGGTGCCTCCAAAGCACTTTCACCAGTGGAATCTACTTATTCCTTAGCTCTTTCACTTCCCGAGCCAGGATTCGTATGGGTTCTTCTTCATATGTCAAATCCGGTTGTACTTCAATTTCTTCCATAAAGATGACATGTGAAGGATCTGAGCGGTATCTTCTTAGCATAGATACATGGAACACATTGTGGATCTTATCCAACTCTGGTGGTAAAGCTAGCCTGTAGGCCACTGGACCCACACGTTTAATGACTTCATATGGGCCAATGAACCAAGGGCTTAACTTACCTTTTCTTCCAAACCTCAGTACCTTCTTTCACGGTGACACCTTGAGGAACACTTTGTCGCCAACCGCATATTAAATTTCTTTTCTCTTCAAGTTGGCATAAGATTTTTGTCTATTTGAGGCAACCTTAAGATTAGCTTTTATTAGTTTTATTTTCTCCTCAGTCTGTTTCACCAGGTCTAGCCCTACCAGTTTATCTTCACCTAATTCAGTCCAGCACACTGGAGTTCTACATTTCCTCCCATACAGTGCTTCATACGAGACCATTTGGAGGCTAGCTTGGTAACTATTGTTGTATGCAAATTCTACCAATGACAGGTATCTATCCCAACTTTGTAACACCCCTCGCCCGACTACAATGTAGCCGAGCAAAGCGTGCTACATTCGGTGCCAGAGCACCCTAACTTATCTTACTTTATTTCTTTAAAAATTTTGTTCTCGTTATATTTAATATTGATTATTTTTCAACGGAGAAACTAACAGAGTTTCTCCTATTTTATTTTCATTTGATGTGTTTTACGATTCACCTGTTTGAAAATTCACCAATATTTTCTAAGTATAATCTCATCCACTCATATCATCATTTAAAAAATCATTATGTAATTCAAATCTATACTCATTTGTACAAATTCATTCATGCTCCATTCTTATAGCAAAATTCTCAAATTTGCATTAATTTACATCATTTACAATAATTAAATAAATCCTTAATTTACATGATATACAAATTAATTACAATTTGCTAATTTATATTACAATATAAGAAATAAATAAGATACACAAAATATATGATATGCTTAATGTGAGCCCTATCTACATGCATTGCTGAGGAGGTGACAACCTTGAACGCTCTGCAGATCAGAACTCCAAAATCTCTGTTTAGTATTCATTGGCTTTAACTTGACTGCACAGGAAACAATTCCATCGCGCTAAGCATTGCTGCTTAGTGGTGCAATAATATAATAAGGAAATAATATACAAATAAAGATAGAAATAAAACATAATTTAAATAATTAAGATTTATTTATACTTCACATGCGATTCTAAAATTTAATATATTTTATCGTAATTTAGTCTTCTTTGGAAGTGTTTATTTCGCCAATATACAGTAATAATGTACAAAGAAAAATGATATAAAAATAATAAATTTATGCTTATATTATTATATAAGTCACATTTGCAATATTTATTTATGTTATAATTTTCTTTGCTAATCTTTTAGCATTTTCTCTATACTTGCTAGGTTGTCTCAGATTATTTCATAATAAGTAAATTTTAATATCGGTTCAGTTCATTTCGATTCTTTCTAATAAATAACTATTCCAATTTATTTTAGGTCATCTTACTCATTTATTTTATTTAATTTCTAATATTTTTAATTGCTAGTATTCTTAACTTATTTCCATAAATTTCATCGCCCAAGTAACCTATGACAGTGACTAAATCGATAACAGGTCGTTGGCACTGGACACCGCGGTGCCTCGGGCCGTCATACCATGGGACGCAGAACGTCAACCACGTATGCAGTCAGTATGGCTAAAAAGCCATGATAACACATAATCGGACATAAAAGCCATGAATGTTGGCATAAAGCCATGAATGCGGGCATAAAGCCATGAATACGGGCATAAAGCTATGAATACCGGCATAAAGCCTTTCGCAGTACTGCTAAAAAAATACCCTATTGGCATGCCAAACAATCCAATCTGACACACATGTCTAGGCAATACAAGGGCACATAATATCATTAAATATTAATATATTGTGTTTTATGACTTCATTATTTCATGATAAATTTCAATTATAATTCATACATTCATTTGATCATTTATATGATCACAATTCATATCAATTATCCTTTTATGCCATTGTACTCAAAATACTTCTCCTCTCTACAATAATGAGAACTAATGTCTCATTCATACATTAATATGGTTCATTTATTCATTCATTATATTATTCATATTGATCACATTTTTAAACAATGGTTCACATGTACCATTGTATTCAAAACATTTTTCCTTTCTCATTTATACATTCAAGAATCTACTTATGTAATTACAAATTTTATCTTTCTAGTTGAGTTACTAATATTTTATGAATTCCATTTGTGATGGGCATATAAGCCCTAACTATCTATTCACATCAATTAGGTGACTTATTTTTCATGTTTCAAGTAATCAATGAACATTTCATGGATTTCAAATTTATGGTCTTAATTTCCTTTTTACAATTTTGACTAAGATGCATAGTCCACATTTGTCATACAATTCTAAGCATTTAAGCTTAGAATTGGTTCTAAGTCTTTATCTTAGTTTGCTAATCATTTTGATTACTATTCACCTCACTAGTCAACCAAAATGTTGACCTTAAATACATAATAATTTTATTGAACCTAAGTTCTCCAAGATACCACATTTTGCATTTAAAATTTGTTGGTATTGGTTGCCAATACCATTTCCAAGCTTAATATTAATTGGGCAGAATTTTCAGTTTTCATGCCTTATCTTTACTGTTCCATTAGTCATTTTTGCAGTGGGAATTTGGAAAAATGTTCAACATGAAAGTTGTTCCTTATTTTGTCTAGTTGAATTTATTTTTTTGAATCACTCAATTTGGAGTTTTGTAGCTCAAGTTATGGCCTAAAAACCATGACTGGCCGGATTGGGCAGAACCTAAAATTCTGGGTAAAATTGTTTCTGGCAGATTTGGTAACTCGAGTTTGGTTGGCAATTTGACTAGGTTATGATCATAATTTGGGTCAGGTTTCTTCATGAAAGTTGTTGGTCTATATCTCAACTTGTTGCTGGTAAAATTTCAGGTCAATTGGACCTTGCTACATTGAGTTATGGCCAAATGACCAAATACTGTTCATTTGGTCATTTTGCCCAGGCAGATTGCAGGTCACCCAGATTAGGGCAAACTTTTGGTCCACTTGGTTTGGTTTTCTGGGCATGGTTTCTTCACAAAAGTTATGCCATTATGTGTCTAGTTTTACCTCCAATTGGACTCATACCAATTGGAGTCACACAACTTCAGTTATAGGTCAAACATTACACTGGACTCATAGGTCCGAATTTCCTGCATAAGAGAAGCACTCCCAATTTTCAATTTCACCCAACTTCCAAACTTCAATTCACATTTATAACACTTCTAATAGTCAATAATCAACCTCAACATCATCAAATTCAAGTCACAACACAAAATTTCATATTTGAGCAAACCCTAAATCAACTTGCAATAATTTTAAATTCCAAGAGAATTTCTAGCACTAACCTTTGTGTGCTAGCTTCAATCAACTCCAAGCTACTCCAATTAATCTTCAATTCATTCAAAACACTTTGATCTTCTTCCTTGGGCTGCCCACTGAATTTCTTTCTTCTTTTTCTTCCTTCTTTTTCTTGGTTTTTCTTGCTTATTCTTGGAGTTCATGCCTTGATGAAGGTTTTTCTTTAAATTTCTAAGAATTTTGGTCAAGAAATTTGCATGGTTTGGAAGCTTAAGCAAGCTTCAATGGAGAAATTTTGTTTTGAGAGAGAAATGGGAATATGGGACGGCAAAGTAGTAGAGAAGAAGAGAAAAATCTGTTTTCTTTCACTATTATAAGATATTTATATAAATTTAAATATTAAATAATATATTTGTCTTATTAGGCAAATTTGCTAATTAATTTTTATTTAAAATATGTAACTAAATTTTCCATTTTCCATCCACTTTCTTTTTATTTATTTTTAATTAATCTTTTATCAATATTTATTCATATTTTATCCATTTTTATTAGTTTGTCAAATGGTGATTGGGTGGAGGCATTGTTAATGACATCATGTGATGTCATAATTCCCAATTTCTTTTATTTTCTTTTTCTTTTCTTCGCTACTCATTTTAAATTTAATTTTTAGCAATATTTATTTATATTTTAGATCATAATAATTATTTACTTAACTAGACAAGTCGGCCAAAAATCACCTCTGAAGGCGAAATGACCAAAATGCCCTCCGTTTAGCTTAACAGACCAAAATTATCTATACCGATCGAAAAATTTTTCTAAACCTTTTTTTTTGCATTCTAATGTCATAGAAACCTCAATGACCCTTCTCTGGAGTCCCAAAAATTATTTTATGAATTTTCTCCCGGGTCTAGGGCTCCTAGTTGCGAGAACCGCAACTTTCCACTGGGTTATCCATCGCTTGGGCACTGGCTCATTTAACTTGATTGTATTTTATTTCTAAAATTTTTTTCCTAAATTTTTCTTATTAATATTTGAGTTATTTATGATTCCTCACTGTAGTCTAATTATTTTTCCAGACGTTCTACCTGTCCGGACGGACACCGGTCACCGGAACAGTAGAATGTACGTAATTGTTATAGTGAGGGTGTTACAATTCTTCTCTTCTAATTTAAATTTCGTCCTAGAAATTTACTGGGTTTTTTTAGGTTCTGAGATAATTCTTTTACCTTTCTATTACTCCCTCTGTCTACTTCTTTTATATATATGGTACTATTTAGTTTTTTTGAATCTATCATTATACACTTAGGCATATCGTAAAGGAAATACTTTACCTCAAATTCACATCTGGGGCTTCTTGCTCCTCTCCGGCTTGGGTGACATTTGGAAGTGGTGTTACTGTTGTACTTGGTCCTTCCACGACCTGCATGCAGGTTCGTGGTAAATTCCTCTTAGGACATTCTTTCAGACGATGGTCTATGGCCCCACATCTATAACAGGCTCCAGTCAATCCCCTACATTCACCTTTATGCCACTTTTTACAATGGCCACATTTTCTTGCTAGTCTTGGCGCACTCACTACTAGTGTTTTTGGTGGACCTCTTCTGGGTGTAGGCCTGAGTATAGATCTCCTCCTTTGATCAGATGTCTGACTTAACTGTTCTCTCAGCCTCTTATTACTAGACTGTCCAAATTTCCTCTTTTGCTGATCACCACTCCTCTTTTGTTCCTCTTCATGAACACATCTAATATATTTCTTTCTGAACTCTATTAGAAAGAATTCCCAAGTTACGTCGGCTGGTGGCACTACCTTGGTTATGACATCCCACCATTGATATGCAGCTTCTTGTAACAATAAAACTGCACACTCCAAACTCCATTCTAGTGTGCAATGGAGCTGCTGCAGGACTCTTTCAGTCCTTTCTAACCAATACTCAGCCGCTGAAGAATCATCTTCCTTTCTACCATTAAAATCTACAGCTCCATACTTCCTAATTTTTCCTAGAGGTGATTTCTGCTGAGACAGTGGTGGAATAACCCCAGTCATCTGTCGAAAGAATCCAGTCATCTGCTCAAACAAGGCCTGTTGGGGTTGTACAGGCACCTCTTGCACTAATGAAGCAGGATCTCCCCGATTTCTAATATCACTCCCAGTCGGAATACGGCTTACTACTTCTTCTTCTACTGCCCTCTGCGATTCTGAGTCCATACCTTAACCTAAAATAACCAAGAAAACAGATCTGCATTAGTGTCACCTCAACTCATATGAATGCAATGTATGTTATACACACTATCTCATTCTATCTATCTATGCCTAGGAACGCCTAAACTGTGCTCTGATACCTATAAATATAACACCCATCGCCCGACTACAATGTAGCCGAGCAAAGCGTGCTACATTCGGTGCCGGAGCACCCTAACTTATCTTACTTTATTTCTTTAAAAATTTTGTTCTCGTTATATTTAATATCGATTATTTTTCAACGGAGAAACTAACAGAGTTTCCCCTATTTTATTTTCATTTGACGTGTTTTACTATTCACCTGTTTGAAAATTCACCAATATTTTCTAAGTATAATCTCATCCACTCATATCATCATTTAAAAAATCATTATGTAATTCAAATCTATACTCATTTGTACAAATTCATTCATGCTCCATTCTTATAGCAAAATTCTCAAATTTGCATTAATTTACATCATTTGCAATAATTAAATAAATCCTTAATTTACATGATATAAAAATTAATTACAATTTGCTAATTTATATTACAATATAAGAAATAAATAAGATACACAAAATACATGATATGCTTAATGTGAGCCCTATCTACATGCATTGCTGAGGAGGTGACAACCTTGAATGCTCTGCAGATCAGAACTCCAAAATCTCTGTTTAGTATTCGCTAGGCTTTAACTTCAGTACCTGCGCGAGGAAACAATTCCATCGCGCTAAGCATTGCTGCTTAGTGGTGCAATAATATAACAACGAAATAATATACAAATAAAGATAGAAATAAAACATAATTTAAATAATTAAGATTTATTTATACTTCACATGCGATTCTAAAATTTAATATGTTTTATCCTAATTTAGTCTTTTTTGGAAGTGTTTATTTCGCCAATGTACAGTAATAATGTACAAAGAAAAATGATCTAAAAATAATAAATTTATGCTTATATTATTATATAAGTCACATTTGCAATATTTATTTATGTTATAATTTTCTTTGCTAATCTTTTAGCATTTTCTCTATACTTGCTAGGTTGTCTCAGATTATTTCATAATAAGTAAATTTTAATATCGGTCCAGTTCATTTCGATTCTTTCTAATAAATAACTATTCCAATTTATTTTAGGTCATCTTACTCATTTATTTTATTTAATTTCTAATATTTTTAATTGCTAGTATTCTTAACTTATTTCCATAAATTTCACTGCCCAAGTAACCTATGACAGTGACAAAGCGGATAACGGTCGTTGGCATGACACCGCGATTGCCTCGGGCCGTCATACCATGGGACACAGAACGTCAACCACGTATGCAGTCAGTATGGCTAAAAAGCCATGATAACACATAATCGGGCATAAAAGCCATGAATGTTGGCATAAAGCCATGAATGCGGGCATAAAGCCATGAATACGGGCATAAAGCCATGAATACCGGCATAAAGCCTTTCGAAGTACTGCTAAAACAATACCCTATTGGCATGCCAAACTATCCAATCTGACACACATGTCTAGGCAATACAAGGGCACATAATATCATTAAATATTAATATATTGTGTTTTATGACTTCATTATTTCATGATAAATTTCAATTATAATTCATACATTCATTTGATCATTTATATGATCACAATTCACATCAATTATACTTTTATGCCATTGTACTCAAAATACTTCTCCTCTCTACAATAATGAGAACTAATGTCTCATTCAGACATTAATATGGTTCATTTATTCATTCATTATATTATTCATATTGATCACATTTCTAAACAATGGTTCACATGTACCATTGTATTCAAAACATTTTTCCTTTCTCATTTATACATTCAAGAATCTACTTATGTAATTATAAATTTTATATTTCTAGTTGAGTTACTAATATTTTATGAATTCCATTTGTGATGGGCATATAAGCCCTAACTATCTATTCACATCAATTAGGTGACTTATTTTTCATGTTTCAAGTAATCAATGAACATTTCATGGATTTTAAATTTATGGTCTTAATTTCCTTTTTACAATTTTGACTAAGATGCATAGTCCACATTTGTCATACAATTCTAAGCATTTAAGCTTAGAATTGGTTCTAAGTCTTTATCTTAGTTTGCTAATCATTTTGATTACTATTCACCTTACTAGTCAACTAAAATGTTGACTTTTTAATACATAATAATTTTATTGAACCTAAGTTCTCCAAGATACCACATTTTGCATTTAAAATTTGTTGGTATTGGTTGTCAATACCATTTCCAAGCTTAATATTAATTGGGCAGAATTTTCAGTTTTCATGCCTTATCTTTACTGTTCTATTAGTCATTTTTGCAGTGGGAATTTGGAAAAATGTTCAACATGAAAGTTGTTCCTTATTTTGTCTAGTTGAATTTATTTTTTTGAATCACTCCATTTGAAGTTTTGTAGCTCAATTTATGGCCTAAAAACCATGACTGGCCGGATTGGGCAGAACCTAAAATTCTGGGTAAAATTGTTTCTAGCAGATTTGGTAACTCGAGTTTGGTTGGCAATTTGACTAGGTTATGATCATAATTTGGGTCAGGTTTCTTCATGAACGTTGTTGGTCTATATCTCAACTTGTTTCAGGTAAAATTTCAGGTCAATTGGACCTTGCTACATTGAGTTATGGCGAAATGACCAAATACTGTTCATTTGGTCATTTTGCCCAGGCAGATTGCAGGTCACCCGGATTAGGGCAAACTTTTGGTCCACTTGGTTTGGTTTTCTGGGCATGGTTTCTTCACAAAAGTTATGCCATTATGTGTCTAGTTTCACTTCCAATTGCCCTCATAACAATTGGAGTCACACAACTTCAGTTATAGGTCAAAAATTACCCTGGACTCATAGGTCCGAATTTCCTGCATAAGAGAAGCACTCCCAATTTTCAATTTCACCCAACTTCCAAACTTCAATTCACATTTATAACACTTCTAATAGTCAATAATCAACCTCAACATCATCAAATTCAAGTCACAACAAAAAATTCCATATTTGAGCAAACCCTAAATCAACTTGCATTAATTTTAAATTCCAAGAGAATTTCTAGCACTAACCTTTGTGTGCTAGCTTCAATCAACTCCAAGCTACTCCAATTAATCTTCAATTCATTCAAAACACTTTGATCTTCTTCCTTGGGCTGCCCACTGAATTTCTTTCTTCTTTTTCTTCCTTCTTTTTCTTGGTTTTTCTTGCTTATTCTTGGAGTTCATGCCTTGATGAAGGTTTTTCTTTAAATTTCTAAGAATTTTGGTCAAGAAATTTGCATGGTTTGGAAGCTTAAGCAAGCTTCAATGGAGGAAATTTTGTTTTGAGAGAGAAATGGGAATATGGGACAGCAAAGTAGTAGAGGAGAAGAGAAAACTCTGTTTTCTTTCATTATTATAAGATATTTATATAAATTTAAATATTAAATAATGTATTTGTCTTATTAGGCAAATTTGCTAATTAATTTTTATTTAAAATATGTAACTAATTTTTCCATTTTCCATCCACTTTCTTTTTATTTATTTTTAATTAATCTTTTATCAATATTTATTCATATTTTATCCATTTTTATTAGTTTGTCAAATGGTGATTGGGTGGAGGCATTGTTAATGACATCATGTGATGTCATAATTCCCAATTTCTTTTATTTTCTTTTTCTTTTCTTCTCTACTCATTTTAAATTTAATTTTTAGCAATATTTATTTATATTTTAGATCATAATAATTATTTACTTAACTAGACAAGTCGGCCAAAAATCACCTCTGAAGGCGAAATGACCAAAATGCCCTCCGTTTAGCTTAACAGACCAAAATTGTCTGTACCGATCGAAAAATTTTTCTAAACCTTTTTTTTTCATTCTAATGTCATAGAAACCTCAATGACCCTTCTCTGGAGTCCCAAAAATTATTTTATGAATTTTCTCCCGGGTCTAGGGCTCCTAGTTGCGAGAACTGCAACTTCCTACTGGGTTACCCATCGCTAGGGCACCGGCTCATTTAACTTGGTTGTATTTTATTTCTAAAATTTTTTTCCTACATTTTTCTTATTAATATTTGAGTTATTTATGACTCCTCACTCTAGTCTAATTATTTTTCCAGACGTTCTAGCTGTCTGGACGGACACCGGTCACTGGAACAGTAGAATGTACGTAATTGTTATAGTGAGGGTGTTACAAACTTCCCTCAACCTCAATGACACAACTCCTCAGCATATCCTCAAGGACCTGACATATATTTCATGTTTTTATTATCATTTCAGTTCAATATTTGTATTAATTCAATTGGTTTCAATTGTTTACCTGGATTACTCTTTCTGATTCCCCATTCGTCTGAGGATGGAAAGCTGTGCTGAAGTGGAGTTGTGTACCTAAGGATTCATGCAACTTCTTCCAAAATCTCGATGTAAACCTTAGGTCTCGATTAGATATGATGGAAAGTGGAATTCCATGCAATCTAACTATCTCACTGATATACAATTCTGCTAACTTCTCTAGTGAGTAGTTAGTCTTAACTAGCAGAAAGTGTGCTGACTTTGTTAATCTATCTACTATCACCCATATTGCATCATGCTTCTTCTGGGTGAGAGATATACCACTTACAAAATCCATGGTGACCCGATCCCATTTCCATTCAGGTATGCGTATAGGCTGTAGCAAACCTGATGGAACTTGATGTTTTGCCTTGACTTGTTGACATGTCAAGCATTTACTCACATAGTCAGCTATGTCCTTCGTCATACCAGGCCACCAATACTGAAGCTTCAGATGATGATACATTTTTGTACTTCTTGAGTGCATAGCATAAACACTGGTGTGTGCCTCTTTCAGAATATTGGCTTTCAATTCCCCATTATCTGGTACACATACTCTTCCTTTGTAGTATAGACACCCATATGCTTTCACCTCATAGTCAGTTGCTTTCCCCTCTGAGATTTTACTCATAGTCGTCATTAATTTCTCATCCACCTTCTGCCCATCTAAAATCTGCTATAGCAAGTTTGACCTCACTTGCAACTCAGCCAAAATAGCTCTATCTCGAGCCAAAGATAGAAGGGCATTCAATAATCTCAAAGCTGTGATGGATTTTCTGCTCAAAGCATTGGCAATTATATTTGCCTTCCCAGGATGGTAATCAATCACACAATCATAGTCCTTCAAGAACTCAATAACTCAATCCATCGCCTCTGTCTGAGGTTGAGCTCCTTCTGGGTTGGCAAGTATTTCAGACTTTTGTGGTCTGTGTAAATGTAGCACTTCTCACCATACAAGTAGTGCCTCTATATCTTCAGTGCAAAGATAATTGCTCTAAGTTCTAGATCATGGGTAGGGTAATTTTATTCATGCGGCTTTAGCTGCCTGGAAGCATAGGTGACCACCTTTCCCTCTTGCATCAATACACACCCTAACCCATTATGCGAGGCATCACTGTAGACCACAAAGTCCTTTCCCAACACTGGCTGTATTAACACTGGTGCCTCTATCAACATAGCCCTCAACTTCTCAAAACTGGTCTGACACTTGTCATTCCAGTTAAATCTGACATTCTTGTGTAACAACTTGGTCATTGGAGCAGCTATTAAAGAAAATCCCTTCACAAATCTTCTATAATACGCAGCTAGCCCCAAGAAACTTCTGACCTCAGTTGTATTTTTGGGAGGCTTCCATTCCATCAATGCTTCTATCTTCTTGGGATCCACTCTAATCCCATCAGCTGACACTATGTCCAAGGAATGCAATTTCATTCAACCAAAAGTCACACTTGGACAACTTACATACAGCTTCTTTTCTCTCAGGGTTTGTAGAACAATCCTCAAATGCTCATCATGTTCTTCCCTAGTCTTGGAATATACCAAAATATAATCAATAAAGACCACTATGAACCAATCTAGTTATGGATGGAAGATACGGTTCATAAGGTCCATGAATGCTGCTGGTGCATTTGTTAGGCCAAAGGGCATCACCAGGAACTCATAATGCCCATACCGGGTCTTGAATGCAGTTTTTGGTACATCTGCATCCTTCACCCTCAACTGATGATACCCTGATCAGAGATCAATTTTAGAAAATACTCCTGCTCCCTTCAACTGATCAAATAGATCATCAATTCTAGGCAACGAATACTTGTTCTTCACAGTCACTTTATTCAACTGCTGGTAATCGATGTATAACCTCAAAGTCCCATCCTTCTTCTTTACAAATAACATTGGAGCTCCCCATGGTGACACACACTGGGGCATATGAACCCCTTATCCAGTAACTCTTGCAATTGGATTTTCAACTCCTTTAACTCAGTAGGTGCCATCCTATAAGGTGCAATAGAGATTGGTGCTGTACCCGGCAGTATCTCAATAGCAAATTCGACTTCTCTTTTTGGTGACAAGCCAGGCAATTCTTCAGGGAACACATCTGGGAAGTCTCTTACTGTGGGTAGGTCACATAGATCTGGCTTAGCCTGCCTAGTATCCACCACATGTGCTAGGTAGGCTTCACAGCCTTTTCTCATCAGTTTTCTTGCAACTGTGGTTGAAATGACATTGGACAAGAAATTTGTCCTTTCCCTCATAACTGTAATCTCATTACCCTCAAGAGTTTTCAAGAAAATCCTCTTCAATTTACAATCAACCATTGCCTGATGACGTGACAACCAGTCCATTCCCAAAATCATGTCAAAATCATGGAAAGGCAATTCAATCAGGTCTGCCAAGAATTCATACCCTTGAATCCTTAACGGGCAACCTTTGTACACCTTGTTCACCACTACACTGTGGCCCAATGGATTAGTGACTAGAATGTCTTGGTCACTCTCCTCTACTAGTATCCCCCTTTCTACGGGTAAGTTGATGCAGATGTATGAATGAGGCGATCCTGGATCCACTAATGCATGCACAGATGTGTTGTAGAGGGAGAATGTACTCCTGATGACGTCTGGGGCATCTTGCTCCTCCTGAGCTCTTATGGCATAAGCTCTGGCAGGTGCTCTGGCCTCTGGCCTCTCTGCTGGCTCAGATGCAAGTCTCTATGATGGACCAACTACCTCAGATTTACCGGACTTCTTACCCCTTTGAGGTGTAGGGGTAGGTTTATCTACCTGTGCTGGAGCAGTTATGGCAGTTTTATGTGGACAATTCTTTAACTAATGCTCTGTCGACCCACATCTTAGGCAGGCACCCGTCACTCTCCAACACTCCCCCTTATGCCATTTCAGGCAATGTGGACAAGCAGAAGATGCTGGGGCTGGTCTGCTGAACACTGCCCCTGGAGAGCTGCCCACTGATGGTGTGGACTGGCCTCTTCTAGGTGTGAACTGTGGCTTGGGCCCCTGGGATTGACCTTGACCTTGAGGTTGTCTTAAACTCTGTGTAGGTGGACCTTTGAACTTCTTTTCTGGTGTAGGAGATGAGCTAAACTGACCCGGGCCCCTCTTCTGTTGTCTCTCTCTTCTAGTATGCTCACTTATTATAACCTTTTCAACTTTTATGGCAGCTTTCACTAACTTGGTGAAGTCTGTGATTCCCAAGGTAGTAATCATGATCTTTATGGTGTAATTTAATCCCTCTTCAAATCTTTTACACCTCTCGGCTACATTAGGGACTATCTCCCTTCCATAACGACTCAGTCTGATAAATTCCTTTTTATACTCTGCCACTGTCAGCTGTCTCTGCCTCAGGTTAATAAATTCTCTTCTTCTCTCTTCCACGTATACACTAACCACATATTTCTTTTTGAACTCTGAGAGGAAAAAGTCCCAGGTTATCTATTCTGGCTGCACTTCACTAGACACTGTATCCCACCATTGATAGGCATCATCTTGCAGCAGAGATACAATAGCTTCTAGGTTTTGCTCTGGAGTGCAGTAGAGTTGTTTTAAAACCCTTCCTGTTCTGTTCAACCAGTTTTTGGCCGTAACAGAATCATCTTCTCTCTTGCCAGAGAAATCCACTGCTCCAAATTTTCTCTGTATTTCTAGATGTGATTTCTGCTATGGAGGTGGTGGTGGTGGTGGCATTACCCCAGCCATTTGTCTGAAGAACTCGGCCATTTGCTGAAACATGGCTTGTGGAGGCTGAGCAGGCTCTGCTGGAGCTGGCGGAGTAGGTGACACCCCTTACCCGTCTACAGTATAGCCGAGTAAGATCTGTCACACAGTATATCGGAACACTCGATTTTATCTCAATCATTTTTATTCTTCCTTAATTTATTTTTATCATAGTTATGAAGTACAATTTGTGAAATATAATTCATTTAAGTCATTTATTGAAATTATAATTTATTCGAGGTTTCGCAAATTTTATTGAAAATTCAGCAGAGTGCCGGCTAAAAATGGATAAAACAGTTCTTCGGAACCTGTGAAAAACACTTCCAAAATTTTCAATTACTCCCAAACTCTATTTCATCAACAAAATCTCAATATTTCTCATATATACTCCCATTTCTCATTCATTCATTTCATATAAAATTCATATAAAAGTCATAAATAAATATTCACTTATTCATTCATAAACACAATTTCCATAATTTATATCAATACTAAAATACATTACATAAGTCTTAATTACACATGAGAAAATAAAAATTAATTACAAAATACCAAAATAAAACCTAGTGTCCTACCAATGCACTGATGACAGTGAGGTGACATAGACAGACACTATGTAGAGCTCCAGAAGGTCTCACCCAGTCTATGGTCTACTGGGCTCTCGGTCGGTCTCTCCAGAACCTACGCGTGGCAAAAAGCAACGCGCTAAGCAATAATGATTAGTGGTGCCAATAATAGAATAAAAAAAAGAAATAACAGAAAATAAATATGCAGTGAATGTATTGATGTCTTATGTAGATAAATTTTCGATAATTATTTATAGTCTTATTGATTTTGTACTTGTTATGTTCATTACTTCATTAAATTTATCCACTTTCATTTTTGGTTGCCCAAGTAACCTATACTGGATGACTGGACTGGATAAAAGGGTAAACTGGCACTGGGTATCAAGTACCTCGGGCTGTCACACTATCGGTCACATATGTATCTCCTGGTGTGCAACAGAATAGCTAATGAGCTATAATAAATATTAGGCACAAGGCCAAGTATCATCACAATGTCAGAATGGCTAAAAGCCATGAAATCACAGAATGGCATAATGCCATGCGCAGTACCGCTAATCGAACCCTATTGGCATGCCAACCTATCCAAACCAACCTTGCTAGGTGTACTAGGGCATGTTACACTTTTAAATTGTACAATTCTTGAAATTTAAGTTTAGGTGTTACTATTCATTTCATTAGTCAACTAAAATGTTGACTTTTGCATAGACAATAGGTACATTAGTTCTAATACTCCCAACATACTACATTTTGCATTCTAAAATTGTTGGTATTGGTTGCCAATACCATTTCTAAGCTTAGTGTTGGTTATTCAAAATTTTTAGATTTCAAGCCTCATATTTACTGTTCCATTGGTCATTTATACAGTAGGAATTTTGCAAAATTGTCTTCATGAAAGTTGTTCCTTTTTTTGTCTAATTACATTTTCTTTTTTGAATAACTCCATTTTGAGTTTTGTAACTTAAGCTATGGCCTAAACACCATAACTGGCTGGATTGGACAGAATCTAAAATTCTGGGCAAAACTGGTTCTGCCAGATTTGGTAACTTAAGCTTGGTTGGCACTTTGACTAGGTTATGATTAGAATTTGGATTTGTGTTCTTCATGAAAGTTATAGGTCCATGTCTTAGCTTTCTTCTGGTAAAATTTCAGGTCAATTGAATCTTTCTACACTGAGTTATGACCAAATGAATAAACATTATTCATTTAGTCATTTTGCCCAAGCAGAATGCAGGTCACCCAGATTAGGGTAATTTTTAGGTCAACTTGGTTTTGTTTTCTGGGCAGGGTTTCTATACCAAGGTTGTGCCATTATGTGTCTAGTTTCATTTCCAATTGACTTTGCACCAATTGAACCTCTACAACTCCATTTATAACTGCCAAAACCTGTTGGACTCATGCTCAGTCCTATAGGTCAGCCAAGGTAGCTCACCCACACTCAATTGCCAAGCCTCAACTCACTTCATTTCCTCATCACACACAGCCAAATGGTCACTAATTGACCATTTCAACTTTCATTCACAAACACATGAGAAAAACCCTAGGTTTTGCTCAAACCCTAACTCCATCAACTTCAATTCTTCATATACATGCAATCAATGAATTAAGACATCTAATTCATAATCAATGGCAGCCATGGACAACTATAAATTAATCTAATCAATGAAATCTTAACATACTCTAAGGCTTCCAAAATTTTGAAGAGTGCATACTTATAGTTTTCTTTCCAATTCCTTGCAATTTTTAAGCTCAATCAAGTCCTTAAACATATATTGAAAGAAAGGAAGAGAGATTGATCACTAACCTTTTGAGCAGAATTTTTCCACTCAAAATTCCTTCACTTTCTTTGGCTTTCTTGGCAGTGAAACACTTGCTCAAGATGTAGAGATAAATTTTTTTTAAGTGGACTTAGGGTTTCAAGTGCGATTTGGGTGGGTTATAAAGCTTGGATAAGCTTTAATGGTGGTAAGGGTTAGGAGAAGTGTTTCGTTTGGCTAAAGGAAGTGGAGAACTAAATTTTTTCTTTCTTTTTTTCTGCCCATTTAGTCATTTTAAATAAGTTAATGCCATGCGTCACCATGAGATTGGGTGGAGGCACACTAATGACATCATGTGATGTCATAAATTCCCATTTAATTCATTTTTTTTCTTTTCTTTTCTAATCATTTTTAATTCAATTTTTAGTAATATTTATTCACATTTTATATCATAATAATTATTTACTTAACTGGACGAGTCAGGCAAAAATCATCTCTGAAGACGAAATGACCAAAATGCCCTCCGTTTGGTTTATTGAGCCAAAATTGTCTGTACCGATTGCAAAATTTTCCTAAGTATTTTCATGGCATTCTAATGCCATAGGAACCTTAATGACCCTTCTTTATAGTCCCAAAATTATTTTATGAATTTTCCCTCAGGTTTAGGGCTCCTAGTTGCGAGAACCGCAACTTTTCACTGGGTTACCCATCACTAAGGCACCGGCTCATTTAATTTGGTTGTATTTTATTTCTAAAATTTTTCCTAAATTTTTCTTATTAATATTTGAGTTAATTATGGATCCTCACTTTAGTTTAAATATTTTTCCAGACGTTTTAGCTATTCGGACTGACACCGGTCACCGAAACAGTAGAATGTACGGAATTGCTACAGTGAGAGTGTTATAGAGCAGGTTCTCCCCTACCCCCAATCTCAGCTGCTGCAGGTGGAGCATGACTCTCCACTTCCTCCTCGACTGCCCTCTGTGATGTGGGGTCCATATCCTAATCAAAATAAGAAAACCAAATAGATCTGCATTAGTGTCACCTCGACTTTAACAAATATAATGATGGTATGGACTCGATCTAGACCTAGAAACGCCTAAACCATGCTCTGATACCACTAAATGTGACACCCCTTACCCGTCTACAATGTAGCAGAGTAGGATATGCCACACAGTATACCAGAACACCACATTTTATTTCAACTATTTTTTTTCCTTCCTTAATTCATTTTTTATTTTTTTTCATAGTTATGAAGTGCAATTTGTGAAATATAATTCATTTAAGTCATTTATTGAAATTATAAATTTATTTAAGGTTCTGCAATTTTTATAGAAAATCCGGTAGAGTACTGGCTAAAAATAGAGAAAACAGTTCTTCGAAACCTGTGAAAAACACTTCCAATATGATTTCAATCATTCCCAAACTCCATTTCATCAACAAAGTCTCAATATTTTTCAACAACAATTCCATTTCTCATTCATTCATTCATTCCTCATGATATTCATATACAAGTCATAAATAAGTACTCAATTTTTCATTCATAAACACAATTTCCACTATTTACATTAATACCAAAATACAGTACCTAAGTCTCAATTACACATGAGAGAATAAAAGTTAATTACAATATACCAAAATGAAACCTAGTGTCCTACCAATGCACTGAAGATGGTGAGGTGACATGGACACTATGTAGAGCTGCAGATGGTCTCACCTAGTCTGTGGTCTACTGGGCTCTCTGTCGGTCTCTCCAGATCCTACGCGTGACAAAAAGCAACGCGCTAAGCAATAATGTTTAGTGGTGTCAATAATAAAATAAAAAGAACTAAAAGAAAATAAATATGCAGTATGTATATTGATATCTCATGCAGATAAATTTTTGATAATTATTTGTAGTCATATTTATTTGGTACTTATTATATCCATTATTTCATTAAATTTATCAGCTTTCATTTTAGGTTGCCTAAGTAACCTATACTGGATGAGTGGACTTGATAAACGGGTAAACTGGCACTGGGTACCAAGTACCTTGGGCCGTCACAGCATCGGTCACATATGTATCTCCCGGTGTGCAACAGAATAACTAATAAGTTGTAATAATTATTAAGCACAAGGCCATGTATCATCATAATTTCAGAATGGTTAAAAGCCATAAAATCACAGAATGGCATAATGCCATGTGCAGTACTACTAACTGAACCCTATTGGCATGCCAATCTATCCAAACTAATCTTGCTAGGTGTACTAGGGCATGTTACACTTTTAAAATTTTCAATTCTTGAAATTTAAGTTTAGGCGTTACTATTCATTTCATTAGTTAACTAAAATGTTGACTTTTGCATAAAAAATAGGTACATTGGTTCTAATATTCCGAACATACCACATTTTGCATTCTAAAGTTGTTGGTATTGGTTGCCAATACCATTTCAAAGCTTAGTGTTAGTTATTCACAATTTTCAAATTTCAAGCACTAAGTTTACTATTCCATTGGTCATTTGTACAGTAGGAATTTGGCAAAGTTGTCTTCATGAGAGTTGTTTCTTATTGTGTCTAGTTACATTTATTTTTTTAAATCACTCCATTTGGAGTTTTTTAGCTTAAGTTATGGCCTAAACACCATAACTAGTCGGATTGCAAATTTTCTAGATTTTCGAGACAGAACCAAATCTACAGTGTTTTGTACACTGATTGCAGGTCAATTTTTGAAAATGTTATGATCAAAATTTGGGTTTGGTTTCTTCATGAAAGTTGTAGCTCTATGTCTTAGCTTTCTGTTGGTAAATGTTTAGGTCAATTGGACCTTTCTACACTGAGTTATGACAAAATGAATAAACATTATTCATTTGATCATTTTGCCCAGGTAGAATGCAAGTCACCCAGATTAGGGCAATTTTTAGGTCAACTTGATTTGGTTTTCTGGGCAGGGTTTCTTCATCAAAGTTGTGCCATTATGTGTCTAGTTTCATGTTCAATTAACCTTGCACCAATTGAACCTCTACAACTCCATTTATAACTGCCCAAACCTACTGGACTCACACCTAGTCCTGCAAGTCACCAAGGGCAGCACACCTCATTTCAACTCCAACACCCTTACTGACTTCAATTCCTTCTCACACATATTCAAATAGTCACTAATTGACCATTACAAGGTTAACATACCATTACATGAGGAAACCCTAGAATTGTTCAAGTGTCCAATTTTTTTCATGTTCATACATGCATAATCCTTGCATTTCACTCACATAACTACGTTCAATTACTCATCCACTAACAAAGGCTGCTCCTAACCACTTGGCTATCAAGCAAAATCACCAAACCCTAACCAATCCTAGTTGTCAAAATTTTTAGAGTGCACACATACACATTTTTATTTTGTTTTATTACATTTCCTACTTACTTCATGCTATTAAACATGAATTAACTCAAAAATAGCAAAAGTTTGGACACTAAGCTTGTTGGAGCTGAATTTCAAGCCAATCAAGCTTTTTTTTTTTCCTCCTCTTTTGGCTGCCTAGAGGATGTTCAAGTTGCAAGATTAATTTTTTGTGAAGCTAGGTAAGGGTTTCAAGTGAGATTTGGTAAGGTTTAAAGCTTTGGTAAGCTTTAATGAAGGTTGGGTATGGGAGGTGTGTTTCGGCTGGTTTGATGAAGGAGAAGTTGATGACTTTTTTTGATTTTTGTTTCCTTTTTATCTTCTTTTATTACTTAATTTAGTGACTTTTAATTTTGATTGGTGGAAAAAAGGTTGATGACATCATGTGATGTCAAAATTGTCATTTAATCTCATTTTCTCTTATTTTCTTCTCTACTCATTTTTAATTTAATTTTTAGCAACATTTATTCATATTTTATGTCATAATAATTATTTAATTAATTAGACAAGTCGGCCAAAAATCACCTCTGAAGGCGAAATGATCAAAATGCTCTCCGTTTGGCTTAACAGACTAAAATTGTCTGTACCGATTGAAAATTTTTCTAAGCATTTTCTTGGCATTTTAATGCCATAGAACCCTCAATGACTCTTCTTTGGAGTCTCAAAAATTATTTTATAAATTTTCTCTCTTGTCTAGGGCTTCTAGTTGCGAGAACCATAACTTCCCATGGGGTTACCCATCGCCAGGGCATCGGCTCATTTAACTTGGTTGTATTTTATTTCTAAAATTTTTCCTAAATTTTTCTTATTAATATTTGAGTTAATTATGGTTCCTCACTTTAGTTTAAATATTTTTCCAGACGTTCTAGCTATCCGAACCGATATCGATCACCGAAACAGTAGAATGTATGGAATTGCTACAGTGAGAGTGTTACACATACCCATTGTATGTGATTTCCCAGATGTCTTCGCTGATGAATTGCCTAGTTTGCTATTAGAGAGGAAAGTGGAATTTGCTATAGAGGTTATGCCTGGTACAGTGCCAGTGTCTATTGCTCCTTATAAGATGGCAACCACAGAATTGAAGGAGTTAAAAATCCAATTCCAGGAGTTGCTGGATAAAGGGTTTATACACCCTAGTGTGTCACCATAGGGAGCATCGGTATTATTTGTAAAGAAGAAGGATGGGACACTTAGACTGTGTGTAGATTACAGACAGTTGAATTGTAATACCTCTATATGCATAGCCTGGTATATTTTACTATTCTGGTGACCGGTGTCGGTCCAAAATAAGAGGATTAGAACTATGTTTAAGACACCTAGAAAAGCCCTGAATGAAAATTAATAGTGATTACCAGTTAGTTAAGTATAAACAAGAAAAATAAAGCATAAAAAGTTAAATGAGCCGAGGGTCACAGCGATGGGTGATTTTCCTGGGAAGTGACTGCGAGATCAGTCCTAACCCTAATTTTGAATGGGAAATTGTGACACCGCTGTCCTAAGGACTATTGCAAACCTAGTGGAAAAGAGAAAATCACAGAAAAGAGTTCATAAGTAGGTCAAATAATTAGGTCAGGACTCTCGAAGAACACTAGATTATTTGCAAATCAGATCAATCCGGCGAGGGGCAATTTGGTTAATTCACCCTTAGAGGTGATTCCTAACCTAACTGTCCAATAAAATCAGAGAAATGAAAATTTTGGAATATAAAATTATATTAAAGAAGAATGAAAAAATAAAGAAAAAAGAAAAAGAATGAAAAATTGAATTATTGCATCACTTGAATGACATCACATATGATGTCAAAATTAAATTTTATTTTCCCAAATTTTTGACCAAGTCAAAAATTAACTTAAATACACATAAAAACAAAGAAAATGAAAAAAAAAATTTTCACTCTTTCTTCCCCAACCAGCTGGCCAAAACTCCAAGTCCCTCTTTTTCCATGGTTTTCCTCCATTAACAAGCTTTTATCCCATAAATTCCAACCCTAAACCTCAAAAACTTCTAATTCACCATAGAAAAGGAGATTGAAAAAGAAAAGAAAGGAAGAAAAGAGAAGAAGGTGAAGACGTAAAAATCAGAGAAAGTTTAGTGATGAAACTTGAAATTTTTAGTTGAATTCCTATGTTTCTAGTTAATTTAACTTAGAATTAAAGTGAAAATGCAAACAAAACTATTATGGGGGACTAGTAGTGAATTTCAGCCAGCATTAAGGGGGACTAAAATTGTTTGAATTTGATGGAATTAAAGTGATAGGGAAGTTGAATTAGGTATGTAGATTAAGATTATGCACTTTAATCTCATTAGTTGCATGAATTACATAATTAGGGTTTGGGAAAAAATTTAGAGAAAATTGGTAATTGATGTAAGGGAACCTAACTGAGGTTTTAAATAGTCATTTGGAGTCATTTGTGATGTGTTTGAATTGGTAGAATCTCAACACAATTTGGATTGGTTAGTGGTCCCAATCTGGCAGTTTGACCTAAGTCCCTTTTAGGGACCAAAACTAAAATTTTACCCATCTAATTGGTGTGAGGCCAATTGGAAATGAAAACAAACAAATAAGGACACATTTTTTATTTAGAAACTATGCCCAGAAAATGACATTTAGATAGTGAACAATTAGGTCAAACCTGGGTATTGTGCACTGCCATTGTACCAAATGACCATAACTCGGGCTAGACAGGTCCAAATGACCTAATTTTTGTGGCATTGGAAAGGTATGACATAGAACTATAACTTTCATGAAGAACATAAACCCAAATTCTGCCTATAACCAAGTCATTTTGCCACCCAAATTTAGTTGTTCAAAACTGCCAGAACCAATAAAGTGTCCAGAAATTCTAGGTAACACCAATCTGGTCAGCCTTAGAAAAATGCCCATATCTTGGGCTACAAAACTCCAAATTGAGTGATTCAAAAAGGGAATTAAAGATAAGATAATAAGCAACAACTTTGATGAAGAACACGTAGCCAAATTTCCACAATAACTAGACCAATGGAACAGTGCAAAACAAGGGACTAAAACTGAAAAATTGAATTTTCTCTTAGGAGACTTAAAAATTGAAATGGCAACCAAAACCAACAAATTAGGCGCTCAAAATGTGGTATGTGGGTGTAATGAGAATTGGTATACCTAATTAGTGTGGAAAAGTCAACATTTTGACCTAATGGTCAAATAAATAGTAACTACCATAATCAAGAACACAAAAAACTCAATTTATTGGAGTATATAAGTGAAGTTTAAATGCAAATTTCAATTGTTAAAATTTTGGTTAAACATATTTTAGATAAATATTGAAACATCTTAATTGTGTGCTTCAGTGGAAAAAGGGCCTTCCGAGGAAAGGAATCGACAGGAGTGAAATAGGAAAAGACTAATTACGAGGTCTGTGCACAATACTTTTTATATTTAATACTTTTACTTGAAAATTTATTTGGATAAGTGGGTTGTGAATAAATTTGTGATTTTATGGCTTTGGAAAATTTATGTGAGAAAAGTTGTGTTGCCTATTTTAGAAATGGAGATTTGAAATGAAGTTTATTTGATTGTTGCATGAATTATATTTGAACATTATAGTTTTAAATTGTTTTTGATTCACACTTAGCATGACAGTTCCTTACTATGTTCCTTCTCAATTTATGGGGTTGAGTTTGATATTTGATCATTTTCCTCAATTTGTGAGGTGAGTTTGGATGAGTACTCATTAACTAGCTAGCCACCTCCCTCATTGATTTCGATTAGTGGGGTGAGTTTGCCTTGTCGTGGTGTACAACACGGTATGTTCGAAAATTTTGTGTCATGGCCTAAGTTGTGTTATTGATTGGCAATACTGTGTTTATTAAATTGTTTAATCAAATTTATATTATATTGGGCTTTGAAAATTGTGAAATATTTAAATTGTGATTTATTATAAATGTGATTTGAAAATTGTGAAATGTGATTGTGTAATGTTTAAATTAGGATTGGGCAATGAATGGTTTATGTTCAGCTTTTTAAATTTTCTTATGCACCACTGAGTAAAATTTACTCAGCGATAGCTTAATTTTGGTGTCGTAGATAGGGAAAATGGCATAGCAGCAGAGTGAGCTGCTACAGTAATAGGGGAGCACAGTTTGAAGATTTTTATACGGGTATTTATTTATACCCTTGTAAATTTAACTTGATGTAAATAATCTTTTGTTCATATGTATCTAAGTAGTTAGATAAGCAGTTGTACATTAAAGTTTGTAATAATATTAATTTTGATTTTCCTTTTGTAAATTAAGACTTGTGTATGTAAATTTAATTTAATGCAATATTTATGAGTTTATCGAATTATTTTGAATAAAAAAATTTTGAGTTGTGAATTTTGAATTGAAATTTAGTTGAATTGTATTGATTTGAGAATATATTGGCAGTTGGGGTTGAGAAATGAAATTATTGTGAGTGTTTTCATAGGTTTTGAAGAATTGGTTTTTCCCAATTACAGACGGCACTCTGCCGAAATTTTTATAAAATTTGTAGAAACTTTAAATTGATTGAAAATTTGATATGTGGTTTAACTTCAATAAAAGTTTTTAATTCCTACCAAAAGTGCTCGCCACCGTTAAAGGAAGTAAAATTGTTTTAAAATCCCTTGTAGTATATTTAATGAGTTATCGATAGGTGAAATTCGTTAATTCATTAAGTATATTACGGGATCATATTATGCCTTACAGAGGGGTAAGGTGTGACATGAATAAGGTGATTATGAAAAATAAATATCCTTTACCCAGGATTGATCACTTGTTTGATCAGTTGAAAGGAGCATGTGTGTTCTCCAAGATAGACCTTAGATCAAAATATCATCAGCTGAGGGTAAAGGAGTCTGATGTGCCTAAAACTATATTCAGAACTCAGTATAGACATTATGAGTTTTTGGTTATGCCATTTGGGCTAACCAATGCACTGGCAGCATTCATGGACCTGATGAATTATATCTTCCATCCTTATTTGGATCGGTTCATGGTAGTCTTTATTGACGATATACTAGTGTATTCTAGAGATCAGCAAGAGTATGAAGAGCATTTAAGGGTTGTACTACAGACTTTGAGAGAGAAGTAGGTACATGTAAAGTTGTCTAAATGTGAGTTTTAGTGCATTAGATTTCTTTTCTGGGCCATATTGTGTCAGCTGATGGGATTAGGATGGATCCCAAAAAGATACAAGCTATTGTGGACTTGAAACCACCAAAAATGTGATAGAAATTAGAAGTTTTTTAGGGTTAGCTAGCTATTATAGGAGATTTGTGAAGGGATTCTCTCTCATAGCATCACTATTGACTAAATTATTGCACAAGAATGTAAAATTTGAGTGGGATGATAAATGTCAAGCAAGCTTTAAAAAACTAAAAGCGATGCCCCCCATCCTTACACAACCATTGTTAGGGAGAGACTTTGTGATTTATAATGTTGCCTTTCAGAGTGGGCTAGGGTGTGTATTGATGCAGGAAGGGAAGATAGTTGCTTATGCTTCTAGGCAACTTAAACCAGATGAGAAGAACTACCCCACACATAATTTAGAATTAGCAGCAATTGTGTTTGCATTGAAAATATGGAGGCATTACTTATATGATGAGAAGTGTTATGTGTACACAGATCATAAGAGTCTCAAATACTTGCCAACTCAGAAGGAGTTTAATATGAGACAGAGGAGGCGGATGGAGTTCCTAAAGGACTATGATTATATAATTGATTACCACCCTGGGAAGGCCAATGTAGTAGTAGATGCTCTAAGTTGGAAGTCCGTAACAGCCTTAAGATCTTTGAATGCTCATTTGACTCTAGCACAAGATGGAGCCATTATAGCTAAATTGCAAGTGAAGCCTAGTTTGTTACAGCAAGTGCAAGAGGCCAAAAATAAGATGAGAAGTTGGCAACCATTGTAAGGCAAATTCAAGAGGGGAAAGAGAATGAATATGAGATCAAGGGAGATAGTTATTTGTATTATAAAGGGAGAATATGTGTACCCGATGATGAGGGAATTAAGAAGAGCATCCTTAAAGAAGTACACAGTAGTTTTCATGCTATGCATCCTGAAAGCACAAAGATGTATCAGGATTTGAAGACTCATTATTAGTGGCCAGGCATGAAGAAAGACATTATAGAGCATGTGACTAAATGTCTGATATGTAAACAAGTAAAGGTAGAGCATCAAGTTCTATTAGGATTGCTGCAACCAATATCAATACTAGAGTGGAAATGGGATCGCATTACCATGGATTTTGCTATTAGTCTCTCTCTTACATAGAAGAAGCATGATGTTGTATGGGTGATAGTTGATAGATTGACTAAGTCTTCCCATTTTTTACCTATTAAGACCGACTACTCATTGGAGAGATTAGCTGAAATGTACATTAATGAGATAGTTCGGTTATATGGAGTGCCTGTATCAATAATTTTTGACAGAGATCCAAGGTTTACATTGCGATTTTGTGTAACACCCCGAACCACCGAGTTATGAATAGTATCATTTTTGAACTGTGACTAGTACTATTCAAAGACACCTTGAGGACCAAAAATAAAATGAAAATTTAGTGAGATAGATACAATAAAAATTCAAGTGACCCAAAAATATAAGGACTCACCGGGTATATTGAAAGAGAGGGATTATGACCCGATGAGGGGCATTTTGGACAATTCACCTCAAGAGTTGACTTTTGACCAAAATGTTAATTAAATTAAATGAAATTAATGAATTGAATTATGGGGTGAAATTTGAAGAAAAATTTAAGAAATAAAAACTTAAAATTTTATTTTCATTATGACAAAATTTAAAGTTTATGACTTATAGGCTTTTGATAATTAGATTCAATTATTTAATTAAAAGAAATAAATAAGTATAAAAGAAGACAAAACTCTCCCTTTTCTCCCCTATGTGCCGCCACCCATATTCCCTCTCCCTCTCTCTCTTTTTCTCTTCTTCTCCTATCTTCTTCCACCATTGCTTTCCCTTCCAAGTCTTGATTCACTTGAATTCCCTTCATAAATCCCATAACCCACTAAAAGAAAACATCAAAGAGAACTTTGATTGAGGCATTGGAGCAAGTAGAACAAGAGAAATTGGAAGAAAATTGAAGTTGGAAAGAAATCAACAAGAGGTAAGTTTCTTTTCTTGCTTAATTAGTTACACAAACTTTAAATCAAGTTAGATTATAATAAAATTCCATGAGAAATTGAAAAGAATCCCACATGGAACCTAAACTAGGGTTTTGGCTAATTTGGGAAAAATTAGGGTTTGATGTATTTTAATGAAATTGATGATGAAATCAAGCTTAGTTGAAGTAGTGTACATGATTGGCATAAAGAAATTGCACTAGATTTGCATAAATTGAAATATGGAATATTAGGGTTCATGGGAAAATTGGAACTTTTATGCTAGGGAGTGAAATTGATATGGGCAATGCTAAATTATGACTAATTAGCATGAATTGAATGTGGGTTGTTGTTAGTTGGTGGAAGGAATTGATGGAATGGCATGGATTAGGGAAAATTCTTGGGTGTTCGAAAATTGAGAGTTTTTGTGCTATGAGTGCTATGCATGTGTCAATGCTAAATTATAGTCATTTGGGGTGAATTAAATGTGAATTGAGGTTGGTTAGTGGGAGTAATTGAAGAAATGAAAATTTGAACCTACTGAGTTAAGTGCGTTTGATAGCCCATAAATTGAGCTACACAACTCCAATTGGTGTGAAACCAATTAGAAATGAAACTTAAGACATAGGGATATAATTTTCATGAAGAGACCTAACCCAGAAACTACCCAGAAATTGCCTAAAGCTTGGCTTGAACTTGGAGATAAAATTCTGGAACCTGCAGAATTAGGTACGTGAACAGTAAACTTTGCATGGCCATAACTCTCTCTAGAAAACTCTGATTTAGGCGATTCTTGAACTAATGGAAACCTAAAACATGATAACTATTTAATATGAATAACTTAAGGCCAAATTATGGACTTAACTCAATCAAATTGTTAAGCTAATTTGAGTCACCAAATCTGCAGAAAATCTAGAAATCTGTAAATTAACTATATGAACAGTAAAATTTGCAAGACTATAACTCTCTCTAGAAAACTATGATTTAGTTAATTCTTGAACTGATAGAAACTTAAAATATAATAGAACATTTTGTATGGAGGACTTGAAGCCTAATTACAAACTTAACCCAACCAAATTGCTGAGTAAAGTTGAGTTGATAAATCTGCTAGAGCAGTGAATAGTAACACAAATAGTAAACTTTAAACCACCATAACTCTCTATAGAAAGCTCCGATTTAGGTGGTTCTTAAACTGATGGAAACTTAAAATATATTAGAAAATTTCATATGAAGAACTCGGAGCCAAACTATGAACTTAACCTAATCAAATTGTTGGCCAAAGTTAAGTCACTAAAGCTGCTATAATCAGCCCCACGTGAACAGTAAAATTCATTTGACTATAACTTTGGCTACACAATCTCAAATGAGGTGATTCAAAAAGAGAAATAAAGATGAGACATAGAGGGACAATTTTCATGAAGAACACCTCATCAAATTATGATAGAAACTAGGTAAAAATTGGGTTCAAAGTTCAATGTATCAAGCTACCAGAAAATCAAAACTCTTTAAAATTTACAAAGCTAACTTGGGATGCATTAGACACTCACGTAATGAGTTCTTGGCAGCAATTGAGATGAGTATTGAGGTATTCTATTTGTGTATTTTCAGTAGAGAAAGAAGTTGGGACGGACAAGGAGAAGTAAATAAAGATAAAGGAGTTCATTGAAGGTTTGTGCACAACTAACCTTTTCTTTGTTTTTAAAATTATAAATTGTTTGGAATGTGTTTATTTGAATGAGTTTGCTTTGAACAAGTTTACTTTGACAGAAATATCTTTTTTCTCTTGCATTTGAGAAATTTGGGTATTGCCACCTCTATATGGATATTATGATGATTTGAATGTGTTTATTGGTTTATAAATGTGATTGTTGAGTGGAAAACTTTTGAAAAACTATTTTGAAACCACAGTTAGCATGACAGTCCCTTCGGAACTCCCCAGTAGTAATGGCTACTTGGGGTTGATAATGAATATTGCTTATGTCTCCTATTAATAACGGTTAGTGGGGTAAGAATACATGAGTACTCATTAGCTAGCTAGCCCTTCCCTCATTAATAATGGTTAGTGAGGTTGAGATTGTTTTGTCATGGTGTACAACACAGCACTGATCGTGAAATTTTGTATCATGGCCTAAACTATGTATTGATGTTGGCAACACTAATGCTTTGTGAATTATGATTTATGAAGTGCGACTTCTCATTCGAAATGTTATTCCAATAAATGGCTCTTATGGGCTTAAAACTATTGTGAAGTTTCATGTGACACCCCTTACCCGTCTGCAGTGTAGTCGAGCAAGTTATGCCACTCAGTGTGTCGGAACACCAATTCATGTTTCAATTTCAATTAATCCCTTTTTATTCATTTATTTATAATTTTTGATAAATCTAAATTTTTCCGTAAATTTTATAAAAAATCTGGCAGAGTGCCGGTTATAAATTGGAAAACAATTCTTCTGAACCTGTTTAAAAACACTTCCAATATAATTATAATCTCAATCTCAGTCAACCACCAACATTTTTCAACAATTTCTCAAATCAATTCAGTATCTCAAAATTCACGTTCATCTCATATCACACCCAATTCAATGAGATATACTCATATTTATTTCTGAACACAGATCATGGGTAATTACAGCAAAAATATGATTACATGAGTTTATAATATACATAACAAAAGTTTACAAATACAAAGACTTAGGTAGCCCAATGTCCTACCAATGCACTGCAATTGTGAGGTGACTTTGAACTCTAAGTGCAGATCTAAAAACTCACCCTATATGAGGTCTGCTAGACTCCCCAGCTATGTCTCCAGTACCTGCGCGTGGCAAAAGCGACGCGCTAAGCAATTCTACTTAGTGGTGACAATATAAAATAAAATAAAATAAAATAAAAACATGTATGCAGAACGTATATTTATATTTTTTTGGGTAGACTTAATTTCAAATATTTATTGCAATATTATTCGATTAAAGTTTGGTAAGATTTATTAACATTGCCTGAGTAACCTATACTAGTTGACTAGACTGGATAAACGGGTAAACTGATACTGGGTACTAAGTACCTCGGACCATCACACTATCGGTCACATTGTGTCTCCCGGTGTGCAACAGAACAACTAATAAGCTGTAATAATTATCAGGGATTAAACCCAAGTATAACAACTCAATATCATAGCCAAAGGCTATTATGTCACAGAATGGCATGGAAAGCCATGAAATACAGAATGGCATGAAGCCATATGCAGTACTTCTAACAGAACCCTATTGGCATGCCAACCTATCCAAACCAATCACATTAGGCCTACTAGGGCATTTAACACTTTTCATTTATGTAATTCTTTGAAATTGAATTTTTATGATTACTATTCATTTCATTGGTCAACCAAAATGTTGACTTTTGCATTGGCAAAAGGTAAATTAGTTTAAATATCATCAACATACCACATTTTGCATTTTAAACTTCTTGGTATTGGTTGCCAATACCATCTCTAAGCTTAATGTGAATTGGACAGAATTTTCAGTTTTCAAGCTTTGGGTTTACTGTTCCAGTAGTCACTTTTGCAGTGGGAATTTGAAAAAATGATTAACATAAAAGTTGTTCCTTATTTTGTCTAGTTGAATTTCTTTTTTTTGAATCACTCCATTTGGAGTTTTTTAGCTCAAGTTATGTCCTAAAAACCATAACTGGCCGGATTGGACAGATTCCAAAATTCTGGGCAAAACTGGTTCTGCCAGATTCGGTAACCTAAGTTTGGTTGGCAATTTGATTAGGTTATGATCATAATTTGGGTCAGATTTCTTCATGAAAGTTGTTTATATATATCTCAGCTTGTGGCTGGTAAAATTTCAGGTCTATTGGACCTTTCTACATTGAGTTATGGCCAAATGACCAAATACTGTTCATTTGGTCATTTTGCCCAGACAGATTGCAGGTCACCCGGATTAGGGCAAACTTTTGGTCAACTTGGTTTGGTTTTCTGGGCATGGTTTCTTCACCAAAGTTGTGCCATTATGTGTCTATTTTCATGTCCAATTGGCCTTGCACCAATTGGACCTCTATAATTCAAGTTATTGCTGCCCAAACCTGCTGGACTCATGTCCAATTCTGTAGGTCACCAAGGGCAGCCACACTAATCTCAATTCCCACAACACAAACCACTTCATTTCTTGTTTACACATCACTAAATGGTCACTAATTGACCATTAAAATTCACTTTCACCATTACATGTTCAAAGTCTTCATTTTATACTTAAACCCTAACCCATTCCATCTCAATTCATGCATTCACTTACCTTTCACCATTCTAAACAATAGGTTAGTGTTATGGGCAGCCACAATATCAAATTTATTCAAGGAAAACAATCAAAACCCTACCCTTCACATAGCTACTAAAAATATAGGTTTACATAATCATCAATTTCATTTAAGTTTCTCTCATTTTCTAGCTCAATTTTTGTCCCTAAACATGCATTTCAAAAAGAAAGCAAGGATTGGTCACTAACCTCTTTGGAACTAAGTTTGGGTCTTGCAAAACTTCAGTTTTTCTTCAAAATTTTGCTGCCCAAAGCTTCCTCAAGGTGTGGGGTGAATTTTTTGTGAAGACAACTAGGGCTTTTATGGTGTGAAAGCTAATCAAGCTTGAAAAAGCTTGTTCATGGAGGTTAGGGAAGGAATGGTTTACGGCAAGGAAATGAAGAAGGGAGAGAATTCTGAATTTTCTTCCATTTCCAGCCCATTAAGTCTATTTTAAATAAAGTTATGCCATGTGTCCATATGCGATAGGTTGAGAGAACTTTAATGACATCATTATGATGTCATAATGTCATTTTCTTTCCTTTTTTTTCTATTTCTTGTCTAATTAATTTCAATTAAATTTTTAACAACATTTATTCATATTTCATGTTATATAAATTATTTATTTAACTGGACAAGTTGGCCAAAAATCATCTCTGAAAATGAAATGACCAAAATGCCCTCCGTTTGGCTTAACGGGCCAAAATTGTCTGTACCGATTGAAAAATTTTTCTAAGCATTTCCTTGGCATTCTAATGCCATAAGAACCTCAATAACCCTTCTCTGGAGTCCCAAAAATTATTTTATAATTTTTTCCCTGGGTCTAGGGCTTCTAGTTGCGAGAACCGCAACTTCTCACTAGGTTACCCATCGTTAGGGCACCAGCTCATTTAACTTGGTTGTATTTTATTTCTAAATTTTTTCCTAAATTTTTCTTATTAATATTTGAGTTAATTATGGTTCCTCACTTTAGTTTAAATATTTTTTCGGACGTTCTAACTGTCCGGACCGACACTAGTCACTGGAACAGTAGAATGTACGGAATTGCTACAGGGAGGGTGTTACATTTCATGCTTAAGAAAAATGTGATTTATTATGCGTTGACAAGCTGTATTTTACCTTAAGTTTTAAAGTTATTAGTTGTGCACAACTGAGTGATATACTCAGCGATAGCTTGTTTATGCTGTCGCAAGTAAGAAAAAGGATAAGGCTGTCGAGTGAGAAGCTTGGAAGCAGCATTTTGGTTTTGATTGTGGGTATATATCGTAGGTATACCCCTGTAAATTTCCTTTTGATGTATTTTATACCTATATGTATGTATGTACAGACATTGAGCAGTTTGTATTTAAAAGCATTACATTGCTATCACATTTTAAATTTGTAACTATTTGTATTTTATTTTGAGACTTATGAAAATGTAACTTTTGCAATATTTAGTCTATCATTATTTCCAATGAATGTTTACATGGAATTTTAACTATTCCCATGCAGTTTTTTGCAAAAGAATTGATAAGATCAAAAGCTATGATTTGTTTAAAATCCCTTATAGCATAACTAATGGGTTATCGGTAGGTGTAGTTTGGTAATTCATTAGGTATGTTACGGGAACGTGTCATTGCCTTACAAGGGAATAGGTGTGACATGTTTTAGTGGTATCAGAGCTTTGGTTTTCATACAAGTTTTGAAATGCATATTTGAAAATTTTTGATAAGTACAACTGCTCAACTGTCATTAATTGGTACATATAGTGCATTACATCATAAATATGGACTAATGGAGGGAAATCTCCTTGTGTTAGTTGTCTAGAGAGTAGAATTCTTTGTGGTTCAGTATGGAAGAGGGGGATCACACAGTAGAGCAATCAGTAGCAGCTGAGGTACAGGGGGAGGCCCCAGCTCCTCAGAATGCCAGTGGATCAGCTGCACCTATCCTGCCCATGTAGTTTCCTCCTCAGTTCACTAAGCAGATGGCTACACTATTTCAGTAAATGGCTTGCAATATACCAGTCCAAGCTCCACTACAAGCACCTCCAGTGCAACCACCACCTCCAGCCAGACAATATGAAAAGTTAATAAAGTATGGAGCAATAGAGTTCAAGGGTAAAGTGGACCCATTAGAAGCAGAACAATGGCTTGAGAGAATGGAGAGAGTATTCAAGAAACTGCACTGCACTGATGATTTGAAGTTCGAATACTCAGTCTCTCTACTGCATAGAGATGCATATGAGTGGTGGAAGACCATTCCTCATAGTTTGGTTAAGCCCCTTGTGTTTACATGGGATGACTTCCTCAAAGAATTTAGACAGAAGTATATTCTCGACACATATGTAGATATAAAGCTATAGGAGTTTCTTAGTTTAAAGCAAGGGAACAGGACTGTAACCAAGTATGAGAGAGACTTTTCCTGCCTTAGCCACTATGCTGGAAGCCTACTCACTACCAGCAGAGACAGATGCAAACGGTTTAAGGCCGGGTTGAGGCCTAGTTTGAGATTGCAAGTGATTGGGTTTCGGCATGATAACTTCTCTGAGTTGATATCGCAGGCCCTTGAGCTAGAAAGGATAGAACTAGAAGGGGCATCTGAGAAGTTAACCACTGAAAAAAGAGAAGAGCAGTAAGCCTACAGGTCAGAGTCCAAGTAGCAACTCGGGTAAGAGAAAGAGCTTTGAGGGACCAAGTAACAGAGGATCTAGTAGGAGAAGATTCTCAGGGTAGAGGGCACCTAGATCAGGTCAATAGACATCTAGGGGTTCCTTTCCTGTCCTTACTTGTGAAACCTGTGGCAGGACTCATGGAGGAGTATGTTATAAGGCCATTGGAGCCTATTACAACTGTGGTGGAAGTGGGCATTTTTCTAGAGATTGCATTAGTGCTCGCAGATCTGGGCCACCTACCACCACTGAGGGATCTATTCAAGGTTCTGCTTCCAGAGGACAACAAACAGTTAGTAGAGGCCGAGGCAGGGGTAGAGGTAACACATCTGGCAGCCAGGGCACAGTGAGCCAACCAGAGCAGAGTGGTGCACCAGCCAGGGTGTACACCATGCGCTAGAGGGATGAAGCTGAGACATCAGATGTTGTAGCTGGTACTTTTTCCATCTTTGGTAGAGATGTATATGTGTTATTTAACCCTGGTTCTACACATTCTTATGCTAGTGCCAGTATTGCATGCTCTGTTGCTATTCCTTGTGTGAAATTGGATTATGATGTGCTAGTGACTAGTTCTTTAGGACAAGAGGTTAGGGTGAACAAATTGTATAAAGATTGTCCTTTGGTGATCCAAGGACATACATTCATGTCAGACATAATTGAAATGCCCTTCCGAGATTATAATATCATCTTGGGCATGGATTGGTTAGCTAGGCATCACGCCATGATCCACTGTAGATTGAAAATAGTCACTTTTGGTGTTCCTGAGTATGTAGACATAGTGATACATGGGGAGAGGCAGTTATTGCCATCTAACATCATTTCAGCTGCACTTGCTAGGAAGATGATTAAGAAGGGATGTGAAGCTTATTTAGCTCATGTAATAGACACCCACATGGGGAGTCCAGATCTTAAAAATATTCCTACAGTATGGGATTTTTTAGATATCTTTTCGAAAGAGTTGCTAGGATTGCCTCTAGAAAGAGAGGTGCAGTTTGAAATAAAGACTATGCCTGGTGTGGAGCCAATCTCCATCACTCCTTATAGGATGACACCTGCTGAGTTAAAAGTGCAATTGCAGGAATTATTAGATAAGGGTTTCATCTACCCGAGCGTGTCACATTGAGGAGCACCAGTATTGTTTGTGAAGAAGAAGAATGGTACTTTTCGTCTATGCATAGACTACAGACAGTTGAATAAGGTGACCATAAAGAATAGTTATCATCTGCCACAGATTGATGATCTATTTGATCAGTTGAAGGATGCAACTATATTCTCTAAGATTGACTTGAGATCGGGCTACTATCAGTTGAGAGTGCAGGAGCAGAGTATTCCTAAAACTGTTTTTAGGACTCGGTATGGCTATTATGAGTTCTTGGTGATGCCATTCCGGTTGACTAATGCTCCAGCTGCTTTTATAGGCCTGATGAACACTATCTTTAAGCCATATTTGGATCAGTTTGTTGTGGTGTTTATTGATGATATTTTGGTGTATTCAAAGAATGCAGAGGAACATGACAAGCACTTGAGGATAGTATTACAGCCTTTGAGGGAGAAACAATTGTATGCCAAACTGTCGAAATGTGAGTTTTGGCTAAAGAAAATTACTTTCTTGGGGCATATTGTATCTTCAGAGGGTATCCAGGTGGATCCTAGTAAAGTAGAAGCCATTCTTAATTGGAAGCCACCCGAAAATGTCACGGAAGTTAGAAGTTTCCTTGGTTTAGCCAGGTATTATTGAAGGTTTGTGAAGGGATTCTCTATGCTAGCATCTCTACTGACTAAGCTACTTAGGAAGGATGTGAAATTTTAGTGGACCGATCAGTGCTAGGAAAGTTTTGATGAGTTGAAGAGGCATTTAATTGAAGCTCCAGTATTAACTTTGCCCACTTTGGGTAAAGAGTACACCATATACAGTGATGCTTCTCATAATGGATTGGGCTGTGTGTTGATGCAAGATAGAAATGCCATTGCCTATGTTTCACGCTAGCTTAAACTGCATGAGAGGAATTATCCTACACATGACTTGGAGCTGACAGCCATTGTTTTTGCCTTGAAGATCTGGAGACATTACTTATATGGGGAGAGATATTATATATACACAGATCATAAAAGTTTGAAGTACTTGGGCACACAGAAGGAGTTGAATTTGAGACAGAAGAGATGGTTAGAGTTGATAAAAGATTATGATTGCTTGATAGACTATCAGCCTGGAAAGGCAAATGTTGTAGCTGATGCTTTAAGTCGAAAGACTATGGCTGGTTTGAGGGTTTCTCCATTGTCCATGGTGCATGAGTTAAGGGCATTGAATGCTAACCTAGAGATTGATGAAGATGGGTAGATGGTAGCTACTTAGGAAGTGAAGCCAATGCTGACAGAATAATTTAAAGCAGCTGCACAGAATAATGATAAGTATGTGAAGTTAATGGAAGAGGCTCAAGATGGCAAGAAACTAGAGTTGTCAGTAAATGATGAGGGCTTGTTATTATATAAGGGTAGAATGTGCATTGCTAATAATGTTGAACTGAGGCAGACCATTTTAAAGGAAGCACATGATTCACCTTTTGCGATGCACCCTGGTAGAACTAAAATCTATAGAAGTGTGAAAGAGCACTATTGGTGGAGGGGAATGAAGAAAGACATTGCGGAATATGTTGCCAAATGCCTAACTTGTCAGCAAGTAAAGGCAGAACACCAAGTGCCTGCAGGGTTGCTACAGCCATTGCCAATTCTCGAGTGGAAATAGGAAAGAATCACTATAGGGTTCATGACAGGACTTCCATGAACACAAAAGAATCTTGATGCAGTTTGGATTATTATTGATAGATTGACTAAGTCTGTACACTTTTTGCCAGTGAGGATGGATTACAGCCTGGAAAGATTGGCCAAACTATACATTGAGGAAGTGGTGAGGTTGCATGGAGTGCCAGTGTCTATTATGTCTGATAGAGATCCTAGGTTTACTTTTAAATTCTGGGGTAGTCTCCAAAAAGCCCTAGGGACTAGATTGAACTTCAGTATAGCATTTCATCCACAGACAGATGGCCAGTCTAAGAGGATCATTCAAATTTTGGAGGATATGCTTTGGGCTTGTGTGATTGAGTTTAAAGGGAGCTGGGACACACACTTGCCCTTGATTGAATTTGCCTATAACAATAGTTATCAGTCAAGCATTGGGATGCCTCCATATGAAGCACTTTATGGTAGAAAGTGTAGAACTCCCTTGTGATGTGATGAAGTGGGCGAGAGGAAGTTGATTAGCCTAGAATTAGTGCAACAGAAGGAAGAAAAGGTTAAGATCATTAGAGACAGACTCAAAGTTGCATCGGATAGATAGAAGTCCTACATTGATCTAAAGAGAAGAGATATTCAGTACAGTGTGGGTGACAAGGTATTCCTGAAAGTTTCTCTATGGAAGAGGATCATGAGGTTTGGTAGGAAGGGTAAACTGAGTCCTCGCTTCATCGGGCCATATGAGGTTCTGGATAGAGTGGCTCCATTAGCATATAGACTTGCATTGCCTCCGGAGTTGGAAAAGATTCACAATGTCTTCCATGTCTCCATGTTGAGGAGGTACAGATCAGACCCCTCTCACATTTTGCCAGTAGAGGAGATTGAGGTAAATCTAGACCTGACATATGATGAAGAGCCCATAAAGATCTTGGCATATAAAGTGAAGCAGCTGAGGAACAAGCAAATACCTCTGGTGAAAGTGCTGTGGAAACCATCATTCGGGCCAGGTGGCTACATGGGAGCGTGAGGAGGACATGAGGAGATAGCACTCACAGCTATTCAAAGACTAAGATAAGGTAAATTTCGAGGACGAAATTTTATTTTTAAGGAGGGGAAAATTATAACACCCTGAACCACCGACTTATAAATAGTATCATTTTTAGTCTGTGACTAGTACTATTCAAAGATACCTTGAGGACCAAAAATAAAATGAAAATTTAGTGAGATAGATACAATAAAAATTCAAGCGACCTAAAAATATAAAGACTCACCGGGTATATTGAAAGAGAGGGATTATGACCCGATGAGGGGTTTTTTGGTCAATTCACCTCCAGAGTTGACTTTTGACCAAAATGTTAATTAAATTAAATAAAATTAATGAATTGAATTATGGGGTGAAATTTGAAGAAAAATTTAAGAAATTAAAACTTAAAATTTCATTTTCATTATGACAAAATTTAAAGTTTTATGGACTTTTGATAATTAGATTCAATTATTTAATTAAAGAAATAAATAAGTATAAAAGAAAACAAAACTCTCTCTTTTCTCCCCTATGTGCCGCCACCCATATTCCCTCTCCCTCTCTCTCTTTTTCTCTTCTTCTCCTATCTTTTTCCACCATTGCTTTCCCTTCCAAGTCTTGATTCACTTGAATTCCCTTCATAAATCCCATAACCCACGAAAAGAAAACATCAAAGAGAACTTTGATTGAGGCATTGGAGCAAGTAGAACAAGAGAAATTGGAAGAAAATTGAAGTTGGAAAGAAATCAACAAGAGGTAAGTTTCTTTTCTTGCTTAATTAGTTACACAAACTTTAAATCAAGTTAGATCATGATAAAATTCCATGAGAAATTGAAAAGAATCCCACATGGAACCTGAAATAGGGTTTTGGCCAATTTGGAAAAAATTAGGGTTTGATGTATTTTAATGAAATTAATGATGAAATCAAGCTTAGTTGAAGTTGTGTGCATGATTGGGGTAAAGAAATAGCATGAGATTTGCATAAATTGAAATATGGAAGATTAGGATTTATGGGAAAATTGGAGCTTTTATGCTAGGGAGTGAAATTGATGTGGACAATGCTAAATTATGACTAATTAGTATGAATTGAATTTGGGTTGATGTTAGTTGGTGGAAGAAATTGATGGAATGGCATGGATTCGGGAAAATTGCAAACTTGGGTGTTGGAAAATTAAGAGTTTTTGTGCTATGAGTGTTATGCATGTGTCAATGCTAAATTATAGTCATTTGCGGTGAATTAAATGTGAATTGAGATTGGTTAGTGGGAGTAATTGAAGAAATGAAAATTTGAACCTAGAGCAGAATTTTTCACACTGAGTTCAGTGTGTTTGACAATCCATAAATTGAGCTACACAACTCCAATTGGTGTGAAACCAATTGGAAATGAAACTTAAGACATAGGGTTATAATTTTCATGAGGAGACCTAACCCAGAAACTGCTCAGAAATCGCCTAAAGCTTGGCTTGAACTTGGAGATAAAATTCTAGAACCTGCAGAATTAGGCACATGAATAGTAAAATTTGCATGGCCATAACTCTCTCTAGAAAACTCTGATTTAGACGATTCTAAAACCAATGGAAACCTAAAATATATTAGAACATTTCATATGAAGAACTTAAGGCCAAATTATGGACTTAACCTAATCAAAATGCTAAGCAATATTGAGTCACCAAATCTATAGGAAATCTGGAAATCTGCAAATTGACTATATGAATAGTAAATTTGCAAAACTATAACTCTCTCTAGAAAACTCTGATTTAGGTAATTCTTGAATCGATAGAAACTTAAAACATAGTAGAACATTTCATATGAAGAACTTGAAGCCTAATTACGAACTTAACCCAAGCAAATTATTGAGTAAAGTTGAGTTGATAAATCTGCTCGAGCAGTGAATAGTAATGTAAACGGTAAAATTTAAATAGCCATAACTCTCTATAGAAAGCTCTAATTTAGGTGATTCTTGAACCAATGGAAACTTGAAATATAGTAGAACATTTCGTATGAAGAACTCAGAGCCAAATTATGAACTTACCCAATCAAATTGTTAGCCAAAGTTAAGTCACCAAAGCTATCACAATCAGCCTCACGTGAACAGTTAAATTCATTTCACTTTAACTTTGGCTACACAACTCCAAATGAGGTGATTCAAAAAGGGAAATAAAGATGAGACCTAGAGGGCCAATTTTCATGAAGAACACCTCATCAAATTATGATTGAAACTAGGTAAAAATTGGGTTCAAAGTTCAATGTACCAAAATGTACCAAGCTGCAAGAAAATCAAAACTCTTTAAAATTTTCAAAGCTAACTTGGGATGCATTAGACACTTATGTAATGAGTTCTTAGCAGCAATTGAGATGAGTATCAAGGTATTCTATTTGAGAAAGAAGTTGGGACGGACAAGGAGAAGTAAATAAAGATAAAGGAGTTCATTGAAGGTTTGTGCACAACTAACATTTTCTTCATTTTTAAACTTGTGAATTGTTTGGAATGTGTTTATTTGAATGAGTTTGCTTTGAACAAGTTTTCTTTGACTGAAATATGGTTTTTCTCTTGCATTTGAGAAATTTGGGTATTGCCACCTCTATATGGATATTATGATGATTTGAATGTGTTTATTGGTTTATAAATGTGATTGTTGAGTGGAAAACATTTGAAAAACTATTTTGAAACCACAGTTAGCATGACAGTCCCTTTTGGAACTCCCCAGTAGTAACGGCTACTTGGAGTTGATAATAGATATTGATTATGTCTCCCATTAATAACAGTTAGTGGGGTAAGACTACATAAGTACTCATTAGCTAGTTAGCCATTCCCTCATTAATAACGGTTAGTGAGGTTGAGATTGCTTTGTCATGGTGTACAACATGACACTGATCGTGAAATTTTGTATCATGGCCTAAACTGTGTGTTGATGTTGGCAACACTAATATTTTGTGAATTGGGATTTATGAAGTGTGATTTCTCATTTGAAATGTTATTCCAATAAATGGCCCAAATGGGCTTAGAACTATTGTGAAGTTTTCATGTTTAAGAAAAATGTGATTTATTATGCTTTGATAATCTGTGTTTTACCTTAAGTTTTAAAGTTATTAGTTGTGCACCACAGAGTGATATACTCAGCGATAGCTTGTTTATGCTGTCACAGGTAAGGGAAAGGAGAAGGCTACCAAGTGAGAAGCTTGGAAGCAGCATTTTAGTTTTGATTGTGGGTATATATTGTGGGTATACCCCTATAAATTTCCTTTTGATGTATTTTGTACCTATATGTATGTATGTACAGACATTGAGCAGTTTGTATTTAAAAGCATTACATTGCTATCACATTTTGAGTTTGTAACTATTTGTATTTTATTTTGAGACTTATGGAAATGTAACTTTTGCAATATTTAGTCTATCATTATTTCCAATGAATGTTTACATGGAATTTTAATTATTCCCATACAGTTTTCTGCAAAAGAATTGATAAGATCAAAAGCTATGATTTGTTTAAAATCTCTTGTAGCATAACTAATGGGATAGGTAGGTATAGTTTGGTAATTCATTTGGTGTGCTACAGGAACATGTTATTGCCTTACAAGGGAATAGGTGTGACATTTTGGAAGAAGTTACAGGAAGTTTTTGGCACTCAATTGCATTTCAACACTGCTTTCCACCCTCAAATAGATGGTCAGTCAAAAAAGGTAATTTAGATACTTGAAGATATGCTCAGAAGTTGCATTATTGATGTTAAAGGAAGTTAGGACAGATATCTTCCATTGATGGAATTTTCCTACAACAATAGTTACCAATCAAGCATAAATATGGCACCATATGAAGCTTTGTATGGAAGGAAATGTAGAACACCTTTGTGTTGGACTGAAATTGGTGAAGATAAATAATAGGCCCAGATTTGGTTAGAGAAATTGAGGAGAAAGTGAAACTCATCAAAGATAGTTTGAAAGCCGTCTTGGATAGACAGAAGTCTTATGCAGATTTGAAGAGGAAAGATATTGAGTACAAAGTTAGCGATAAGGTCTTCTTGAAGGTGTCACCAAGGAAAAAAGTCCTCAGATTTGGGAAGAAGGGTAAGTTAAGCCCTAGGTTTATCGGTCCATACGAGATCATTGAACATGTAGGTCCGGTAGCTTATAGGCTAGCATTACCACCAGATCTAGATAAGATTCATAATGTGTTTCATGTCTCGATGCTAAGGAGAAACAGATCAGATCTCTCATATATTTAATCAGCAAAGGCCATTGATGTACAACCTGACCTGACATATGAGGAAGAACCTATAAAGATCTTAACACAAGAAATTAAGGAATTAAGGAATAAGAAAATTCCATTGGTGAAAGTGCTTTGGAGGAACCACAAAGAGGAGGAGGCAACGTGGGAAAGTGAAGAGATCATGAGACAACAACATCCACAGCTATTTGAATTAGGTATTCGAGGACGAAATTTCTTTTAAGAAGGGAAGAATTTTAATACCCTCACTTTAGGTAGTTCCATACATTCTACTGTTTCGGTGACTAATGTATGTCGAACGGCTAGAATATATGGAATCACACTTAAATTTAAGTAAGAAGTCAAAAATTAAATTAATAAAGATCAAGTAATATTGAAAAAAAATAAATAAAAGCAGTGGAGTATAAATCAGTTAAAAGTGCACAAGTCCTGGCGATGGGTGACACCACAGGGAAGTAATTATGGGTCTGGTTTCTATTCCAGTTGTAACATCCTCGTTTTAGGTAGTTCCATACATCCGACTGTTCCGATGACTAACGTCAGTTCGGATAGTCAGAATGACTGAAACTATAGTTAAACTAGAGTGAAGAGCCATAAATAACTTAAATAATGGTTAAGTAAAATCAAAGAGAAATCAAAGAAATGAAATGAAAATAGGTTAAAGGAGCCGAGGTCTCAATGATGGGTGACCTTACAGGAAAGTAACTGAAAGCTTAATTGCTAACCCTAGACTTGTGGAGAAACCTATGAGATAAATATTTGGGACTTAATTGAAGGATTAATGAGGAGTAATGACAATAAAAATGTCAAGGAAACATAAGAAAAATTTAAGCCAATCGGTAAAGATAATTATAACTTGAGGGCATTCAATGAAGGGCATTTTGGTCATTTCACTTGGAGAGTTGACTTTTGACCAAATGTCAATTTAATTAAGTGAGATTAATGTAATAAAATAAGAAGAAATGTTGATAAAATTTTAATGGAAATGAGTAGAAAAAAGAAAAAGAAAAGAAAAATGAAAATTGAAAAATTATGACATCATGATGATACAAGCATGACCAAGTATAATGACATAATTAAAAATTTAATTCAATTACATGAAGATAAATACATAACATACAACAAATTAAATCAAAAATCAAGAAAAGTATTTATCTTCTTTTCTCTTCCCTTTGGCCGAACCACCTCCATTAGAGCTCTTCCTCCATTTTCTTCATTTCAAGCTTAATTTTCTTGTCTTTCTTTTTATATTTTCCCAAACTCTAAACACAAAAACTTGCTAATTGACCTCGGTGAAGATATTGGGAGTAAAAAGAAGTGGAAAAAGCAAAGGTTTGGCTAGCTTGGAATCTTGCTACAAGAGGTTAGTGTAAGCTTTTAACTTCTTTTTACTTCTAGTGCTTAAACTAAGTTAAATCATGAGGAAATTGAAAGGAATTGATGTGAATGATGTGTAACGCCCTCACTTTAGATAGTCCATACATTCTATTGTTCTGGTGACTAATATCTGTTCGGCCAGCCAGAATGTCTGGAACTATATTTAAACTAGAGTGAGGAGTCATAAATTACCCAAATAATGGCAAGAAAAATTAAGAAAAAATTTAAGCAATGAAATGCATTAAGGTTAAATGAGCCATAGCTCCGACGATGGATAACCCTTACGGGAAGCGGCTGTGAAGACAGTTAGCAACTCTAAACCCATGAGAAACCCTGTGAAATAATTTTTGGAACTCTAGTGAAGAGTTATTGAGGCTCAGATGATAATATAATATCAAGAAAATGTAAGAAAATTTTATAAATCGCTACAGATAATTTTAACTCGGTAAGCAAAACGAAGGGCATTTTGGTCATTTCATCTTCAAAGATGATTTTTGACCAACTTGTCCATTTAAGTGAGTGAGGTTTATATCCTAAAATATGAATAAATATTACTAAAAATTTAATTAAAAATAAGTAAAAGAGAGAAGAAAGAAAAATAAAACAAATGAAATTAAAATTCAATTATGACATAAGCATGAGTCATGATGATGCAATTAAAAATTTTTCCACCAATCACATTTAGACAAGCTTAAGCATAAAAGCCAAAAAAAATTAAATTAAATAAAAATTCATCATCTTCTTCATTTTCTCAACCTTGGCCGAATTCTCTCTCTCACTCCTCCATAGCTTTTTCTTCATCAACCTTCCATTTTCTTGATTTCCCACCATAAAATCCATAAATTCTTTCATCAAAACTTGACATCTCACCTTGTTAAAGTGTTTGGCTATCAAGAATTGAAGGGAAAGTGAAAAATTGGAACCCTAGAATCTTACTTCAAGAGGTTAGTGCCAATTCCTTTCTCTTTCTCTCTATATTCTATGTTAGGATCATGAATTAAGTGAGAAATTGTAGAAATTGAAACAAATTGTGCATGTTAGACTTTCCCTAAATTTTAAGTAGCCATGAATTAAAGATGGATTGGATTAATTTTAATGGAATTAAAGTGTGTAGTGATGGCCATGAATGAGAATATATATATTAGAACTTTGATTTTCATGTGTGGTGTAAGATGGAGAAATTGAGAATTAGGGTTTGAACTAAATTAGGTTTTGCTAAATTGATGGTGAATTGGCATTTTAATGGTTAATAAGTGACCATTTGAGGTGAATTAACCTTAATTTGGAGTGAATTGTGGCATTGAATGGTAAAATGTTCAAGTTGCCCTAGGTGCCAGAAATTATAGACTTGAGTCTAGTGTGTTTGGGTAGTAATAAGTTGACTTGTGTAGCTTCAATTTGTGTAAGGAAAATTGGAGTTGAAACTAGAGACATAATTCCATATTTTTTATGTAGAGACCTTACTCAGAAAACCAACCTAAAGTGACCTAAAATTTGCCTAAATCCGGGTAACCAAAAATCTAGACTTGGAAAATGACCAAATGAATAGTGTTTGTTCAAGTAGTCATAACTTTGTGTAGAGAGGTCCAAATGACCTGATTCTTGAACCCATGGAAAACATAGATATAGTAGAACAACTTTCATGAAGAACAGAAACCCAAATTCTAACCCTAACCAATTCAAATTGCTAACCAAATTTAGGTTATCAAAATTGCCAGAACCAAATTTGCCCAGAAATTTTGGGAATGGACCAATCCGGCCATGTTATGGTAAAAATGCCATAACTTGAGCTATAAAACTCCAAATGGAGTGATTCAAAAAAGGAATTAAATAAGACACATTAAGGAGTAACTTTGATGAAGAAAGTTTAGCTAAATTCACACTGTAGATTGGTCCAATGGAATAGTAAACATAAGTGACCAAATTTGAAAATTTGAAATAACTCTTAATGAGCCTTAAATTGAAATTGGAAACTAATGCTAACAAATGAAAAATCCAAAATGTGGTATTATAATGTAATTAGAACTTGCATACCTATTATTATTGAAAAAGTCAACATTTTTGTATGAATAGTAATATGAATAGTAACCACCAAAACATTCAATGTAAAGAACTAAACACCTAACTTAGTTAATATGCCCTAGTATGCCTAGTGTGATTGGTTTGGATAGGTTGACATGCCAATAGGATTCCGATTGTAGTACTGCCTATGGCTTTATGCCATTTCGTGATTTATGGCATTTAGTGCCATTTTGTGATATTATGGTTTTTGGCCATTTTGTTATACTTGACATACTCGGCTTTATACCTGATTGCTATTATGGCTTGTTAGCTGTTCTGTTGCACACCTGGTAGATACTATGTAATCGATGGTGTGACGGCCCGTGGTACTTAGTACCCAATACCAGTTTACCCATTTATCCAGTCCAGTCAATTAGTATAGGTTACTTGGACAATCAAAATAAGTTTTAAAAATTTATAACCAAATAATGAATATAAAAAGCACTAAATTAAGAATGTTTCGAATAATTACCAAAAATTCAGTCTGAATAAAATAACAGCAAAATTTTTACGTATTTTTTTATTTAGTTTATTTTTATTTTGTATTAGCACCACTAAGCTGTATTGCTTAGTGCGTCGCTTTTTGCCACGCGTAGGTACTGGAGATACAGAGAGAGAGCCCAGTAGACCATAGACTGAGAGTAGAGATTTTTTATCTGTATCAGAGTCAGACGGTGTTACCTCACAGTGCAGTGCATTTTGGTAGGGCCCCTTTAGGACATGTTAGTCATTTTTGGTATATTGTAATATTCATTTTATATTGTAAATTATGAACCTATGTAATTATTTATAAATTATGTAATTAATGAGATTTTTATATTTTATTTATGAAATTTGAGTATGGATCTATTTCTGTTTGAAATTATGAGTTTGCAATATTGAGATGGAGTATTGGAACTGAATATGAGAAAGAATTTACATTGTTGAAATTTTAATGTTGAGATTTCTAACAGGTGGAAATCGTCAAAATTACTAATAAATTAAGGAAAACTCCGTCAGTTTCTCCGATAAATTAATTAGACCCAAATTGATAAAAATAAACTGTGAGTATTAGGAAATGTTATAAAATAAGTTAAGACGCTTTGGCACCGAGTGTGACATGCCTCCCTCGGCTACATTGAAGACAGGGAAGGGGTGTCACATGATGTATATGGGAAAACCTTGAAATCTGGCCAGCAATGATGGAGTGAAGGTTGGCTATGTTTGATGAGTCTAAATTTGCCTATGAGTATGAATGAATGTGTATAGATGAATTATGAGTTGAATTGTGTGACATTTGCTTGAATTTGAAATTGTGTGGTTAGGGTTTTGACTAATTTGGGGGGTGTTGGTGCTATGATGCACAATTAGTATTATTGATGCCAAATAATGACCAATTTATGTGTATTGATGATAAATTGATGTGTTGGTTGAGATGAATAAATGAAATGGGAAGTGTTGCTTTGTGCTAGAATTTTGGACCTATGAGTCTAGTAGGTTTGTGTGGCTATAAGTTGAATTGTGTAGCTCCAATTAGTGCGAGGCCAATTGGAGATGAAACTTAAGACCTAAAGCCAAAATTTTCATGAAGAAACCTGGTTCAGAAACTGACCTCAAATTGCCTTAAAATTGGCATGAATCCGAAATGACCTAATCTGGACCTGTAGAAACGACCATATGAACAGTAAATGTTCAAATAGACATAACTCATTGTAGAAAGCTACAAATGACCTGATTCTTGAACCTTTAAAAAACTTAGACATAGTAGAACATTTTTCATGAGGATTAGGAACCCTAATTTTGACCTTAACCCAACCAATTTGCTAGGCAAATTCAGGTTATTAAATCTGCTTGGACCAAAACTGACCTAGAAATTCTGGACATTAGGCCATTCTACCAGCTGTGGCAAAAATGCCATAACTTAGTCTAAAAAATTGAAAATGCAGTGATTCAAAAGCTAAATTCTTCGTAAGACCTAGAACTACAATTTTGATGTTTTGACCAGAACCTAGAACCAAATGCAACTTAGGGAAATTTCTAGGAGAATTCAAGATTTCCTAATCTAGAAAATTCCTGCACCTGGATAGATGTGCCATTTGACACTTGAATGGTAAATAGACCATAATGTCCACTAGAAAACTTGAATTAGAATGAGCCAAACTGATCTAAAAGCTTAAAAAATAGGTCTCCAACTTTGGTTTAGTAACTTTACTCAAATTTTGAGTGTAAGGACCCTAAAATGGGAATTGCAAACACTGACTTGAGCCTAAAATCCTGAATGTACAGGGTTCATGAGTCCAAGTCAGTTAATTGGCCATAACTCGCCCTACACAACCTAAAACTTAGTGATTCTTAAACCTGTGTGACCCTAAGACATAGGGGAACAACTCTTATGAAGGACATTAGGCCTAAATATGACTGTAACATGTCCAAATGGCTGGACAAATTTGGGATTCCATAATCTGCCTGGTTTTGGAACAGTAACAAGTCAATGGACCAGTCTTAGAAAATTGTTCATAACTTGTAATGCCCTCACCGTAGGTAGTCTGTACATTCTATTATTCCGATGAATAATGTTTGTTCGAACAGTTAGAATGTCTGGAACTACACTTAAACTATAGTGAGGAGACATAAATGGATGGAATAAATGTTAGGAAAATATAGGAAATAATTTTGGGACTTAATTAAAGGTTTATTTAGGTAAAAATGACATTAAAGATGTCAAAGAAAATTTAAGAGAATTTATTAATTGGTACAGACAAAAATAACCCGATAAGCACAACGAAGGACATTTTAGTCATTTCACCCCTAGAGATGAATTTTAACCTAAAAAAATGAGAGAAATTAAAACAATTAAAATAAGAGAGAATAAAATAATTAACATAAATTAAAAGTATAACTTGATTTATGAAAATGAGAAAAGAAAGAAGAAGAAGAGAAAAGAAAAGAAAAGAAATAGACTTATGACATAAGCAATGACATTATAAAAAAATTAAGTACAATATATATATATATATATATATATATATATATATATATATATAGACATAAGAGACAAAACTCACCTACCTCAAGTCATCTTCTTCATTTCTCCTCTCTCCTTGGCCGGCCACCATGTTTGCTTTCTTCCACCATTTTTATCAAGCTTTAAGCTTGAATCTCTCTTCATTCACTCACCAAAACTCATAGTCCCCTTCATTAAAAATTAATCCTACACCTAGGCAAAGAGATTTGAAGCAAAGAAATTTGGAATTAGTGAAGTTTAGGAAACTTGAAGTTGGGTCATAAGAGGTAAGTGCAAGATACCACTCCCTCTCTTCTTTAAATCTTGTAAGCATGATGAAATGAGTCAGTATAACATGAAATTAAAATCAAATGATAAGAAATTTAAGAACCCTAATTTCAGCAGCCATTAAACTCCTTGGGGTTTGATGCTTTTAAATGATAAAAATTGGTTCCATGAGGATGTTTGATAAGTTGATATGATTAGAAAATTCAATGAGTTAAGTTTGTATAAACTGGATAATTGAAATTAGGGTTTGTGTACATGAATTGGGGATTTTATGTAATTGCTTGAAATTGACCTAATTGAGATGAAATTATTGCTTATAGAAGTGCTATGTATGCCAATTGAAGTAAGGAAATTGGAGGAAATTAAAAAATTGGGAGTGCTTTTCTCTGTAGGTTTGGGACTCATTGAGTCCAGCTTACGTTTTGAGCCATAACTGAATTTGTGTTGCTCCAATTGGTACGAGGCCAATTGGAGGTGAAACCAGACCCAAAACACTCCATTTTCTATGAAGAAATCATGCCCAAATTCTGTCCAAAACTTGACCTAAGCACTGTCCCAATCCGGATGTCCATACATAGAACCCAGAAAATGACCAAATGAACAATGCGCATTCATTTAGTCATAACTCCCTCTATACTGGTCCAAATGACCTGAAATTTATACCATTGGAAAGCTTGTATATAGGGCTCAAATTTTCATGAAGACCACAGAGCCCAGAAATGCCTTAAAGAAAACCAAACTGCTGGCTCAATTTGGATCACAAAACTGTCCAGAACTAGGTTGCCCAGAAATTGCTGGACATAAACTTACCTGGTTAGTTTTGGAAAAATGGCCATAACTTGGTCTACAAGAATTCAAACGTAATGAGACCAGTGGCAAAATTTCCACAAGACACAAATCTAGAAAATTAGTATTGTGACCAAAACCCAGAAATCAAGAGAACTAGGTCAAATTGCTAGGACAAGTCAATATATTTAAACCTGGAATCTGACCAAACTTCATTTGACCCCAAAATAGTAATTTAGTTATATCTCCCCCTAGAAAAATCCAATTGGGATGAGCCATACTGTTTTGGAAACCTAAGAAACATGGATTCAACTTTGTTTTAAAAACTTTCCTCAAATTATGAATGTAAGAATCTTAAAAGTTAACTTGCAGTCACTGAGCTGAACTGAAATCCTATTGGCATAGGGTACATGAGTCCAGACTAGTTAATTGGCTCTAATTAATTCCAAATAACTTGAAAATTTGTTATTCAAATTTCTCAATGGTCATAAGACATAGGGCAACAATTTCTATGAAGATCACTACGCTTAAAAGTAACTGCAACATATTCCAATAATTAGGTAAATTTTAAGTCCAAAAGCTGCCTAATTAAGGAACCAGAATTAGGAAATGAATCAGTTATGGTTATGTAACCAGAACTTGAGTTCTAAAAACCTAATTGACATGATTCAAAAGGGAAAATAAAGACAAGACATAAAGGAACAACTTCCATGAAGGAAATGTGGCCAAACAGTGGCTACAAACTAATTAAATGGATAGGTAAAAATAAGGCACAAAAACTGAGCCTAAGGAAAGGTTCATGAGATAAATTATCTTATGGTAAGAATTTAACTCTAATATGCCATTAAACACTGAATCACATGAAAGAGGTATGTGGGACCTATTTTCCCACTATAAAGTGACATGAACATTTCTAATAAATAAGTAATAAAGTTTAATTGCCCATAGTATACCTAGACTTATTTATTTAATTTGGATCAATTGGTATACCAATTAGGGACTACAGATAGCAGTACTGCCCATAAGAATAATCCTTAATAGATAAAATTTGTCTGACATTATTGTTCTACAGGCCTTATGTCTGTTCGTTGGCCATTGTGCCTAATATTATATCTAGCTTAAATGCCTACCCGCAGGCCTCATGCCTAACATGACCGACATATAGTGGATAGACATATGGTTGTCTAACTAGTATACTCCCATGTATCCAACTTTTATAATCTGTTATAGGTTTCTTGGGCATTAATAGTGATTAATTAAGATTGAATATACAATAAGTAAACAGAAAAGATCTCGATAAATTCAAATGTTTCTTAAGTGAAATAAAAATGTAAATGACCTAGATATTATGAATTTTCATATAGAGTTACTGTTATTTCTAATTATTTGGTTGTTGTTATTTTAAATTATTCACCACTAAGCTTTATACTTAGCACATTAGTTTTTACATTGCTTAGGTACTGGAGACTAGTCCCAGTAGTCGCAACAGCAGCAGTAGTAGTGCTCATACAGAGGCCGATCAGATTTGCTAGTGTCTACTAGTCACCTCGACAGTTGTAATTTTGTTGGTAGGGCCCATGTATGCCTAAATTTGGTCTTTTTGTTCATTGTACATAAACACATGATGTATTTCATTTTGGATTGTAATTAAAATTTGAGAGATTGTACATAAACTTGTAAATTATTGTCTATGAATTTCTATATGAATACAATAGACAATACCCTTTTGAGATCTCATAAATAATTGTGAATGATATGACATAATAGAATATGATATGGAAAAATGTGAAATGAATATGAACATGTTAACAGGTAATTAGTGAAACCAGCCAGATGCTAACAAAACAGAGGTGGCTCTGTTCGGGTCTCTAAAAAAAATGAAAAAAGAAATTCTACGCATGGATTACCTATTTTAAATGATATTAAAAATTTACAATGGACATGATAAGATAAGATAGGGTGCTCCGGCACTGAATGTGGCACTTTTTGCTTGGCTATATAGTAGACGGGTAAGGGGCTTCACATTTAGTGGTATCAGAGCAGAGGTTTAGGCAGTCCTAGACCTAAATAGTTAGAAATAGATAGAGTGCATCACATGCATGGGCCTTTAAATAGAGTCAAGGTGACACTAATGCAAATCTATTCTTTGTCTTTTTTATAGGATCGATGGCATTTGATCCTGTAGAGCACGAGCCTCCTGGACTGATAGAGGAGGAATTAGAGAGTCACACACTCACATCTGCTCCTAGTCGGGGGTGAAGTAGTAGTAGAGCAGTGTCATCTCGAGGTGCTGTGGTTAGGGCACAGCAGGCCTTCTTGGAATAGATGACACAACTATTCTGCCAGGTCACTAGAGCTATACCTCAGCCATAGCCACCTCCACCTCTACCTCCATAGCCACAGCCATAGCCATCACCACCTGTATGAACGAATGGAAGCGTGCAAAACACAAGTTTATACCACTGAATTCAAAAATTTTCACCTAGGGTCACATGCATCATGCAAGATTTATTTTTATCTATTTGATTTCAATGATAAATAACATATTAAAACTCTTTTAATATGTTTTTGGATCTGTATTTGCCATTTAAGATTTTAAAATTAATCAGATTAATTTTAGAACCCTAGATTAAATCAAGAACGATTACACTAACCTCTTGATGCACTGCAGCGTATTTGCGCCTTTGAGATTTGTCTTCAGGACACTAAATGTTGTCCCTCTAGCTTGTCCACACCAAGAACACCTATGGCAGCCCTTGAACAGCTTCTAAAGCTTTTTCTATTAATTATAAAAACAAGTTCTGCCTTTTAAGAGATTAAAGATGTAAACAGGACACTAGAAACGATTTCTAGTATTTTTAATTCAAGAGATTGATGGCTAATCTCTTTGAATTGATGAGAGATGAAGAAGAAGAGATGGAGAGCCTCAAAATGGCGTGACAAAGGAGGAGTGGCTGCTGGTTGTGTTTTATTTTTCTCATAACAACACTTATATAGCTAGTTAACACATTAAACCCTTGCCACATGTCACCCTTTGATTAGCTCTAGGTTTAAGTGACCCAATCACATTGTGCCAAGTGTCAAACCTACATTTAATCTTAATTTTAATTATCTTACATGATTAAAAAACATTTGGTAAGCTTATGTGTAATGCCATGTGTCACCATCTCATGGTGCCACGTGTCACACTATGAAATGACCAAAATGCCCCTATTCCTTAATTTTGAGTTCTTAACCCAAAATAATTATTTATTGTCTTCTAATCAATTTATATCAAATATAAATTAATTAATTAATCACTATTAATTAATTTCTCATTAATTAAATTCATATGTAAACACTTTAAATATAAATTTAACTTATGCTATACATCCAATAATCTAGATTTGGTTTCAAGTCATACTAGGGACTTTGCAATCTAATTGCAAACCAAACCTATTTAATTAATCAATTAAACTCTTTAATTAATTAATTAAATCATATTTAATTAGGTGATAACTTGTGTATGTGTGTGACTTACTAGGCTCATCACTAATTGGCAATGAGATATGATATCAACTCTTAATACTATCAGAACTCTTTCTTACCATAAATGATTTCTCTAAATCATTTTATGCGCCTCATAGACCATGGTTAATACCTAGCATAGCATGCCATGGAAACCCAATTAGTAATAAGGTTTACCTTAAATGAACCTATAATCATATGTTACCATGCACTAGAATCTCTCTGTTACAAAATCCCAACTCAAGCTGGAGTCATGGTTTATGTCAAACTCCATTTGCTATGAATATTATGTTCTCTTTTAATTCCAGTTCTTGATTAAAAAGATTTCTCATCAGAAACTCTTTTCTGAATAAATCTATTTGTCCTGGCCAGGAACTTGAAACATAAAAAATAATTAAATAAACATAGGATTTTATCCCTATTTATTTAAAGGAACAAATTCCATATTGATCAACACCTACCTCCATATATATAACTAGTAGGAGCCAACACATGCCCATATACCCATACATAGTATAAGTATGAAAGCAGTATCAAACTCAAACCACCTATATACAAGATAACTATGCTATCTCAGGTCTAAAGATTATATGCACTGATATGATTTATGACAAAACATTGACAAGAGTAAACTCCATGTGCTTGTCATAAGTGTCACTGGTCCGGCCTACTTATCATTTATAAGTGCCTATCATGTTTGTTATATGGCATGAGACTCACCATTCCATCTTATTTATATCTCATATAAATAACTTGGGAACAAATATGAATATAATCTTTCTGGATAAGTCTTGTCCTTATTATGAAGTATCCTTGATTGTGAATCTATTTATGATACTTTGTGCTAGAAATAATGTTACTCATATTCTTAACAACTTAAGAATAATATTTCTAACAAAATATCAATGGACCTTTTCTATTACACATAAATATATTATGTAAACGGAAAAGTGGAAAAGCCTTTTATTAATAAAAATATGTACAAGATACATACTAAATGATATGCTCTAGGGCATACTACTAACACTATATAGCCACCATCACCACCACCACGGCCATAGTTAGTGTAGAGGTCCCCATTAGAGAAACTGCGAAAATATGGGGCAGTTGATTTTAAGGGTAAGAAGGAGGATGATCCAGCCGCAGTAGAGTATTGGCTGAAAAGGACAGAGAGGGTGTTACAGCAATTACACTGCACCCCAGTGCAGCAGTTGGAGTGTGCTCTATCACTACTTCAGGAGGATGTATATAGGTGGTGGGTAACAGTATCGAGAGTGGTACAGCCTGCACAGATTACCTGGGATTTCTTTCTAGCTGAGTTCAGGAAGAAATATATCAGCCATGTGTACTTAGAGGCCAGAAGGAGAGAATTCCTGGCACTGAGATAAAGGTAGCTTATAGTCTTCAAATATAAGAGAGAATTCATGAGACTTAGTGGATATGCATTGGAGTTGATGCCCACTGAAACTGATAAATGGAGAAGATTTAAGGATGGACTGAATGACAGTATCAGACTAAAAGTGACATCTCACCACTTCATAAACTTTTCTCTATTAGTAGCATTAGCTTTGGATGTGGAGAGAGTCAGAAATGAGGAGTAGTCCAGAAGAGATAGGCAACGTAAGAGGGGTTCTAAAATTGGTCAGTCTGGTTCAGCGGCCATGGGTAGTAAGAGGCCTAAGGAGTCTCAGGGTCAGACTCAGGGTCGAGCTAAGAAGCAGAAATTCCAATTTGCCCTAAGGAGAGGAGGAGGACAGTCTGGTGCATCAGTGGGTAGTTCTCCAAATACAACTGCATGGGGATTAGCCCTACTACCAGCTTGTACACATTATGGGAGGCCCCACAGAGGAGAGTACAGATTGTTGACTAGTGGGTGTTTTAGATATGGGTCTATGGATCACTTCTTGAAGGATTGTCCACAGAGGAGTGCTAGTGCTCCCATTGCCCCACCCCAGGCAGAGAGACCTACTCTGGCAGCACAGAGGGGTAGAAGACTTGCGAGGCCTGATACAGTTGGTACATCACAGAGGCATACTGCAGAGATAGTTCAGAGGTAGGAGATTAGAGTAGCACCCCTTGCTTATGCTATGAGAGCTCGAGATGAGCCAGAGCCAGCTGATGTCATAAGGGGTACTTTCTCACTTTATGATCTATCTGTATGTGCATTAATTGATCCTGGTTCCACACATTCTTATGTGTGCATTACACCACCTGTTGGTAGAGGGGTACAAGCAGAGGAGTTAGAGGAGGACATACAAGTTACAAACCCTTTAGGCCATAGTGTCATGGTGAAAAGGATCTATAAGGGTTATCTTTTGAGGATACAAGGTTATGAGTTTCTAGTTAACTTGATTGAGCTACCATTTAATGAGTTTGATGTGATATTGGGAATGAATTGGTTATCACGTCATCAAGCGATGGTAGATTATCGACTAAAGAGGATTTCATTATAGATAGTAGATGGGGATGAGATTACAGTTGTGGGGGAAGGAACAGGTTGTCTTTCTACTATCATATCAGCCACGGCAGCCAGGAGATTGATGAGGAAGGGCCGTAAGGTTTTTTTAGCACATGTGATTGACACTAGGAAGATTATCCTGAGCTTATCAGACATCCTCACTGTATGTGATTTTTCGGATGTATTCAAGAGTTGCCAGGTTTGCCACCTAAGAGAGAGGTGGAGTTTGCTATAGAGGTACTGCCAGGTACTGCATCGATTTCCATTGCTCCATATAGGATGGGACCCATTGAATTGAAAGAGTTAAAAGTACAGTTACAGGAGCTACTAGATAAGGGTTTTATACGCCCTAGTGTGTCACCCTGGAGAGCACCGATGCTATTTGTGCAGAAGAAGGATGTTACACTTCGACTATGTATAGACTACCGGCAGCTGAATAAGGTGACTATGAAAAACAAATTCCCTTTACCTCGGATAGATGATCTATTTGATCAGTTGAGGGAAGCTGGAGTATTCTCCAAGATAGATCTCAGATCAGGCTATCACCAGCTGAGAGTAAAGGTGTAAAACCCCTATTTGCATAGCCTGGTATATTTCACTATTCCGGTGACTGGAGCAGGTCCAGACAATTAAGGGGATTAGAACCACACTTAAGACGACTAGAGAAGCCATAAACACAAATAATTAGTAATTGCCAATTAGTTAAGTATGAATAAGAAAAATAGAACATAAGAAGTTAAATGAGCCAAGAGTCACAGCGATGGGTGACCTTCTCGGGAAGGATTGCGAAATCAATTTAAACTCAAATTTCAAACCGTAAAATGTGACGCTGCGGTCCTTAGGACTATTGTGAACACAGTGGAAAAGAGAAAATCACGAAAAAGAATTGTTAAGCCAGTCAAATAATTAGGTCAGGGAGCCGGAAGAAATATTAAATTATTTGCGAACCGGGTTGTACCGGCGAGGGACAATTTGGTCAATTGACCCCAAGAGCTGACTCCTGACCTAACTGTCCAATAAAATCAGAGAAAAGAAAATTTCAGAATCAAGAATTAAATTAAAGAACTAATTGAAAAATTTTAAAAAAAAAGAAAGAAAAAGTGAAAAGGGTGATGAAATCATGCATGATGCAATAAATATATAATTAATAAATTTAATTAATTTGATTTTTTTGGTCTTCCATAAGACTAAAAGCATAAAGAAAAGAAAAAAAAAACAAACAAAAAAAAATCATCTTCTTCCTCAATTTCCGTCTCTCTCTCTCTCTCACCCTCTCCCTCACAAAATACTCCATGAAAGCTCATTTTTGAGCTTGAAGAAATCAAACTTTAGCCCTAAAAATTGTAAACCCCTTAATTAAAACTTGTTTTGACTACTAGAAGAGGAGATTGAGCAAGAAAGAAAAAAGAAAAGGAAGAAGAAATTGGGTTATTGAACTTCAAAGTTGAGGTAAGCTATTTACTTTGGAATTTTGAGTTTAATACATGTGTTTATGATTGAATGAACTTGGAAATATGCTTAAATGAAAAGAAAATTTTTGTTGAGAGACCAAAGTTGAATTTTAGCCAGCTAGGGTTTGATGGTGTATACATGTGTTTTGATTGAATTAGTAGAGTAGGTAAGCTTGAATGGGTTAAGGAAGCATGTTTATAAGTGTTTAATTAGCTAAATGCAACAAATGGCATGAACTTTGGCATCTAGGGTTTTGGAGGCAAAAATGTAAGAATGGGTCAAATGTTGTGTTTGACCTTGTTTGAGATGAAAAATGGTCATTTGTGACCAATTGAGATGTGTTGGAAGTGTTAGAAGTGAGTTTAAATTCAGACTGAAAATGGCCATGCTGCAGGTAGCAGGACCAAGGTCCCTTTGAGGGATCAAAACTGAAAATTTACAAGTCCAATTGGTATGAGACCAATTGGGAATGAAAATAGACACAAAATGGAACATTTTTCATTTAGGAATCATGCCCAAAAAGTAACCAAAACCTAGTGAACAAATTGACCAAATCCGGATTTATATAGTCTGACCTGTACAAAATGACCAAATGAACAGTGTTTGTTCATTTGGCCATAACTTGGGCTAGGCAAGTCTAAATTACCTGAAATTTTACTAGTGGACAGCTTAGATATATGCCTAAAACTTTCATGAAGAACACAAACCCAAATTATGCCCTTAACCAAGTCATTTGGCCACCCAAATTTGGTGACCTAAAACTGCCACAACCAGTTTGGTGCCCAGAAATTTGGGTTAAGTTCAATCCGGTAGCCATGATTCAAATGGCTATAACTTGAGCTACAAAACTCCAATTGGAGTGATTCAAAAAGGAGAATAAAGTTAAGACAATAGGGAACATTTTCTATGAATAAAGTTTTGCTAAATTCTAACAAAAAAATGACCAATGGAATAGTGCAACTTAAGACACCAAAACTAAAAATTTGCAAATTTGCCTAAAAGACTTAGAATTTGAGTGAACAACCAAAACCAACAAAATTAGTGACCAAAATGTGGTATGTGGGTGAAGTTGGAATTCCCATACCTATTAAGCCTTAGAAAGTCAACACATTGACTTAAATAGTATCGTGAATAGTAACCTCGAAACACAAATTTTAAAGAACGTCAAGTTTAGCACATTAGAGCTAGGTAAAAGTGAATTTAAATTTATTTTTAGATTTATGCTAAGTTATGGTACTAAAATACTGTGAAACTATGTGTTTCAGTAGAAAGGAACACCGGGAAAGAACCCAAGGAATCGAGTCAAGGCCAAGAGGCGACTCGCTTAAGGTTTGTGCACAACGTAGAATTTCTGTAAATTCTCTTCTGCATATTGTTTTGAATAATTTGAAATATTGAATTGTGGCATCATTGTGATGAAATATTTATTATGCTTTTGATTTAAATTATTGAAAGTTATTTGTGTATATTTGAAATGGCAATGTTTAGTAAATTATATTTGAAATGGCAATGTTTAGTAAATTGTTAAGATAAGTTTTGAAACCACAGTGTCATGACCATATATTTGAACACCTCACTAGCATGACTAGTGGGGGTAATCAGTTTCGAATTTTGATTCCTTCTCTGGCTGAAGTGTTGAGGTGTGTGCCAGTAGAAGAAGAAATTGAATGGATATCCATAGATTTGAGCTAGCTAGCCTTGTGATGTGACTTCTCCTTAGCCTCTGGCTATTGAGATTATATTTGTTTTGAATGGCATGATATAACTGTGGGTTTTATGAAATTGGTTTTGACACTTCGAAATGAAATTGTTTGGATTAAAATCTCATAATTCATATTTTGTATTTAATTCTCATGTTCAGTCCAATTTTTAAATAAATATAATTTAAATTCTACATAAAGATTATTTTAGTATGTTGTGCACCACTGAGTCCTAGTACTCAGCGATGGTTGTTATTGCTGTCACAGATTTAGAGACTAGAGGAGCAGCAGATTGAGCTGCTGAGGACTGAGGAGCTATTTGCTTGCAATTATCGAGTATATTTTATACCCTGACTGTAAAAAATTATTTTGATGTATATAATATATGTAAAGGTATGGACATGTAAAACTGGTCTTGAGTAGTTTGTATAAAGTTTGTAATAAATTTTAGTTTGAATTTCTCTTAGTGTAAATTTTTGTAATGATGTATATAAATTATTTTATCTTTAATGAAATATGAATGGAAGTATTTTGCTTAAAATTTAATGAAATTGATTAATGGTATTTTGATGAGTGTTGAATATTGGAAATTGTGGATTTGAATTTTTGGAAATTGATAAATGATGTTAAAATTGATTGGGATGGTTGTGAATTTGAAGAAGTTGTTGAGACAAATTATTGGAAGTGCTTTTTTTTAGGTATTTGAAGAACTATTTTCTCAAAATACAGAAGGCACTCTGCCGAAATTTCTATAAAAATTGCGGCAAAATAAAATGGGCCAAAAATTTTAACTAGTTTTCAACCTTAATTAAATGTTTTAATACCTATTAGAAAATGCTCACCACTTATAAAAGTAAGAAAATTGTTTTAAAATTCCTTATAGGGTACTTAATGAGTTATCGGTAGGTGAAGTTCAATAGTTTATTTGGTATTCTACGGGATCATGTTATGCCTTAGAGAGGGGTAAGGTGTGACAAAAGGAGACATATGTTCCTAAAACTGCTTTCAGGACTCGGTATGGGCACTATGAGTTTCTAGTGATGCCATTTGGGCTGACGAATGCACCAGCAGCTTTCATGGACCTAATAAACCATATCTTCCATTCCTACTTGGATCGGTTCGTCATGGTCTTTATAGATGATATCTTGGTGTATTCTAAGAACCGGGAGGAGCATGATGAACACCTAAGAGTAGTATTACAGATACTGCGGCAAAAGCAGTTGTATGCCAAGTTGTCCAAGTGTGACTTCTGGTTGGATGAGATATCCTTCCTTGGATACATAGTATCAGCATATGGGATCAAGGTAGATCCCAAGAAGATTGAAGCAATAGTTGAATGGAAGCCTCCTAGAAATGTAACAGAGGTCAGAAGCTTTTTGGGGTTATGTGACACCCCTTACCCGTGTACAGTATACCCGAGTAAGTAATGCCACAGGTGTACCGGCACATTCTAATATACCTTTATTAATTTATATCATGCTTGTGAATATAATTTATGAAATATAATTTATTTTAGCCATTTATCAAAAGTATTATTTATTTGAGGTTCCGAAAATTTTAAAGAAAATCCGGCGGAGTACCGGCTAAAAATGGGGAAAGCAGTTCTTCGGAACCTATTAAAAACACTTCCAAATAATTTCCAAACAATCCCAACTTCAATTCATCAACAGAATCTCAATATCAAAATCTCAACATTTTTTTTAGTTTCAGTTCTCAATCATCATTTCTCAGGGTTCTCATATATAAACAACAATTAAATACTCAAATTACTTCCATACATAACCATAAATCTTTATTATTCACATGAACCTCAAAATACATTACATAAATCCAAATACATATGAGAAAATAAAAATTTAGTTACAAAATGACAAAATGACACCTAGTGCCCTACCAATGCACTGCAGGTAGTGAGGTGACACGGACAACGTGCGAGTTGCGGGATGAACTCACCCGATCTGCGGTCTCACGGGCTCACGATCTGTATCTCCAGTATCTACGCGTGGCAAAAGCAACGCGCTAAGCAATAATGCTTAGTGGTGCAATAATATAATAAAAGAAAATAGCAGAAAGTAAGTATGTATAGAATGTGTATGATTTCTTTATTTGGTATTGGTATATCTATTATTTCATTAACTTTGCCCACTTTTATTCATTTGGTTGCCCAAGTAACCTACACTAGACGACTGGACTGGATAAACGAGTAAACTGGCACTGGGTATCGAGTACCTCGGGCCGTCACACCATCGGTCACATATGCATCTCCCGGTGTGCAACAGAACAGCTAACAAGCTGTAAATAACATCAGGCACAAGGCTAAGTCTCAATGCAAGGTCAGAATGGCTAAAAGCCATAAAATCACAGAATGGCATATTGCCATGTGCAGTACTGCTAACTAAACCCTATTGGCATGCCAAACTATCCAAACCAATCTTGTTAGGTATACTAGGGCATTTGAAACTTTTAAATTTTTCAATTTGTGAATTTCATGTTTTGGTGTTACTATTCACCTCATTGGTCAAAAAAAAATGTTGACTTTTGGATAGAAAATATGTACATTGACTTTGGCATTCCCAACATACCACATTTTGTATTTAAAACTTGTTGGCATTAAGCGTTAATACCATTTCTAAGCATTAAACCAAAGGAGCAGATTTTTCAGATTTTGTACCATAACTTTACTATTCCATTAGGAACTGTTACAGTGAAAATTTGAGGAATTGGTAAACATAAAAGTTGTTCCTTATTTTGTCTAGTTGAATTTCCTTTTTGGAATCACTCCATTTGGAGTTTTGTAGCTCCAGATATGGTCCAAAAACCACAGCTGGCCGGATTTCCATTATGCAGAAATTACCATATCTACAGTAACATGAACAGTGACTGTGACTGCATATTTGAATAGGTTCTGGCCATAAGTTGGGGTATGTTTCTTCATGAAAGTTGTTTTTCTATGTCTTAACTTGTTTCTGTAAAAATTTCAGGTCAATTGACCAAATCTACAGTGAGTTATGGCGAAATGAACAGTTACTATGCATTTGGTCATTCTGCAGAATCAGTTGCAGGGTATCCGGATTGGGGCCAACTTTTGGTCCTCTTGCTTTGGTCTTTTGGGCATGGTTTCTTCAGCAAAAATGTGCCATTATTAGCTTAGTTTCATGTCCAATTGGCCAAACACCAATTGGACCAACACAGCCAAAGATATGGCAGTCCAAGTGGACTGAAATTTGATCCTCTGCTTCTTTGTCCTTAGGCAGCCTACACACTCACTTTGCCATGCTATATTTCAGTCCAAATTGTGGTCAACTTACTTAAAATGGTTACTAATTGACCATTAAAAGGTTCTCTAACAATTTCCTAAGCCAAGTCAAATTTACACTTCTCAAAACCCTAATTCCCATCTCCATTTCACACAAGTTACCCTAGTTAACTAGTTAAGTCATTAACCACATAATTATGTACTTCAAACATGATCTCTAGTCCACTTTAAGTCCATCAAAACACTCCATTATTGTTCCTTCAATATGGCTACCGAAATTCATGTACCATACACATGAGTTTTTGTTCAATTAAATCACAATTTCTTAGTAAATTCAAGTTCCTAATCATGAACTTAATGAGTTTTAGGGATATAGATGCACTAACCTTTAAGTGGCAGAATTTTCTAAGCCCCAAACTTCACTTTCTTTCTTCTTCTTGGCTGCCAAAAGATTATGCAAGGTGCTAGGATAAATTTTAGTGAATGGAGTGTGAGGATTTAGGGTGAGACTTAGTGGAATGGAAAGCTTATGGAAGTGTTAATGGAGGATTAGGTCTAGGGCAAGGTTTCGGCTGCATGAGGATGAGGGTGATGGCTGCTGGACTTTTAATTGTTTTGGTCTTTGTTTTGTCTCTTTTAAGTATTTAAGAAAGCTTATTAGCTTGTGATTGGTTGGTAATTTATAAATGACATCATTATGATGTCACAAATTGCTTTATTTTGATTTTTCTTTTCTTTTCATCACTACTCAATTTCAATTAAATTTTTAGTAATGTTTCTTCATATTTTATGTTATATTAATTATTTACTTAACTGGACAAGTCGGCCAAAAATCACCTCTGAAGGCGAAATGACCAAAATGCCCTCCGTTTGGCTTAACGGGTCAAAATTGTCTGTACCGATTGAAAAATTTTTCTAGGTAGTTTCTTGGCATTCTAATGCCATAGGAACCTTAATGACCCTTCTCTGGAGTCCCAAAAATTATTTTATGAATTTTTCCCCGGGTCTAGGGCTCCTCGTTGCGAGAACCGCAACTTCCCTCTGGTTACCCATCGCTAGGGCACCGGCTCGTTTAACTTGTTTGTATTTTATTTCTAAAATTTTTACTAAATTTTTCTTATCAATATTTGAGTTAATTATGGTTCCTCACTTTAGTTTAAATATTTTTCCGGACATTCTAGCTGTCCGGGCCGACACCGGTCATCAGAACAGTAGGAGGTACGGAGTAGTTACCGGGAGGGTGTTACAACTCTTCCCCTCTAATTTAAATTTCGTCCTCGAAATTTACCTGATGCAAACAGTTGAGGGAGCTGTTGCCTCATCGTCTCTTCACTTTCCCAAGTTGCCTCTTCGGTGTTGTGGTGCCTCCATAGCACTTTCACCAGTGGAATCTGCTTGTTCCTCAACTCTTTCACTTCCCGAGCCAGGATCCGTAGAGGTTCTTCTTCATACGTCAAATCCGGTTGTATTTCAATTTCTTCCTTGGAGATGACATGTGAAGGATCTGAGCGGTATCTTCTGAGCATGGATACGTGAAACACATTGTGGATCTTGTCCAGCTCTGGTGGTAAAGCTAGCCTATACACGTTCAATGACTTCATATGGGCCAATGAACCTAGGGCTTAACTTACCTTTTCTTCTGAACCTCAATACCTTCTTCCACGATGACACCTTGAGGAACACTTTGTCGCCAACTGTGTATTCTATTTCTTTTCTCTTCAAGTCGGCATAGGATTTCTGTCTGTCTGAGGCAACCTTCAGATTAGCTTTGATTAGTTTCACTTTCTCCTCAGTCTGTTTCACCAAGTCTGGCCCTACCAGCTTATCTTCGCCCAATTCAGTCCAGCACACTGGAGTTCTACATTTCCTCCCATACAGTGCTTCATATGGGGCCATTTGGATGCTAGCTTGGTAGCTATTGTTGTATGCAAATTCTGCCAGTGGGAGGTATCTATCCCAACTTCCCTCAAACTCAATGACACAACTCCTCAGCATATCCTCAAGGACCTGACATATATTTCATGTTATTGTTATCATTTCAATTCAATATTTGTATTAATTTGATTGGTTTCAGTTGTTTACCTGGATTACTCTTTCTGATTGTCCATCCGTCTGAGGATGGAAAGCTGTGCTGAAGTGGAGTTGTGTACCCAAGGACTCATGCAACTTCTTCCAAAATCTCGACGTAAACCTTGGGTCTCGATCAGATATGATGGAAAGTGGGATTCCATGCAGTCTAACTATCTCACTGATATATAATTCTGCTAACTTCTCCAGTGAGTAGTCAGTCCTAACTAGCAGAAAGTGTGCCGACTTCGTCAATCTGTCCACTATCACCCATGCTGCATCATGTTTCTTCCGGGTGAAAGGTAAACCACTTACAAAATCCATGGTGACCCGATCCCATTTCCATTCAGGTATGCGTATAGGCTGTAGCAAACTTGATGGAACTTGATGTTCTGCCTTGACTTGCTGACATGTCAAACATTTAGTCACATAGTCAGCTATGTCTCTCTTCATACCAGGCCACCAATACTGAAGCTTCAGATCGTGATACATCTTTGTACTTCCTGGGTGCATAGCATATACACTGGTGTGTGCCTCTTTTAGAATATTGGCCTTCAATTCCCCATCATCTGGTACACACAGTCTTCCTTTGTAATACAGACACCCATCTGCTTTCACCTCATAGTCAATTGCTTTTCCCTCTGGGATCTTGCTCATAATAGCCATTAGCTTCTCATCTACCTTCTGCCCATCTAAAATCTGCTGTAGCAGGTTTGGCCTCACTTGCAACTCAGCCAAAATAGCTCCATCTCGAATCAAAGTTAGACGGGCATTCAATGATCTCAAAGCTGTGATGGACTTTCTGCTCAAAGCATCAGCAACTACATTTGCCTTCCCAGGATGGTAGTCAATTACACAATCATAGTCCTTCAGGAACTCAATCCATCGTCTCTGTCTAAGGTTGAGCTCCTTCTGGGTTGGCAAATATTTCAGGCTCTTGTGGTCTGTGTAAATGTAGCACTTTTCACCATACAAGTAATGCCTCCATATCTTCAGTGCGAAGATAATTGCTGCAAGCTCTAGATCATGGGTAGGGTAGTTCTGTTCATGTGGCCTTAGCTGCCTGGAAGCATAAGTGACCACCTTCCCCTCTTACATCAATACACACCCTAACCCATTATGAGAGGCATCACTGTAGACCACAAAGTCCTTTCCTGACACTGGCTGTGTTAACAATGGTGCCTCTGTCAACATAGCCTTCAATTTCTCAAAACTGGTCTGACACTTGTCATTCCAGTCAAATCTGACATTCTTGTGTAACAACTTGGTCATTGGAGCAGCTATTAAAGAAAATCCCTTCACAAATCTTCTGTAATACCCAGCTAGCCCCAAAAAGCTTCTGACCTCAGTTGTGTTTCTGGGAGGCTTCCATTCCATCACTGCTTCTATTTTCTTAGGATCCACCCTAATCCCATCAGCTGACACTATGTGTCCATGGAATGCTATCTCATTCAGCCAAAAGTCACATTTGGACAACTTAGCATACAGCTCCTTTTTTCTCAGGGTTTGCAGAACAATTCTCAAATGCTCATCATATTCTTCCCTGGTCTTAGAATACACCAAAATATCATCAATAAAGACCACTACGAACCGATCTAGGTATGGATGGAAGATACGGTTCATAAGGTCCATAAATGCCGCTGGTGCATTTGTTAGGCCAAAGGGCATCACTAGAAACTCATAATGCCCATACCGGGTCCTGAATGCAGTCTTGGGCACATCTACATCCTTCACCCTCAACTGATGATACCCTGATCTGAGATCAATCTTAGAAAATACTCCTGCTCCCTTCAACTGATCAAACAGATCATCAATTCTAGGCAACGGATATTTATTCTTCACAGTCACTTTATTCAACTGCCGGTAATCGATGCATAGCCTCAAAGTCCCATCCTTCTTTTTCACAAACAGCACTGGAGCTCCCCATGGTGACACACTGGGGCGTATAAACCCCTTATCCAGCAACTCTTGCAACTGAGTTTTCAACTCCCTCAATTCAGTGGGTGCCATCCTATAAGGAGCGATGGAAATGGGTCTTTGTTCGGCGTTGTCTCAATAGCAAACTCGACTTCCCTTTCTGGTGGCAAACCAAGCAACTCTTCAGGAAATACCTCTGGGAAGTCTCTCACTGTGGGTATACCACTCAGGTTTGGCTTAGCCTGCCTAGTATCCACCACATGTGCTAGGTAGGCTTCACAGCCTTTTCTCATCATTCGTCTTGCAACTGTGGCTGAGATGACATTAGACAAGAAATCTGTCATTTCCCCCACAACTGTGATCTCATTACCCTCTGAAGTTTTTAGAGAAATTCTCTTCAATTTGCAAACAACTATTGCCTGATGACGTGACAACCAGTCCATTCCCAAAATCACGTCAAACTCGTGGAAGGGCAACTCAATCAGGTCTGCCAAGAATTCACACCCCTGAATCCTTAACGGGCAACCCTTGTATACTTTGTTCACCACTACACTGTGGCCCAATGGATTAGTGACCAGAATGTCTTGGTCACTTTCCCCTACTAGTATCCCCCTTTCTACGGGTAAGTTGATGCAGATGTATGAATGAGTGGATCCTGGATCCACCAATGCATGCACAGGTGTAGTGTAGAGGAGAGCATTACCTGATGACGTCCGGGGCATCTTGCTCCTCCTGAGCTCTCAGGGCATAATTTCTGGCAGGTGGTCTGTTATCTGGCCTCTCTGCTGGCTCAGATGTAGGCCTCTGTGATGGTCCCACTGCGTCAGATCTGCCAGATTTTCTACCTCTCTGTGGTGCAGGAGCAGGTCTTTCTGCTTGTGTTGGAGCAGCTATAGTAGTTCTGCGTGGACAGTTCTTCAACTGATGCTCTGTTGACCCACATCTCAAGCAGGTACCAGTCACTCTCCAACACTCCCCCTTGTGCCATTTCAGACAGTGTGGACATGCAGAAGATGTTGGGGCTGGTCCCCTGAACCCCATCCCTGGAGGCGCCACCGATGGTGTGGGTGACCTCTCCTAGGGGTGAACTGTGGCCTGGGCCCCTGAGACTGACCCTGACCTTGTGGCTGACCCGAACTCTGTGCAGATGGACCCCTGAACTTCTTCCCAGGTGCAGGAGATGAACTAGACTGACCTGGTCCCCTCTTCTGCTGTCTCTCTCTTCTGGTCTGCTCACTAATTCTCACTTTTTCAACCCTTATTGCAGCTTCCACTAACTTGCTAAATTCTATGATTCCCAAGGCAGTGAGCTGAATCTTGATGTTATCATTTAGTCCCTCTTCAAATCTCTTACACCTTTCAGCTTCATTAGGGACTATCTCCCTTCCGTAGCGGCTTAATCGGACAAATTCCTTCTCATACTCGGCCACTGATAGCTGTCTCTACCTCAGGTTAATGAACTCTCTTCTTCTCTCTTCCAGGTATACAGTACCCACATATTTCTTCTTAAATTCGGAGAGAAAGAAGTCCCAAGTTATAGCTTCTGGCTGTACTTCACTGGACACAGTGTCCCACCATTCGTAGGCATCGTCTTGCAACAAGGATATGGCAGCCTCTAGGTTTTGCTCTGGGGTGCAGTGGAGTTGTTTTAGAACTCTGCCCATTCTGTTCAACCAATTCTCTGCTGCAACAAAATCATATTCTCTCTTGCCGAAGAAATCCACTGCCCCAAACTTCCTTAGCCTTTCCAGGTGTGATTTCTGCTGTGGAGTTGGTAGTGGTGGTGGTGGTGCTGGCATTACCCCGGCCATTTGTCTAAAGAAGTCGGCCATTTGTTGGAACATGGCCTGTGGAGGCTGAGCAGGCTCTGCTTGAGCTGGTGGAGTAGGTTCTCCCCTACCCCCAGTCTCAGCTGCTGCAGGTGGAGCATGACTCTCCACTTCCTCCTCGACTGCTCTCTGAGATGAAGGGTCCATATCCTATTCAAAATAAGAAAAACAAACAGATCTGCATTAGTGTCACCTCGACTCTTACAAATGCAATACATGGTATGGACTCAATCTAGGCTCAGAAATGCCTAAACCGTGCTTTAATACCACTAAATGTGACACCCCTTACCCGTGTACAGTATACCCGAGTAAGTAATGCCACACGGTGTACCGGCACATTCTAATATACCTTAATTAATTTATATCATGCTTGTGAATATAATTTATGAAATATAATTTATTTTAGCCATTTATCAAAAGTATTATTTATTTGAGGTTCCGAAAATTTTAAAGAAAATCCGGCGGAGTACCGGCTAAAAATGGGGAAAGCAGTTCTTCGGAACCTGTTAAAAACACTTCCAAATAATTTCCAAACAATCCCAACTTCAATTCATCAACAGAATCTCAATATCAAAATCTCAACATTTTTTTCAGTTTCAGTTCTCAATCATCATTTCTCAGGGTTCTCATATATAAACAACAATTAAATACTCAAATTACTTCCATACATAACCATAAATCTTTATTATTCACATGAACCTCAAAATACATTACATAAATCCAAATACATATGAGAAAATAAAAATTTAGTTACAAAATGACAAAATGACACCTAGTGCCCTACCAATGCACTGCAGGTAGTGAGGTGACACGGACACTGTGCAGAGTTGCAGGATGAACTCACCCAGTCTGCGGTCTACTGGGCTCACGATCTGTATCTCTAGTATCTACGCGTGGCAAAAGCAACGCGCTAAGCAATAATGTTAGTGGTGCAATAATATAATAAAAGAAAATAGCTGAAAGTAAGTATGTATAGAATGTGTATGATTTCTTTATTTGGTATTGGTATATCTATTATTTCATTAACTTTGCCCACTTTTATTCATTTGGTTGCTCAAGTAACCTACACTAGATGACTGGACTGGATAAACGGGTAACCGCCATTGGGTATCGAGTACCTCGGGCGTCACACCATCGGTCACATATGCATCTCCTGATGTGCAATGAGCGACTAACAAGTCAGAATAATATCAGGCACAAGGCCAAGTCGCAATGCAAGGTCAGAATGGCTAAAAGCCATAAAATCACAGAATGGCATATTTCCATGTGCAGTACTGCTAACTGAACCCTATTGGCATGCCAAACTATCCAAACCAATCTTGTTAGGTATACTAGGGCATTTGAAACTTTTAAATTCTTCAATTTGTGAATTTCATGTTTTGGTGTTACTATTCACCTCATTGGTCAACAAAAATGTTGACTTTTGGATAGAAAATATGTACATTGACTTTGGCACTCCCAACATACCACATTTTGTATTTAAAACTTGTTGGCATTAAGCGTTAATACCATTTCTAAGCATTAAACCAAAGGAGCAGATTTTTCAGATTTTGTACCATAACTTTACTGTTCCATTAGGAACTGTTATAGTGGAAATTTGAGGAATTGGTAAACATAAAAGTTGTTCCTTATTTTTTCTAGTTGAATTTTCTTTTTTGAATCACTCCATTTGGAGTTTTGTAGCTCCAGATATGGTCCAAAAACGACAGCTGGCCGGATTTCCATTCTGCAGAAATTACCATATCTACAGTAACATGAACAGTGACTGTGACTGCATATTTGAATAGGTTCTGTCCATAATTTGGGGTAGGTTTCTTCATGAAAGTTGTTTTTCTATGTCTTAACTTGTTGCTGTAAAAATTTAAGGTCAATTGACCAAATCTACAGTGAGTTATGGCCAAATGAACAATTACTGTGCATTTGGTCATTCTGCAGAATCAGTTGCAGGGTATCCGGATTGGGGCCAACTTTTGGTCCTCTTTCTTTAGTCTTTTGGGCATGGTTTCTTCAGCAAAAATGTGCCATTATAAGCCTAGTTTCATGTCCAATTGGCCAAACACCAATTGGACCAACACAGCCAAAGATATGGCAGTCCAAGTGGACTGAAATTTCAGTCACTCTGCTGCTGTCCTTAGGCAGCCTACACACTCACTTTGCCATGCTATATTTCAGTCCAAATTGTGGTCAACTTACCTAAAATGGTCACCAATTGACCATTAAAAGGTTCTCTAACAATTTCCTAAGCCAAGTCAAATTTAAACTTCTCAAAACCCTAATTCCCATCTCCATTTCACACTAGTTACCCTAGTTAACTAGTTATGTCATTAACCACATAATTATGTACTTCAAACATGATCTCTAGTCCACTTTAAGTCCATCAAAACACTCCATTATTGTTCCTTCAATATGGCTGGCAAAATTCATGTACCATACACATGAGTTTTTGTTCAATTAAATCACAATTTCTTAGTAAATTCAAGTTCCTAATCATGAACTTAATGAGTTTTAGGGATATAGATGCACTAACCTTTAAGTGGCAGAATTTTCCAAGCCCCAAACTTCACTTTCTTTCTTCTTCTTGGCTGCCAAAAGATTACGCAAGGTGCTAGGATAAATTTTAGTGAATGGAGTATGAGGATTTAGGGTGAGACTTAGTGGAATGGAAAGCTTATGGAAGTGTTAATGGAGGATTAGGTCTAGGGCAAGGTTTCGGCTGCATGAGGATGAGGGTGATGGCTGCTGGACTTTTAATTGTTTTGGTCTTTGTTTTGTCTCTTTTAAGTATTTAAGAAAGCTTATTAGCTTGTGATTGGTTGGTAATTTATAAATGACATCATTATGATGTCACAAATTGCTTTATTTTGATTTTTCTTTTCTTTTCATCACTACTCAATTTCAATTAAATTTTTAGTAATGTTTCTTCATATTTTATGTTATATTAATTATTTACTTAACTGGACAAGTCGGCCAAAAATTAGCTCTGAAGGCGAAATGACCAAAATGCCCTCCGTTTGGCTTAACGGGTCAAAATTGTCTGTACCGATTGAAAAATTTTTCTAGGTAGTTTCTTGGCATTCAAATGCCATAGGAACCTTAATAACCCTTCTCTGGAGTCCCAAAAATTATTTTATGAATTTTTCCCCGGGTCTAGGGCTCCTCGTTGCAAGAACCGCAACTTCCCTCTGGTTACCCATCGCTAGGGCACCGGCTCGTTTAACTTGTTTGTATTTTATTTCTAAAATTTTTACTAAATTTTTCTTATCAATATTTGAGTTAATTATGGTTCCTCACTTTAGTTTAAATATTTTTCCGAATATTTTAGCTGTCCGGACCGACACCGGTCACCGGAACAGTAGGAGGTACGGAGTAGTTACCGGGAGGGTGTTACAGGTTAGCTGGATACTATAGGAAATTTGTGAAGGGATTCTCCCTTATAGTAGCCCCACTAACTAAGTTACTACATAAGAATTCAAAGTTTGACTGGAATGATAAATGTCAAACCATTTTCGAGAAGCTGAAGGCTATGCTTACAGAAGCTCCAGTGTTGACACAGCCAGAGTCAGAGAAAGACTATGTGATCTGTAGTGATGCCTCTCACAATGGGCTTGGGTGTGTTCTAATTTAGGAAGGGAAAGTAGTTGCATATGCTTCCAGACAACTAAGGCCACATGATCTGGAATTGGCGACAATAATATTTGTGTAACACCTTTAATTTTTAAATTTATTATTTTTGGGTAAATATTGATATTTTATTTTATTTGAATTTTAGGAAATTATTTGAAATTTTCCAGATTTTAGAAACCAGGTTCAATTTTCTGAAAATATAAACTTTGATGATTTTAAAAAAATTAATTTAAAGACCACGTGGCAAAACTAAAAATATATTTGTAGCCTATGCATTTTTCTGAGTTTTCTAGAATTTTTTCGGAATTTTTGGGCCGCGTTTTCCTTCCCAAGGCAAAGTAAAAATTCAAAATTTTATATTCCGAATCGAACCGGACCGAATCGGACCGATCGAATCGGGCCGGCTCCTTCTTCTTCTTCTCTTTTTCTCCCGCGTGCGTTTCCTCCTTCCTCTCTCTCTCTCTCCCCCGTTTTCTCTCTCCTCACCTAGCCGGCCCACCACCCCCGCCACCCAGTCACGCGCAACCCCACGCCTTGACTCGCCGACTTCCCAGTGAAATCTGGCCGATCCAGCCACCAATCGGACCGGGTCTTGTGTCTAAATCCATCTACTCGTCGATAGCTTTCCATAGACACCAAGAACACTGAAATCTATTGAGCGGTTTGTCCAATTTTTGCTCGGGAAGTTTTAGCCCATTTTGACTTTTGGGATAGATTTCTCGCAAACTGTGAACCCCAAGAAAAAATCGAGGGTACCAGGGCGCTCCACTAGTCGAGTGCTTTGCGGCGATATAAATTTCAAATTTTTCCAACACCATTTTTCGGTGGATCCCACGAAACTTCGTAGTGTTTTTCTGAGCATTAAATAAGCTTAGAAAATTTCGTAAAATTTATGTACTAACCCCCGTGTTGTGGGCTTCGTGTAGGTATCTTCAATTCGTGAAAATTCGACAATTGTCTGGGTCTATGAATTTCCGGCCAGACAGACCGATTATCAGAAAAGTCTCCGAATTGGATCGAGGTTTTGGCTATCCCACCATTGTCAGACGTCCCGAGCGCGTCCTCGGAGTCGGAATTGGCATAGGTAAACCCGAACCTTATTTTTTCGTAATTTTCTAGTGCTTAAATGAGATTAAAAATCCGTAAAATATTCGTGGTAGCTCAGAAAATTATGATTCTTTTTGCAATAGCCTAGTAATATTGCTAAGGACCGCGGGGCAAAGTTTTAGAATTTTTAGAGTTCATTTGGGTAGTTTTTGCAAAAAGAGTCAATTATAAGGACTAAATTAAAATTTTACATATTGTGATGGATGACTGTTTGGATGGGCCCAGGAGGGGCTGTGTGATGTGATTGAGTTGTGGATATATGGTTTGTGTGTAGAAGTGTATTTTGAGCCCTTTTGTAGGTCGGGTAGGTCCTAGGTATAGGAGAGACTCTGCCGGATTTTCGGCACGACTTAGGACGTATTTGGTCTTTTCTTAGTTTGTATTGAGTCAAATTTATTAAATAATTATAATAAAATTGTCAGGTGAGCCGGGACAGCCTTCTTCCTCTGCCCAGCCGCCACAGTGATTGCCGTCAAGTCTGTGAGTAAAATATTAATTTTAATTGTAATTTCACTATTATTATATGTTCAAGCATGCCCATGCATCACTTATATGTATGTATCTATGTAGTTAAACTCTAGGCACATTTTATGTGGCATTCATAACTGTTTAAGTGCCATGGATGTTGTTGTGGTAATTTGGAGCAGTGTGCGTGCGTTGACGTGCGTGTGATGTGGTGTTGACTATGGATAGGACGGGTAGACACGGCTTGAGATCTTCGCTGGGACCCAGTCCTTCGAGGTAGACACGGCTTGAGTTCTTCGCTGGGACCCCAATTTGGTTTATTAAGCGAAAGTCCGGCTTGAGTTCTTCGCTGGCATAGGTTGGATTTAAGAGAGCTGTATAGGGGATCAGCTCCCATATATTATGATTAATATTACTGGGTGTGTGAGTGCTCCAAATTACCTTTTTGATGTTGTGATGTGAAATTATTGCTGATGTTGCATTTCACTCTACAGGATGCATTAGCTTAGATAGTTATAGAGATTATAGTTAAAATTGATATTTTACTCTCTGAGTCAAACGCTCACTCCTGTTCAATATTTTTTCAGGCCACAGGAGGATATTTTTGAGGTTAACCTGCTTTTCTCCCTCGCAGGTCGTTTATTCATGTTTGTGTAATTTTATAAACTTCTAGAATTTTCGCATGTGTTAGAAATATTTAATTGATTTGGGTTTGTAATATAAATTGTTATTTTGGACCTGTAAAATTTTTATCACATGCATGTTTGATGGACTGGATGAGGGAGCTGAGCTCCCATTTATTTTTATGCTGATATGAGTATGTGGAGGGTGAGCTGAGCTCCCCAATTGATTATTTATTGTGTTTACAGGTCGGGTGAGTCAAAAACTCCCCGTTGGAAGGTCCATTTTATGGCCGGACTCTGTCCAGTTGATTTCTTGAAATTGGGCCCAAATGGGCCTTAAAGTTGGGTTAGTGAATAGTTAGGCTTAGTACGAGCCTCGGGGGCTTTAGGTTGGCCCAGGTCCTAGTGCCAGTCCGACTCATAGGTTGGATCATGACAAATGTGGTATCAGAGCTTAGGCTCCAGATTCATTGGGAATAATTGTCTAAAGTGTTGGGAAGGTCTACTAGGAGTCACATGCGGAAAATAGGGTCCACATTCGTCTTGCATTGTCATCTTTGCTTCTAGTCTCTGCTTCATATATTGTGTGTAAATATGAGTCTATAGAGCTGTGTAATGTGCAGTTTTGAATTTTGTGGGCTAATGCTGCTGAATTTTAGGAAAATGCGTGCCACTGCACCAAAACCAGATGTGCCTGATGAGGTGTCAACACAGGATGAGGCACCTGCCCCAAGGAGGCGGGGTAGGAGGCCTAGAGCTGCTCAAGTAGAGGAGCAGCTGCCACTAGTTCAGGATCAGTCGTTTATGGAACAGGGTCCCATGGACCCAATGGCAGCTACTCTAGCTGCGTTGCAGAGAACCATCGATATGATGGCACAGTATATGGTCCACCCTCCACAGCTGCAGCAGTCCACCGCACCAAGAGGAGAACCTTACAAACAGATAATCAATTTTGAGAAGTTGGTGCCTGGTACTTATGATGTGTCAGACGATGCATATCAGTTTTTGGATTCCTGCAGACAGGCAGGAACAGAGTTGCAATTGACTGATAGAAGACTTATAGAGTGTATACAGCATGTCATGGGGCCTATGCCAAGACAATGGATGAATGACTACGTATTACCTCGGATGGAGGGTTTGTCGTGGACTCAGTTTGTGGAACTATTCATCAATCGGTTTGTACCAGAAAGCTTCAGAGATCAAAAGCAGTGGGCTTTTGAAGCCTTAAGACAGAATGGCAGGTCTGTAGATGAATATGCTACAGAATTTCTGGAATTGAGCCGGTATGCCCCTACAGCAGTAGCTACATAAACTATAAAGGTGAAGAGATTCCTAAAGGGGCTTGACAGGAGGTATGCAAACCTAGCCATGATGTCGGATCAGTCTTTTGATGTAGTGGTTGATCGAGCTAGACAGATTGAGATTCGCTATGCTGTGGATGACAGTGGAAAGGCAAAGAAAAACAGAGCAGAGGGTTCTTCAGGTGTTCCCCATATGGGTGCTCCGGATAGTGGTGGCTAGAGTAATTATGTCACACCCTACCCCTCTGTAAGGCATAACATGATCCCGTAGTATACCTAATGAATTACCAACTCCGTCTACTGATAATCCATTAAATACACTACAAGGGATTTTAAAAACTTTTCTTACTTCTTTTACGTTGATGAGCACTATTTACAGTGTGAAAGACTTTGGTGAATCAAGTGAAACAACTAACTCATTTGATTTATTTGGAATATCTGTAAAAATTTTGGCAAGGTGCCATTTGTATTTTGGACAAAGCAGTTCTTGAAAACTCAGTAAAAGCACTTCAATATATTTTCAAATCTCAACTCCAACAGTTTTATCAACACAACACATTTCTCAAGTCAAATCCATAGTGATTTTCAAAGACTAAGATACAAAAATATAACACAATTTTTACAAGCCAAATAACTCATAATTATTTTACAACTTTACTGTACAACTTAAATTTACAACTGCTCAAAACCAAGAACAAAATATACATACAGTGAATATACATTACAGTACAAAATGCCACATGTGGTATACTCACTATACCCAAAATCTCTCGCTGGCGGTACTAGCAGCCTAGTCTGCTGCCCTATCTGTCTGTCTACCTGCGACAGCAATAAAAAGCTATCGCTGAGACAATGTCTCAGTGGTGCACAACATTAACCAAATACAAATTTTAAATCACAATTCATAAATCATATCAATAGTGGATACTTAAAACCATAGTTAAATTCAAGACAATGAATGTCATAAGGAATTTAAACTCCAATTCACAAATAATCAAAATTCATAATAACACAATTTAGTCAAATAGTTTAAGAATACCGTATTGCCAATTCATGCACAATTTGATCAAATAACTGAATAATACCTTTTTGCAAATCAATAACACAATTGATCAAATAACTGAATAATATCGTTTTGCAAATCAATAACACAATTCGATCAAATAATTGAATAATATCATTTTGCAAATCAATAACACAATTCGATCAAATAATTGAATAATATCGTTTTGCAAATCAATAACACAATTCGATCAAATAATTGAACAATACAATGTTGCCATTCAATAACACAATTTAGGTCATGACACACATTTTTCCATATATGCCGTGTTGTACACCACGACAAGACATACTCACCCCAATAATCGAAATCAATGAGGGAGGAAGCTAGCTATCTAATGAGTACTCATCCACACTCACCACAGACTGGGAAGTCAAGAGGGAGGAACATAATCATACTCACCCCAGACTGATAAGTCAAAGAGGGAGGAATAATCACACTCACCCCATTAATGGAGGAGGAACATAATATCCGTGTCATGCCAATTGTGAGTCAAAACAATTCCAAACATTTTATTCAAATGATCCGTAAGAATCCAATAAATTTCCAAAGTTATAATTTCATTCACAAAATGGCAACACAATTCGTAATTCACTTCAATTTCCACAAAAACCATTTACAGTGCTTTTCAATCAATAAGTATCCATCAATATCATTCAAACAATTTTTCACAGTTTCAAACCATTCACAATGTTTTTCAATCAATAAGTGTCCACCAAACACATTTCCACAATTTAAAACAATAATATACAAATAGTCATAATTTATTTCGATTGAAAAATTCAAAAGAAATAGCCGTTGTGCACAAACCTCTAATATTTGTCTCCTGGTCCTGACTCAGTATTTCTTTCCCTTTTGCTGAGTCCTTGTTAACTGAGAAACACAATTCGAAGTGTTTCAGTACCAAATTAAATTGTCTCTATCGATGGTGTTTGGTAAATAATGCACTGAACTCAATTATTCACTTAATCACCTAATATACCGACCCTCGTTGTGTTTTAGGTAAATTAGGTTTTAGTGTTGTTAATATGTCACATTCGATTGAGTTTTAGGTTTGGTACGTTTTGCCAAACTCGTTTCCTTGTTTAGTGCATTTTAATGCAACTTGCTGGATTCCGGGATACTGGTTTGACCTAGCCGGATGGCCTAGTTCCCTCGGTTTTTGGGCTTCGGTCAAAACTACAAACTTGTAGATCTATATCTTATTGCACGCGGGGCAAAATTTTAGGTCAATCCGAGTTAAGTAGACCAAGTTATGGTCATTACACTATTTCTGGTCAAATGGTATCAATTTAGGTCAATTTTTGGTCAATTTGGTCAACTCTGGTTCGGCCAGTTTTTGGACCCGAACTTGTGCAAGCTTTTTGACTTGCTTATGGTCATTTCTGGGCTTTGGTGTCTTCATAAGACTTGTAGGTATGGGTCTTAACTATTCATGGTTAAAATTTCAGGTCAATTGGACCTGTTTTGAGTGAGTTATGGCCTAAACACTCACTGCTGCCCAAATGGTCAGTTTTTAGGTCTCAAGTGTACCTAATCCGAATTGGTCATTTTTCACATCACCTTGCAAGCAGAATTTTGGTATGTTCTCTCAATGAAAGTTGGCACATTTTGTGCCTAGTTTCACCTCCAATTGGTCTCATACCAATTGAGGTTACACATTTAAAGTTATAGGTCTATTTGCACACTGTCCTCTATGTGTCTTTCAAACCCCAATTCAAACACACATTTAACTTGCTCTACCTTAAATCCCCATACCCAATTCTGATGTTATACCATTCCATATTCATTTATCACTTCTTACTATGGTCAATTTGGACAGAATACAAACATTCTCAATACATCAATTACAACCCTAAACCACCAAGTCCAAATTTAGCAATATATGTACATAAATACACCTAATCATTACATATAATCTCCACTACTAATTTACATATACATTCATCAATTCTTCTATGTCAACATTCTGCCAACACTTCCATCAATACATACAATTATTCAAGGGTTCCCAAGCTGCCGAAAATTGTTCTTCAACATCAAAGTGCCCTACAATTTACCAATTCCCATCCAAGTGCATAAATCACCATATATATGTGAAATAATCCTCTAGGATATTAAATCACCATGATCAACATTATTTCTCATCAATTTTATGCATAAATATCTCATCAAAAACGTGACTCCATGGCTGTCCAAAATGAAAACAACAATAACTCTTCAAACTCAAAATTTTCCTTCACAAAACCAACACCCATAACATGCACACAAAACTTAACAAAGCTATCTTCAAAATTATGAACTTACCTTATGCTTGGAGCTTGTTAAACCTTGCTTAAACTTCTCAAATTTAGTATCAAACTCTTCCTTGTGATGAGTAGACAAAGTTTCATGAAGGAACCTAAGAGATTGGAGTTGAAAATGGAGAGTTAAGAGAGCTTGCATGGAAAATGGCCATGGTGTTTCCTCTCACCTTCATTCACGGCAATGTTGAGATAACTTTGAGGAAGATGAAGTTCAGCTGATTTAGTGGAGTTACAGCTGCCCTATTATATGTTTATTTTATGCATTAGTGGTCCACTCACAATTTTAATCATATTTTAAGCTAAACTTTCATTTAATCCCACATTAAACCCTTGATTTTAGCTATTTACTTTAGGTACCACCAAATTAATTTTTCATTTTATTTTCTAAGTGTAATATTATTTATTTTTAATGGAAATTTAGGTCAAAAGACACTTCGGGATGTCAAATGACCATAATACCCCTGCTCGTTATTACGTTCCGATTTTTCAGACACGGTTTTGTCTGCTTTTTCGATTTCTCACTTTTCTTTGTACTAATTATTTAATTTTTCTTTGATCTTTCTAATGATATTTATTCTTCAACAAGGGTCTATTTAAGTCCTAAAATGTTTTCCGTGGTTCCCGCAGCCAGTATAGTCAACGATCCACGCCGTGACTTTCCTGCAAATCACCCATCGCTAGATTTCCGCCGCTTAACTTGATCACATTTCTTTGCTATTATTTTTCCTTTGTTTTTCTTGTATTTTCTTTTCTTGTATTTCATTATTTTATGTCTCCTCCCTCATGTCAAAGTGTAGTTCTAGGCATCCTAGCTGTCCGGACAACACTGGTCACCGGAGCAGTAGAACGCACTACCGAACTTTGGGGTGTTACAATTCTCCCCCCCTTAAATAAATTTCGTCCACGAAATTTTACCCAATAGCTATCTTACAATAGTCATACGTTTATTTTCTCCTGTCTATATGATCGTATAATCTTCTTTTCCTCAAATTTGTATAAGACTTTTAACAATCTAATACCACGTTTAATTTGTTTGTATAATACTAATCTCCTCTTACTATTGTGTTGTCTAATATTTCGGTTCACGTTCCTTCTTGAATGACCCTTGAGGTCATGTTAGAATCATTCATCAGTCATTGGTCCTCTGACCATTCTAGTCCATAGTCTTCCTCACATTTGTAATATTTCTTTGTTACACATGAATCAACTGTTCAATTCTCTACTTTCATAACTCTTTTTATCTGTCAATATTCTATAACTTACTTCCTTTTGTACTGAACTATAACCTTTTGATATTCTAACTTTTGGAGTTTTAGATCCCTAAGTAGGATTTTCAACTTAATTCCAACAATAAAATTCTGTCCTGGCATAACTATACCAAAACAGATGCCGTTGGCAACTATTCTCAGCTAGGTGTACTATCGGGTAGTACGTAGCTCTACACAATAATCTCAAGTCGATCAGAATCTGCACTTACAAAGATAAACATCAAGAACATTGCATAGTTACTACGATACATCCCAATAGATCAAACTTTGTTATCTTTTATTCTTTTTGAATTCACGATATTCGAATCTTATTCGATTACAATATCCATTAGCAATTTCTAACAAGAACCTCCTTGCCCTCATCTAGAGCAATTCCATTATCGCATCTTACTTTACGCCCTCTTGCCTTACATTAAGTAGGCTCGCCAATTAGCTTTATAATTTATGGTGTGTTAGAAAATACTTTTCACGATAAACTCTTTCAAAACTAATTTCACTTATTATCACAATCCTTATCTTAAGGGCTAATCACTAATGCGTCAAAATTTATTCTCAGAAGGAATAACAATGTAACATATAGTTCTAACACTAACATAAAAATATGCAAACTCTGTGTCAAACAATACATATATATATCTTAGTTGCTAATTGAGAAAGTACCAAAGAATGATGTCAAAAGTCTCATCTCTTTTCTCGTCAGATAGCGTATACTCTAGTTGAAGCATCACCTGCTTTTGGTGATTCACAAGAGTCCGACTTCTAGGTGTACTACCCCTACCTCTACCTTTGCCTCTACTAACCGATGGTGAACTATTTGGGGTAGAAACTTGGGTTGATCCCTTTGGTGTAGTAAATGATCCGTAACGACCTGGATTTACACAATCCCTAGCAAAATGACCAGCCTCCACGCTTAAAACATGCTCCTACGGCTCTATAACATACCCCACTATGTGGTTTACCACAAGTTTCACAAAGTCGATCCGACAGCGCATTTACGGGTTTCTGTTGAGTTTGCCGATCGGATCGGGTGGTTTCATTCCGTAAGATCTATCTCTAATGGACTTCTTACTATCTCTGTTGTATCCCCAAAGTTTTTCCTCTTTCCAAGAAGACCACTAGAACTCGTTTCTACCGAATTTCCCTCTTTTCTGTTTCTCTCGATTTCTTTTCTCAGAGCAACTTGCACTCAATTCTTTCTAACTCTAGAGCTTGAGAAATAAGTTCAGAGAAGTTAGTGTGTTTGAAGCCGACTACTTGTAATCTGATACTAGGCTTCAAGCCGGTTTCAAACCTCTTGCATCTCTCCCTACTGGTAGAAAGTAGACTTACTGCATAATGGCTCAGGCGGAAAAATTCTCTTTCATACTCAGCCACTGATCTGTTCCTGCTTTGCACTTAGGAACTCTTGCACTTCCGTCCACATAAGCATCGTGACATATTTGCCTCGAATTCCCGAGAAAGTCATTCCATGTTAATACCGCAGTTCTACCAAACCGTGGGGAATGGTTTTCCACCACCATAAGCATCCTCAGAGCAAAGATACTGAGTATTCAACCGAGCTCCTCAGACAATGCGTTTCTTGAATACTCTATCCATCCTCTCTAACCACTGCTCACTTCTAGAGGATCTATCCCCTTGAACTCAGAGCCCCATATTTCATCAATTTATCATATCGCCTTGCGTAAGACGTGGTTGTACCACTGTGTCAGATTGGGACTTGAGTAGGCACATTACCGACCATTTGTTGGGACATTGCACCATCTCACGAGCGAATCGAGCAGAAATCATGCAGATCAGAGGGGCTGGTCTTTGAACCACTAACATTATGTACTACTGGGCATCCTTTGCACCTCGGCCTCTATAGATTGATCGACTAAACGATCACCCTCTTCCATAGTCAATGCGAGGATTCTAGACCTCTGTATAATAATACAAGGAGATTTCTCCCGTTAGTGCATATTTATAATGTAATGTACAAGATGTATCAAACAATGATATTGAGCAGCTTGTACGTGAAGAAAGAATATTCAAATAACATGTGAAAACAGAATTTAAAAACTTTGCTCGATACCACTAAAACATGTCACACCCTACCCTCCGTAAGGCATAACATGATCCCGTAGTATACCTAATGAATTACCAACTCCGTCATCGATAATCCATTAAATACACTACAAGGGATTTTAAAAACTTTTCTTACTTCTTTACAGTTGATGAGCACTATTTACAGTGTGAAAGACTTTGGTGAATGTATGAAACAACTAACTCATTTGATTTATTTGGAATATCTCAGAAAATTTTGGCAAGGTGCCATTTGTATTTTGGACAAAATAGCTTCTTGAAAACCTCAGAAAAGCACTTCAATATATTTTCAAATCTCAACTCCAACGCTTTATCAACACAACACATTTCTCAAGTCAAATCCATGTGATTTTCAAAGACTAAGATACAAAAATATAACACAATTTTTACAAGCCAAATAACTCATAATTATTTTACAACTTTCTTGTACAACTTAAATTTACAATCGCTCAAAACCAAGAACAAAATATACATACGGTGAATATACATTACTGACAAAATGCCACATGTGGTATACTCACTATACCCAAAATCTCTCATTGTGGTACTAGCAAATTAGTCTCACGCCTCTATCTCTGTCTGCCTACTGACAAGAATAAAGCTATCACGAGACAATGTCTCAGCAGTGCACAACATTAACCAAATACAAATTTTAAATCACAATTCATAAATCATATCAATAGTGGATACTTAAAACCATAGTTAAATTCAAGACAATGAATGTCATAAGGAATTTAAACTCCAATTCACAAATAATCAAAATTCATAATAACACAATTTAGTCAAATAGTTTAAGAATACCGTATTGCCAATTCATGCACAATTTGATCAAATAACTGAATAATACCTTTTGCAAATCAATAACACAATTGATCAAATAATGAATAATATTGTTTTGCAAATCAATAACACAATTCGATCAAATAATTGAATAATATCGTTTTGCAAATCAATAACACAATTCGATCAAATAATTGAATAATATCGTTTTGCAAATCAATAACACAATTCGATCAAATAATTGAACAATACAATGTTGCCATTCAATAACACAATTTAGGTCATGACACAAATTTTTTCCAAATATGCCGTGTTGTACACCACGACAAGACATACTCACCCCAATAATCGAAATCAATGAGCTAGGACGCTAGCTAAATAATGAGTACTCATCCACACTCACAACAGACTGGGAAGACAAGAGGGAGGAACATAATCATACTCACCCTGCATCGATAAGTCAAAGAGGGAGGAATAATCACACTCACCCCATTAATGGAGGAGGAACATAATATCCGTGTCATGCCAATTGTGAGTCAAAACAATTCCAAACATTTTATTCAAATGATCCGTAAGAATCCAATAAATTTCCAAAGTTATAATTTCATTCACAAAATGGCAACACAATTCGTAATTCACTTCAATTTCCACAAAAACCATTTACAGTGCTTTTCAATCAATAAGTATCCATCAATATCATTCAAACAATTTTTCACAGTTTCAAACCATTCACAATGTTTTTCAATCAATAAGTGTCCACCAAACACATTTCCACAATTTAAAACAATAATATACAAATAGTCATAATTTATTTCGATTGAAAAATTCAAAAGAAATAGCCGTTGTGCACAAACCTCTGATATTTGTCTCCTGGTCCTGACTCAGTATTTCTTTCCCTTTTGCTGAGTCCTTGTTAACTGAGAAACACAATTCAAAGTGTTTCGTACCAAATTAAATTGTCTCTATCGATGGTGTTTGGTAAATAATGCACTGAACTCAATTATTCACTTAATCACCTAATATACCGACCCTCATTGTGTTTTAGGTAAATTAGGTTTTAGTGTTGTTAATATGTCACATTCGATTGAGTTTTAGGTTTGGTACGTTTTGCCAAACTCGTTTCCTTGTTTAGTGCATTTTAATGCAACTTGCTGGATTCCGGGATACTGGTTTGACCTAGCCGGACGGCCAAGTTCCCTCGGTTTTCGGGCTTCGGTCAAAACTACAAACTTGTAGATCTATGTCTTATTGCACGCGGGGCAAAATTTTAGGTCAATCCGAGTTAAGTAGACCAAGTTATGGTCATTACACTATTGCTGGTCAAATGGTATCAATTTAGGTCAATTTTTGGTCAATTTGGTCAACTCTGGTTCGGCCAGTTTTTGGACCCGAACTTGTGCAAGCTTTTTGACTTGCTTATGGTCATTTCTGGGCTTTGGTGTCTTCATAAGACTTGTAGGTATGGGTCTTAACTATTCATGGTTAAAATTGCAGGTCAATTGGACCTGTTTTGAGTGAGTTATGGCCTAAACACTCACTGCTGCCCAAATGGTCAGTTTTTAGGTCTCAAGTGTACCTAATCCGAATTGGTCATTTTTCACATCACCTTGCAAGCAGAATTTTGGTATGTTCTCTCAATGAAAGTTGGCACATTTTGTGCCTAGTTTCACCTCCAATTGGTCTCATACCAATTGAGGTTACACATTTAAAGTTATAGGTCTATTTGCACACTGTCCTCTATGTGTCTTTCAAACCCCAATTCAAACACACATTTAACTTGCTCTACCTTAAATCCCCATACCCAATTCTGATGTTATACCATTCCATATTCATTTATCACTTCTTACTATGGTCAATTTGGACAGAATACAAACATTCTCAATACATCAATTACAACCCTAAACCACCAAGTCCAAATTTAGCAATATATGTACATAAATACACCTAATCATTACATATAATCTCCACTACTAATTTACATATACATTCATCAATTCTTCTATGTCAACATTCTGCCAACACTTCCATCAATACATACAATTATTCAAGGGTTCCCAAGCTGCTGAAAATTGTTCTTCAACATCAAAGTGCCCTACAATTTACCAATTCCCATCCAAGTGCATAAATCACCATATATATGTGAAATAATCCTCTAGGATATTAAATCACCATGATCAACATTATTTCTCATCAATTTTATGCATAAATATCTCATCAAAAACGTGACTCCATGGCTGTCCAAAATGAAAACAACAATAACTCTTCAAACTCAAAATTTTCCTTCACAAAACCAACACCCATAACATGCACACAAAACTTAACAAAGCTATCTTCAAAATTATGAACTTACCTTATGCTTGGAGCTTGTTAAACCTTGCTTAAACTTCTCAAATTTAGTATCAAACTCTTCCTTGTGATGAGTAGACAAAGTTTCATGAAGGAACCTAAGAGATTGGAGTTGAAAATGGAGAGTTAAGAGAGCTTGCATGGAAAATGGCCATGGTGTTTCCTCTCACCTTCATTCACGGCAATGTTGAGATAACTTTGAGGAAGATGAATTTCAGCTGATTTAGTGGAGTTACAGCTGCCCTATTATATGTTTATTTTATGCATTAGTGGTCCACTCACAATTTTAATCATATTTTAAGCTAAACTTTCATTTAATCCCACATTAAACCCTTGATTTTAGCTATTTACTTTAGGTACCACCAAATTAATTTTTCATTTTATTTTCTAAGTGTAATATTATTTATTTTTAATGGAAATTTAGGTCAAAAGACACTTCGGGATGTCAAATGACCATAATGCCCCTGTTCGGGTTACGTTTCCGATTTTTCGGTATTACCGGGTTTTGTCTGTTTTTCGATTTCTCACTTTTCTTTGTACTAATTATTTAATTTTTCTTTGATCTTTCTAATGATATTTATTCTTCAACAAGGGTCTATTTAAGTCCTAAAAATGTTTTCCAGGGTTCCCCGCAGTCCAGGGCTAGTCAACGGTCCACGCCGTGACTTCCCGGTGCCGTCACCCATCGCTAGGTTTCCCGGCTCGCTTAACTTGATCACATTTCTTTGCTATTATTTTTCCTTTGTTTTTCTTGTATTTTCTTTTCTTGTATTTCATTATTTTATGTCTCCTCCCTCATGTCAAAGTGTAGTTCTAGGCATCCTAGCTGTCCAGAGAACACTGGTCACCGGAGCAGTAGAACGCACTACCGAACTTTGGGGTGTTACAAATTATAGAGGAAGAAGTAGGAACAAAAAGAGTGGTTTTAGACACAAATCCCAAGCGTTCAGACTAGGGTACAGATCCAGCAGTGGTCACAGTTCGGGGTACAGCAGTTCTGGGTCGGGGTCAGGATCTTCCTTGGCACCTTGTGCACAGTGTGGAAGAGGACATTCAGGACCTTGTATGATGGGTTCAGGAGTATGCTTCAGGTATGGCCAACCAGGTCACTTTGCTAGGGAATGCCCCGTGTTCAGCGAGCCACAGATGGGGTCACAGGGTTCTGTTGCAAATGTTCCTCGTCAGTTGTATCCTGGTGCTTCCAAAGATGGAAAAGCGATTCGATGGCCAACAGGGCCGAGAACAAGGGGGACGTGGATTTGGAGGCAGATCAGGAGGTAAAAGTCAGTATCAGGGTTCTGCCACTCAGGGTAGGGGCTCGGGTTTTCACCCTGACCCACCAGGATGCTCAGGCTTCCAATGCAGTTGTGGTAGGTATTCTTCTGGTCTATTCGTATGAGGCTCGTGTTTTAATAGATCCGGGTGCTACGCACTCATTTGTCTCCCCTATGTTTTCCATGAGATTAGGTAGAAACCCTACCACTTTAGAATACCCTTTATCTGTAGCTACCCCGCTTAGTGACAACATAGATGTAGATATGGTTTTTCCGGGTAGCCCAGTAGTAGTGGACGGAAAGATCCTCCCAGCAAACTTGGTGCCTCTACCAGTAATAGATTTCGATGTAATCTTGGGAATGGATTGGTTGGCAACTCATTATGCCACTTTAGACTGTAGGAACAAAAAGGTGTATCTCCACATACCTGGTGTGGAAGAGTTTAGTTTTGATGGTGACAGGAGCGGGGCTCCATATAATTTGGTGTCAGCAATTAGTGCTAGAAAAATGTTGAGGCGTGGATGCCAAGGGTATTTGGCAATAGTGAGAGATATATCTGTAGAAGGTGTCAACATGGAAAATGTTCCTGTTGTCAGAGAATTCATGGATGTCTTCCCTGAGGAGCTTCCAGGGTTGCCACCAGGAAGGGAAATAGAGTTTTGCATTGATGTTGTGCCAGGTACGAACCCAATATCAATGCCTCCTTACAGGATGGCACCAGCAGAGTTAAAAGAGTTAAAGGAGCAACTACAGGAGCTTTTGGACAAAGGTTTCATACGTCCGAGCACTTCACCCTAGGGTGCTCCTGTTCTATTTGTGAGAAAGAAGGATGGGTCATTGAGGTTGTGTATTGATTATAGACAGCTGAACAAGGTGACTGTGAAGAACAAGTATCCACTTCCTCGGATCGATGATCTGTTTGATCAGCTCCAAGGGGCTAGATTCTTTTCCAAGATAGACCTGTGATCAGGCTACCATCAGTTGAGAATCAGGAATGAAGACGTGTCCAAAACAACATTCAGGACAAGATATGGTCATTATGAGTTCTTGGTGATGTCCTTTGGACTCACTAATGCACCAGCAGCCTTCATGGACTTGATGAACCGGGTGTTCAAGCCATTTTTGGACTGTTTTGTCATCATATTCATAGATGACATTTTGGTATACTCTCGGACTGAGGAGGAACACATGTGGCACTTGAGAATGGTGTTGCAGACTTTAAAGGAGCACCAGCTGTATGCCAAATTTTCAAAATGTGAATTCTGGCTAGAAAGCATCTCATTCTTGGGACACGTGGTTTCTAGTGAAGGCATTCAAGTGGATCCCAAGAAAATTGAAGCTGTAACTGATTGGCTTAGGCCTACAACAGTTACTGAGGTGCGAAGTTTGCTGGGCCTAGCTAGCTACTATAGGCATTTTGTGTAGGACTTTTCCAGGATAGCAGCTCCCCTAACTAAGTTGACTCAGAAAAATGTTCCATTCATTTGGATAGATGACTGTGAGAAGAGTTTCTAGAAGCTTAAGGAGTGTCTAACCACCGCCCCTGTGTTGACACTACCTATGAGTGGTGAAGGATATACCGTGTATTGTGACGCCTCCAGAGTTGGCTTAGGGTGTGTTTTGATGAAGAATGGAAAAGTAGTGGCTTATGCTTCAAGGCAACTAAAGAGGCATGAGAAAAACTACCCCACTCATGATTTGGAAATGGCGGCTGTAATCTTTGCACTAAAAATCTGGAGACACTACTGTATGGTGAAGTGTGCGAGATATACACCGACCACAAGAGTTTGAAGTACATCTTCCAACAGAGGGATTTAAACTTGAGACAGAGGAGATGGATGGAGCTTTTGAAAGACTATGATTGCACTATGCAGTGCCACCTTGGGAAGGCCAATGTAGTAGCAGATGCTTTGAGCAGAAAATCTTCTAGCAGTTTGGCGCACATTTTAGCAAAGAAAAGACCGTTGATTCAGGAAGTACATGAGTTGATGGATCAAGGTTTAACCCTAGATCTTTCAGATGAGGGGGTATTGTTGGCTCATTTTTCCGTGAGGCTAGACTTGCAAGATAGGGTCAGAGTTTCCCAACACAGAGACCAATAATTGATGAAGATCATAGAAAGAGTACAGCAAGGTGAAGGTGGTGAGTTTGGATTTGCCAATGACGGCGCCTTAGTGCAAGGTTCTAGGATATGTGTGCTCGATGTGGACAATATCAGGAATGAAATCATGCGAGAGGCACACTATACACTGTACAATGTCCACCTAGGCTCCACCAAGATGTACCACGATGTGAAAGATAGCTATTGGTGGAATGGCATGAAGAGAGACATAGCAGACTTTGTGTCCAAGTGCTTGACTTGTCAGAAGGTGAAATTTGAACACCAGAGACCGTCAGGGAAGCTACAAGAGCTCACTATCCCAGAATGGAAGTGGGAAATGATTACTATGAATTTTGTGACTGGGTTGCCTCGTACCACACGAGGATATGATTCGATATGGGTAATTGTAGACCGCCTAACTAAATCAGCTCACTTCTTTCCTGTAAAGACTACATATTCTGTTGCACAGTATGCCCGGCTCTACATTCGAGAAATAGTCAGATTGCACGGAGTTCCTACTTCCATAATATCTGACAGAGGGCCCCAGTTCACTTCTCAGTTTTGGAGGAAGTTGCAGGAGGCACTTGGTACACAGTTGAACTTTAGTACTGCTTTCCACCCTCGCATGCACGGACAAATTGAAAGGACAATCCAAACACTGGAAGACATGCTTCGCATGAGTGTTTTGGATTTTGGAGGTCAATGGGATGATCAGTTAGCTTTGGTGGAGCTTGCCTACAACAACAGTTACCATTCCAGTATAGGGATGGCACCCTATGAGGCACTATATGGAAGAAAGTATAGGTCTCCTCTGTGTTGGACGAAAATGGGAGAAGCAAAGGTGCATGATGTAGACCTAGTGCAGTACACTTCAGAGATAGTTCCTTTAATCAGGGAACGATTGAAAACAGCTTTCAGTAGGCAGAAGAGTTATGCAGACCCTAGATGGAGGGATGTGGAGTTTGCAGTAGGTGACTACGTATTCCTGAAGGTTTCTCCGATGAAGGAAGTCATGAGATTTGGAAAGAAGGGCAAGTTGGCACCTCGGTATATTGGACCTTTTGAGGTTACTGATAGAGTTGGAGCAGTTGCCTACCAGTTGGAGCTACCACCCAACCTTTCTCATGTTCATCCTGTGTTTCACATCTCCATGCTCAGGAAATACATTTCTGATCCTTCTCATGTACTACAGCCGGATGTAATAGAGCTAAAAGAAAACTTGACGTTTGAGGAGCAACCTATAGCCATAGTGGACTACCAAGTGAGACAGCTAAGATCAAAACAGATCCCTATGGTTAAGGTTTTGTAGAATAGCCAATCAGTGGAGGAGTGCACCTGGGAGTTAGAACGGGACATGCGTAGCAAGTACCCTTATCTGTTGAATGTGTAATCTTGTACTTTATTATGCCTTGTGTAAAATTCAAGGACGAATTTTCTGTAAGGGGGGAAGAATGTAACACCCTTAATTTTTAAATTTATCATTTTTTGGTAAATATTGATATTTTGTTTTATTTGAATTTTAGGAAATTATTTGAAATTTTTCAGATTTTAGAAACTCGGTTCGATTTTCCGAAAATATAAACTTTGATGATTTTAAAAAAATTAATTTAAAGACCACGTGACAAAACTAAAAATATATTTGTAGTCTACGCATTTTTCTGAGTTTTCTAGAATTTTTTCGAAATTTTTGGGCCTCGTTTTCGGTTCCAAGGCAAAGTAAAATTTCAAAATTTTGTATTCTGAATCGAACCGACAGAATCGAACCAGACCGGATCGGACCGGTCGAATAGGACCGGCTCCTTCTTCATCTTCTCTTTTTCTCCTGCGCGCGTTCCCTCTTTCCTCTCTCTGTCTCTCTCTCTCTCTCTCTCTCTCTCTCTCTCTCTCTCTCTCTCTTCCGTTTTCCCTCTCCTCCCGCCCCAGCCCACCTCCCTCGCCACCCCAGCACGCCGGCGTAACCCCCTAGCCGCCCCAGCTGGGCGGCCACCGCTTGTAGCGCCGGCAAACGTCGCACAAAGCTATGCGACGCGCGCGCGCGACTCTTCAACTTCCCGGCCAAAATCTGGCCAATTCGGCCACCAATCGGACCGGGTCTTGTGTCTAAATCCATCTACTCGTCGAGAGCTTTCCATAGACACCAAAAACACCGAAATCCATCGAGTGTTTTGTCCAATTTTTGCTCGGGAAGTTTTAGCCCATTTTGACTTTTAGGCTAGATTTCTCGCAAACCGTGAACCCCACGAGAAAACCGAGAGTACCAGGGCGCTCCACTCGTCAAGAGCTTCGCGGCGATATAAATTTCAAATTTTTCCGATACTGTTTTTCGGTGGGTCCCACGAAACTTCGTAGTGTTTTTTCGAGCATTAAATGAACTTAGAAAATTCTGTAAAATTTATGTACTAACCCCCGTGTTGTGGGCTTCATGTAGGTATCTTCAAATTGTGGAAATTCGACAGTTGTCCAGGTTTGTGAATTTTCGGCCAGACAGACCGATTACCGAAAAAGTCTCCAAATTGGATCGAGGTTTTGGCTACTCCACCATTGTCAGATGTCCCGAGCGCGTCCCCGAAGTCGGAATCGGCATAGGTAAACCTGAACCTTACTTTTTTGTAATTTTCTAGTGCTTAAATGAGATTAAAAATCCGTAAAATATTCATGGTAGCTCAGAAAATTATGATTCCATTTGCAATAGCCTAGTAATATTGCTAAGGACCGCGGGGCAAAGTTTTAGAATTTTTAGAGTTCATTTGGGTAGTTTTTGCAAAAAGAGTCAATTATAAGGACTAAATTGAAATTTTACATATTATGATGGATGACTGTTTAGATGGGCCCAGGAGGGGCTGTATGATGTGATTGAGCTGTGGATATATGGATTGTGAATATAGAAGTGTATTTTGAGCCTTTTTGCAGGTCGAGTAGGTCCTAGGTATAGGGAAGACTCTACCGGATTTTCGGCACGACTTAGGACGTATTTGGTCTTTTTTTAGTTTGTATTGAGTCAAATTTATTAAAATATTTGTAATAAAATTGTCAGGTGAGCCGGGACAGTCTTCTTTCTCCACCCAGCCGCCACAGTGATTGTCGTTAAGTCTGTGAGTAAAATATTAATTTTAATTGTAATTTCACTATTATTATATGTTCAAGCATGCCCATGCGTCACTTATATGTATGTATCTATGTAGTTAAACTCTAGGCACATTTTATGTTGCATTCATAACTGTTAAAGTGCCATGGATGTTGTTGTGGTAATTTGGAGCAGTGTGCGTGCGTTGGCGTGCATGTGATGTGGTGTTGACTATGGATAGGACGGGTAGACACAGCTTGAGATCTTTGTTGGGACCTGGTCCTTTGGGGTAGACACGGCTTGAGTTCTTCGCTGGGACCCCGATTTGGTTTATTAAGCGAAAGTCTGGCTTGAGTTCTTCACTGGCACAGGTTGGATTTAAGAGAGCTGTATAGGCGATCAGCTCCCATATATTCTGATTGATATTACTGGGTGTGTGAGTTCTCCAAATTACCTTTTAGATCTTGTGATGTGAAATTATTGCTGATGTTGCATTTCACTCTACAGGATGCATTAGCTTAGATAGTTATAGAGATTATGGTTAAAATTGATATTTTACTCTCTGAGTCGAACGCTCACTCCTGTTTAATATTTTTCTAGGCCACAGGAGGATATTTTTGAGGTTAACCTGCTTTTCTCCCTCGCAGGTCATTTATTCATGTTTGTGTAATTTTATAAACTTCTAGAATTTCCGCATGTGTTAGAAATATTTAATTGATTTGGGTCTGTAATATAAATTATTATTTTGGACCTGTAAAATTTTTATCACATGCATGTTTGATGGACTGGATGAGGGAGCTGAGCTCCCATTTATTTTTATGCTGATATGAGTATGTGGAGGGTGAGCTGAGCTCCCCAATTGATTATTTATTGTGTTTACAGGTCGGATGAGTCAAAAACTCCCCGTTGGAAGGTCCATTTTATGGCCGGACTCTATCCGGTTGATTTCTTGAAATTGGGCCCAAATGGATCTTAGAGTTGGGTTAGTGAATAGTTAGGCTTACTACGGGCCTCGGGGGCTTTAGGCTGGCCCAGGTCCTAGTGCCGGTCCGACCCATAGATTGGGTCATGACAATTTGCATTGAAGATATGGAGGCATTACCTATATGGTGAGAAATGCTACATATATACGGATCACAAGAGTCTGAAGTATTTGCCAAGCCCGACTGTACCAGTTTTACCAGTACAAATTACTGCACAAATGGCCCAGCAAATGGCCACTTTCTTCCAACAAATGGCTGATAATCTATCAGCCTAAGCCCAAGTACAGACCCAACCCCCACAAGGACAGTGTGAAATAGAGAAGAGGGGGAAATCTAAGGGTCAGAACTTGAGTAGTAATTTGGGGAAGAGAAAAGAATTTGAGGAACCCCGAGCTCAGAGATATGACAGAGGCATATCATTAGGGCAGAGAACATCAAGATCTAGTTGTCGAACAACCAGAAGTTCCTATTCTGCCCGTTTCTGCCATGTTTGTGGTAAGCTACATGGAGGTATTTGTCGTAAGGCCCCTGGAGCCTGCTACAATTGTGGAAAACTTGGACACTTCGCGAAAGATTGTACTAGAGCACCTCGATCTACTCTCCAGAGTCCACAGACCATCAGTCAGAGTTGAGATAGAAATAGAGTTGGTATTCCTCACCACTATAACACAGTGAATCAACCCGAATATAGTAGCGCACCAATCAGAGCGTCCACTAAGTGCCATGGAGAAAGAGCAGAAATTTCGGATGTAGCTGCTGGTAAGTTCTTAATTTTTAAAAAAACAATGAGTTATTATTTGATCCCAGCACTACTTATTTATATGTTAGTGTTAGAATTCTATGTTTTGTTGCTATTCCTTTACAGGGGAATAAATTTTTATGTGTTAGTGACTAGTTTGACCTAAAAGCTTGCACAAGTTCAGGTCCAAAATTGACCTAAAAGAACCTAAAGTGACCAATTTTGGTACTTTCTGACCAGCAATAGTAAAATAACCATAACTTGGTCGAGTAAACTCAGAATGACCTAAAATTTTGCCCCGCGTGCAATAAGACATAGATCTACAAGTTTGTAGTTTTGACCAAAACCCGAAAGCCGAGAGAACTAGGTCATCCAGCTAGGTCAAATTAGTATATCGGGATCCGACAAATTGCAATAAAATGCAATATACATGGAAATGAATTTGGTAACATGTACCAATACTAAAAGGCTACAAATGTGACATATTGGTAACATTAAAACCTAATTCACCTAGACTGCATTGAGGGTTGACATCTTAGGTTGACTAAGGAAATAATAGAATTCGATAAATTAATTATTGAACCTTATTCTTAGAGACAGTTTAAATGAGTACTGAAACACTTCAAAATTGTGTTTCTCAGTTAGCAAAGACTCAGGGAAGGGGAAGGAAACACTGAGTCAGAGCCAAGAGACAGTTATCAGAGGTTTGTGCACAACTAGTTTTTAACTGATTTTGTTTTGAATATTTCATATGATTAAATGACATATTTCTCTTATGTATTATGTTTAACAAGCATTGGATTTAATTCAATGATTATTGAAATTGTTATAGTATGTATGAATTTAGCTTTGTGAAATGGTATTTCCACAAGTATTAAGCATTGTTATGGATTGAATAAATTATGTTTTAGAAAATTGTGATAGAACATGTTTTGAATTGTGATGGTAATTTTCATGGAAAATGCAAATTTATTATTTGAATTGTGATGAGCATAAAAATTATTGGATATTGGAATTGAATTTGAATCGAATTATATTGTGATTTATGCTCACTAAAAGGATCGTGATATTATTTTATATCTCACTATAAATGCTTAACTAGGTTATTACCCGTCTCTCTTATTTGTTGAGAAGACAATGGAGTTAGTTGTGTTTGATTACCATGGTACGTGCACAGGCTTAGATTTTCCTCTGATTTGAGGTTAGATCTAAGTTTATTATCATTATGGCCCTTGCGGAAGATTCATTATTGTGATGTGTACTGTGCACGGTGATTCGACCTCCCCGACCATAAGGAGTTAGAATCTGATTCGACCTCCCCAACCATAGGGAGTTAGAATCACTTCAAATATGGCCCTTTCGGATTAGTCTTGCATAGTTAGTGAGATAAAGAATGATTTTTGAGATAAAGAATGATTTTTGAGATACAGCATGATTTTTGAGATACAACATGATTTTTGAGATACAGCATGGTTTTTGAGATACAGCATAGTTTTTAAGATACAAAATGTTTTTGAATAATAAAGAATTGTGATTTCAGTTATGATTTATGTATAATTGATTTTGTTGGAACTACCTTAAATGGTTAGTCATGATTTGATAAATTGAATTTCGTGATCAAAGTCATTTCATACAAATGATTTACATTATTGGCAATGAATATTTTGAGTTTTGGAATTTGATGAGTATTCAGATTTCCAAATTATTTGCTGTAATTTTGTCGATGTATATTGTACTATGTTTTAAATTATAGTTGTGCACCACTGAGCTCACCACTCAGCGATAGCTTTGTATGCTGTCGCAGGTAAGAAGAGCATAGAGCAGTGAGTAAGTTTCTTTGAAGACACATTTAGATAAGCTCCAGGTATATCATAGGTATACCCATGTACATAAGTTTTGATGTATGCATGTAATAATATGTATGTAAATTATTTGAGCAGTTGTATAAAAACTCTTGTAAAAAATTTTGGTATGTAATTAAATGTAAATTATTGTAAATGTAAATTTGGGATTTCATTTATTTGAATAGCTTTGTAATATTAATTTTGAGTCTTGTAATCAATAAAATGTTTCTTTTATGAGGAGATTGATTTGATTATTGAGATTTGAAATATGGGTTCAAATGAAGTTATTGAAGTTGTATTTGAGAAAACATATTGGGAGTGTTTTCTTTGCAGGTTTTGAAGAACTGTTTTCTCAAAATACAATCGGCACTTTGCCGAAATTTTAAAAAAAATTTTATAACACCAGATTTTAATCGATCATTTAAATTTCATGAAAATTGTTTTAAAATCCCTTGTAGTATATTTAATATATTATCGGTAGGCGAAGTACGGTAATTCATTAGGTGTACTACGGGATCATGTTACATCTTACAGGGGAGTAGGGTGTGACATGTTTAGTGGTATCAGAGCAATGGTTTTAAAGTAAATTTCGAACTGTGAATTTGAAATCTTTTTGTCGGTAACTACAACTGCTCAAATGTTTGATATATATAATACATTTACATCATAAATATGAACTAATGGAGAGGAATCTCCTTATGTTGGTTGTACAGGAATAGAAAATCTTGTGAAAAGATATGGAAGAGAAGAATGAGTGAGGCCCCAACTCCACAGTGTGTCGAAGGCCCGACTTTACCAGTTTTACCAGTACAAATTACTGCACAAATGACCCAGCAAATGGCCACTTTCTTCCAATAAATGGCTGATAATCTGTCAGCCCAAGCCCAAGTACAGACCCAACCCCCACAAGGGCAGTGTGAAATAGAGAAGAGGGGGAAATCTACGGGTCAGAACTTGAGCAGTAATTTGGGGAAGAGAAAAGAATTTGAGGAACCCCGAGCTCAGAGATATGACAGAGGCGGATCATTAGGGCAGAGAACATCAAGATCTAGTCATTGAACAACTAGAAGTTCCTATTCTGCTCGTTTCTGCCATGTTTGTGGTAAGCTACATGGAGGTATTTGTCGTAAGGCCTCTGGAGCCTGCTACAATTGTGGAAAACTTGGACACTTTGCTAAAGATTATACTAGAGCACCTCGATCTGCTCTCCGGAGTCCACAGACTGTCAGTCAGAGTCGAGATAGAAATAGAGTTAGTAGTCCTCACCACTATAACACAGTGAATCAACCCGAATATAGTAGCGCACCAGTCAGAGCGTCCACTAAGCGCCAAGGAGAAAGAGCAGAAACTTCGGATGTAGCTGCTGGTAAGTTCTTAATTTTTGAAAGATACAATGAGTTATTATTTGATCCCAGCACTACTTATTTATATGTTAGTGTTAGAATTCTATGTTTTATTGCTATTCCTTTACAGGGGAATAAATTTTGATGTGTTAGTGACTAGTTTTTTAGGATCAAAACTACAATAACAAGTATGATTGACATTAATTTTGGAAGAATTGTTAGCTAAAAGTATTTTCTGACATACCATAAATTATAAAGCTAATTGGCGAGCCTACTTAATGTAAGGCAAGAGGACCTAAAAGTAAGTTACAGTAATAGAATTGCTTTAGATGAGGGCAAAGATGTTACTGTTAGTAATTATTAATGGATATTGTAATCAGAATCGGTTTAGGATATTAGTGGATTCGAGAAAGATAAGATGTTAGAAAACCTAGTCCATGAGGTCATAACGTAGTGACTATGTAATGTTCTTGATGTTTGTATTGTAAGCTGCAGATTACAGTATCGACACGGGATTATTGTGTAGAGCTACGTGCTTCCTCGTGATACAATAAATTAAGAATATTTGTAAATAATCTATAAATTGATACAGTTGCGCCTGAATAAAGTACTATTACTGGAAATAAATGTGAAAATTTTAGTCAGAAATTTAAAACTTTAGAACTAGCCTATCAAACGACTACACTTGTAAGGTAGCTAGAGTCAGTGACTCGAATAAATTAATGTGAATTACCTGTACCACAGTAATTGCTATAAGCTTAGAGATATCAGTACGACTTATCATCCTTAGACAGATGGACAGTCGAGACAAGTGATTCAGGTAAATTTTGAAACTCATTGAGTTTCTATAAATAAAGAAATGAAATGATAATAATAACCTGTAATATGTGATAAGCCCTCAAGAATATACTAAGAACTTGTATCATTGAATCCGAGGGGAGATAGGACAGATACATCCCACAAACAGAATTTGTATACATTAATAAGTGTCAAGCTAGCATACAAGTGGCACCCTATGAAACATTGTAAGGGAACAGATAACTATGAATTTTGTGATGAGACTTCCGAGGACACAGAATAGTCATGATGCAGTATGGGTTATAGTTGATAGACTAACTAAGTCTGCTCACTTTTTGCCAGTCTGGATGGACTATAGCCTGGGAAGATTGGCCAGATTGTACATAAATGAGATTCTAAAACTGCATGGAGTGCCAGTATTGATTGTATTAGACAGAGATCCTAGGTTCACTTCTAGATTCTGGGTAGTCTTCAGAGAGCCCTAGGAACTAGATTGAACTTCAGCATGGCATTCCACCCACAGATAGATGGCC